>NC_045770.1:71856889-72481889 GCF_008692025.1 Phocoena sinus
CACACCAGCATTTGAGAACCACTGGTGTAGGAGTTCGATTAGCTAAATTGTTTTCAATTTACCCAGTAGGTAAAATGGATAACACTGGTTGGAGCAGGGGTGAGGGGCTCAGAGCCCCATCAACTCCACCTCCCACTACCCCCAACTGGCTCCATGGAATTCTAGGGCTTCCCAGAGCACAGTCTGAAAACCACCAGACCACATGATTTCTAGTGCCTTCCCCTACATTCATTCATTCATTCATTCATTCACTCACCAATATTTATTAGGTGCCTTCTGCTGTCTTTATGCCAAGTAGTAGTTTGAAGTATATAGGTCTTCTACTTACTAGATATGTAATCTTGAGCAAATTACTTAATCTCCCTGGGGCTCAAATTGTTCATTTGCATTGGGAAAATAATACTTGTTTTCCCTACCTCACAGGATTCTTATAATGATCAAATAATCAAATGAGAACACCTATGAAGAAGTGGTTTGTTACTTGGAAGAGACTCTACAGATGGCAACAACTAGCATTAGTAGTACATCTACCTATCTGAAGTCTGTAGAACTAAATGAAGTCCTTAGAGGTCTCTATGGATTGTTACTCTCCTACTCTCTGTAGCTAAACTTCCAGAAAAGGTTACAGGGTGTAGGGGACCACTGGTCTAAAAGCCTCCATTGAAAAAACAGCAACCTGCCTACAGGGTGATTCTGAGACGTACTAATATCACTCAGTGTGTTATCTTCTAAATAGAACCTTTCTGTATTACCCAAATTTTCTTCAATGAAATTACTTTTATAATAAACAATTTAAAAAACTAACACTACAGAAAATATTGTCTGATATATACAGTTGTTTCAAAAAAACTCTTTTTAAAATATCTGATGCTTTAAAATGAATTCAAACGAGGCACTCAGAGTAAGGGCAAATACCAGGCCGGGCAGGGCTGCAGCATGGCCCTTTCAGAGGAGCATGGGGTGGCTCTGCCAACAATTTAGCACATGGTCTTGGGTGACGCACCACTTCTCGCAGGGCCTCCGTTTCCACACCTATGAACCGAAGGCAGCAGCTTTATTGATCTCCAAGGACCCTTCCAGCTCTGATGCTCAGTGTTCTAGGACAATGGCATGTACTTTCTGATATACCCAGGCTGTCATTCACAGCACATCTGGACCTGCTGGGGCTGCAGCCTTGCTGACTCGAGGTGGCTCAGGGATACCTCACTGGCTAAAAACAACATCTCTCTCCCCAGTCACTAAATTGGAATCTCAGACTCTCCAAAGCACTCTCAGCCCCACTACAAACCCAAAGGAGGAAGATCAGGGAGTGAGAACGTCAAGGAGAGAGGTGGCTCACATAAGAGCTGCACCCCTTAAGGTGATGGGGCCGTGACCAAAATCAAGGCATTTGAGCCCAAGCCCAGTATGCCTCACCTTACTGGGATCATCTCCCAGGAAGAACTACAGACCCAGCAAGACTTCATCTGGTGGGAAGACCACCAGAGTTGGGGTCAGAAGATGGGACCATGCCCCTCCTCCAGCCCCTCCTGCAGCATGCTTTTGGACCAGCCACTCCCTGCTACCGATCCTCGGGGTCTCCAGCCACAACCTGGGATATTATACCGGACAAACCCAGTGCTACGGTGAGACTCGTGTGAGTGTGAATGGAAACATATATTATAAAGCTATACATTATTTACCAGTAATACCATATACTGTGCCCAAAGATCAAAAGGAAACGACCCCACCTGTCCTTTAAGAAATCCACAGGGCTTCCCTGGTGGCGCCATGGTTGAGAGTCCGCCTGCCGATGCAGGGGACATGGGTTCGTGCCCCGGTCCGGGAAGATCCCACATGCCGCGGAGCAGCTGGGCCCGTGAGCCATGGCCGCTGAGCCTGCGCTCCACAACGGGAGAGGCCACAACAGTGAGAGGCCCGTGTACCACAAAAAAAAAAAAAAAAAAAAAAAAAAAGAAACCCACAGCTCTGGGGAGTATAAGCCCTGGGTCACAGGGCTGGTGGGTATGGGACCTGAACAGCAAGTCACTTTACTGTTCCGCTGAGCTACACAGGACAGACTCTCGGCTTGGCCTGGTTCCAGTCCGATGGAGACCAAACATCACTGAAGCTGAAAACATTCATCAGGAGCATACAGCCCATCAAAGTGAACAGTTCTTTATTTCGAGCATTCAGGCGTTCATCCAGTTAACAAACATCCTTCTAGTATCAATTCCAGAGAGAGTAGTATTTGGGTGCCTCAGCTGTGCAAGGAAGTAAGAGGAGGAATGAGCAAGGATGAATAAGATAGTCCCCATTGTTAAGGAATTCCCAGTCTCTTAATTACCAACATGTCCTGAGTTCTTACTGTATACCAAGAACTCTGCTGTACTACTTCCATGGTCTCATTTCACACCCATAATACCCCAACAGGGTAGGAACGTTCAAGATTCCTATTTCACCCCTAAAGAAGCTGAGGCTCAGGCTCACTGGAAAACTAAGTGATGCAGCCAGGACTCGAACCAAGGTCAGTCTGTCTCAGATCCTAAGCTCTAACCCCTATCTTCCATGGCCTCCGTATTGCTGGGGACCTCAGGCAGACACCTTCCTCTCTGGGTTTCAGCTCCCTCTATGGAATGTAGAGGGTCAATGATTCTAGTGGGCGTACTGCAAACAACTACGAACCAAGACAGAAAGCAAGAAATGTCCACCTGACGTGAAGTGTGAGGTGTGGAGATCAGTTCCCATACCTCAGGAGAGGAAGCCATAGGACATAATCTGGGTAGAATGAGGCCAAAGGTAGGACTTTTGCCAAATAGGGTTCAAACCAGCAGGTTTCAGAGAGGCATAGCTGACACTTGCCCACCTCCACCAACGTCCATTCTCCCACCAAACTGAACTGCCCATGCCATCTCCACTCTCCAGCTACCTCCCCAGTGAGGCCTTTGTCACACTGTCCCCTTACGTTTCCCCATCTCCCCTTATTTTTCTCCTCCAGGGGTCCTCTTCTGATCCTGCAGCTCTCCCCAAGAGACTATAACAGACATTCAAATTCTATTTCATCAAGAAGCCCTCACAGCAATGGAACAGCATTTTCCTGGTCCTTGGTACATGGCTCCGTCTTCCCAATTTGCTCCGTCTCTAATGGAGAAAGAGCAGTGGCCCTTCTCCATCTGAATCTTTCACAGCAGCAGATGCCAGTAAGGTTGCCTGGAGAGTCTGGAAATGCCATGTTGCCATGGTAACAGCAGACCAAGGTTTGGGATGCTTTATCCCCAATGAGCTGCCCTGGCAGTGCCATGCCAGGTTGCTGGTGGAATCTTCCTTGGGGAACAACAATAACAACAAAACCCCATTAATGGACCGAAAACTGCTCCGCTGGTGCTGAGGTTCAGCTCCTGCAAACACACTTGTGGGCCTCTCCCCCAGCCCCTTGGCTGAGAAGGGGGCCAGGCTCTGGCTCTCTGCACTGTGCCTCGCTCAAGGGGTAATACGGTTTTAACTGGCTCAGCCAACAAAGCAGGCCCTCCCCCACTCCAGCCCCCAAATTACCACTTCTCTTGTTTGATGCCACCAACCAGGGATCTGCTGGCATGGACCCTGGCAATTAGCACAGCATCTACATTTGTTGGAGAATTAAGAGCCACTGATTAGCCTAATTCCACACCATTTACAGGCAGCAAGTGTCAGCCTGAGATTGGCTTTTCCAAATGGTGGCCCAGAGGGAGGCACGATCATGGCTTGAGTTTGAAATGGAGGCAAGGGCCTGGTGGGCCAGACTGTGACCCAGGAGGGAAGGCAGGACTCACTTCTGGGCCTGAGGACATGTCAGCCACTGCTTCCCCTAGACCTGCTCACCTAAGGGACCTGAAGCCCAGCAGAAGCTGTTTCCAAATTGAGGTCATGTCTATTTCCAAGTCAATCCTGACCGGAAAAGGAGCTCATTTCCCTTTAATAGCATCCCTGCTGACTCCCACTGGAAATGCCCAGCCATAGGACTAGTGAGCCCTAAACTAGGGGCTTCTGGGGATAGAGGCCTGAGTCAAACTCTAGCTGGCTGGGCAGAACCCTGACATCCTGCCTAGACTCTCCTGCCATCCCACCACCTGAACCTTTATCTGACCCTTTCATCTGTCCCCCAAGTTGCTCTCTGGCTGGACACTTGGAATTTGAATGCCTGATAATTACCTTATGATTCCTCTGTCAGATCCCTGGCCCGCCTGTTGGAGGACCCCAAATGGGCCCTCCAGGATGCTGACATTCCCAGGATCATACAGGCCCCTACACCTTGGATGGCTGATCTCTATCCCCACCTAGCAGGAGCTAACTCCACAGCTGATATGGTTCCCCTGGGTTTGTACCTTCTCCTGCCAGTTTGCTTATACACAGAATAAAGGGATCATGAGCGCATGGAACTAGCTAACTGAATATGTGCCCACAGACCCCATGGAACTTCCAGAACCTCTAAGGAAATATACAGGCATAGAGGCCTGGCTGGACAGGCCTTGGCAACTGAGCTTGCCTCATGCGAACTCTAGCCTGCTTGAAAACAGGGGCTGAACCAGGTCTTCCCAGCCATTCATAAAACATTTATTGAATTTTATTTGGTAGATGACATCAGGGGTATAGGATGAACTGCTCGTGGCATCTGCCATCGAGTCTAGGGGATCAGCAGACTTCCTAGCAGAAAAAGAAAGTTAGGGGAGACAGGAAGAAGGGCATTCCAAGTAGGGAGCACAGTGGGAACAAAGGCCTAGCAGAGGAGGTAGGTGGAGCTTGTAGAGCTAATGATGCTAGTTCAGTTTGGAAGAAATGTAAAAAGTGGTAGAAGGAAATAAATTTGGAATGATAGGTAGGGTGTGCATCATTGCCAATGGCTCAGGAAATATAATCCTCAAAATGCCTGACTAAAGACTTGGACTTTATTCAGGAGCCACACAGAAGCCACTAAAGCTTTTGGGCAAGAAAGCAGCAGAATCAGAGCTGTGCTTCAGAAGCAAAATCTGGATAATAATGATCATCACTGTCATTGTCGTCCTGATAGATAACATTTATGGAGCCCTTACGCTGGGCCAGGCACTTTTCTGAACGCTTTAGACTGACGGTGGAGGAGGGACTAGGGAGACCTGTTTGGAGACAGGAGGATGCAGAAGAGGGATGGCTGGAGAGAAATAAGGAGGCAGGATCTGTGAAGCTGTAGTTAGGGGCGGGTGCTGAGAGGATCAGACAGCCTTAGCCAGAAGACTGGGAGGATGGAGGTCACCTCTAGGTCTAGGGTGTGTGATTCCTTGAGTCATGCGTCCTGGTAGATTGAGTCTAGAATCTAACCCAAAGACAAGTTGAAATATTCCTCTTGTCACCCTGAGTTCAGAAAAACGTTTGGAGAGGAACAGACCATGAACAAAGGGCAGCTTTCCCAGGAAGACTTACCCTTTCACACTCTGCCCTGGTCCTTCTGACCGAGACCTGCTGATAGGAGTGAGAAGGAAAAGACCTGGAGAGGGGTGGCCTCTCCTGGCTTCGACCCCGTGTCTTCCTGGTGGAGGTACTTCTGCCACGATATACATCAGACTGGGGCGTCCACGTAGGGAGGGAGCCCTGGTTTCCGCCTGCCTCGTTTGCTTCTCTGTCCTGCAGGTACCACCAGTGCCCCAAGCTCCTGGGGACGAGGGTCCTCAGGTGGAAGGCAAGAGCCGCCTGCTCAGAGATTGCTCTAGTGAGCAGGGCCTCCCGCCTTGCACTCCAGTCTCTGCCTGTGTTCATACACCACCCTCCCTTATCTCTCCTGGGCCAGGCCAAATCTTAGCCTAGCCTTCAAGGCTCAGCTCAAGTCCTCCTTCCTCTAGAAAGTCTACAACAATCACTCCTTCACTGAGCACTTAGAATGGAAGTTTCAGAGCTGGAAGGGAACATAGCGATCATTGGCCCAACCCTCCCAACTGTGCAGAAGAGGAAGCTTGGGTCTGTAGAGGGAAGAACTTGCCCAAGAGAAGAGCTACGACTAGATTCCCTGGACAGCCTCTTGTGACCTTCAAGCTCTGGTTTGTTTCGCCCGTCCACGTCACAGATTGTGAGACTGTCTGTGGGGACGATGACTTCTATATCTCTGCATCCTTCTCAGTGCTTAGCACAGAGCCCTGGATCGCAGGGAGCTTGGGAAATAGAATCCTCAGTAGCCAAAGGCTCCTGAAGGCATCAGGTCCGAAGGAAAAGCAAGACACAGGTGAAGAAGGGAAAAAACCCTCCTTCCAGCAATTCTCCACTGTTCTGGGATGCAAGCCAAGCCCAGCCACTGGACTGGGGGTGGGAATAGAGATGATGCATTCAAAGGGACTTTTACATCCGAAAGAGATTTTTGCATCCAGTGCCAGGGTTCTAGCCCAGAGCTTCCTGGGAAAGCAGCTTCCAGAGGCTGGCAGAAGGGTTCATGCTGAGGTCAGCCTCTAGCCTGGGGCATTGGTGATGGTGGTAGCAGCAGCTGAGGGGAGAGTTTTCTTTTAAAGCCAAGTCTTCAGACTTTTAGAGCAAAAAGAACCCTTCAAGATCACCCAATCCAATACCTGAAATTTTCAAAGAGGGAAACTGAGGTCTTGGTAAGGAAAGGGATTTGATCAGGTCATACAATTCATTAGGGTCACAGCCAGGGCATAGTCCAGGTCTCTTGATCCCAACCCAGGACTCTCTGCAGGGTACCTTTTCTCAGCTGGGTCCTATACAGGTGTAGAAGGAGAGCACCTGATGGAGTTAATGGCCACCAGTAAGTTACATGTTGTTTTTTAAAATGTCAAAACTCAATTACTGAATTACTGACAGACTGGTAATGTGGAGTTAAAGAAATGTATTGGGTTTGATTAAGCCTCCAGGTGAAAAAGCCACTTGCTTGAGATTACAGAGCTAGGAAAAAGTGGAACCAAAACTCAAGCACAGATGTATCTGGTCCCAAAGTCCTTCCTTTATCCACTGGCTGACGCTGCCACACACGCTGTCTCTGTGCTCAGAACTGAGGAGGAAAGACAGGACAGACGGACAGGTCTGAGGAAGGATTCCATTAGACGGACACTTCCTGGGTGAGCCCCTCTTTGCCCCAGGCCCTGTGCTGGGCACTGGGGACACAGAGAAGAAACGAGATCTAGGAGTGCAGAGACTAGGAGGTGACTTCCAGGGAGATTCTAAACGAGCAGCGACCAAGACTGAAAGAGAAACAAACCCGGTCCTTTAAATTGTGAAGTAAGAATGAGGCTGATGAACAGGACGGTGTGACAGCATGCTGGCGGGTCCTGCCTGAAGAGGCGTGTGTCCCCAGCCACAGTCATCGTCGTCCTTGCAGCACCCAGCACGGTGCCTGGCACATGAAGGCACTCAAGGCAGAGTTGCTGAGCCGATGTGTGGATAAAGGAGGCTCCTCCCTGACAGGGAGTCACAACGCAGCTCCAGGCCTTGCAGAGGGAGGGTCTGTGCTCCCTCCATTTGTAGAAGGGGCAGGAGGCAGCTGGCAGGTCCAGAAATGCTGACACAGAGAGGGACAGAGCTTTCAGCCGCAACCAATTTCTCCATGGCAACAAGCTGACAGAAAACTGCACAGGAGACTGAGAAACCAGTTTTAAAATAAAGACACGGAACACCCTCAGTCTAACATCACACATGCAAAGCAATAGCTCCTGCCTCTCAGCCCCATAGGAGGGGCAGGCATAATCACTAGAAAAGGTAGCTCCTTCCGACCTGCCATCCCCTGCCAAGGGCCCCATGTATCTCCCCTCCTACTGTAAACCTTCCCAGAGCTGCCAGGAAGAATCTTTCTCACTTTGCAGTACATGGTTCAAGGCATTGCACCAAATCTGACAAGCAAAGGAGGAGGCTCCGCCAGGGTCACAGCTGGCCAGGTCCTGCAGCAAACAGACCATGGCAGCCAGCGTCCTGTCACACCAGAGCAGTGGTGGCTGCAGCCTGGGCGGGGCGTAGGGTGTAGGAGGAAGAGCAGGGCAGAGACCCCTTTCCTCCTCCATCTGCTGATGGTCAAATCCTGCTTCATCCTTCAGGGCTCAGCTGTATTTGCCTTCTTCTCCCAGGATGACTTAATCACACACACCTTCCACTGTAAATCCAAAGCCCTCTGTTTACATTTCAAATATAACACTTTTCATTATACTTCTGCTTACAGAAGCAGACAGACAATCTGCTCTGCATTACACTTCTAGTTACTTATTCTGCCCCCCAGTAGAGAACCTGGTCCATGATAAAGCCTCAATAAATGTTTTCCAAATTGAATTAACAGCACGAGAAAACATTTTAATTTGAGTAGCTAGAGATCAGCCCTCCTTCAGTTTATGGGAGTCCGCTCAGACTACCATATCCCTCCAAAGCCTTGGTGCTTTGGGGGCATGAAGGCAGTGTCACCCCCTCTCCTGTGCTGCTGTCCTTCCTGCTGGGCGCCCCCACTAGCTTTCTGCCAACTCCACTGTGTTCCTTCCCTTACAGTTTCATAGACATTACCATATTCAAAAGGGGACCCCAGAACAAGCTGGACTAAGGATCCTGGGTTCATTGCTAGCTTTATGACCTCCTGTCTGTGCAAACTTAGGCAAGTCATTTGACCTCTTTGAACCTTGTCTGCAAAATGGGAAGAATCCATTTCCATACCTATGCCCTGCCTGCCCCATGAGGCTGGTGTGAGGAACAGAGATTATGAATCGTGAAGATGCTCTGAAAGCCGTAAAGTGGTCTCTGTGCAAAGGTAAGGTGAAATGTTGCTTCCAGCATCTTATGAAAGAGGTAGCTGAGGCCTACACTCAGGAAGTGACTTCCCCACGATCGCACACAGAGACTGTGGAGGAGCAGAGTCCAGGTCTTCTAATTCTTGGTCCAGAGCTCTTTCCCAGCCTTATGCTGCCTTAGAGATCACACCCAGGCATTCTTCAACTTTGGCAAAACCAATTCCACATTCCATTAAAATGAGAAGCATTCTGGATTACCTGCGGAGGATAAATCTCTGCACTGGAACAGAGTCCAGCTCTCTACTTCCAGGCAGAATGCCACCTGAAACATTCTAGGCTGGGAGTTAACTCTTAATCCCCCATCAAGCCTTTCCTTCCAGTTTCTCAGTCACTGCTAACTAACCCATGCCAATAAAGGCCATCATGGCAGCTAACACAGTCTTGCTGTGGCAGACCCCACGTCTTCTGATGTAACCTCAGAAACTGCAACACTGCACAGATCAGAGAAGCAGATCGGGAACAATTTGGACTGGATACAGAGGAAAACTGGTATGGCTTGGAGTACAGACTTTAGTGGAAAACCACTAAGGCTACAGTAGGGCTTGACTTGGGATGTAGGGACACGGATTCCCTGGAGTGTGAAGTCAGCAGAAGCAGATCTGAGAGAGACAGGAGGGACGCACAGGTCCCGCTGCTCAGAGTCTAAGAGCTTCCAGGCCCACACACCAGAGATGTCACTGAGTGAAGCCTCTTCAGACCTCAGCAATGACTTTGAAAAGGAGGAAGGGTGGGAGAGAAGGAAGGAAATGTCTTTGTCTAGAAGCCTAACCCTTTCATGGTGTGATGGTTAATTTTGTGTCACCTTGGCTAGCCCATGGTGACAAGTTGTTTTGTTAAACACTAGTCTAGATGTTGCTGTAAAGGTATTTTTAAGATGTAATTAACATTTACGATCAGTTGTGGTGGGCCTTGTCCAATCAGTTGAAGGCCTTAAAAGCAAAGACTGAAATGTCCTGAAGAAGAAAGAATTCTGCCTCAAGGCTGCAACACAGAAACCCTGCCTGTGTTTCCAGCCTTTGGACTCAAGACTGAAGCATCAACTCTTACCTGCATCTCCAGCCTGCTGGCTTGCCCTGAGGATTTCAGATTTGCCAGCCCTCACAACAGAGTGAGACAATTCTTTAAAATATTGCCAACCTTAGACAGACAGGCAGATAGACAGGAAGGTAGACAGATGATAGATATAGTATATCCTATTGGCTCTGTTTCTTTTGAGAGCCCTAATACAGGCGGGGTTGGGTATTTTCATCTAATTTACCTTATTTAATCCTCCAAGTGACCCTGAGAGGTAGGTTTTGCTATTCTGAGGTTTGTTCACAGATGAGGAAACCGAGGTTTAGAAAGTCAAGTCACTTGGTAAGGAAGACTCTAAAGCCCATGCTGCATCAGTTTTACCACAGGGCCATGAAGAAGTAGAATTTCTCTAAAGAACGCTGCAACAAGAATTCCTCACTAAACCGTGTTGCTGATTTCCTCTCAGTTCTCCATTTTTGCGGGGGAGGCAGTTAACGACAACAGAAACCAGGGGTATGAACAGGTTTGCTAATCAAGCAGGAAGACTTGCTTTTGCAAAACACTGTCTTAAGGATTTCCATTCTTCCTGGGGTCTGTATCTGGACCCAGGACTTGGGTCTGCATGGACATTTTGGGGTCTCATCACTTTTAAACCTGAGCCCTGAGTGTGAGTGGTCTTTGCAAGAGATTGCTTCATTTGGCTCCTGCAGGGAAGCGGGAAGCCTGCTCTCCACTCAAGTGATGAGCTCTAATGGGGCTGCTTTCTCTAACAGAGCATGCAGCCTTCCTCTGCCTCTCAAGCTGCCCTTCCTCCCACCCCCAAAAGGTTTCTCACCACCACTGTGTCCCCAGGGAAGGGGGAGCATTCTTCCCCTGAACAACTTTAGCCTGAGGATGGATGAGCCCTCTTTCCTCCATTCCCCTTAATGCAGCTGAGACAGGGTGGGATTTGCAGGAGGAAGTTGACTAAATGCTAGGGGCCCCTGAAAAGGAAATCATCACAGCAATCCAAACACTTCTACAGGCAGGCAGGGCTGCCAAGATGAGCCTTCTGACTCTTTAATAACTCTCCCCTCTCTCCAAAGGGCTGGGACATACAACTCCAGAAGCCTCTGCTCAGCCTGCAGTCAACTCAACGTGCAGTGGTTTCCACGTGGTCACTATCTGGCTTATTGCCTAAAAGGCACGGCCTCACAGGGCAGTACCTCCCAACATGTTAAAGCCCACATCAAAAATGATACTGTTTGACACACTGGATAAATGCAGAGGTGGATGTGCAGTCCGAGGACTGCCTCCTGCTAGCCCAGGCCACGACCCTTAAGTGCTGAGGGCTTCGCTGTCCTGACACCCTGGTTGGGAAATCTGTCCTACAGAGTCTTGTCCCACTCGTGGCCTAAGTCAAGAGATCCAGATTCAACTGCACCTCCTGCCTGGGCCAAGCCCTTCATTCCTGGGTCTGGTCTGAGGGTCATGCTTCCTGTTCAGGTAATGAGCTGGAACGTGGTGACAGGCAAATGATATCACCTTTCAGATGAAATCTCACCCCCCTCAACAGGGAAGTAGCTTTGCACATTATAGACCAAAGAGTCCTTCAAGGACCAGGAAAAGTGCTACTTCCCCCAGGAAGCCTGCCTGGCAGGCACACTGTCTCCTGTGTCTACTGAGAGAACAGGGATCCCTCCTCTCTTCTGCTGCTGGAGTTACTGCATCAAAAAAAAAAAAAAAAAAGAGAGAGAGAGAGAGTTGCTTGCATGTCTACACAGCTGCTAGAGCTTGGGATCACCAACAGCCAGCACTCCAGGGAGACGCAAAAGCTAGTGATGACAGTAACGATAATAACTAACATGTACTGAGACTATACAAGGTACTAGGCGCTGCTCTTAGCACTTTACATGTATTTACTCATTCACCATAGCTCTTAGAGTTAGGTCTTATCATTTCACTCAGTTATAGACAAGAAAACCAAGGCACAGAGAGATTAAATTATTTGCCCCATATTACACAGCCAGTAAGTGGCAGAGCTAGGATTCTAACCCAGGCAGTCTGGCTCCATATCATTTAATTCAAACAATAACTCTGTCATGTTAGTTTTATTAAACCTGCTTTAGGGCTTCCCTGGTGGCGCAGTGGTTGAGAGTCCGCCTGCCGATGCAGGGGACACGGGTTCGTGCCCCGGTGTGGGAGGATCCCACATGCCGCGGAGCGGCTGGGCCCGTGAGCCATGGCCACTGAGCCTGCGCGTCCGGAGCCTGTTGCTCCGCAACGGGAGAGGCCACAACAGTGAGAGGCCCGCGTACCGCAAAAAAAAAAAAAAAAAAAAAAAAAAAAAAAAAAACCTGCTTTAAAGGTTGAGGAAACCGAGGCTTGAGCACGGTGAGCTAAGACCACATAGCTAAAAAGAGGCAAATCAAATATTCAACCTGAAGGTTGCAACCTTTCTCAAGCCCTTCATGGTAGGAATTGTGTTACAACCACTCCAGGCTGAATTCAGGGAGGCCAGCTGACCTCATTTGTCCTCTGGGATGAGAACCAGCAATGGATGTCCACTGCCATCGGAAAGGCTCTGCCAGCAGGTCATTTTGAATGGGTGCAGTTTCCGAAGTACTTTTTATATATGATTATGTACATAACCCATATCCCATTAGAGAGACAGAAGGCCAAGGAGAGCCAGCCTCCTGGGACCATGGGCACACTTTTCTGTTACAGTGCACGGACACTGTGTGGTTGCAGCTTTCTGGGTGTCCACTCAGCCCAGGTGCTGTTCTAGAAATGGTGTCATACGTGAACCCTCTTGTACCCAGGATCGAGTGAGAACACAGGAAGCAGTGTCTCCCAGCAGAAGGACAAAGGTTTAGAGGGTCTCAGAGCTACCATCCCTTTCCTGTGGGGATTTAGGCAAGTTTCTTAATCTCTACGAGTTCCAATTTCTTTATCTGAAACAAAAAAGGAAACGAGAAAATTCTTCCTTTCAGGGTGGTTACAAGAAAAAAAATGAAGTATAAAATTTTATAGCAGAGAAAGAAAATATGTTTACTAAGCACCTACAATGTGCTAGGCTCTATATGTATGTATCTCATTTATATTTCAAATAAATCCCATGAGAGAGGTATCTCCACTTTACAGACAAGGCAACCGGAACTCAGGGAGGTTAATGCTTGTTCAGAGCCACATTGCTAGTAAGTGGCACAGAGGAGCTGTGAACCCAGACTCCCTGGCGTGAGCTTGGAGACTTTATCACTTCACCAAACTCCTCTCCAAAAAGGCACAACAGGCTCCCCAATTCCACCAGGGGAATTGAGCCTTTCCCTGCCAGCTTGGCCCTCTCCTGTAGAGCCAAGGCTGCACAAACCTCCCCAGACTTTGTTTCTGTGAGGTTTCCATAAAATGTATGAACGGAAATTCCATGCTTGGACTTGAGTGATCAAAGAGAAGGCAAAGGGTCCCCCATCTCTTCTCTCAGGTTTCTGGTGGTATTCCTCTCTAGCTCTCAGATCTCATGGGAAGGAGGCAAGGCCATCATGGTAAGGTTCCTGTGGATTGATTCTGGGGAGATGGAGGCTATTGCTTTGCAGACCCTTAAGTCACCTGTGTCTGGGATGCAGCAGCTGCTGTCATCTGGGAGATGGGTACAGAGATGGGCCCTTGGCAGCACTAGGCCCAGTGGGTGACTCGGCACCATCTGGCCCTGGCCCTCTGCCCCTGCAGGACATACTTCAGAAATTCATGGGTCTGAGAAGTCACAGCTTGGTCCTCGGAGTGACTCTGATGGAGGTGTGTGACCTGGGACTGGCTCTGTGGAGTCCCAGTAAAACTGCTGTGGTTCTGCCTTGTGCCCTTAGCGCTCTGTCGCCCAGCCCTATGGGCTCTGCCTAAAAAGATCCAGATGATGTTTCCTCTTCTCCACCATCATTTTTCCTGTCCTAGGTTAGGCCTGCATCATCACTTACGTGGCATGATAATATTAACTAACAATAATCACTAAGTGCTTCCTATGTGCAGACACCAAACTATGCAGCACTTGAAATACATTTAAAAATTTTTATTCTTTTTAAAAAATTGTGGTAAAATACGCATGACACAAAGTTTACCATTTTAACCATTTTAAAGTGCACAGTTCAGGGACTTCCCTGGTGGCGCAATGGTTAAGAACCCGCCTGCCAATGCAGGGGACATGGGTTTGATCCCTGGTCCAGGAAGATTCCACGTGCCATGGAGCAACTAAGCCTGTGCACCGCAACTACTGAGCCTGCGCTCTAGAGCCCGCGAGCCACAACTACTGAGCCTGCGTGTTGCAGCTACTGAAGCCTGCGCGCCTACAGCCCGTGCTCTGCAACAAGAGAAGCCACCGCAATGAGAACCTGCACACCATAACAAAGAGTAGCCCCCCTCGCACAACTAGAGAAAGCCCACGCACAGCAACGAAGACCCAACGCAGCCAAAATACAAAAATTAATTTAAAAATAAAATAAAGTGCACAGTTCAGCGATATTAAGTACATTCACACTGTTGGGTAACCATCACTGCCATCCATCTTCAGAATGCTTATCTTTTCATAATGAAACTCTGTACCCATTAAACAATAATTTCCCATTCTTCCTCCTCCTCAGCCCCTGCCAACCACTATTCTACTTTCTGTCTCTATGAGTTTGACTATTCTCAGTACCTCATAAGAATGGAATCATACAGCATTTGTCCTTTTATGTCTGACTTCTTTCACTTAGCATAAGGTCTTCAAGGTTCACCCATGTTGTAATATGTGTCAGAATTTCCTTCCTTTTTTAAGGCTGAATAATATTCCATGAAATACATTTTCTTATTTAATCCTCCTAATAGTTTCTATGAGGTAGATACATTTTTATGTCCATTTTACAGAAAGGAAATTGAGGAACAGAGAGACTAATTAAATGGATCATTCATCTGGTAGCTAGCAGAGCTGGGATTTAGACCCAGGCTGTGTCGCTCCTGAAACCTGTGTTTTCCCACTCTGCTGTGAGCCCCACACCTTCTCCCCAACAGCCCTCTTACTTACAGGCCTCCCAAGCTCCATCCTCCATCAAGGCAGTGATCTTTCTAAAAGGCCGATTTAATGTTGTTATTCTTTACTTCAAACCCTTCCCTCGTTACCCCTACTTACGGTCATCTTAAACTCTTCGGCATAGCATTCAGGCCTGTCCCTGACCCAGCTCCTTTCTGCTTTTCTGGCCTTTCCCCTCCCCTAACGCCCACCAAAACCAAAGTCCTCACCACCTGGACTCTGTGCCTTTTAATCTGCTGTTCTCTATAACTGTAATGTCTGCTTGTCAAATGAGGCAAACTCCTATTCATCTTTGAAGGTCTAGCCTAAATGTCACCTCCTCCTTCCCAGATTTCTCCAGGCAGTTTGTAGAGCTTTTCTCTCTGCTTCTGTAGAACCTGAACGTAGCTCTGTAATAGCACTAATCACACCTAATCTGATTTGTCAGTTTATAAATCTGTCTCCCACAACTATACCTGTGGTTGCCAACATATTTGAGCATAAGGACTCCTTTTTAATATCGGAGAATTTCAGGATCTTTCCATACACACTGATCAAGGCAACATTTAATGACAAAGTCACCATGAATTCAGTAAAGCTTTCTTTTTTTAAACATCTTTATTGGAGTATAATTGCTTTAATGTAACTGCATTTGAGTCACCACGATACCACCTATATATCTGAAAACAATGCTGCATGTAGGCGAAGAGAGGAATCTGGGGACCTTGTTGTATACTCTGGATTCTAAGATACCAGAGCCTACAGTTTGGGAACCACTCCTCTGGCCTGGAGAGTGGGTTTTTTGAAGAAATGGAAGTAACATCCACCGACCCTATTATATTACAAAGCTGTGCCAGTCACTTTGCATTTTTATCTCCATTAAATCTCAAAAAAAGGTCTGTATTTTCCAGATAAGAAAACAGAGAGTGGAAAGGTAAAGTACCTTGTCTGAGGTTACACAGTGAGAGAGGCAGAGTGGGATTTGGTTCTCGATCTTTTTCTACTTTGTCACTGCCTTGGGGCAAGGACCACAGGTATTCATCTCTGAGTGTCCGGTGCCTCACTCATGGCCTTGCTTGGAAATGTCTGAGGAACAGACGACTCAAGCCCAGAGAGCTCTTCCCTATGCGTTCTCAGGCCCTCTAGCTTGTACCAGAGAGTCTTTGGCCAGACGAGCCCGGCCCGCACCGCTGCAGGCAAGCAGACACATCCTTCACGCAGGAGAAAACCAGAGAAGGTGCTGGGCAAACTCTAAGATGGCACAGCATGGCCCGCTTCTCCTTTAGGTGCTATTTCCCTTATTTAGTAGGTATCCCTGCCCCGACCCTGGGCTCTGAGTCGCTCTCTTCACTACCTACCCTCGGCCCCCATTCCCCTCCACCCCACACACTACCTGTCCAGCTCCACAGCAACTGCTGTCAGCTAACAGTACCCTCAGACTAGTCCCACTAGATCTTTTTTTTTTTTTTAATATCTTTATTGGGGTATAATTGCTTTACAATGGTGTGTTAGTTTCTGCTTTATAACAAAGTGAATCAGTTATACATATACACATGTTGCCATATCTCTTCCCTCTTGCGCCTCCCTCCCTCCCACCCTCCCTATCCCACCCCTCTAGGTGGTCACAAAGCACCGAGCTGATCTCCCTGAGCTATGGGGCTGCTTCCCACTAGCTACCTATTCTATGTTTGGTAGTATATATATGTCCACGCTACTCTCTCACTTTGTCACAGCCTACCCTTCCCCCTCCCCACATTCTCAAGTCCATTCTCTAGTAGGTCTGCGTCTCCATTCCCGTCTCACCCCTAGGTTCTTCATGACCTTTTTTTTTTTTCTTAGATTCCATATAGATGTGTTAGCATACGGTATTTGTTTTTCTCTTTCTGACTTACTTCACTCTGTATGACAGACTCTAGGTCCATCCACCTCACTACAAATAACTCAATTTCGTTTCTTTTTATGGCTAATATTCCATTGTATATATGTGCCACATCTTCTTTATCCATTCATCCATCGATGGACACTTAGGTTGCTTCCATCTCCTGGCTATTGTAAATAGAGCTTCAGTGAACATTTTGGTACATGACTCTTTTTGAATTATGGTTTTCTCAGGGTATATGCCCAGTAGTGGGATTGCCGGGTCATATGGTAGTTCTATTTGTAGTTTTTTAAGGAACCTCCATACTGTTCTCCACAGTGGCTGTATCAATTTACATTCCCACCAGCAGTGCAAGAGGGTTCCCTTTTCTCCACACCCTCTCCAGCATTTATTGTTTCTAGATTTTTTTTTTTTTTTAATAAATTTATTTATTTATTTATGGCTGTGTTGGGTCTTGGTTTCTGTGCGAGGGCTTTCTCTAGTTGTGGCAAGCAGGGACCACTCTTCATCGCGGTGCGCGGGCCTCTCACTGTCGTGGCCTCTCTTGCTGCAGAGCACAGGCTCCAGACGCGCAGGCTCAGTAGTTGTGGCTCATGGGCCCAGTTGCTCCGCGGCATGTGGGATCTTCCCGGACCGGGGCATGAACCCGTGTCCCCTGCATCGGCAGGCGGACTCTCAACCACTGCGCCACCAGGGAAGCCCTGTTTCTAGATTTTTTGATGATGGTCATTCTGACTGGTGTGAGGTGATATCTCATTGTAGTTTTGATTTGCATTTCTCTAATGATAATGATGCTGAGCATTCTTTCATGTGTTTGTTGGCAATCTGTGTATCTTCTTTGGAGAAATGTCTATTTAGGTCTTCTGCCCATTTTTGGATTGGGTTGTTTGTTTTTTTTGATATTGAGCTGCATGTAAATGTTGGAAATTAATCCTTTGTCAGTTGCTTCATTTGAAAATATTTTCTCCCATTCTGAGGGTTGTCTTTTGGTCTTGTTTATGGCTTCCTTTGCTGTGCAAAAGCTTTTAAGTTTCATTAGGTCCCATTTGTTTATTTTTGTTTTTATTTCCATTTCTCTAGGAGGTGGGTCAAAAAGGATCTTGCTGTGATTTATGCCATAGAGTGTTCTGCCTATGTTTTCCTCTAAGAGTTTGACAGTTTCTGGCCTTACATTTAGGTCTTTAATCCATTTTGAGCTTATTTTTGTGTATGGTGTTAGGAAGTGTTCTAATCTCATACTTTTACATGTACCTGTTCAGTTTTCACAGCACCACTTATTGAAGAGGCTGTCTTTTCTCCACTGTATATTCTTGCCTCCTTTATCAAAGATAAGGTGACCATATGTGCATGGGTTTATCTCTGGGCTTTCTATCCTGTTCCATTGATCTATCTTTCTGTTTTTGTGCCAGTACCATACTGTCTTGATTACTGTAGCTCTGTAGTATAGTCTGAAGTTAGAGAACCTGATTCCTCCGGCTCCATTTTTCGTTCTCAAGATTGCTTTAGCTATTCGGGGTCTTTTGTGTTTCCATACAAATTGTGAAATTTTTTGTTCTAGTTCTGTGAAAAATGCCAGTGATAGTTTGATAGGGATTGCATTGAATCTGTAGATTGCTTTGGGTAGTAGAGTCATTTTCACAATGTTGATTCTTCCAATCCAAGAACATGGTATAGCTCTCCATCTATTTGTATCATCTTTAATTTCTTTCATCAGTGTCTTATAATTTTCTGCATACAGGTCTTTTGTCTCCTTAGGTAGGTTTATTCCTAGATATTTTATTCTTTTTCTTGCAATGGTAAATAGGAGTGTTTTCTTAATTTCACTTTCAGATTTTTCATCCTTAGTGTATCGGAATGCCGGAGATTTCTGTGCAATAATTTTGTATCCTGCTACTTTACCAAATTCATTGATTAGCTCTAGTAGTTTTCTGGTAGCATCTTTAGGATTCCCTATGTATAGTATCATGTCATCTGCAAACAGTGACAGCTTTACTTCTTTTCCAATGTGGATTCCTTTTATTTCTTTTTCTTCTCTGATTGCTGTGGCTAAAACTTCCAAAACTATGTTGAATAAGAGTGGTGAGAGTAGGCAGCCTTGTCTTGTTCCTGATCTTAGTGGAAATGGTTTCAGTTTTTCACCATTGAGGACGATGCTGGCTGTGGGTTTGTCATATATGGCCTTTATTATGTTGAGAAAAGTTCCCTCTATACCTACTTTCTGCAGAGTTTTTATCATAAATGGGTGTTGAATTTTGTCGAAAGCTTTCTCTGCATCTATTGAGATGATCATATGGTTTTTCTCCTTCAATTTGTTAATATGGTGTATCACATTGATTTGCATATATTGAAGAATCCTTGCATTCCTGGAATAAACCCCACTTGATCATGGTGTATGATCCTTTTAATGTGCTGTTGTATTTTGTTTGCTAGTATTTTGTTGAGGATTTTTGCATCTATGTTCATCAGTGATATTGGCCTGTAGTTTTCTTTCTTTGTGACATCTTTGTCTGGTTTTGGTATCAGGGTGATGGTGGCCTCATAGAATGAGTTTGGGAGTGTTCCTCCCTCTGCTATATTTTGGAAAACTTTGAGAAGGATAGGTGCTAGCTTTTCTCTAAATGTTTGACAGAATTCGCCTATGAAGCCATCTGATACTGGGCTTTCGTCCCACTAGATCTTAATGTCTGGTAAAGCTAGGTGTGGTCTTCCTAATGGCCATTTGTGTTTGAAACCAAAGGAGAGATTTCTCAAAACTTCTGGCTGGTCAGGAGGTCATGGGAGGAAAGGAATGTGCTTCAATGTCAGACAATTCCAGGTTTCCATCCCTGGCTCTGCTACTTCCTTTGTGAATGACCTTGGGTAAATCACTTAATTTCTCTGAGCCTTAGTGTCCTTGTTTGGAAAATGAGAATAAAATCTACCCCACAGGGTGAATATACACAGACCTTACACTCTTGGACTGTGTGGTGGGATGAACAGTGGCCCTCCAAAAGATACGTCCACATGTTAACCCCCAGAACCCCTGAATGTGACTTTATTTGGAAAAAGAGTCTTTACAGGTGTGATTAAGTTAAGGATTTTGAGATGAGAAGATTGTCCTAGATTACGGGCATGGGCCCTAAGTGCCATCGCAAGTGTCCTTTTAAGATAAAGGCAAAGGGAGGTTTGACACACAGAGAGAAGGGGAGGGAACAATGTGACCATGGAGACAGAGACTGGAGTGAAGTCAGGGAATGCCAACAGCCACCAGGAGCTGGAGGAAGCAAAGAATGCATTTTTCCCTAGAGTCTTTGCAGATGTACCTAGATTAAGGACCCTGAGGGGAGATCATCCTGGATTACCCAGGTGGGCCCTAAATTCAAAGACAAGTGTCCTTGTAAGGGACAGATGAGGAGACACAGGCACACAGAGAGGGCCGTGTGAAGAAGGAGGCAGAGACTGAAGTCTGCATCCACAAGACAAGGGATGCCTGGAGCCACTAGAAGAATGAAGAGACAAAGGAGGATTCTTTCCTAAAGTCTCCAAACAGAGCCTGGCCCTGCCAACAGCTTGTTTTCAGACTTCTGGCCTCCAGACCTGTGAGAGAATACATTTCTGTTGTTGTAAGCCATTCAGACCATGGTACTTTATTACTGCAGCCCTGGTAAACGAATACACATTGCCGATCTCCCTAACATCACATATCATCCCTCGTCTCCTGCTTTATGTCAGAGGCATACAGACCACGTGCATGAGAAAGCAAGCTTCAGGGGAGTGAAACTTTGATTTGGTCACTGTTATAACCCTAATTATTAGCATGGTGTCAGGTCCATGGTAGATGCTTAATGCATTTTTTGAATAAATGAATGAATTGCAGTTCTCAGAGGGTAGGAGCTGTCTGTGATTTACTTCTATATCCTCAGCACCCCAAATCCAGGACATATGCTCCATATATGTGGAACTTCCTCCCCTCCCATCCATTCCAGCACTAAAGGGGCAACTCTGAAAAAAGGGGCAAATCTTACCGGCCTAGAGCCCAGAGATAAGCTTCCAGCCTCCAAAGAGCCCATGAGCCCTTTCTAGACCTTGTTTCCAAACTACCTCTAAACAGAAGGCTTGGAGAGAACCCATGACTGCAGAATCCTGGGGATGACATTGTTTAAATAAACCGAGACTCAAGTCACCAGCGTCTGGCCTGGGCTGGGCCTCTGGGACCTGAGCCGGCAACATTTCATCATTAGGAGGAAAGGAGATGACAAACTCTTTCCTGAAAGAACCCAGCAGGCAGTCAGAATTACGGGATGTGGTAAATAAAACCATTATTTCCAAATACATACCCTAGGCAGCACTAAATGCATTCTGCGTATCACGGCAAAACTAAATTTAGAACTGGCAGTTTGAGTCATATGCTGATTCCTGAAGAGAAAAACTAAATTCAAGGGGGGAAAAATGAAGTGAAATATGAGAATAAAAATGCAGTCTTAGTCCCCCAGAGCAACCTGTCAAGAGAGGTGAGGGAGAAGTTTCCTGCAGAGAATTGTGGCTATAAAGGAAGTCCAGTCGGGTGAGGGCTGGGCCCTGCTGGGTGCCATAGCAGCAGTGGCCTCTGAGGAAACCTCTGGAAGACACCCCTGTGTGGAACTGCAGAGGCAGGAGGGGACGCGGCATGCTGAGCCACAAGGTGGGGACACTGTCTCCAAAGCACCGTCACACACTGTCTTACTGAAGCCTTTTCTCAATCCTGCAGTGAAGGTGCTGTCACCCCATTGCACAGTTGAGGAACTGAGCCCAGTGGGGTGAAGTGACTTGCCCAAGTCATACAATGAGTGAGCAGGAAAGCAGGGATTCACTTCAAGAACCTTTTAATTTTAGAAGAGTGTTAGATTTACAGAAAAGTTGAAAAAACAGGTAGTTTACAAATACCCCTCCCCCCGGTTGCCCCTACTGTTAACATCTTACATCACTACAGTATATTTGTCATAACTAAGGGACCAGCATTGATACATTACTATCAACTAAATGCTACACTCTGTTTAGATTTCACAAGTTTTTCCCTAATGTCCTTTTTCTGCTCCAGGATACGGACACCACATTACATTTAGCTGTCATGTCTCATTAAGCTCCTCTGGTCTGTTATAGTTCCTCTTGTTTTCCTTGTTTTTGATGATCTTGACAATTTTGAAAAGTACTAGCCAGGTAGTTTGTAGGATGCCCTTCAATTTGGCTTTTTCTGATGTCTTACTCATGGTTAGGCTGGGATTATGGGTTTGGGGGAGGAAGACCACAGAGATGAAGTGCCCTTCTCATCACATCATATCAAAGGTACATAAAATATCAACACGATTTATCACTGATGATGTTAACCTCGATCACCCAGCCAAGGTAACGTTTGCCAGCTTTCTTCACTGTAGTTTCCCTCCTTTCCACCACTCCCCCTTCCATGGTCCAGTCTTTGGAAGCATGTTACTGAGCAGAGCCCAACTCAGGGAATGGGAAGTTAAGTTCCCGCTCCTAAAGCGGGAAGCCTCTACATAAATGATTTGGAATTCTTCTGTATGAGAGAGCAGGGATTTAGATCCAGGTGGTAGCTCACAGGCTCTGAGAAGTGGGACTGTCCTTGTGAGTGAGAATCTCATTTCCAGCTTCCTCGTTTCCCAAAGTACTCATGTTTCTTAGGCATAGACTACTGGTCATCTACTCAAGACTCATTCTCTCCAAATTTTATTCAGGGCAGCCATGTGCCCGGCTAAAAGACTAATTTCCCAGACTTCATTAGGTTAGGTGTGGCTACGTAACTAGGTTCTGGTCAGTGAGTTGCAAGCAGACATGGCTGGGCACCACTTCAGGAAAAGTGTCTTAGTAGGCCCTCTTTTTGTCTTCTTCCCTTCTATGTGTTTCATGCCTGAATGTGGATGTGGCAGCTAGAACTCTAGCAGCCATCTTGAACCATGAGAAAACCTTGATGATGAAAGCCTATGCTAAGGAGAGTAAAATAGAGAGATGGAGATTACTGGAAATAATCCATGCTACCCATAGAGCTACTACACCAGCTCTGGGCTGAATATCACCAGACTTCTCATATATGAGTGTGTTAGGCTCCCTGGGATGCCATAACAAAATACCACAGACTGGGTGGCTTAAAGAACAGAAATTGATTTTCTCACAGTCCTGGAGGATAGAAGTCCAAGATCAAGATCAGGGTTGGGGAGTTACCTGGTGGCCTAGTGGTTAGGATTCTGGGCTTTCACTGCTGTGGCCTCAGTTCAATCCCTGGTCCAGGAACTGAGATCTTGCAAGCCGTGCAGTGTGGCCAAAAAAAGATCAGGGTTGGTTTCTGGTGAGGCCTGTCTTCCTGGCTTGCAGATGGCCTTTCCTCTGTGCCCACATGAAGGGAGAGTGATCTCTGGTGTCTCTTCCTCTTCTATAAGGACACCAGCCCTATCAGATTAAGACTCTAGCCTTATGACTCAATCTTTGTTATCTCCTTTTAGGCCCTATCTCCAAATACAGTCAGATTGGGGGTAAGGGCTTCAACCTATGAATCTTGGGCAGACACAATTTAGCTCATAATAGTGAGAGAAAACTGACTTCTCTTTTTTTTAAGCCATTATTATTTCTGGTGTCCGTTGCTAGAAAGCACACAAAATTCCTTACTGATAGACCTCCAAAGTCTAAGGAACATTTTCTAAAGCTTCCACCTTGATGACCTTGTAAGCTGAGAGTCCACAGGAAAGTACCAAAGACACCACCCTTTAAAAGGTCATTTTGGGGCTTCCCCGGTGGCACAGTGGTTGAGAGTCCGCCTGCTGATGCAGGGGACACGGGTTTGTGCCCCGGACCGGGAAGATCCCACATGCCGCGGAGCGGCTGGGCCCGTGAGCCATAGCTGCTGACCCTGTGTGTCCGGAGCCTGTGCTCCGTAGCGGGAGAGGCCACAACAGTGAGAGGCCTGCGTACCGCAAAAAAAAAAAAAAAAAAAAGGTCATTTTGAATGCTGATTCATTAACATCTTTCATTCATTCAACTGATGAACATTTATTCAGCACCTACCACATGCCAGACACTAGGCTATGTGCTGGTGCTGGGGACACTGCCATAACCAAACATGGTCCTTGACTTCTATGCACTTATAGTCTTTGCTGATTTACTTACCCTAAGCCCATCTCTTTCCAAAGGGAATTCCTATAATATAGTGAGTAAAACAGAAGTGGAGATTCAAAACCATGAAAAGGAGGAGGATCAGACATGCCAGCTCTGGGAATCTATGTACATGCTGTGTGTGACTCAAGCATTCAAGTTGGCTTTGAGCTTCCTAGGAGCCACCACAAAGTACAGAGTGTCTTGGTCCTGTTTTCTGAAAGGAGAATGAATCCTAGTCATTCATGGAAGTCAGGTGTGTTTTCTTTCCTGACCAAATTCCAGCCAGGTGACTTGAATGTCCTGGAAAGTACTATTTCCTGACCAAAACCCCAATGACTGCTCTAAATTCCATGAACAATGCATTAGCTCTTAGACACTCATCCAATAAAGCCAGAGAGTTCCATGGTTTACATACATGGTTTCAGTTTCCTATTCTAGAGCAGAGACCTTACTGAAGACCATGAGTGATCACTTTCAGACGGTGCAGAGAACAGGGGTTGGTAAATCCAGAAAGCTCTGAGGCTTGGACATTAGGTGTATGATTTTAAGAAGAAGAAATAGCAAGAAGATAGGACCTCATAAAAAGGCCAGGGTAGATGGAAAGATGAAATACCAAGAATGAAGTCAATATGACTCACCCACCCATAGAGTTTCCTTCTTGGTATATCACAACAGGTGGCATCTTACAGGAGAAAGAGTATGGGTTTGAATCCTAGCTCTGTTACTCACTAGCTCTGTAATTTCAGGGGTGTTAACAGCTTAGAGCCTTCGTTTCCTCACGTAAAATGAAGCTGATATCTACCCACCGTGGGGATTAAATACAAAAACATACATAATAACTCTGCCACAGTTCATAGTAACAACAGCCTACATATAAAGGCCTTATCTGTGCCAGGCACTGTATTATACACTCGACATGAATGAGCTCATTTAATTTTCACCATGAGGTACATGCTACTGAAGAATTCAAAAACTGTTGGTTTTTCCCTAAAGCTGTGCCAAACCACATCCTTGGATATTTTTGGAAGGAATGTACCAGTTCTTGGAAGGATTTTTGCAGATCCATTCCATGCAAAGCAGCTGTATTGACATCCATTTTGTAACTATCTGTAATCCCCAAAGTTTGCTGCAACTGACACAGAGCTTTAACTCTTGGGCTCCCCAATGGGAGTTTGCAAACTCAAAGAAGCCCTTACAGGGACTTCCCTGGTGGCGCAGTGGTTAAGAATCCGCCTGCCAGTGCAGGGGACACGGGTTCAAGCCCTGGTCTGGGAAGATCCCACGTGCCGCGGAGCAACTAAGCCCGTGCGCCGCAACTACTGAGCCTGTGCTCTAGAGCCCACGAGCCACAACTACTGAGCCTGCGTGCTGCAACTACTGAAGCCCATGCACCTAGAGCCCGTGCTCTGCAACAAGAGAAGCCACCCAGTGAGAAGCCCGCGAACTGCAATGAAGAGTAGCCCCCGCTCGCCGCAACTAGAGAAAAGCCCGTGCACAGCAACAAAGACCCAAGGCAGCCAAAAATAAAAATAAATTAAAAAAAAAAAATGAAGCCCTTACCAAAAGGCTCTTTCCAAGCCCCATTTATGGTATGAAGAAAGACACTGAAGAACTTGGAGCATGCTATTAAAAGAAAGTGACCAGGCTGGGAGGATGGGGGGAATGGGGTTATTGTTTAATGGGTACAGAGTTTCAGTTTGGGAAGATGAAAAAGTCCTGGAGATGGATGGAGGTGATGGTTGCAAAACAAGGTGAATCTACTTAACGCCACTGAACTGTACACTTAAAATGGTAAATTTTATTAGGTATATTTTACCACAATAAAAATAGTAATAGTAATAATACTACTACTAAAGTAACCAGAGTGGTAAGGGGTCTAAAAGCCATATATGATGGAAAGCACCTGAAAGAACTCAGGTATTCTGCAGGCAAAAGTTTTTGAAAGCCCCTGGTTTTCAGGATAATGATAATATTATCCACTACTTATCAAGCACATCATATATGTAGGCACTTCAGCTATATCATCCTTTATTCTCCAGGTTGGCTCTACAAGGCATTTCTTGCTTAGAGGGATCAGGTGACCAGCCCAGGATCACACAGCTAGAAAGTGGTAGAGATGAGATTTGAACCCAACCAGTTCAATATACCATGCTTCTATACCATGCTGCCTCATTCAAATATTGAATAGATACTTGGATCTTAAAATGCTGAGATTTCTTTTAGTCTTAAGACTTTATTATTCTGAATTGGGGTGTGGGGGGTAGGAAGGTCAGACATCCATTTTCTTGAAGGCTCCATGCACTGTCAGGGCATGTAGGTAAACCTGAGCCTACTGATAGGTACTGTACACTCCAGGGATAACCATTCTGATGAGAGGAAACTGGAAGACCTTTGAGATTAGAACCTAAGGCAATACTAGTTGATGCTGCCATGAGCTGCATCGGCCCCATGGACCACAACAAGCTCCCATGGCTGGGGAGGAGGCCATCAGTCAACAGAGAACACATAGCAAGCTCCAAATACAGCAAAAGCTACTGAAAGCACTTCTCCCCCACAGTGTAGTCACCATAGCCCAGAAGAGAAATTTTGAAGAGTAAGAGGAAGGAAAAGGATGAAACAGAGGACAGATAAGAGACAGGTGAGAGGGTTCTGAAGGCTACAACCTCTGTTTAAATCCCAGACTACTGTTCTATTGGTAAGAGCAGACTTGTCATCACTCTGAAGCTGGAGCACAGTCTCATGACAGCCTGGGGTGTCTTCAGAAGTCTCTTGGCATCCCTTCTATTTTTCAGTGACCTCCCTCCTGTCACTGAATCTTCCTTTCTATGGACAAATGGACTTGGGAAATGGTCCTCAGGTATAAGTCAGTATCACAAGCACCCAGTTAACAAAGGTATTATGGCAGAGTCAAGGGAAATGGGTTTTCTATAATGCTGGCTATTGATCTGAGGCCCCTGGACACTGACTCTGCCTCTTCCCCACTGGACAAAATGTAGACTTGCTGACCCTGAGTTTCTTTCAAAAAGCAGGAGAGCCTTTTGTAGGAGAGGTGTTTGTAAACATTCTCTTAAAAGAAAACAGAGAAATTGTTTTAAGTTCTTCAAGAATGATGAGCCAGGGCTTCCCTGGTGGCACAGTGGTTGAGAGTCCACCTGCCGATGCCGGGGACACGGGTTCGAGCCCTGGTCTGGGAAGATCCCGCATGCCGCGGAGAGACTGGGCCCGTGAGCCACAATTACTGAGCCTGCGCGTCTGGAGCCTGTGCTCTGCAGCGAGAGAGGCCGAGAGAGTGAGAGGCCCGCGCACCGCGATGAAGAGTGGCCCCCGCTTGCTGCAGCTAGAGAAAGCCTTCGCACAGAAACGAAGACACAGCACAGTCAAAAAAAAAAAAAAAAAAAAATTAATAAAAAAAAAAAAAAAAAAAAAAAAAAAAGAATGATGAGCCAAGCCTTGAGTAAAAACAAGACCTGTTAAGCCACAAGAAGTGGCTATTACCTGGATGCAGCAGGACCTACTCTGCACGGCCAGTGCCATCAGCAGCTACATGCTCCGTTACAGACCCAGGAGCCAGCGAAGGAGTGTTGAGACACCCTGCATCTACTCCTGTCCTCCTTGCTCCCAACACATACCTGTATCCTTGAGTTATTAAGTTGGGAACTCAAAATAATCTTATAGATGTGTGTGTGTTCCCACCAATCCACAGACTCTCGCTGCACTTCCCACATTCTCCTTCAAGAATTACCTTGTTTCACGGATCCTACTGTACTTACTTGTAAGGTGGGACGCATCTGTACGAGCTACACGGGCTGCCCTGTGTTGGTAGGGGTCACTCCTGAGCAGGATTCTTGGCATCCTGAGCAGAGCTGTGGCTGAGCGGCCTGCCACACGGATCTAGCTGGAGTCGGCTGAGCTCCACTCCACACAGTGCTTGGCTGTCGCCTGCTCACTTTGAGTGGAGGATCCGGCACTTATTTTAGGCTCTTATAAATAATACATTTTGTCATCTTGATTCTTCAAGGCCTTCTTTTAAGCTATTTTTTCCCTCTTTGGGAAAACCACTTTTACACTACGAGACAGAGCTGTTCATAAATCAAGAGGAGCTCCAAGTGACCAAAGATTGAATTCCTGAATTCCTGATTTTGGAGGGAGTAAGCAGCCACCAAACCTGATTAGTCAAGGAAGAAGCTGGCCTCGTACAGGAAGAGGATCTTACTTCAAGTATGAAAAAAAAAATGTTCACAATCTCTCTGATTCCTTGTCCTCTGATCCAGGAAGTCCTAGTATCAGACCTTTAAATACCACTTTCAACCCTACCTTCCTGAGTCCCTACAGGTTGGTATGCTCAGTAAAATGCTAAAGAGTCTCACCATCTGTAAAGTGGAGACAAGGCTACATGCCTGGCATAAAGTTAAAGCTCAGTGTGTGAGCTCTCTGACTCTCCTTGTCTCCTGCAGCTCTCAAGAAGACACACTTGTACCTTGAAAAATTATCATTGTTTCCCCTCTTCATTGGTCATGAACTACTCAAGAAGTGTTCTTAATTAATATGGTACAAAGAAGCCCAGCTGTACAGTGGACAGATGCTGAACTTGGAATTGGAGAGACCAGGGCTTGAATCCTGGCTTATTATGTAATAAACCAGGATAATCCTATACTTGTTATGTGATCTTGGGCAAGTTCCTTAATCTGTCTGGACATTAGTGTCTTAATCAATAAATGGGGATAACTCACTAACTTCAGAGTATCTTTCAAACTTTAATGTACATATGAGTTGCCAGGGAATCCTGTTAAAATACAGATTCTGATTCAGCAGGCCTCAGGTAGGGCCTGAGGTTCTGCATTTCTTTCCTTTGTTTTTTTTTTTTTTTTTTTTTAGTTTTTATTGGAGTATAGTTGATTTACAATGTTGCGTTAGTTTCAGGTGTACAGCAAAGTGAATTGGTTATACATATATCCACTCTTGTTTAGATTCCTTTCCCATATAGGCCATTACAGAGTATTGAGTAGAGTTCCCTGTGCTATACATAGGTCCTTATTAATTACCTATTTTATATATAGTAGTGTGTACATGTCAATCCCAATCTCCCAATTTGTCCCTCCCCGCCCTTACCCCCTGGCAACCATGAGTTAGTTTGAGGTTCTGCATTTCTACTCAGAGTGGGCCAAGGTTGAGGTTGAGAACTTGGGGATCACCTTTGGAGTAGGAAGGACATGCCTGGTCAGGACACTTTATAAATTTTGAAGGGCTATCTCAGTTTAGGGTCTGATTCACTACCTATTGTTTTTCTACCTTAAAACACTAAGAAGGCCATTATACAACTCAACTTCGATTATGTGTTAATCCTTAATTCTTTACAGATAAGCAAAATAGTAATAATTTATGTAAAATAACAAGGGCTGGGGAAAACCACTTGTCACCAATCCTCTTCCCCCGAAAAAAACAACTAACCAACCAAGCACAACACCTCTCCTACCAGCTAGCTGATGTAAAAGGCAAACAAACAGGGACTTCCCTGGTGGTGCAGTGGATAAGACTCTGCACTCCCAATGCAGGGGCCCTGGGTTTGATCCCTGGTCAGGGAACTAGATCCTACATGCCTGCCACAACTTAGAGCTCACATGCTGCAATTAAGGAGCCTGTGTACTGCAACTAAGGAGCCTGCCTGCCACAACTAAGACCCGGTGCAATCAAATAAATAAATTTTTTTTTTAAAGACGAACAGAAACAAACAAATCTCCAATAGAGCTTTGTTTGGGGGTAACATTTGGCGGTAACAATGTCAACTGCACCCTCTCCAAAAAAAAAAAAGCATTGTTTTAAACCCCAGTGTTTATGACTAAACCTAAGAATTGACTTAGAGTGAAAGCAGGCTTTCGTACAGTGAAGATGGAAAAAATTGGGTCCCTGAGACTGGTTTGATGGGGGAGGAGGGGAGGAAACTGATGAGAGAATTTGATGGAATGAAACAAGGCAGCCAGTGAGTGACAAGGACTATGAAAGGGGCTCTCCTTGGAACAACTGTACCTGTGTTCAAGACAGAGCTTTAGGGTCACCTCGTTGGTGACACCTTCCCTGACAGCTGGTTCCTGCTCTTGTCGCCAGAGCAGTAATACCCACCCCTCTACCCATCCTGGAGCCAGTGCTTATCACATCGTATTGAACATTCATTTCCGTATTGATCTCCAACCCCTCGAGGTCAGGGACCATGTCTTATTTATCTCTATACTCAGCCTGGCACAGTGCCCTGACACATATTAGGCACTCAGTGAATAATGCTGACTGAATGCATGAGGTGGAGGATATTGAAGAGAAAGCTTAACGACCTTGCTTCAGGTTTTATCTTTCCTGGAAGTATTCATTCATATATTCTCTTGCTTGGTAAGCAGACATGCTCCAGGTGGGAGCACTCGGACCTTTTACCAGTTTTCAGTGTATTTCAGTCTGAGAAATGTTTCAAACTTTCTTGATCCCAAGATTGTAAACTTAGTAATACATGTAATAATTTTACATACATATATATTAGTTTTATAAATATATGTAAAACTTTTAGCATTTTTCCCCAAGTGCTTTTCTTTTTTCACAATAAACTGAGTACATAATTTCCCCGTTTTCAAACAAGGAAACTGATGCCCAGAAAAATAATTAAGTGACCTAAGGCAGAGTCTCAATCTTTAAGGTACATAAAAATCATTTGGGACACTTGTCCAAAATACAGATTCCTGGCCCCCACTCTGAAATTCTGATTCAGTAGGTGTAAGGGGGGCCCAGGAATCTGCATTTTCATGCTCCCAGGTTCTGAGGCAGGTGGTCTTGGCCCAGAGCCTTCCTCAGGTCACAAGTCAGGAGCTCAGTGTCTGCTGGAGGTCATCTCAGGGCTTTGGTTCTAAACCTAGACTCATGGGATGGGAGGCAAGTCACATGCACATCACCTTCACAGGGCCTGGCAGGAAACCTAAAACCGGAGACTCTCAGACGACGATGGCAGCTCCAGTGTCCCATGCGTAAAACCACAAAGCCAGAGTGCTGGCTGGTAAATGGATAACATTGCTGAGGACTCACGACCTGGAAGGCCAGACTCTGGAAAAGGCCCAGGTCCTCTAGGCAAGAGGGACCAAAAAAAAAAAATTACAAAGAGGGTTAACTTAGACAATATTGAAGATGTTTGGTGCATTTATTTTGGATTTATTTCCCTCCCTGTCCACTTTGTGGTAGTTTACCAAATGGAACCAATGGGACAACTCAGTAAAGAACAGCAGCCGAAGCAAGTACAAATGGACTTCTCCCTTCCATCTGCCTTCCTCACCCAAGCTCCACTGGCTGGACTTCTGTGTTTCTCCCCCATCAGCTCCTTCCTTGTCAGCCCACTGCCAAGGCCCTAAAGACCTCAGGTGTTGCCTTTCATCCAAACTTTATACAGAAGTCTCCCAAAGCTCTGCCTGATGCTTGCCTCTCCTTTCCCAGTCTACCTCCACTAGAAAGCCGCATTATCTTCCCAAGGTGCAGATCTCATCACAGAGGGCAAGACCACTGTATTTGAAGCCAGAAGATCTGGATCTGGTGCTGGTCCTGGCTCCAGCTCCATCATTAACTAGTTGTCTGACCTTGGGTTTGTAATTTCCCCTTTTTGGGATTTAGTCTTCATGTGTGAGATGGAGGGCTGGACTGGGTCATCTCCAAAGTCCTTTCCAACCCTAGGATTTTATGCACACTTCTGCTTAAAAACTATTAGTGACACCTGATTGCCTACAGAATTAAATATATAATTACCTTACGCTGGAACATCTAAGGAGGCCCTCTATAATCTGGCCCTACTATGGACTAAATGTTTGTGTCCCCCCAAAATTCATTATGTTGAAACTCTAATCCCTGATGTGATGGTGTTTGGAGATGGGGTCTTTGGGAGGTGATTAGGTGATGAGGGTGGGGCCCTCATGATGGGATTAGTGTCCTGATAAAAAGAGAGCTCTCTCTCTCTCTCTCTCTCTCTCTCTGCTCTCTACCAATGTGAGGACACAGCAAGAAGGCCATTTGTGAACTAGAAGGAGGGTTTTTACCAAGAACCTGACCATGCTGTCACCCTGATCTTGAACTTCCAGCCTCCAGAACTGTAAGAAATAAATGTTTGTTGTCTAAGTCACTCCGTCTACGGTACCCTGTTATAGCGGCCTAAACTGACTCAGGCCCCAACTTTTTTTTTTTTAAAAGCATTATTCTCCTTTATGTTCCTTTTGTTATAGTCAAACTGAAGTATTCCCAGTTTCCTAAACATGCCTGGAAATTGTTTGCTCCCTCAATGCTTTTGTCATTATTTTATCTTAGAAAACCTACTACATTTATTTCAATATGTATGATCCCTACATTTTTTGAGGTCCAAATCCCATGGATCTCTTTTAGGTTTTCCCTTTTTAAAGCCTAAAAGCAAACTCTTTCCCCTCTGACTGCGAGCACTTCATCTGCCCCCTCTCACAGCTGGTATCACAGTTCTCCCTGGGCCTGGTCCTTGCAGACTTTTGTCAGCTCCCTGAGGGCAGGGCCTGCATAAGTCTCCTACCACTTAGCACAGGGTCCTGCCCAGAGAAGGTTTTGACAAATGATTGTTGAATGAATGTCAGAAAGCACACGCTCCCGTTTTAGCTAGATCTTGAATTTCAGTGGGAGCCGAGGCAGAAAGGGTAACATGGGCAAAAGAAAAAATATGAATTCCTGTTGCAGTGAACAACTTTTTCCTTGAATTGGCCCCAAGGATGTGAGTCATAAAAAGGGGCCACTGAGCTTGGCGGCGCAGTGTCCCCATTGCTCATAAAGGCCAATGGCTGAATGCCTGAGGTGATTTTCCCTGCCAACAACAGCTTGTGTTGAGGACCTCGACTTGATGGCTGTAGGCTAATAACCAGGAGCTCTGGGCAGCCCCTGAGCACATCCTCATGGCCACGGTGGCTCGGTGAATTCTGAGCCCTACGTGGTGTGTTAAGAGGTAGGCTTCCTGCCTGTATGATGTGCTTGAAGGGGTCTCCTCTTCTGACCTCCCCTAGTCCAGTCCCCGTTGATTCTCAGTCTACCTGGGGTCACAGTCAAGTGTGTATATGTTTTATCTTGATGACTAGACTGTCAGTTCCTGCCTAGAAGGCTCTTGTACATCTTGTGTCTTGTTCATCTTCCTCTCTCCCACATGCCTAGCACAAAGCCCTGCTCATAGCAGATGTCAATAAATGTTTTCTGGATGGATGCTCAAATTTAGATCAAATTGACTCAAATCCCAATTAAAACCCCCAGTCAGGAAGACAAGATTTAATTCATTTTCTTTCCTACAAAAAGGACAATCTTGCTGTTTAATATAACCTAATACATTTTCTTCACAACTCAGAGACAGACGCAGGTTCTGTTTTTAGAAGGCATATCTGAGATGTTGTAAAGTATTGCTTCATTTTGATGTTTTATTCTGATTAAATTTGAGGCATATCAGAAATATGAGTGATGACTTGGCTTGCTCTGAACCATTCTATTCATCAACTTCGAATCCTAGGACAGCAGAATGTGAAGGGCCATAGGGACCAACCAGGTCATTGTATAGTTAAGAGAAATGAAATTCAAGAGCTAGGATTAGAACCCAGGTTGGATGTTTGGTTGGTTGGTTGGTTGGTTATTTTCTTCTCCTAGTTAATTTACTCAACAAACATCACCAAGCACACACCGTGTGCCAGGTCCCGTTCTGGGTGCCAGGGATATGGAACTGGCAAGGACAATCACAGCCACCACTGAACTCTTAGACTAATGGTTATTTCCTGGTTCCTCAGCCCAGGATATTTTACCTTCTTCAAAGGAGCTACATGGCCTTTTCAAAAGAGCTTCCTGGGGAAAAAGACCAATGTCAGTTGGACAAGAAGGCCTTGCATTTATTAAAATACTGCACTTCCCTACAGGTCAAGTGCATCCACTCAAGGGCTAGTGGACCAGAGTTCCTTGAAAGCCTGGTACTTTCTGCCTCAGCACTGCCCCCTTGGAGTTCATACTCATACTCACGGCCACACTCAGAAATATGTTCCTTCAGGCTAGATTGTTATTTCTTCTGTTGGCCCAATAGCCACTCTCCCGTCAACAGCAGGGACGCTGGGTTCTCTCTGACTGTCCTCCAGGTCTTACACAATGTAGGTAATTTATACTTGTGGCTGATGAGATAACTATAAAAGGTAGTTTTTGGTCCTAGAGCACTTCTCTCTTTAAACTCCCCCACAGACTCATCTTCTTTCGGGAATGGCAAATAGGCCTCATCCCCTGCCAATTCTGGTTGACGGGAAGTGACTGCCTGGAGAGCTGTGATAAGAACACTCCTGAGGCTGCATCCAGACGCAGCAGGTATGGGGCAGCTATGTGCTTTCCATTATCTAGACCCTGGTTTTAAGACCTCCATTGGTCCCTGGATGTGTAAAGGATTAAGTCCAATACACTCAGTATGGCACACAAGGCACTTTGCAGAGCAGTCAGCAACCTTAAATACCAGCCTGTTCCTCCCCACCATACACTCTAAACCCCAGCCACACTCAGCTGTTTTCTGTTTCTTGAATATACCGCCGTCTTTCAGGATTCTGGCCTTTGCAAATGGTATTCCCTTTTCTGGAATGTTCTTCCTCCTAACCCCTTTGATGCCTGATTTCTCTGTGAGGCCTTCCCTTACTTCCCCTATGAAAAGTCCTCTCCTTCATGTTCCCACATCCCCTTTTTCATCCCTTTGTCATTATCCCGACTCACTGAGATTTGTCTGTTTACATTTCTATCTCCCCCAAGAGAAGGGAGGTGCTAAAGAGCAGAGCCCTGTCTTACTCACCACCAGCAGAACACCAGCCACGGATAAGGCACTTGCTATAGGACTGCTGAACGAATGAGTTCTTTGGAAAATCTCCCCTTTTCACTCCTCCAAGCTGTCTTTCAGAGATGCAAGGACTAGCCTCTATCTCTGGTCTCTCAAACTTGCAGAGGTACATCCTGGCAGTCAGGTCCGTCACCTCTCCAGTCTACCCACCGCCAGATGTCTGTCGTTCCCCTCAACCCCCAGTTTAGGAACTGAAACTAGGGATCACTTTGATTTATGCTAAATGGTACTGAATAGATTGAGCAGAATGGATTATTTCATCTAATCCTTCACCAAGCCCTGCTGTCCTAACTTCAACATAATCACAAACTGATGTGCTTCTGTCTCCACTGTCATAACCCAGTCCAGGCCACTGTCAACTCTCCTGGGCTATTGTAACAGCCTGCTAACTGGTATCTCTGCTTCCTCGTTCACATTTTACAATCCATTCTCCACTTAGCCACCTCAGCTTTCTTTCAGATTGCATCACTCCTCTGCTTAAAGCCCTTCCGTGGCTTCCCACTAGATCTAGAAACGCAAACTCTCTGGCCTCCGGGACCCAACATCCTCTAGCTCCCGACCTTCTCCCTCCTCCCTCCTCCCTCCTCCCTCCTCCCTCCTCCCTCTGGCGCGCTGTGTCCCAGTCGTCCAGATCTCCATTTCACTCCTAGAACAGCCAAGCCCTTTCCACCCCTGGGTCTTTGTTCTCGCTGCTCCCTCAGCCTGGAATCCTCCTGCCCCAGCTTTTCCTTGAAGATCTCAGCTCAAAATGGCAGCTCTTCAAGGAGTCCTTCCCTGACCACCCCACCTAATCACAGTGCACAAAACACCCGCCAGGTACTCTCTATCCCGCAGCCCAATTAATTTCTTTCATGAAACTTAAAATCTCAAATTATCTTTCCAACTTATTTCACGTTTTTATTCTCTACCTCCCACCCTAGAATGTGAGCTCTGGGAAAGCTCCACGAAGGACAGACCTGCTTGCTTCCTTCACTGCCACACCCAGGGCCTGGCTGAGAGTGGGTGCTAAATAAACATTTATTGAGAGCCAAAGAAATACATTTCTGAGGATCCCCAAAGATAGGGCTCCTATTTTTGCCCATGACCTACTGCATGTGCTTCTTAAACATTAAATAATATGCTGTAGAACATGACGCTGGAAGTCAGGAGACCTGGGTTCCTGGTCACTGCCTTGTGCCAGCCCTCATGAAACACAACATGACAACATGAAGGTTTCAGGCAAGATGCCAAAATAAAGAAAACCCCCTGAGTTTGCCTTAAAGAAGGTCAGGAAAGGGGAGTGTCCTGCAGCTGGAGAGGCCAGGGCAGGCTTTAGGGTTCCAGCACATATAGCCCTGGGGCAAATGTCAGGGGTGTGGAGCAGCATGCCAGGAAAAGACGGTGCTTCCTGAACTGGCAGAAGACTAAAGAGGCGGTATGTGACAGACAGCTCAGATCAGAGACTTGAAGTGACCCCTGGGGGGTGGGAAGAGAGTGAGAGAGAAAGCTATGAAAGGACTTCAGCATGACCTCAGCTTCTAAATGGATTAAATGGGATGCAATGGAAAGACCACTGGATTAGGAGTCAGAGGAGGAACTAGAGAAAGGAAGGAAGCATTGATTGAGTGCCTCATCCATTGTAGGCCCTGTGCTACACAGTTTACACACATTCATTCAGTCCTCGTAATCACCCTCCCAGGGAGGTATTAATATCCTTATTTTATAGAGAAACTGAGGCTCAGACAAGTTACTCTAGCTCTCTGAATTTCAGGATGCTTATCTGTAAAACAGATAATAATAAAACCCATCTCTAATGTCTAGTGCCAGAATGCAATGAGATAAGGTGCAGAGCACCTATCACCATGCTGGATGCTTTGGAAACTTCACTGTTACCACTAATGTTGATAACAATTTATAATACTAATGACTAGTATGTGCAAGGTCACAAAGCTCATGAATGTCACAGATGAGATGCAAATGCTGGATGGTGTTTCACCCTGTCAGGCTGCCCCTTAAAAAGACCAGGATTTGAAAAACAGCTCTGCCAATAATCAGCTGCGTGACGTCAGACAAATTACAGTACCGTGCAAGAGCCATATTCTCTTAATCTGAATAAAGGGGCCAAGAACTCTACCCTACAGAGCCTGCAGGGATGTTGGAGGAGAAAATAACCAATGAATATGAATCTGCATTGTATGTGCAGATGGAAACTGTGATGACTGTGATAGGCACCCTGAACCGGGACAAGTGTCTTCGGGATGGCATGATTCACGTGTGCTAGATGGTGACAATGAAGCCAGAGCCATGCCTGGGGTACCAAGAATTTTGCAGGCAGCAAATGGCCTTGAGTTGACAGTGACTGTGCTAGCTCCATCCAAAGGCTAGTCCATAACTCGTTAATGCTCCCCCGGAAAATAAAAACAGTGTGAACCTCCTAAGACACCATCAGAAACATGCATCAGGATTTTATCCAACACATTAGGAAAATAACTCCTCACAAAATCGGCTTTAGGAAAGAGCTGGCATGAGAAGGGGACATAGCCAGAATTCTTACAGGGGTCAGATTGCAGCAACATGCCACCCTTGGAACCTGAAAGGATTTCTCTGTAATGAGGACTGAGTTATCTGGGGAAACTTAAGCCAGGTGGGCTAACTGCTTGCTAAGCCCATGTCTCCTCAGACAGAAATAGGGCAGTGTGTCCCAGCCCCAGGCTGCCAGCGAGCTGGCACATGCCCTGCATTGTGCTCTGGGGAGCAACGAATGTTCTCTCTGACCAGAGTGTGCAGACCCAGGCCGTGCGCACACACCAGCGCTGACAGCCGATCCGCTGATTAGGGGCTCCGCAAAGCTTTCCCCGTCTTATATCCTGGGGTGCTGGCTGTTAGGCTTAACTCATTTGACCCTTGTACACACACTTTGTGAAGTATTATGGACCTGGCTTTGCAGACCAGGAGAAGGAGGTTCAGACAGCAACTCGCCCAAGTCACACAGTTAGGAGAGGCGGAGCTGGGATTTAGCCAAGGTCCTTCCGACTTCAAGGACACTTCCATCCTTGGCAGACTTGCCTAAGGCAGACTTACTTTTCAAGATGAAAAGCAAAGCCAAGAATCAGAGAATCTTAGAGAAGCAATTCTCAGTCTACCATCCCACCCTGGGAAGGAGTCTCTCTGTCCCTCCTGACATATGGTCACCCTCTGCAGGAACATCTCCCCTAAACAGGGGCTCACCATCCACTCCAGTTGTACAAAGTTCTTTGTTCCACTGACATAGGGAATGTCAACTTCTCCCAAGTGCCTAAATTGGCGTAGTTTTTCCCCTCCCTCACTGCACTGCATGTTAAATATACTAGAGGATTTCTGAAAGGACACTATGCTCCCTTTCATGATGGTAATCACTGTCCTGAATTCATGTGGCTCGTGAGTTTAGATTTTCACAAGACAAATGTTCTTACAGCATGTATCTGTTGCACATGGGTATTCGCAGATCCTATCACGTGGTGCCAGGGCTGAATGAGTCACTCCTCTGCTCTCCCCCCTCTGCCCCCCAGTCCCACTTCCTCAGCCATTTCAGACGAGGACACAAAGCCTGCACTGCCACTTCCCTCGCCATCACCTGGACACAGAAAGATGCTCTCGGACAACAAATAGGAACATGTGGCCCAGGCGTGGGCATGGGGGGTTGGAGCTCAGGCTGCCCAGCTGTGCCCCTTTCACAGTAAAGAACTGGCATTGATGCAGATCCTGTCTAGGGAGACTCTGAGAAAGAGAGGAAGCCCAGAGACAGATCTGGGAGTCTCAGCTGCAGAGGGAGCCCCTGACAAACCAACTCTCTGAAGTCAAGGACATGGCCCCTTGATAAAAGTCAGCAGTCAGCATCCTGGAGATTTAGTATTCAGAAAAAAGGCAGCATCCTATGTGGTTTCTTTCTGATCACAAGAACAGCAATGCCAGAAAGGTTCTGGGGATGACACTTCCCAAAGAACCAGGCGTCCTTTCTGACTTGGCATTGTGCCTGCCATATTGTAGATAGATATTAATAGAAAATATTTTAATTAATAAATGAATAAAGAAATGCACACACATCAAACACAAATATCTCAACCACAGATTTGGGGAAATAAACACCTAAGACAATATGTATCAATATCTGAATTGTTTCCCCTGGGGAAGCTGACTCTCTCCCCAGACTGTTTGTACCCCTCCCTTGGGCTGAATTCTCTCTTGACACCCCTTTTCAGGATATTCTAGTAAGGAAACAGAACCACGAAGGGTGAGAAGCAAATCATGAGTCCTCAGACCAACTGGACTAAACAAGCCTGACCCCCAGAGAGCCTGGATCTTGGTCAGAGCGCCCAAAGGCATTCTAAGGTTATTATGTCCTACCATTGGTAGCCCCAGGCATGGATCATCTACATCTGGATGTCTAAAAGGCACCTCAAACGCAATGTGTTCAAAAGCAGATCAAGATCTTTCTACCCAAATCTGGTCTTATCTTTTTCAGCTTTTTTGTTTGTTTGCTTGGTTAAGCTTAGAATGGCAGGGCCATAATTCATTTGTATATCCAGAAACCTGGGAGCTGTCCTTCCTACTTCCTCTTTCTTCATAGGTCCATCATCAAGTCTTGCCAATTTTACCTCCTAAATATCTCAAACCCCTTCTCCCTCCTCACCTCTGATGTCACTACTCAGCCCAATCCAGCGTTATTTTGCGGGGGGACTAATGCAAAGCTTCCTCTTACCTGGTTTCCCAACAGTGACTTTTGTACCCTCCCACCCATTCTCAACACCACTGCCAAAAATACCTCTTATAAATACCAAGTTGGTCATATCACTCCCCACATGTGCAACACACATGTATAATAACCTCTGTTCCAAATCCTTCAATTGTCCCCGTGATCATAGAATAAGGAGAAAACAAAATCCTCAGCAAGGCCCTGATCTCCCTCTCCAGTCTCACACTCTTCCCACTCTCTGTACTGAAGTCACACTGACCTTCTCAGTTCTCTGAAAGCACTAAGCTACCTCTCACCTTATGGGCCATACTGGTCCATATGCTTAGGAAGCTTTTCTCTACTTCACTCACTCCCTCATCTAATAAACTCCTAATGATCCTTCAAATCTCAGCTCAGTGTTACTTCCTCAGTAAAACTATCACTGAGCACCTAAAGTAGGTCAGGACCCCTGTTATATACTTTCATGGCAACCTGTCCCTTTATCTCATAGCTTTTATCCTAGTTTGTAATTTTATAATTATTTTAATAATTATCCTAGTATAAAATTTTTAAATACTGTCTGATTCCCCCATGAGACTGTAAGCTCCTTGAAGGCAGAGATCATATCTGTTGTATCACTATTATATCTCCAGCTTTTAGCACAAGGCCTGACACATAGTAGGTAGTCAATAAAAATACACTAAATGAATAAGTAAAACACAGCTCTTCCCTGAATTTATTCCAACCAATAACACCATGTTTCTTTCCAACACCATTCCTGAGGTTCTGTTGAGTTTGTCTTAGGAACTACTGGGTTTTTTTGCCATCTCTCCTCATCCCTCTAGTATCTACTATGATGGCCTACCTTCTATAGATCAAGAGATCATGGCATTGTCACCATCACTGTCATGGGTCATCATCACCACAGTTAACATTGATGGAGGATTTCCTTACCATGTGTTAGGCACTATGTCAAGTACCATGCATGTGGTATTCACACAGTCCTTATAGTACTATGAGGTATACATTACTAATCCTATTTTGCTGATAAAGAAACTGAGACTCAGAGAGGGTTGGCTAGAACATGGTAGGGCCAGGACTTGAACCTCAGTCTAATTCTGAAGTCTACAGTCTTAATGACAACCTGCTCCCCTGTAAAATGGAGCTAATAATACCTACTCATAGTGATGTCAGCACAGGGAAGATTCAGCACAGGAGGCACTTGGTAAAGGGCGGTTGTTGTTATTGTGGTGCTGGAGGCATCGTGGGGAGGGATAACCATTTTCCATTTTTCCCAGAGGACAACGAATCAGGCTGCCCTTTGGGGGATAAAACAGCTGGACTTGGTTTGCAAAAGACTTTTAAGGGGAGTTCCCTGGAGGTCCAGTGGTTAGGACTTTGCGCTTTCACTGCTGAGGGCACGGGTTCGATCCCTAGTTGGGGAACTAACATCCTGCAAGCCGAGGGGCACGGCCAAAAAAAAAAAGACTTTTATGTAAAGCAGCATGCTGTGGCAGTTCCAGCCCAGAGTGTGTGGAGAGGGGAGCTGATGTGCTAACAAAACCAACCCAAAGATCTTCGGCCCTGGAAACTAACCCCTCTAAATGAGCCTCGGTTTCTCACTGCAAGCCCAGACATCAGGCCTGCATGGGGAACCCAAACCTATAATAGTTCCTTGAATTTCCTTTGCTACTTCTTTTTCTATTTCCCTGTAGCAGAGTAATAGAGAGAATACACTGCATTTGGAGTCAGTCCGAATTCTGATGTGCTCAGGACTGAGCAAGGCCTGGACCTCAGTCTGAGACTCAGGGTCCCGGGAAGCCAGGGGATGATAAAAGACCATATTTCATCCTCAGTGGCTGGCTTGGGGATGACCCATTCTTCTGAGTCTTATGAGTTTCTTCCATGTAAAGGAAGAGAGCAACTAAAGTATCTGAGTTCCTACTTAATGTCAAGCACTTTTACATGCATATGCTCGTGTAGTAAGTTAATCCTCACAACAAGCTTGAGCAACAGGTGCTATTATCCTTATTATACAGTCAAGGAATCTGCAGTTTAAAGAGATTAAATGACTTGGAATAAATTACTATACAAGAAGAGGTAGAACTGAGATTCACATCCATTTTTGTTAGTTTCCAAAATCTGGTGTTTTTCATTTTATCGTATCAGAAGATATATAATGACTGAGTCTACAGGAAAAATTATGGAAACTACTTGGATGTGCACAAATGGTAGCGAAGCCACGAAAGCCCATGCATTCCCTCCTTCTGCTTACTAAGCACTTCCTGTGTGCCAGGCTTTGTACTGGATTCCAGGGATACAGAGGTGGGCAAGATGTGGCCCTGCTCCTGAGAAGTTCACAGTCTAGTGAGGGGAGCTCTCTAGGGAAAAAAAGATTAGAGAAAATCAGGAAAACTGAGCAAGAAAGAGAAGGCAGAGGATTCTAAAACAGAACCAGTGGGGTTCTTGGAAGATAACTATTCCAAACCTGGCTGCATGACCTGGAGTCACCTGGAGGACTGTTAGAACTAAAAATTTTCAAGTACTCAATTCCCAATTCTACAGATCTGCAATTGGGACCAGTAATCTGTACATTTAACAATCATCTCAAGTGATTCGACAGAACTGGTTCACAGGCCAGGTGAGCAAAACCACACTGATCCAACCCTTTCACTCTGTAGGTATGAGAGCAGAGGGGCAGAAAGGGAAAGTGAGCAGCCCAAGGACACACAAGAGTCAATGCTTCAGACTTATGTTTCCACCTCACAGCCAAGTGACTTGAAGTCATCTTTCAAAAATTCAGAATGATTTATTTTTAAGCATGATATATACATTTATAAGTGCACATATGGCATATTTTATGTACATGCATTAGATACTTCTTTGAGAATGATGTTACATGCCTACTGGAAAATTATGTTCTACAAAAGTACAGTGTGGAAAATAATACAGATCAATTTAGGAGACTAAAATTATACATGGATACACAAAATGGATATAGGTTTTCATAATCAAGAACAGTATTCTCATCCTCTGCTCGCCTCTGACCTACATTTGACCTACCCTCCTACCTCTGAGCACCTCCAACCTAGGGGATCATTATAGTGCAGAAAACTTATTAATTAATCAAGTGCTTCAAGGTACTGGTTCCCAGACTGTGATGGAGAGAAGGGGAAAGCCACAGACAAACAGGCACTTTAGGAGCTGGCTACAGCCTTGTCTACCCACAGCATCTTCCCCACCCGGAGTGACGTTCTGGTCACTGAAAAAGTGCTGTGCCTCCCACTGCTGACCTCTCTGCTGTGAACTCAATTCCCTCGCCCCACTAGATCATCAGAAAGATCCTCTCTTCCTCCCCGCTTGAGATTCTTTCCACGGGCTAAATGGAGGACACAGGCAAAGGGCAGAGGTACAGAGGGGCTTTGCGGCACGAGGGGAGGCCGGCCCCTCTGCGCGGCTTCTGTGAGCTCACGGCGCAACTGCTCCCCGGCCACCGCCACCGGCTCCCCTTCCCTTCTAGGTTCACCGTGGTTTGTCTGTATCTGCTTGTTTGAGAGCTCAGAGCAAACTCTACCTGCTCTGTTTCCACTCCTTCTCGGCCATCTATTTGGAGGTCTTGGTATAATGAATCCAATTCTATTCACCTTCTGAGGCTCAGCTATCAGGTTAGCTACCTCTGAGGCACAGCTAATCCTTCCTCTTCCACTCCCAGATCGCAGGCTCTGAGGCTGGTAAGGGAGCCCAGAAGCAGGGGTTGGCGATGTAGGTAGGAGAGACTCAGGAAAGTTCAGCGTTAGAGAAGCCAGATGTAGAAAGGGTTCCACGAGGGGGTCATCAGTGTGCTGAGAGAGGAGGCAGCCTCTGGAAGGCTGGAGGTGAGGCTTGGGTTCAGCGGGCACTGGCCACCCTAGCCTGGCTCTGCCACTGGGTAAGTCACGCTCTTCTTTTAGCCTCATTTTTCTCATCTGTAAGTGAAGAAATTTAACTAGCTTATGTCCGTAGTTCCCATCTGCTTCTGAAATTCTAGATTTTCATTTTTTTCCCTTTGGCATTGGATACAAATGACTAAGATTGACACTATAATCCAGAATCATAGATTCTGAAATCTTAGAGCTAGAAGAGATTGAGCAATCCACTTTTCTCTTCCCTACCCATTTGATGATAAGTAAACTGAGGCCCAGAGAGGGACTGTAAGTTCTGTGAGGGCAGGAACTGTCTGTTTTGTTCTCTGTGACATGCCTGGCACATTTTCAAAAATATATGTTGAATAAGTGAGTGAACAAATAACCTCCCTCGGAGATTATGCAGCCTGGGGACAGGGGAAATATCCTCACTCCTTGCCTGGAGGGAGGGAGGGAGGATAAGGCGGGAGCCTCAGACTGCTTCTGGCCCTGAAGGTATGGTGCTTTCCAGCTGGAGAGCCAGGACAGAGCCAGGAACAAATTCTCAAGGCTGGTGGTGCCAGCAGCCATCGGCCACAAAGTGGGCTTCTGCTATAGTCCTCCGTGCTGTGCATAATGAATCACGATGTGTCAGTTACTGCATTCTGTTAACAAGCTTGTGTCGGCCTGTGCATCGCCAATGAGTGCCCTGCAATTTGCCACAGGTCTGCAGTTAAGATGTGGCAGAGCCAGTGGGACAGAGCATTTTGAGACACTCCAGGCCCAGGGAAATCAGGTGGTTGGTTTGTTTTTGGCAACTACTGGCTTCAGTGATTGGGCAGCAGTATGTAGAAATGTACTTTCTCCTCTCTGGGGAAGACATCTGCGTACCCTTTCCTGTCCTGGAAGGAGTAGGTTGTCTGACTCAGATAAGTCCAGCTGGAGAAAGCCATCTCTACTGCTTTCTCTGAAGTACCAAGCAAAATGGGGCAGAGGTAGAGTGGTAATTTAAAAAAATCACCTCCAGCATGGTTTGATGAACTGCTCATCCGGTTATCAGCTTTGAAGTCTCACACAGGATTCAAAATCTGGCTCCACTACACATGAGCTGTGTGCTCTTGCATAAGTCTCAATTTCCCTGTGACTCAGTTTCCACATCTGCAAAATGGGGATAATAATACCTACTTTGCAGAGGTATTTGCAAGGATTAAATGAGATAATGCATACCAAACCCAAAATCGTAGCAGGAGCACAATACATGAGCCTCCTACCATGTTCGAGATGTTCCCCGAAGGGATTCTAATCTCTCGAGGAAGACTGGGGCCAGGACCTAGGCAAACCCAGACAAGAACCTTTGTGTCTTTGAAGTATGTGTGTTTCCCCCAAGTGGCTCCGCAGTGACGATTATGACTGCAGCCATGTGAGGATGTCGGGTCTGCCTTCTGCACCTCCACACCGTCTGCGTGAGAAGTGAACAAGCCTCCCGGTGAGAGGGGAGGCTGCTCATTTCTCAGGCAGCACCACTGCAGCCCCTGACCTACTTTCTTACTAAAAATAGCCCCTCTTAGGTCACTGCCGCAAATTGAATTCCGCTGCTTCACTGCACCCAGTAAACAGGTGGGTGGGTGTCAGAGCACATTTGGTGAGCAGGAGTCCCCACTTCTGTGGCGCATGGCTGCCCAAGCATGTTAATCCCACACGTCTGCACAGAGGGCAGGGGCTCCAGGGCCCACCCACCCCACCTGGCATATCTGCACACAGCAAGGCTGCACCTGACCCTGCCGGGATACCTTCAGTGGGAGGCAGAGAAGGGGCAGTAAGGGAGGTTCTGGTTCCTGCGCTTTGAAGCCTGACAGAACTGAATTCAAATATGAGCTCCACTGCATTCTTGTTACTTAACCTTGGGCAAGACACAACTTTTCTTTGCCTCTGTTTCCTCATCTGTAAAATGGAGATAATGAAACTGATCTTAGAGTATTGTTGTACAGATAAAACAAGCAGTCCTTGGCACAGAACAGATGCTCAATAAATGCAGCTATTACAGCTATTCTCTGTTGTCTGGCCTGTTGCTCCACAATGCCCTCATGGTGAAGCCTCTCATGGCAGGGGTAGCAAGGGACAGGAGGCCACTCCAAGAAGGAGAAAGACTCTAAGCTGAAAGCACCTTAGAGGTACTTAGGTCAAGGAGTCCCACACATGGCTAAGCATCACAATAACCAAGTGGCTTGTTAACAATACTGATTCAGGTCCTTGCCCTAGACATTGGGATTCAGGAAGCCTGTCTAGGGATGTGGGAATTTGCATTTTAATAAGCTTTCCTGGTGATTCTGATGCACTGCCAGGTTTGAGAACCTTTGAATTAGGCCAGTCACCTCCTTAAAAATAAATGGATGAATGAATTACTGTTTTTTTCTTCCATTATGAGCATAAGCAGGGTCATTACAAAATATGCAGAAAACATAGAAAAAGAAAAAGTGAAAAATAATTCAATCAACACGTACTGAATGCCCATTAAATGCCAGGCCCTCTGCTAAATACTGGGGATATGGTCCTCAAGAGATGTCCAGTTTATGTGTGGAGACAGAAAGACAGAAATAGACACAGAAGACTAACATGATACATAGGTTTCAGAGGTCCCTTATGAAATGTACAGAAACAGAGATGAGGGAGCAATTGATTCTTTCTAAGAAGTTGGGGAAATCTAAAGCTGGACCAGAAGGAGAACAGGTGTTCACTTGCTGGACAAGGGAGGGAAGGGCATTTCAGGAGGGATGAACAGGACATATAAAAGCATACAAAGAGGGCTTCCCTGGTGGCTCAGTGGTTGAGAGTCCGCCTGCCGATGCAGGGGACACAGGTTCGTGCCCTGGTCCAGGAGGATCCCACATGCCGCACAGCGGCTGGGCCCGTGAGCCATGGCCGCTGAGCCTGTGCGTCCGGAGCCTGTGCTCCGCAACAGGAGAGGCCACAACAGTGAGAGGCCCGTGTACCGCAAAAAAAAAAAAAAAAAAAAAAAAAAAAGGCATACAAAGAGAAAGGCGTTTGTTAGGAAAGTGTCCTAAGGTCACCATAGTAAGGTCATCATATATGGTAAATAGCAGTGGCACAGGGATGCTGGTGTGAATGGCTAGAGCCAGATTGTGAAGAATCCCAGAGGACCTCAAGAATGTTGCCTACATTGGGAAGTATGATTTTCCCAGTATTTTTTTTTAACATATGCCTTTTTGTTTTCATTTTTATGTGACCAACTTAGTCAAGCAGATGGGCCATAAATTTATCTAATCCCAATTGTTGGACATTTAGGCAACTTCTAATTGTAATAATTATAAAACACTGTGATCGACATCTTTAACCATAAAGCTCTTTCCATACTTAAGATCTTTCCTAAGGAGACAGTTTCAGGATATGAATTAAGAAATGAAAGTGAATGGACATCTTCAAGGCTCCTGATAAATAGTTCCAAAGAATTTTCTGAAAGTGGCCCATTTTTATAAATGAGGAGTAAGGCCCAGGGAGCTTACATGTCTCATCCAAGTCACACTTGGATGGGGGCGGAACCAAGAGCAATTCTGGAATCTCCTAACTCCTGGTCCAGGGCTCTTCCTTCTATATCATATTGCCTTCCCACAGATCAAGGCTGAGTGCAGTAAGATCTATTTGGCCAATGCCTCTGATCACTTCCAACTAAGGACTTTAGGTTAGCAATGTACATGGGTAAGAGATGAGAGGAATATGTGTATGTTTACATGCACATGTGAAGCTCTATATATGAGCCTTTTTTCCCAACCATATCATGTATGCTCCCCTTATATTACAGTTTCTGTTCTAGTCAAGCATATCTTACATTGTCTTACCTTCATACCTTTGACCCTACATGAAATGTCTCCTGTTCTCCTATTCAAATTCTATGCGTATTTTTATACTTATTTATATTTATTTTTTATTATTTTATATTTATTTTTTATTTTTAAAGACAGACCTACATGATCCAAAACGCATTTCCAGACTATGAGCATTCGCTATCAGTAACATCCATTTATGATACTTTATTGCTTTGCAGCACCTCTTGTATTGAGGTAAAATTATTTAAGTTTACCTATGAATAAAAATCTGTCTCAGGCTCTGTTACTAGAAAGAGATAAAACAAAAAAACCCCACCCTCCTTAAGCTAATGAGAATATATTTACTTCAGAAAGGCACTTCTAGAGTTTGATGGGCTCAAGACAGGTCAGTCCATTCCCCTGAACCTTCCACATCACAGTAGTGGATATCTTGGTAAAACAGAAAGAGCACTGGACTAGGAGACAGAATAATAACAGTTTCCATGTGCTAAGGGCCTACTCTGACCAGGCACAACGCTAGCTGCTTTACGTGCATTATATACTTGGAATAACCTTAAAATAATTTCAGCAAGGGAACTATTATTCTCCCTGTTTTTACAGATGAGAGATGTTGGGGCCTGAGAGATTGAGTAATTTGCTCAAGGTCAATATCATTAGTAAATGTCAAAACTGAGATTTAAACCCAGGTATGTCTGAGTCAAAAACCATTTTTTTTCTGCTTTACTGCCCTCCCTTGACAAATGTCATTTCAGTTCTAGCTCTGCTACTCTTACGCTATATGATTCCCAATAAAGCATTCGTGCTGAGTCCTGTCTCTTACATGTGAGATGGGGATAATTACGTCCCTATCCTGCTCCTCACTCCCAACATACACAAGGGCTGTTGCCATGATTAAATGATACAATGAGTGTAAGAGACCCAGACAGATGTACAGATTGTTATTAGAGCCCTGAACATCACGACTGGTCATTCTAATGATGACTGGAGACTCTGCCAAGATTCTCTGTCATTTAAGGAGGATTTAATTATGCTCACTAGACAGCCCCTTCTAGCATGAGAAAGTGAATGGCTGCAATGCATTTCAAAATGACCCTCAACAACAACTGAAGCCAAGGGGTTAATACTCTGAGAAAATCCATTAACTAAAACATTGTATCCCTTGAGCACTCGGGGAATCATGGTCTCCCAGGACATTTTCCTGCTCCATCATTTAGATGTATGTATTTGTATACAAACGTGTGTGTGCACGCACACATGTTTCACCAGCACCCATGTCTAGAGAGAGGGATTCAGCAGAAGGGAGGCTGGGCTGGAGCTCCACCACCAGGGGGCCAGTTATAAACTGGTTTGGGGTATCTATTCCAGTTTTCCAGAGGCTTCTGGTAAAACATCAGGAGACCTGGTTTAAAGTTCAGATTCTGCTGCTTACTAGTTGTATAACCTGGGCAAGATCCTTGACCTCTCAGCCTCAGTTTCCTTTTACATAAAATAGGGATAATGCCTATCTTAGACAAATGAGTTAACCTTCCTGGGCTGCTGTTTCCTCTGCTGTAAAACTGATGCCACAGTTGTGTTTCGTGCTTACTGTGTACCTGGCCCTGTGCTGAGGCTCTACATGCATTTTTTCACTCATCCTCACAGCCCTGTGGGATGAGTACTATTATCTCCAGTTGACAGATAAGGAGACCTATACTCAGAGTTCAGTAATTTGCCCAGGCCACACAGTGTTAAGTTGCAGAGTTAGGATTCAAATCCTGTTCTCTTTGCTTTGAAACCCTGTGCTCTTAGCCACTAAACCATACTCCAGCCTACCAGAGGGGTGCTGCAAGAAAGACATGAAATAACATTTGCTATTATTATTATTCTTATGTGCCCCCTGGGTGCCCAGTAGTCTGCGTTCCTTTTCTACGTCGCATGAGCGCCAGGAGGCTCTCCAGAGCTCTGAGGCTGGCGGACTCTCTGGGGCATGTGTGCCTCTGGAGAACAAGACCTGCTGGAAAAATATTTACTGCCGCAACCTAAATTCATGAAGTCAGCCACACTGTGAACATGAGCAGGGGTGATGGATGAAATTCCTCCAAAGTTTTAAGTTGAAGGCCAGTTTGGCAGTGAGAGAACCTAGAGTAAAGACTAGAAGATTGAAGACTAGAGTAAAACACTCGTGTTCAAGCATTTGCACGGATTCCCTTGAAGCTGATGGTAACCAAGGCGACCGTGCTGGATTCCAGTGAGGAGAAAGACAGCATTGCCAAGGCAGGAGATGCTGGGCAATCCCCTCCTCACCCTGATCCTCCACTGCTTACACAGAAAGGAGGAAGGGACACATGAGGAAGACACCACGTTTAAAAAAAATTTTTTTTTATTAGTTATCTATTTTATACATTTTAGTGTATATGTGTCAATCCCAATCTCCCAATTCATCCCACCACCTCCCCACCACCTTCCCCCCTTGGTGAAGACACCACATTTTTAAACCTTAGGCTGGATGGAACTAAAAATAGAACTGTGATTCAAATGTCTATTACTGAGTCCTCTGCCTTTGCACTCTGGAAACCAGATTGTTTCACCCCTCATTAAATCGACCTCCCCAAGGTGCTCATTCCCACAGCTCAGAGACTCAGGGCAGCAAGAATTACTGAGAGTCTAATGAGCACTTGGTACACACTGGGCCCTTTACACCCATGGTCTCATCTGAGCTGTACAATGACCCTGTGAGGCAGGTATTATCAATCCTATTTTATAGATGTGGTAATTGAGGCCCAGTTGGGCAGTATGACTTGCCCAAGGTCACTTAGCTAGTAGGTGGCAATGCTGGCTCCAGAACCCATGCTCTTTCAAATATATATGCCTGCTACATTTCAAAGTAAGAAGCTGAGCTTCATTTTAGGCTTACTGAGTGATGAAAGCAACACTGCTATCCAGTTTGCCTTATGGCTCTGGGAAGGACTCAGCAAAGCAGCCATTTGAATGATTCACTCCTGTGACTGACAAGAAGACTTCTCTTGGTTATAGCTTTAACAGCTGCTAAATCTGCTACACCTCCCTGCCCCCTCCAGCTGGCCCAGGGAGGTGAAATTATTTATATAAGAATTTTAGTGGCCTCCTGCCTCAAGGCATGATTATCAGAGACTTTTAAGTGATAAAAATGTCATAAATCATAATAAAGGATAAGAGGAGTCAGGGTTAGGGAAGATAACAGGCAAGAGGATATTCTGAAAAGCAAGGCAGTAGGTACAGATGCAACAGAATAACCCCCAAAGTTTACAAAAACACTTTCCTAGCAATTTCTTCATCTGATCCTCAGATGTTAGTATGTCTATTTTATAGATGATGAGCCTTAACAAAAGGTTAAGGTCTAAGGTCCAAAGTCAGACAGAGGCTGGGACAGGAACCTAAGTGTGTCCTAATCCCCACCCAGTACTTCCTCCAACCCACCTGCTCCTTAAAGTTGAGAAGACAGAAATGTGTAAGAACTATTAGAGAAAGAACCCTGTAGTCTTGCTCCCCTGAATGACAGGACCAGGGAGGGGAGAGTGGCTGTGTCAGTATCAGAGACAGGCAGCATCAGAATCAGAACATTTTTTCAAATCCCACCATAGATATCTACCAATTGTACGACCCTGGGCAAGTCACTTCATCTCTCTGCCTTGATTTCCTCATTTCTAAAATGTGGTTCATAATGGTACCCATCTTATATGGTTGTTGCAACAATTAAATAGAAGAAAATAAACCATACATGCCATTTGCACCATACAAGCCATTTGCACCAAGGCAAATCTTGGTGAGCATTAGTTGTCACCATTTTAATCGAAGGTGCGCAGCATACTGCATGGCACATAGAAGGTGCTCAGTGAATGTTCATTCCTTCTTCTTTCCCATGTTCCCATACCTCCCAGTGCACAAAACCCCCATCCATTATCTGCAGACCTCTTCAGAGGAGGTCTAGGGTTGGAAATTGGGAAAGCAGAGGGTGCTTCTTCCCAGACAGTGTGCCTGGGCTGGCCTTATTTTAGGGGGCTGTGAGCTGGCACGCAGTCATTAATCATGCTTTGTATATGTGCTTTCAGATCACTCCCCAGAAATTAGTGACTCCATCCTGGATTTTCCTCAGGAGAGAGAGCTTTCATAGGTATGGGCTCCTCCTGAAGACCTAACCCTCACAATGGCATCTTGACCTCTAGGGAGAAGAAAGTCTTGTAAGACGGGTAGGTCCCTGCAAAAGTCGACCAGGAAAGCAGTCTCTGCTCTGGGCTAACTTACAGCAGCAGCAGGAATAATCACAGAGTGGTTACATTGATGTAACATTATCAAAGGCATCACAACAGCACACCCTGTACCAAAGCCACTTAGCAGAAACATTATCCATATACACATGAAGAGAAAACTACTTAAGTAGATCTGCTTCACTAACCTCTCTTTACAGAAACTCTCTGACCTCTTTAAAGAGCTAAAAGTCTTCGTGCCAATCTCCTACCAGGTCCTTCTATTTGGGTGTTCCACAGGCATCTCACACTTTGTTATGTTAAAATATAAATCCATCACTTTCCCTAAAGCCTACTCTTTCCTCTCCGTGTATGTCCTGCCTCGGTCAATGGCAACACATCTACCCAGTCTACCAAGCAGAAAACTCGGTGCCACCCCTGATCCTGCCCATTCTTCTCCTTCTCTTCTCAACCCTGTTCATACCAGGTCACTTAGTCCCAACAAGCTGAGTGTGGCCTTTTAAGTCGCTTCTGACTTTCTACCTCAGCTGCCACTACTTAATTCAGGTCCTCATTACCCTTCCCTTAGGTAATGCTCTGGTTTCTCTATTCGTCTCTCTGCTTCCAGGTTCTCTCTCCTTCAACTCAGCCTTCCTCCCATCCCCAGAATGATTTCCTTAAAATACAAGTTGGACTATGTGATGGTCAGTTTTATGTGTCAATCTGTATCCAGTTATTCAATCAAACACTAAGTGTTGCTATGAAGGTATTTTGTAGCTGTGATTTACCTCTATAATCAGTTGATTTTATTGATACGTAAAGGAGATTAATTCTAGATAATCTGGGTGAGCTTGAGCCAGTCAGTTGAAAGTCCTTAAGAAGGGAACCGGGGTGTCCCTGAGGAAGAAGTTCTGCTTATTGACTGGAACCATCAGCCTGCCCTTCCTGAAGATCTGCCCTGTGGATTCCAGACTTGCCATCTTCCACAGTTGTACATGTAGATTCTGTGCATTAAATCTCTTAATATATGTCTCCTACTGGGTCTGTTTCTCTGGTTGAACCTGGGCAGTGTTTCTGTCTCTGAAACAAAATCTTTATTTTGATAGAACCTATTAGACTAGTAAAAATTAGTAGCTGGATCAGTCCCGGTTTCGGCAAGGATGTGGAGTTACAGAAATCTTCAAAACTAACAAACCATTGTAAATCAACTATACTCCAATAAAAATTAATTTTTTAAACAGGGATAATATTTAGCATTGATTAAAAAAAAAAGAAATCTGGGCTTCCCTGGTGGCGCAGTGGTTGAGAGTCCGCCTGCCGATGCAGGGGACACGGGTTCGTGCCCCGGTCTGGGAGGATCCCACGTGCCGCGGAACGGCTGGGTCCGTGAGCCATGGCCGCTGAGCTTGCACGTCAGGAGCCTGTGCTCCGCAACGGCAGAGGCCGCAACAATGAGAGGCCCACGTACCACAAAAACAAAAAACACACAAACAAAAGAAATCTTTATGTACTGCTGGTGTCATGTATCAGGTCCTTTACATATATTATCCTACTTGTCATAATAACGCTTTAAGTATTCTCATTCTCTTTATCCACACAGGAAAACTGAGGCTCAGGAAGGTTGTAATTCACTCAAGGTAACACAGCTAGAGAATGCCAGGGCTGAGATCTGAAACCTAGTCAGGCAACTGTCATGGACTTAGTGTCCCCACTAAATCACATTGAATTCATTTGAGAATTATAATAAAACAATATTTATTAAAACTATGATATCCTATCTTGCTTTTTATGCAAACTGATTACTTTTCCTTTCTAATCAGTTATACATTTTACAACATCAGGAAGCCTTTATGAAGCAAGAAGCGGGGGGACCAGATTATTATCTTTATTTTTATAGCTGTTCAATTAAAGTCCTTGAAGGGCAAGCATATTACTTACTTAAAGTCACAAAAAAACCCAGAAGATTAACAAAAGCATCTGAATAGTCTAAAGGGCCAGATTAAAAAGAAATCTTCCTTAGAGTATGGGAAGTCCTGCGTTTGGAAGGTATCACAGTTTCAAATACTCCCTTCTGAGAACACGGCCACAGCCACCTCCCCTGGCTTCGCCTCACTAGTGCCAGCTGACCAGGAATCATCGAGGCAGTCAACACCCTCTCTTACATTTATGCCCAATTAAGTGTTACTCTGTTGACTTCAGCTCACATTTCCACCCCTGTTTAGCTTCTGATCTTATCATCCTTTGTATATATAAACCCTCCCAGTTTTCTTATCATAGAAAGTGGAACACTCTCCTTCTTTGCTTTCATGGGGACAGGCTGAGGCTGGAGCTTTTTGGCAGCCATAAGAGATCCCTTTTCATCTCTTACCAATTTATTGATAATTTGGGAGAATATCACTCCCTAATTCTGAACCCACCACTTTGGATACCCAGACCCTTACACTGTAGCGCACCCAGGACAATGTTCTTCTCCTTGAGTTATTTAACCTCTCTGTGCCTTAGTTCCTCTATCTGTGCAACAGGTATAATAACAGTACCTACTTTATGGCTGATGTAAAGAATAAATTAATATTGTGTAAAACTGTATGTGGTTCATGGTAAGGACCAATAATGTCAACTATTACTGTTATCATGGTCCCTAAAGATTATTTGAGAGTTGATAATCTCCTCTGTTGGCTTCCTAGGCCCTTATTTCTCCTTACCTTCCCCCCAAAAGCTGAATTATTGAAATCTTTACCTTTTTTTTTTCTAATTACAACTGAGTTCATGTAGCAACCCCTGGGAGAGGCTCAAAAGTTAAGAAATAAAAGGAAACAGGTCTAATTTCTGTCTATTACCAGGCTGAATTTGCTAAAAACCTGTGAGTTGCTGCAGCAGAGGGAAATGGAGGATATGGTACCTCCGGTGTGGATGTGTAGCAGAAACTACCCAGAAGTGAGCCCAATCAAGGGCTCCTGAGGCCATGGCTGCCAGGTCAGCGTGACAAGGGTGGGGGCCTTGGAACTCACCTCAGAAGTTGCTGATGCTCTGTCTCCAAAGAGGTGTGGTGGTGCCAGCTAGCGTCAGGACCTGGGGGCTGGCATCCTGGGCTCAGCCTCTGACTTGCTGTGTGACTCTGGGCAAATCATTTCTTCACTTAGGCCTTCATTTCCTCTTCTGTGGGGATTAGGTCATTTCTGAAGTCCCCTCCACCTTCAAATTCTGTGATTCTAGGACCCTATGCCTCTTCTTACATTAGATCAGCTAAAATTCTGCTCCCCTCCCTCAGAAAGGTAGTCCCCTCCCATAGTAGAAGCCTATAAGCCTTTGGCCATCCATTCCATTTGGCAAAATTAAATTTTTAAAAAGCATCTGTCCAAGAGTCCCTATCATTTTCCTTGTGGGTTTTTGGGTTTTTTTTTTTGTCTTCTTGCTATATAATGCCATTTGCTGAAAATTTCTGTAAGTCAGTTCCCAACTGATCACAGTAAATTCTCTTCATGTGCAGAATTTATTTAAGAAGTGCTGCCTGAATAAAGTGAACAGGTTCAAAGAACTGACAAAGCACAAAGGCCACATAAGAGGCTACTGGCATATGCACGCATGCACACTAGGGTCACACTGCACAGCTTCCCGACTAAGTCAGCATCTTGGCTGCCACGGGAAGAGGGAGGGACTGGCCTTGGGGTGGAACTGGAGTTGCAACTAGTATGGGGCAGAGTCCGAGCCAAGAAGTCTGATGGGGATTCAGGAGCCACAATGCCTAGTCGTAACAGTCAGACATCCAGTGTGCTGAGGCCAAAAGGGCAGCAGCATCTTCCTTGCCTCAAGCTGAAAACCACAAACTTATCGAATTAGTTATCTTACAAAGCCACAAAATCAACCCCCCTGCCATTCCTCCAAGATTCCTTTGTTGATCAGCTATTTGCTTCTGAACACAGATCAGATCAAGTCATTCTTCTGCTTTAAGACCTTTCCTGCTCCTTGTTACCACAGAGGATGAAGTCCTGTCTCCTCAGGCTTCAGGCATCCCCACAGCCTTGTTTCCCACTGCTTTGTTCCCCTCCCAATCCCCTCTTTTTCCCCAATTTGCCATGTCTTCTGCATGGTTTTGTTCACGTTGATCCCCTTCCCTGGAATGTCTTTCTCTTCCTCCTAATCATCCTTTAAGACCCACCTCAAACATCATGTCTTCTCTTAGAAGTATTCCCTAACCCCATGTTAGGGTGAAGGTGTGAGTTTATGAACAAAACACTGTCTCAGAAAGTGTCAGAGCTGGAAGAGACCTTGAAGATTATCTTACAGATTTCTTTTATTTTATCCATAAAGAAAAGCACGCCCAGAGAAGGAAAGTGCCTGCCCAAGGTGACAGCAGCTAATCTGGTACTCAGGTCCCTTGGCCCAGGACTCTTTCTATTACATGGTGCAGCTTCTTAATGAGTGACTAAATCTGTGAATAATCAAAGGGGCAAACAGAATGCTGCTGAAGCCTTGCCTAGGGAGAGTACTTTGGAATGAATGTCACAGCTGTTCTGCATTTAAGGGCTTCGGTGCACCCGGGAGGAATAGGGGATTCCACAGAGACGAGAGGCAACAGGGACAGCCACTGGGTAGGTGGTATTTAGGGGTCCTGGTGCAAGCTGAGGCCTGTGGGTGCTACACTGAGGCAACACTGAGAGTCTGGGCGTTCATAGGGAGATACCAGGGTGCCACTCAGACTCAGGAAGCTTGCTCCTGTCTAAGGAAGGACAGAGCAGGCTCATGGGCCTGACTGCTTGGCCATTGTTAAAGCTGCCCCACACTGCACATGGTCCCCTAGGTGCTAGGCTCTGAGGATAGACTGCGAAACAGGCTGGCCTCTGCCCCTCCAGACAAGTATTGTACTATCAGCCGCTATTGCTTTTTCCTGTCTTCCGAAGAAGTCACGTGCATGCTATAAGCTTAGTATAATAGATGCTGCTTGATATGCTAATTAGGCCAAAGCCTGACCTCTGCAGGGAGCACTTGAGGGGGAAAATGCAGACCTCAGAGTCAGCAGATGTCAGTCTGAATCCAGGGCTTCACCTCTTTGAGTCTCCATTTTCCCATCTGGAAAACCCGTCTACTTTCTACCTTGCATGGTGATGACCTAATGAAATGATATATGCAAAATGCTCAGAGTGGCGCCCATACTTAGTAGGTACCTACTACTGTCAGTTCTCTTTTACTCTGTAAAAAGGTATTATCTTAAAAAAAAAAATCCACTGCTGCAATCGTCAACTTTTGAGTGTCTTCCTAAATAACCCTTAATGGCACCACACTGTCTATACAGTAAAGTCAATGCTACCGGAGACGGCCTTAGCTGATCCTCCGCTGTCTTGCTGGCTGACCAGTTGTCTCTCAACCATGATTCACACTTTAAAGCCTTCCTTCCCTTTGCTCATGTTGATCCCTCAGCACACAACGCTCTTTACCCTTCCTCCACTCAGGAACCCCCTCTGCCATGAGGATTTCCAAAATTAATCATTCCTTCCTCTTCACTTGTTCTTCTAATTCTTGTCACCTTCTGCTTTGCACTCGCTCATCTGTTCATTCAGTATTTATTAAGCACCTATCACGTGCCAGGCTTAAGTCTCTTTCCCATTAAATGTGAGTTCCATAAGGTAAGACCATTTGCTGTATTCCTTCTCAGCTCCCAGAATGCTACAGGGCACATTATCAGTCACTAGCAAGCTGATGGGAGGGAATAAGGAAAATACTGTATATAATATTCATTCAGCTTTTAACAAACATACAAAGCACCTACTGCATGCAAGGCAAGTGTAGACAGTGCAGGTCTATTAAGATGTACAACAGAGTTTGTGCACATGAGGACAGACTTTGAGTGATGGAGGAGACTTTAGAACTATTTCCCAGATTGGCATTCTAAGGCCTGGAGAGGGAGGGGGCCTGCCCAGGATCACACAGAGAGTTAGTGGCAGACAGAGCTGGGAGCAGAGCTCAGCTCTTGCACTGCAGAAGGCTGTCTCTGTCTTGCTCTAACTCGTACTTTTTTACTTTGAGCTCATCTTAGTTAGATTTACCTTTGCAAGGCCCGAAGCTTCTTGAGTATTTGTAAACCAGTGAACTGGGTCAGAATTACAGTTTTTGCTACTGTAAATAACTCCAAAAGGACCAGAGCATTATGACAAAACATGGTGGTTAATCTCGTGCCCAAAAAGGGTGGCATGAGAAACTGAGTAATTTAGCAAGTTATGTGAGCCTCCTTGACAGCCTGGCACCCTCATCTGTGGTCTCACGTAGAATGACTACTGTGGAGTGACACAAACATTGCTTCTTTAGGAGTAATAGTGAAAAACTTTACTGAGAGCTAAGAAGGCACTTTTTGTGACGTGAGGCTACGCCCTGAAAACAAATGACTCAATAGAAATGTGACTCGAATGATAACCAATGGTCTGTAAAAATATCTCTGTATTAATTGTGAAACATCTCTCCTGAATGTGAAAGATCTGATCACATTCTAGCCTGGCAAAGAAGAAAATACGGTGTTCTCAAGCAGTGTGATAATGGCAACAAGTATATCACCTCCACAGCTGAGAGAAGCAGGACCTGGGACACAGCACTCAGAACCTAGGGAATGACTTAAAAGACGCTGCTCTGCCTTTGCAGTCCCTCTCCACATGGCAAACAGCCTGGGAGATCACAACCACTTAGGAAAACTCCTTGAGAACCAACCACAAGCCCTGTCTAAGCAACATGAGCTGGCCCCAGCTCTGCCACTGACTAGCTGGGCAATCTTGGGTTAAGTCATTGCTTCTCTCTATGCCTTAGGGCTACTCTGGTAGTGACAGGACTCAGGAAGGCAGCCAAAAAAAGTGAATTCAATAAATAGTGTTGAGACTTTGAATAGCTATGTGGAAAAATAATGAAGTTGAATCCATACCTGACATTGTATATCAGGATAAATTCCAAATGGATCAAAGATTTACTTGTACAATATAAAACCATAATGTACTAGAATAAAATATGAGGAAAGTCCTTTATACCCTGGAGTGGGGAGGGATCTTCTAACTCAAAATGCAGAAGCCATAAAGGAAAGGACTGGTAAATTTCAGCTACGGTGAAAGAAAAAGTTGCATAGTAAAAATAGGACAAAATAAAAACATCAAAAGCAAAAACAAAAAGCAAAAATCTAGGACTGGGAACCAAGATGGCAGAGTAGAAAGATGTGCTCTCACTCCCTCTTGTGAGAACACCAGAATCACAACTAGCTGCTGGACAATCACTGACAGGAAGACACTGGAACTCACCAAAAACGATACCCCACATCCAAAGACAAAGGAAAAGCCACAATGAGATGGAAGGAGGGGCGCAATCACAGTAAAATCAAATCCCATAACTGCTGGGTGGGTGACTCACAGACTGGAGAACACTTATACCACAGAAGTCCACCCAATGGAGTGAAGGTTCTGAGCCCCACGTCAGGCTTCCCAACCTGGGGGTCTGGCAACGGGAGGAGGAATTCCTAGAGAATCAGACTTTGAAGCCTAGTGGGATTTGATTGCCGGACTTTGACAGGACTGGGGGAAACAGAGACTGCACTCTTGGAGGGCACACACAAAGTACTGTGCGCATCGGGACCCAGGGGAAGGAGCAGTGACCCCAGGGGACACTGAACCAGACCTACCTGCTAGTGTTGGAGGGTCTCCTGCAGAAGTGGGGGGGTGGCTGTGGCTCACTGTGGGGCCAAGGACACTGGCAGCAGAAGTTCTGGGAAGTACTCCTTGGCATGAGCCCTCCCAGAGTCTGTCATTAGCCCCACCAAAGAGCCCTGGTAGGCTCCAGTGTTGGGTTGCCTCAGGCCAAACAACCAACAGGGAGGGAACCCAGCCCCATCCATCAGCAGTCAAGCAGATTAAAGTTTACTGAGCTCTGCCCACCAGAGCAACAGTCAGCTCTACCCAACACCAGTCCCTCCCATCAGGACACTTACACAAGCCTCTTATATGGCCTCATCCACCAGAGGGCAGACAGCAGAAGCAAGAAGAACTACAATCCTGCAGCCTGTGCAACAAGAACCACATTCAGAGAAAGACAGACAAGATGAAAAGGCAGAGGGCTATGTATCAGATGAAGGAACAAGATAAAACCCCAGAAAAACAACTAAACAAAGTGGAGATAGGCAACCTTCCAGAAAAAGAATTCAGAATAATGATAGTGAAGATGATCCAGGACCTTGGAAAAAGAATGGAGGGAAAGATTGAGAAGATGCAAGAAATATTTAACAAAGACCTAGAAAAATTAAAGAACAAACAAACAGAGATGAACAATACAATAACTGAAATGAAAACTACACTAGAAGGAATCAATAGCAGAATAACTGAGGCAGAAGAACGGATAAGTGACCTGGAAGACAGAATGGTGGAATTCACTGCTGTAGAACAGAATAAAGAAAAAAGAATGAAAAGAAATGAAGACAGCCTAAGAGACCTCTGGGACAACATTATACACAACAACATTCATATTATAGGGGTCCCAGAAGGAGAAGAGACAGAGAAAGAACCCAAGAAAATATTTGAAGAAACTAGTTGAAAACTTCCCTAACATGGGAAAGGAAATAGCCACCCAAGTCCAGGAAGCGCAGCGAGTCCCACACAGAATAAACCCAAGGAGAAACACGCCAAGACAAATAGTAATCAAATTGGCAAAAATTAAAGACAAAGAAAAATTATTGAAAGCAGCAAGAGGAAAATGACAAATAGCATACAAGAGAACTCCCATAAAGTTAACAGCTGATTTCTCAGCAGAAACTCTACAAGCCAGAAGGGAGTGGCATGATGATATACTTAAAGTGATGAAAGGGAAGAACCTACAACCAAGATTACTCTACCCAGCAAGGATCTCATTCAGACTGGATGGAGAAATCAAAAGCTTTACAGACAAGCAAAAGATAAGAGAATTCAGCACCACCAAACCAGCTCTACAACAAATGCTAAAGGAACTTCTCTAAGTGGGAAACACAAGAGAAGAAAAGGACCTACAAAAACAAACCCAAAACAATTAAGAAAATGGGAATAGGAACATACATATCGATAATTACCTTAAACGTGAATGGATTAAATGCTCCAACCAAAAGACACAGGCTTGCTGAATGGATACAAAAACAAGACCCATATATATGCTGTCTACAAGAGACCCACTTCAGACCTAGGGACACATACAGACTGAAAGTGAGGGGATGGAAAAAGATATTCCATGCAACTGGAAATCAAAAGAAAGCTGGAGTAGCAATACTCATATCAGATAAAATAGACTTTAAAATAAAGAATGTTACAAGAGACAAGGAAGGACACTACATAATGATCAAGGGATCCATCCAAGAAGAAGATATAACAATTATAAATATATATGCACCCAACATAGGAGCACCTCAATACATAAGGCAACTGCTAACAGCTATAAAACAGGAAATCGACAGTAACACAATAATAGTGGGGGACTTTAACACCTCACTTACACCAATGGACAGATCATCCAAAATGAAAATAAATAAGGAAACAGAAGCTTTAAATGACACAATAGACCAGATAGACTTAATTGATATTTATAGGACATTCCATCCCAAAACAGCAGATTACACTTTCTTCTCAAGTGCGCATGGAACATTCTCCAGGATAGATCACATCTTGGGTCACAAATCAAGCCTCAGTAAATTTAAGAAAGTTGAAATCATATCAAGCATCTTTTCTGACCACAACACTATGAGATTAGAAATGAATTACAGGGGAAAAAACATAAAAAACACAAACACATGGAGGCTAAACACTACATTACTAAATAACGAAGAGATCACTGAAGAAATCAAAGAGGAAATAAAAAAATACCTAGAGACAAATGGCAATGAAAACACGACAATCCAAAACCTATGGGATGCAGCAAAAGCAGTTCTAAGAGGGAAGTTTATAGCTATACAAGCCTACCTCAAGAAACAAGAAAAATCTCAAATAAACAATCTAACCTTATACCTAAAGGAACTAGAGAAAGAAAAACAAACAAAACCCAAAGTTAGCAGAAGGAAAGAAATCATAAAGATCAGAGCAGAAATAAATGAAATAGAAAAAAAGAAAACAATAGAAAAGATCAATAAAACTAAAAGCTGGTTCTTTGAGGAGATTAAAAAAAATTGATAAACCATTAGCCAGACTCATCAAGAAAAAGAGGGAGGGCTTCCCTGGTGGCGCAGTGGTTGAGAGTCCGCCTGCCAATGCAGGAGACACGGGTTCGTGCCCCGGTCCGGGAGGATCCCACATGCTGTGGAGCGGCTGGGCCCGTGAGCCATGGCCGCTGAGCCAGTGCGTCTGGAGCCTGTGCTCCGCAACAGGAGAGGCCACAGCAGTGAGAGGCCTGCGTACCGCAAAAAATAATAATAATAATAAATAAAATAAAATAAAATTAAGAATATCTATTTATCAAAAGATATCATTAAAAGAGCAAAAGAGTAAGCAACTGCCTAGGAGATGTTCACAATACATATAGTCCAACAAAGAACTTGAATCCATAAGATAAAGGATCTCTACAAATCATTAAGAAAAACAGACAAAACCCACTTTAAAACAGTGGGCAAAGTCTTTGCACTAGACAAAAGAAGCTACCCAAGTGGCCTCTAAGCATATGAAAAGGTGCTCCACATCACTGGTTACCAGAGAAATGCAAGTTAAAATCACAGTAAGACTCCATACTACACACTCAGGAGAATGGCCTAAATCAATAAGATTAAAAATACCTAGCAAGGATATGGTACAATTAGAACTCTCATATGTTGCTGGTAAGAGTATAAATTGGTACAACTACTTTGTAAAACTGTTGAGCAGAATCTGTTAATGCTATACATATGACCTAGTAACATAGAAATCCTACTCTTAGTTATTACTCAAGATAAGTAAATGTATATGTTCACCAAAAGGCATGTATAAGAATGTTCATGGCAGCTTTATTCACAATCTTCAAACTGGAAACAACTCAAATGCTCTTCAACAGTTAAATGGGTAAATAAATTGTAGTATATTCATAAGAGGAATATTACTGATCAATAAAAAAGAACTACTGCTACATAGAGAATGGATGATTCTTATGGACACAATGTGTTGAACAAAAAAAGCCACACAAAAGAGTTCACACTGTATGACATCGTTTATATGAAGCTCAAGAACAGGCAAGAACTCATCTCTGGAGACAGAAGTCAAAATAGTGGTTACCTCTGGGGGTGTGGTACTGACTGAGAAGGAGCATGAGGCAGGCTTCTGGGGTGGGTGCTGGAAATGGTCTGTATCTTGTGCTGGGTGGTGGTTTCTTAAGTACATACATACATAAAAACTCATCAGACTGAACCCTTAAGATTTGTGCACTTTTCTCTCTCTCTCTCTCTCTCTCTCTCTCTCTCTCTCTCTATATATATATATATATATATACTGTACTTCAATTTAAAAAGTAAAATAAACCAAAACCACCCTGAGTAGTTTTTCACCTATTAAATTGGCAAAAATCCAAGTTTCCTAACACACTACTGTTAGGGAGGCTGCAGAAACAGGCATTCTTCTACACTGCTGGTGGGAGTGGAAAATGGTATAATTCCTATGGAAGCCAATTTTTACAGTATCTTGCAAAATAACAAATACACTTTCTCTTTGATACAGTAATTTTACTTCTAGGAATTTATCCCACAGCTATACTCACCCACATATGAAATAACATATATACAAGGTAATTCACTACATCATTACTTGTAATAAGCAAAAGACAGGAAATCACCTAAATGTCCATCAACAGGGCACTGATTAAATAAATCACAGAATATAGGTACACTGGAACATTATGTAGTTGTAATAACGAACTAGAAAGGCTTTTATACTGATATGGAAAGATCTCCCAGATCAATTATTGAAAGAAAAAAAATCAGACACTAAAAAGCATGTAAAGTATACTACAATTTACGTAAAAAGGGGGATAAAAATATATCTTAGTATTCACTTATATTTGCAAAAAGAAACTAGAAAGATACAGAAGAAACTAATAATAGGCATTAGCTGCACATGTGGTAGGGTTTTGGCACTCTGGATAGATGGGAGATAAAGCTGGAGGGAAATTTTTCATTTTAAACCTTTTTGTGCTTTTTTATCTTTTTTTTTTTTTTTTTTTTTTGCGATGCACGGGCCTTTCACTGTTGTGGCCTCTCCCGTTGCGGAGCACAGGCTCCGGACGCGCAGGCTCAGCGGCCATGGCTCACGGGCCCAGCTGCTCCGCGGCATGTGGGATCTTCCCAGACCGGGGCACGAACCCGTGTCCCCTGCATCGGCAGGCGGACTCTCAACCACTGCGCCACCAGGGAAGCCCCCTTTTTGTGCTTTTAAAGTTTTAAATAATGTACGTGTATTACTCAAAAATTAAATAAGTAAAAAATTTTTTAAAGAGAAGGGACAACGGAAGGGGGAAGAAGAATCCTAAAAGGGGTGGGAATCTCAGAAGGTAGAGAGGGAAGTGTGATGACAACACAATGTCATCAATGTCTCGATTTTATCTGGTTATTATGCCGGGAACTGCTTAATCTGAACCAGATTACATATAATCTACATATACAGAAGAACTTGCCAACATGAAGGGGAGCTAAATATTGAAATGAAGAGATGAAATAATCTTATCTGGTGGCCTTAAAAACAGGCCAGACAGGCAGAAGACCACAGGCTCTGGAGATAGAGGCCTGGGTTGAAGACCTGACACACAGATTCCTCCTGATCAGATGACCTGGTGGGGCAAACTGCTCAGCCTAAGCTTCGGCTTCCCCCATCTAGAAAATGGGGTTAACAACAGTGCATCAATGTGGTATGAGGATTAAATGGGACAATATAAGTAAACCATTTACGCTCTGCCCATCCTTCTGTGCATAGGACCGTACAAGTCTGTCCTTGCCTCTAAGCTCTCTACAAGGCCCTGGGTTTGGAGGTATTGCCTCTCAGGGCTACAGCCAGTGTCAAAATGAGTTAGTTCTCGCTATTAAATCCTCACATGACCCCACTTGATGGGTCTCAGGCCATGCAAGGTCAGTTGTTCCACCACACATATTACAAAGGTACAAAGGTTCAACAATTGGAAGTCATCAGTGAAATGAAAAACATTAAAAATAAAAGATCCTTGCATAGATTATAGCTCCAATTTGGTAAAAGAGATGCTTTTGCTTGGAGGAGGATGCTCTACACTTTGCTGCCAAATATCTAACCCTTTAACAATGCTCGTCTGGCAAGCGTGAGTGCTCCAGGAAAAGGCCACCAATAAAATCCCTTCCAAGGGTCTGCGTGGAGCGGAAGAAAGGAAATGTGCTCAGCTCTTTTTTCTCTGCAGGAAGGGAAGGCTGAACAACTGAAAATCAGGAGAGAAGGCAAACAAATCGCCCATTCAAGCCAAAATAAGCTGCTCCTGGGGGGAAGCAAAACAGCTGGAGCCAATTCAACCAGGCATGGAAGTGAGGGCCCCAAAGACAGAGCTAGGCCTGGGGAGCCTGCCCCTGGCAGGCAGGGATCTTCCGAGCAAGTGGTGGCCACATGTCCTCATCTCACCTCTGCTGACAGCCTATGCCCACAAATGGGAGCCAGCCAGCTTCGTCATATATGGAGGGAAATCCTGGGTGAAAAGGAAGGAAGCAACCAAGCTAATGACCTCATGAACCTGCCAAGTTCACCTGCTGAGCACCTATTCTGTAGCAGGCACTGCGCAGGCAACCGACATACCTATGCCATTTGGAAAAACAACTTTTAGGGGTGGGTATTGTGATGTTGGTTTTACAGATGAGGAATCAGGCTCACTGAGGAAGAGTGACCTGGCAGCAAACACAGAACAGGTCAAGAGAAACTTCATTGGAAAACTAAGAAAAGAAGCAAACCAAATTGCAAAAGAAGGGGGGAAAAAGAAACCTGGAAGCAATGAAGTATCAAAGTCGAATTCTTTTGATTTCCTTAGAAGCCTGAAACGTGGCTGCTGCGGGGCTTCCCGCAGGCTGGAACATGCAGGTCCCGAGTTCCTGCCTGGAACAGCGGATAGCAGAATCCTGACCTGGAGCAAATCTGGGCTGGCACTGTTTCCAGGGCTGCTGGGATTTCCAGATCCCCCAGATCGGGGTACCCAGGCTCCAGTTTACAAATCCGTTCTGCAGCTATGCTGAGGTCCTGCCCTGGACCCTGACATTCTAGGTGGGGGAGACACTTCTCTCCAGCTTCTGAGACTCCCACCCTGAGCCTCAGCCTTCTTACAGTCATCTTACAATTACTTCCTTAAATTATATTCTTAACATATAACAACGACACCAACACCAGCTAACATTCACCGAGCCTACTTTTGTGTCAGGCACTGTTAGCACTTTATATAACAACCCTATGAGGTCAATAATATGATCTTCCAGATGAGGCAATCAAGACAGAGAGGTTAAGCCATTTATACAGGGTTACATGGCTCATAAGCGGAGGAGCCAGGATTTGAATCCAGGAGATATGATCCCAGTGCCTGTGCTCTTCTTAACCACTCCGCATCCTGCAGCCCCAAGGATATGACAGAGTTGAAGGAGCATTCTTAGAAGTCAGGCACACAGCTCTACCATTTACTGGTACTTATCCCTGGGCAACTTGTTTAACCTCTGAGTCTCAGTTTTCTTCCTTATGAAGTGGGTACAACAAAAACACTTCGTGGAGTTGTGTCCGTTCTTAGACAGAGTAGGTCCTGAATTATATCCTTTCACCCATCTCTTTCCCCTCCCTTCCAGTTTGATCTGTCTGCTGTGCATTCATTAGATATTAAGGCCACCTCTACTTTTGAGCAAAGTTTGGCTTCTCTATATTCTGTTCTAGTCTATTCTACAACCATTTTGTGCCTGTCACGTGGGTGACCCAGCACCAGGCACTGAGGGCCTGCATCTCGGGGATGAGATTGAAGGCAGGGAAATCCACCTAAAGTAGGCAAGGGCAGGAGGGGGGAGTGGGGAGCTGGCTGTGAGAGCCAGGCTTTCAGCTTGTCCCCCTCTTGCTGGCCTCTTGTCAGGGCTAACAGGAGGCTTCTCATCGCTTCCTGCTATACAACTTGCACCCTGCAGGGCACCCACTGAGGGCCCCCTCCCCCAGGTGTCAGGGAGCCTCTGATCCCGGCTCACATGCAGGCAGGTGGACATGTCCAGAGTCTCGTGACTGGGCCCACCTTTCCTGACTCTGGAACCATTCATTCAGCAGATTGTGAGCCAGGCCCCAGGCACTGGGGACAAAACAGAAAATAAGAGGTCTGCCCTCGAGGAGTTCATCAGCATGCCATGCCCTGCTCTCCCACCGCCTCTGCTGCCTTCCTCACTTGGGTGGTAACGCTAGACACACCTTTCCAGAATGTTATCATTTCTCTCTCCCAACCAAGAATTACTTCACTGGAACAGTTACACTAACAAGTGATTCTCCCTTCTCCCCACCCAGACCAAGAGAAATGAAAAAGGAATGGAATTATGAATTAATTTCTTACACATCCCCTATATAGTAACAGGTGTTTCACACACGTTATCTCCTCTAATCCTCACAACAATCCTGCAAGGTGGAATTATCCCCATTACATAGATAAGGGGAAAACATGGAAGCTCACACAGAGATGGAGCTGGTTTAAACCAAGGCTGTCTGCCTGCAGAGTCTATGCTCTTTCTCCAGCCCTAGGCTGCCTATCGGCTCAGCCTGCCACCCTGCTGGCTCTGGTCTCCTCCTTCAACTGGATTTTGTTTTTTCATGTATTTAGATTCCCTGCAATCTTATTGTTTGTGCCAACCTCTCTCCTAGTCCAGTGACAGCAGCAGCAACATCCTAGGCACCGCCTCTGATTCTTTGATTAGCTTGTCTTAATTACACCCCGGCTGGAGTAGTTCTGGTATAATATATCTGGTGTTGCAAAGCATGCAGGTTTGCTGTTACATTTTCTCACTCCCTCTCTGACTCCAGCGCTTTTTACTCCCCACCCCCTCTGCTGGCTGTCAGCCTACCTCCTCTACTGTCCTTGGTTCCGCCTCCTTGCACATCACATTCGGGCCTACAAAGTAGTGCTTCAAACTGCTGCCAACCCAGGCAGCTGAGCGAGCCAGTCTAGCTTAATTCAGAAAACAGTGCTTGAGTCTCCGCTGAGGGCCAGGCACTTGCTCACTGCTCTGGGTGCTGCATATAAGCAGGAAACAAAAGGAAAACACAGGGGCCTCGCCCCTCAGAAGCTGAGAGAGGCTGGGAGAGGCAAGTACACAGGACAGACATCACCTACTCAAGGCAGATAGTGATGGGGCTGTAACAGAGTCCTAAAATGTCAGGGCTGGAGAGAACCTTGGTTTCCTGTTTTTACCCCTCCCTATCACAGATGGGAGACCTAAAGCCCCGAGGCGGGCAATTACTTGAACTAATGATTATCAGAAAATAGCAACGAACACTTCTAAAACCCTTACCAGGAGCTAAGTGCTCTTCTAAGCGCTTTACATGTATCAACACCTTTAACCCTCACAACAACTGCAACAACCCTATGAGGAAGATGCCACTGCCCTCCCCATTTTAAAAGTGAGAAAAATGAGGCATGGAGGGCTAATCACCTTGTCTGTGTGGGGCCCAACTACCTGAGTTCATACAGCTAGTAAGCAGAAGCCTGCACTGGACTCAAGTAGTCGGGCCCTACACTGTCTCTTTATTGTACCGACTGAGTCTACGTGTGGAAGTAATGAGAAGGCTTCTTGAAGGAACTACGCACAGGCCTGATTATAAAAACAGTGAACCTTGGTTATTCAGAGTCAATAAGAGGAAGCTTCAATTTATCAGAGGCTTGGGAGTTCCAGAGTGACATGAAACACATGGCAGCGAGGGCAGTGAGCAGAACCCCCCATCTCCAAAGAAAGAGCCAAGCAAGAGGAAAGAACTCGGTGCAAAGGATTTATTCAAAAACCAGGAGCAGCCCAATCCTCTTCCCCTTTTATGTCTGGCTTTTTACACAGGATGCCCCCAGCCTGTAAGATCTTTAATATTCCCAAATGCCACTTCCTGAGTCAGGGAGGCCAGCTCAGGCACCTTTTTGAATAGAAATTTTTAGAAAAAGGGCTTCTGGCAAAGCCTTGATCAACAAAGGCTTCCATTTCCCAGACTCTTCCCCAACATACACAGGCGCATGCACCCTGGCCTTTGGTTAACCAAGAGTCCTCCAATTCTGCGCATGAGTTTCAGAATAAACACAGTTATCAGTATACTAATTACTTACCAATCACTGCCAGATTATGCTCTGAGCCACAGGAGACCTGTAAAGAGAAAGAAAATAAGTTACATTAAACAAAAAATATATTTCAGCCATTATATTTTATGATCAGTTATATTTTAATGATAATAACATCTATTTTTTGGCAAATTTTAGGAAGTAGAAAGGGGCACCACGTACAAAAGACTATAGTTACGATACACTCATGACTACATAAAAAGTGAAAAAACAAAAAACCGTTGAATGGAAATACACCAAGGTGTTAAAGTATTTGTTTTTAGGCAGAGACCATGAGCGATTTTTTTTAATCCTTTCTTCTTTCTACGTTTTCGTATTTTTCAAACTTTCTATAATGAACATGTGTTACCATAAAAATGGAAATATAAGGGAATACAAATGACAGTTTTGGAAAACTGAGCTAAAAATCCATCACTCTCATCTGGACTGATAAAATGAGCAAAGAATTCAGTGGAAACAGACTTGCCTGAGGAAAAATTCTTGACTTTTCCTCATCTGCTCACTCTCCCTTTCACCTTCCAGTCACACAAACCACCAGCAGTTCTCTGAACACAACATGTTCTCCCAACACCTCCAGGCCTTTGCACATGCTGTTTCTCTGCCAGGAATGCCCTCTCCTCAACTGCCTACCTAAAAAACTTCTACTCATCCTTTAAAATTTCAAAGCATCCAGAGACTCTCTTGCTGTTGCTTCTAGGCAGACTCAAGCACTCCTTGCATTATGCAACTTATATGTACCCCCACATCAGCAATCATCTTGTTGTCTTTTACATTTTTTCCTGTCTCCTCACTAGACTGTGTGTGTCTTGAGAACAACGCTGAGACTTGTTCCCCTCTGTATTACACAGATGGACTGTACAAAACCTGGGGCTCAGTTAACACCTGCTAAATGAGAGAATGAATGAAAGAACAAAGTACATAAAGAACAAATACCTAATACATAAAAGACAATCATTTGGGGTTCTGAATCCTGTGTCTGCACCCAGTGCCTTTCAATCTCCACATGTCCCAAATGCTACCAGAAGGAAGTGATTGGGAATATAAGAGTATAAATGGCTCCTCAGGTACTAATTAAAAGGAAATCGAGACTCTGGAGAAGCATCATCCTGTGACCTTTATCAGGATGCTCACTTTAGCTCCTGGCAAGAAAAAGGCTTCAGGTACATATGGAATGTCAATTGGAAGAGTCCTGGAGGTCATCTAGTCCAATCTTTAACACTACAAGGTGCCAGAGGAAGTGTGTGTCAAAATGAAGACTAGGGGGCTTCCCTGGTGGCGCAGTGGTTGAGAGTCCGCCTGCCGATGCAGGGGACACGGGTTCGTGCCCCGGTCCGGGAAGATCCCACATGCCGCAGAGCTGCTGGGCCCATGAGCCATGGCTGCTGAGCCTGCGCGTCTGGAGCCTGTGCTCCGCAATGGGAGAGGCCACAACAGTGAGAGGCCCGCGTACCGCAAAAAACAAAAAACAGAAAACAAAAAAAAACTAAGACTAGGGTCTCTCTGATTCCCTGATTCTCACACAAGTTCCTTTCTTGGTGCTATAGCTTCTCACTCTTTCCCAGTGAAAAACCACTTGGAAGTGATATTCAAAGGTAATTAGCACAGGCCCCCAACAGTCAAGGTAACAGGCTCAAAAGGCATTTGAGCATTGGAGGCAAAATAACCACTGGTAGGTGAGAAGGGGCAGCAAGGCTTCTGAGGCTTTTTTCTTTGTAAAAGTTATGCGTCCAGGATCTCAGCTTCCACAGGGAAGACGGTTACCCACATATAGGTGGATTCCCTGACACTGTCTGGCAAAGAAGTACCTGTATATTTTTACCCCAGTAAATAATTCCAGGGTGACTAGTCTCTGTGCTCCTTTGAGGCAGGCTCTGTATCTATCTGAGGGGTCCCCCCCAGGCCTCACCCAGGCCATACACACAGCACAAGTTCATCATATGCTTCCTGGTTATACTGAGGCTGGTTCCCTAGGTTCTGTCATAGGAAGCTGCTTAGATTGAAGAACTGGGAAAAAACTCAGATGTCTAACAACAGAAGAATTCTATGTAAATTATGGTAGAGCCATCTGATGACTTGGAAATTATGCAGCCTTGGAAAATGATGTTTACAATAAAGGAAAATACTCGTGATAGCCTATGAACTGGAAAACCACATAAAAACTGTATATGTAATATGATCTCAAATCTATAATAAAATATGAATAAAAGATTGGAAGGAATTATTCCAAAAAGTTAATAGTGATAGCCTCTGGGCTAAGCATAAAGGAGGCATTATGAGTATGTTTTTCCCTTTGACTTTTTTTATGGTCTCTAAATTTTACACAGTATTTTTATAATCAGCAAAATTATCTATTAAAAATAAGAAAAATAAATATAATGCAGTTCCCACCATAGAGGGGAAAAAAACCCTTCCTGGCTATAAAATAAATATGCTGTAAAATCTGATATACTCTGAAGTAGTGGGGAAAAAAGATATGAAGGAAACAAATTATAAGGGTAGCTGCGTCATGGTGATGAGACTCTAAGATTTTTTTCTTCTATTTTCTATTTTTCAAACATTCTTTAACTGGTGGTAGCAGCAGGATGGCTGGTAGTGGTGGTGGGAATAAGAGCAGGAATTAAAGCCACCATATTGAGGACTCATATGTGCCAGGTGTCATGCCAAGGCTCTTTATAAACACTATCTCATCTTCCTCATCACGATCATCTTCTCAGGTAGGTTTGACTTTGCTCATTTTAGAGAGAAGAGAACTGAGGTTCATATACATTACATAACTTTCCTAGCTTGCCAAGTGGCACAGCCATAGAACTAAAACCCAGGTTTGCCTATCTCCAAGCTCATGTTCTGTACTGCTAGGTCACGCTACCTTTGTGTTTTAAAAAATAGTTATTTCATTTTACAAAATGTAGGCAGAAAGGACCTGCCTCTGACTGCCCGGGCTCACCCTGAGGCTGTGGGCTGCAGAGCTGACCAGCCTTGAAGACCAGGGGCTTCCAGAAACAAGCCACTGACAAATGCCAACGTCAGGCAGGAGATGCTGCTGTGAATTAATGAGCGAGACAGTGATAAATGGATTTTGTCAAGGCAATGTTGCACTTGAAGCTCAAAGCTCCCCGCTGTTTCTTGCTGTCTGTGCACTGGCACAGAGGTCAGGAGACTGAACACCACAGGCCACAAAATCCCAGCACTACACTCCTTCAACAAGATTGTATCAATGACCATTTGCTTCACATTGCTTCTGTCAGCATCTACTCACTGCCCAGCTTTCTAGAAGACTCTGTTAACAATGGCAGTATGCCCATGAGAAAGGGATTCAGATCCAGGAAGCCAGGTGAATCCTAGGTCCTCTGCTTTCGGGTTCTGAGAACTTTGGCAAGGTATTTAACCTCTGGAGCTTCAGCATTCTCAGGCATAAAAAGTAAAAAACAGTATTTTCCCATCTGCCTTACAGAATTGCTAGAGGACAAATGAGACAACCCATCCCCTCACAGCCATGGGTCTCACCTTCCTTACATACAACTCTGCACATGCCATGCCCCTATAGAAAACCCTCCACAGGATCCCAGCACTGGAAGGGCAAAGTCTAAAGTACACAGTATGGCTCACAAGGCCCTCAAGTGTAGGCCCCTGTTTACCTCTCTGGCCTCACTTCTTCCCCCTGCTACTCATGAGCTCTCAACCCCAAAGAACATATTCCCTTTTTTCTATTCACACTACATTTTCTGTAAGAATATCATGTGATTTCAGGCTTTTATGCATGCTAGTCTCCTTGGTGTGACTTCCCTTTCTCCCGCTGTCCATCTAGCAAAATCCTCTAAGATTGCTTAGGTCACCTCCTGGCACAGCGCCACGCATCATGGCCCTTAGCACACGAGATGTCTGCTTACGAACTGTGTGTGTTAAGCACCTCTGTCTCTCAGAGATCCAGCAGGGTGCCTGCCCAGTAACATCTCTGTCACACAGCCCAAGTACAGGGCATGAAGGGGCCCAAAGACGATGGCCCAGAGAAGTTAGATGGTCCCAAAACAAGTGTGAGTCGTGGTGTGGAGACTCCAGGCAAATGGAGACAGGCACTGAGATGCACAGTGAGGGCTCCAAGGGCACTAAAAAAATAGAGTGTAGAGATGATGGGGTATCAAAAGCACAGGATTGTTCCAGGAATCCTAGGACAGCAAAGCACAGTGGGCCACCAACAGAGGTCAGTCCTAGATGACAGAGTCCCACAGTAGAGAAAGTGGGTTCCGGCTTGCTGGATGGGGCCTTCAAGATACAGGGGGCACACCTCCCCAAGGGTGAGGGATGGGGGACAGAGGAGCCTGTGGAAAGCTGTCCTGTCTCAGTGCTGCTCAAGTACTAGAGGGGTCTGCTCTGTTCAGGCAACTGAGCCTGAGGAGGCAGAGCTGCAAAAAACAACTTCCAAAGCCCCAACTGCCACAGGGACAAGATCTCCCAGCACCCCTCCTGCCAAGCTAGACTCCATCAGCTCTTGTGAAGGGAGCCGCAACTCCCCTTGGGGCTGGAACCCACTAAATACAGTTGGACAGGGATGAACTGGAGTAAGAACTGACTGGTAGTAGATGCCCAGTAAATATATGCTGAATACATTAATGGGTTAAATGAATGAATAACTAAATGAATAAGCAAAAAGTAGATTAATGTAAAAATATTTGCCAAATGTTGAATGCGAGCACTTCAGTTTCCACCGGGTACACTTGTACCATTTCTAAAAACAGCTGACAGGCCCTTATTGAGAGCTTATGGCCAGGTACCTGGCTAACTGCTTTGCTTGTATTATTTCATTTAAACTTATACTAAATCTAAGATTTCTTTGTTACAAGTGCTTTACAAATGAGGCAATTGGGGTTCAGAGAGGTAAGGTAACTTACCAGTGTGTTACAGCTGGTGGAGGTGCAGAATTCTGTGACGATTCTCGTTCAAACTTTGTCCTGTTAACTGTCTAAACCCTTCCTATTCCCATTCAGCATGGAAATACACCGCCACCCAGTTCTTACATCTGGCAACCCTGTGCCAATTATCAAGGGATCTTATGCTGGGAGAGCCCCAGGTTTACTAGGCTCAAACATCTTCCTGGGGCTAGGAGTACCCACCTCTGGATCTATCAAGGGCTGTTTCAGGTCTTTTTCTTGGGAGAAATGGTTGTAAAACGGCAACAAACATTTGTCCTGTGCCTTCGCTGTGGAAGCTATCACCTCTCGGGGAACTCCACCAGGTTGTTCAACTCTGCACACTTTGAACGGGGAAATCAGAGTGGGGCGGGGTGCGACCATGACTCAGGGGAAGAAGCACTGAGATTCCAAGGAGAGGAACCAGGCAGAAGCCAGGACCCGAGACTTGTCCCCATCACCAACCAGGGACCATCCACAGCTTCATCCCAGCGCCAGGGCGGCAGCTCAGGAACCCCCCATGGAGCGCAGCAGCCTGAGGGGCCTACTGATTGGTTCCGCCTCACGCCAATGGGCCTGGGCGCCAGCCGATGCTATGGCAACGACGCGCATGTGTGGAGGCACGTGACGGCGGGGTGGGGCGTCCATTCCGTGGGGGACTCTGCTGGGGAAGTCTTCGGCTGCTCCGCTCAGGCTCCCACCCTCATGGCTAGTCTTTGGCAGGCGCCGCCCAGCCTGGGGGCAAAAAGCAGGCTGGGAAGCAGCTTCAGAAAGGCAGCGTCTCATCGGCCGGGGTTAACAGGGAAGGGAATGGGCGCTTCAGTGCAGCCTTTGCTGAGCTCTGCCCTAACCCAATTGCCATCTGCTTAGAACTCTGGGAAGACAAACCAGAATTTCCAAACCTGTTAGAAAAGCAGGCTGGGAGTCTGTACATGTTTTACAGCAAAGTGCAGTCCTGTCAGCCAACGGAGCTTTACCCCTAGGCTCAGAAATAGCCTCAAAGGAGGTCCTGGTGACAGCAGAGAGGCAGCACAGTTGCTTGCTTCTGGAAGCACCTAGCCTTACAAAGACACCTTTAACTCCCTTTGTGAGGGCTTCAGCTTTTGACTGAAGTCTAGATGTCAACGGAGGCCAAAAAATGAGACCTCTGGGCCCAGAGGCTCCATCTTGTCCTCCACCTCAAAGTCCGGGGGCAAAGAACCCATTCTCCCTGAAAAGCAATTTTTTTTTGCACATTCTATACGAAAATAAGTCTTAAACTAGGTAAGTCACACCCGCTATACACCCAGGTCAGCCTTGATCCAAAGCCTGTGAGCTTAACCACTACACATACTGCCCCTCTTCTTCTGATACTGGTTCCAGACTGCCCCAGTCACTAAGGCTCAAACTCTCAAGTGACTAACAGATCTCTGACTCTTTTATCTCCCTCCTACTCTGTCTCAAGATCCTGGTAACTCTGCCTTCTCAATATCTTGATTTTTCAGTTGCTACCATCTTAGTTCAGTCCTTTTCACTCCAACCTGGATGCTTTTAAGAGCTACCTAAAAGCATAGCTTTTGCACGGTTATTTGCACCATTCTCCCTTTTCCATACCATTCTAAACCTTACCAACTTTACAAGACCCAGTTCAAAACCCACTGCCTTGAGGAAGTCTCCCAGATCATCTCAGCCCCTAAAAGATCTGCCTTCTCTCAAATCCTACCACTTGCCTTGGCTAAAGTTTGCTTTTGTCAAACCTCCTTTGTACTGTTAATAATTTGAGTGTGGCAGTAGGGTATGTCTCCCCAGGCAGTGTTGGGTAGTGGGAAGCGCTCTAAGTATGGAACCAGAAGACCTGGATTTGAGTCCTTGCCCTGCCACTTCCTAGTCATATGACCTTGGGCAAATCACTTCTCTGGACTTCAGTTCCCTCATCTTAAAAATGGGATATTAACAAACAAGTGAATCTCATACATCCTAAAACCCTTTCACACCACCCCCCAACTTCCACAGAATAAAATTCACTTTGAGTTTGACCCTGTTCTGCAGATACATTTCCAGAACATATAAAATATATAATTTGGGAACATGTAAAAGGAAACTATAAGTGTTAGGAACTGGCATAGGTTCACTATGAACAGTTCATTTCCTTTTTCAACAGAGTTACTCTACTGGCAGATAAGGAGAGGACTTGAGAAATGTCTACTGAATTTGAATTTAATATATACAATTAAACTAAACAGGCACTCGGAATGCTTGCTTTTCCCATACTGCATTTCTAAGAAAATTCCTTTCTCCGAAGTTGTTATGTTGATACTATGTGCACCTGTGGCCTAATTGGTGTGGATGGGCTATGGGTGGATACCTGCCCAAAGCAGGTTAATGCATAGATTGGCCACAGCCTGTGAAGTGGCTTAATGTGGAAATTCTGCCTGAAAAAGGTTGGAGGGTGTGAGTCCTCTAGGTGGTAGCTGGAGCCGTAGCTGGAAGATACAGACCCAAGAAAGGTTAATATACAGAGGAGCTACTGGCAGAAGAGGCAGAAGCAGCAGGAACAAACTGAAGAAGAGTAGCTAGGTCACTGGAATGTGAGTTTTCTAGATCCTATTGCTGACGGTGCAAGAAAGTCTAGATTTTTGAGCTGCCTTGTGTTCTAAGTGACCTTCCAGTTGTTCTTTTATAAGGCATTTGCTTCACCTGTTTCCAGTACTCATGACCATCCTTACAATACTAAAGTAACCTGAGAGTATCTCTGATCCTTACAGACAAAAAGCGCCTAACACAACAATGCATCTGAATTTCAGTAAAGGCAACACCAGTAAGTTACTTATGCCCTTGAGAACAGGATACAACCATGAGAGCTGAACAGCCAACCTCAAGACAGGTAATTAACAGATTCGGGCCAGCCAAACATCCTACAGCATGCTTCTCAAAAAAACTGAACCCTTAAGTATGGAGGTTCCTTAAAAAACTAAAAATAGAACTACCATATGACCCAGCAATCCCACTACTGGGCATATACCCTGAGAAAACCATAATTCAAAAAGAGTCATGTACCACAATGTTCATTGCAGCACTATTTACAATAGCCAGGACATGGAAGTAACCTAAATGTCCATCAACAGTTGAATGGATAAAGAAGATGTGGCACATATATACAATGGAATATTACTCAGCCATAAAAAGAAACGAAATTGAGTTATTTGTAGTGAGGAGGATGGACCTAGAGTCTGTCATACAGAGTGAAGTAAGTCAGAAAGAGAAAAACAAATACCGTATGCTAATGCATATAAATGGAATCTAAAAAAAAATGGTTCTGATGAACTTAGTGGCAGGACAGGAATAAAGAGCAGATGTAGAGAATGGACTTGAGGACACAGTGGGCGTTGAGGGGGGAGGGGAAGCTGGGACGAAGTGAGAGAGTGGCATGGTCATACATACACTACCAAATGTAAAACAGATAGCTAGTGGGAAGCAGCCGCATAGCACAGGGAGATCAGCTGGGTGCTTTGTGACCATCTAGAGGGGTGGGATAGGGAGGGGGTATGGGGATATACGTATATATACAGCTAATTCACTTTGTTATACAGCAGAAACTAACACAACATTGTAAAGCAATTATGCTCCAATAAACATGTAAAAAACAAACAACAAAAAAAAACTGAACCCTTTCCATAATAGCCAACACAGGCTGCAATTTAAAAAGACTGCCAATACCAAGTGCTGATGAGGATGTGGAAATCTCTTACGTTGCTGGCAGGAATATAAATTCAACAACTGCACTGAAAAATTGTTTGGCAGTATCTACTAAAGGTAAATACATACATATACATATACATACACACACACACACACCCAAAACAAACGATACTTACTTCCCAAGTACCCAAGAACCCAAAATAAAAAATTACTTACTTCCATCAAAAGACATGTACAAGAATGTTCACAGCTGCTTTATTCATAATAAAAACATAAAATTACCCAAATACTGATCATCAGTAGAATGAATAAAGTGTAGTATAATCAGAATACTTTATAACAATGGGGGAAAACCCTACTGCTATTCAAAACATGGATAAATCTTCAAGAAAGTAGTGAACAAAAGAAACCAGACACAGAAGAGTAAATATCGTATGACACTATCTACGTGAAGCTCAAAAATTGGCAAACTTATTTCAAATAAATAATATAACTGTTCTGAAGGAGGGGAAAAAAGAACCAATCCTAGTAACTTTTTTTTTAATAGATCTTTATTGGAGTATAATTGCTTCACAATACCGTGTTAGTTTCTGTTGCACAACAAAGCAAATCAGCCATATGCATACACATGTCTCCATATCCCCTCCCTCTTGCGCCTCCTAGGTTATCACAAAGCACCGAACCAATCTCCCTGTGCTATGCTGCTGCTTCCCACCAGCCAACTATTTTATATTTGGTAGTATATATATGTCGATGCTACTCTCACTTTGCCCCAGCTTCGCCCTCCCACCCATGTCATCAAGTTCATTCTCTATGTCTACCTCTTTATTCCTGCCCTGCAACTAGGTTCATCAGTACCACTTTTTTTTTTTTTTTTTAGATTCCATATATATGCGTTAGCATACGGTATTTGTTTTTCTCTTTCTCACTTCACTCTGTATGACAGACTCTAGGTCCATCCACCTCACTACAAATAACTCAATTTTGTTTCTTTTTATGGCTGAGTAATATTCCATTGTACATATGTGCCACATCTTCATCCATTCATCTGTTGATGGACATCTAGGTTGGCTCCATGTCCTGGCTATTATAAATAGTGCTGCAGTGAACATTGTGGTGCATGTCTCTTTTTGAATTATGGTTTTCTCAGGGTATATACCCAGAGTGGGATTGCTGGGTCATATGGTAATTCTATTTTTACTTTTTTAAGGAACCTCCATACTGTTTTCCATAGTGGTTGTATCAATTCACATTCCCACCAACAGTGTAGGAGGGTTCCCTTTTCACCACACCCTTGCAAGCATTTATTGTTTCTAGCTTTTTTGATAATGGCCATACTGACGGGTGTGAGGTGATACCTCATTGTAGTTTTGATTTGCATTTCTCTAATGATTAGTGATGTTTAGCATCTTTTCATGTGCCTCTTGGCCATCTGTATGTCTTCCTTGGTTAAATGTCTATTTAGGTCTTCTGCCCATTTTTTAACTGGATTGTTTGTTTTTTTGATATTGAGCTCCATGAGCTGTTTGTATATTTTGGAGATTAATCCTTTGTCTGTTGTCTCATTTGCAAATATTTTCTCCCATTCTGAGGGTTGTCTTTTTGTCTTGTTTATGGTTTCCTTTGCTGTGCAAAAGCTTTTAAGTTGAATTAAGTCCCATTTGTTTATTTTCGTTTTTATTTCTGTTACTCTAGGAAGTGGGTCAAAAAAGATCTTGCTGTGGTTTATGTCAAAGAGTGTTTTTCCTATGTTTTCCTCTAAAAGTTTTATAGTGTCTGGTCTTACATTTAAGTCTTTAATCCATTTGGAGTTTATTTTTGTGTATGGTGTTAGGTAGTGTTCTAATTTCATTCTTTTACATGAACAGCTGTTCAGTTTTCCCAGCACCACTTATTGAAGAGGCTGTCTTTTCTCCACTGTATATTCTTGCCTCCTTTGTAGTAAATTAAGTTCCCATACATGTGTGGGTTTATCTCTGGACATTCTATCCTGTACCACTGATCTATATTTCTATTTTTGTGCCGTAACCATACTGTCTTGATTACTGTAGCTTTGTGGTATAGTTTGAAGTCGGGGAGCCTGATTCCTCCAACTCCGTTTTTCTTTCTCAAGATTGCTTTGGCTATTTGGGGTCTTTTGTGTTTCCATACAAATTGTAAAATTTTTTGTTCTAATTCTGTGAAGAATGCCATTGGTAGCTTGATAGGGATTGCACTGAATCTGTAGATTGCTTTGGGTAGTATAGTCATTTTCACAATATTGATTCTTCCAATCCAAGGACATGATATATTTCTCCATCTGTTTATGTCATCTTTGATTTCTTTCATCAGTGTTTTATAGTTTTCTGAGTACAAGTCTTCGCCTCCTTAGGCAGGTTTATTCCTAGGTATTTTATTCTTTTTGTTGCAATGGTAAATGGCAGTGTTTCCTTAATTTCTCTTTCTGACTTTTCGTTGTTGGTGTATAGGAATGCAGGAGATTTCTGTGCATTAATTTTGTATCCTGCAACCTTACCAAATTCATTGATTAGTTCTAGTAGTTTTCTGGTGGCATCTTTAGGATTTTCTATGTATAGTATCATGTCATCTGCAAAGAGTGACAGTTTTACTTCTTCTTTTCCAATTTGTATTCCTTTTATTTCTTTTTCTTCTGATTGCTGTGGCTAGGACTTCCAAAACTATGTTGAATAAGAGTGGCGAGACTGGACATCCTTGTCTTGTTCCTGATCCTAGTGGAAATGCTTTCAGTTTTTCACCATTAAGTATGATGTTCACTGTGGGTTTGTCATATATGGCCTTTATTATGTTGAGATAGGTTCCCTCTATGCCCATTTTCTGGAGAGTTTTTATCATAAATGGGTGTTGAATTTTGTCAAAAGCTTTCTCTGCATCTATTGAGATGATCATATGGTTTTTATTCCTTAATTTGTTAATGTGGTGTATTACACTGATTGATTTGCATATATTGAAGAATCCTTGCATCCCTGGGATAAATCTCACTTGTTCATGGTGTATGATCCTTTTAATGTGCTGTTGCATTTTGTTTGCTAGTATTTTGTTCACGATTTTTGCATCTATGTTCATCAGTGATATTGGTCTATAATTTTCTTTTTTTATGATACCTTTTTCTGGTTTGGGTATCAGGGTGATGGTGGCTTCGTAGAATGAATTTGGGAGTGTTTATCCCTCTGCAATTTTTTGGAAGAGTTTGAGAAGGATAGGTGTTAGCTCTTCTTTAAATGTTTGATAGAATTCGCCTGTGAAGCCATCTGGTCCTGGACTTTTGTTTGTTGGAAGATTTGTAATTATGGTTTCAATTTCATTACTTGTGATACGTCTGTTTATATTTTCTAATTCTTCCTGGTTCAGTCTTGGAAAATTGTACCTTTCCAAGAATTTGTCCATTTCTTCATGGTTGTCCATTTTATTGGCATATAGTTGTTTATAGTAGTCTCTTATAATCCTTTGTATTTCTACAGTGTGAGTTGTGATTTCTCCTTTTTCATTTCTAATTTTATTGATTTGAATCCTCTCCCTCTTTTTCTTGATGAGTCTGGCTAAGGGTTTATCAATTTTTATTTTATTTTTTTTATTTTTTTTTTTTTTACGGTATGCGGGCCTCTCACCGTTGTGGCCTCTCCCGTTGCGGAGCACAGGCTCCGGACGCGCAGGCTCAGCGGCCATGGCTCACGGGCCCAGCCGCTCCGCGGCATGTGGGATCTTCCCGGACCGGGGCACGAACCCGTGTACCCTGCATTGGCAGGAGGACTCTCAATCACTGCGCCACCAGGGAAGCCCTCAATTTTTATTTATGTTCTCAGAGAACCAGCTTCTAGTTTTACTGATCTTTGCTATTGTTTTCTTCGTTTCTATTTCATTTATTTCTGCTCTGATCTTTATGATTTCTTTCCTTCTACTGACTTTGGGTTTTCTTTGTTCTTCTTTCTCTAGTTGTTTTAAGTGTAGGGTTAGATTGTTTATTTGAGATTTTTCGTTTCTTGAGGTGAGGTTGAATTGCTATAAACTTCCCTCTTAAAACTGCTTTTGCTGTGACCCATAGGTTTTGTGTTGTCGTGTTTTTGCTGTCATTTGTTTCTATGTATTTTTAAAATTTCTTCTTTGATTTCTTTAGTGACCTCTTGGTTATTTAGTAGTGCACCGTTTAGCCTCCATGTATTTGTGTTTTTTACAGTTTTCTTCCTGTAGTTGATTTCCAATCTCACAGTGTTGTGGTCAGAAGAGATGCCTGATACGATTTCAATTTTCTTAAATTTTCTGAGGCTTGATTTGTGACCCATGATGTGATCTATCCTGGAGAATGTTCCATGTGCACTTGAGAAGAAAGTGTATTCTGCCACTTTTGGGTGGAATGTTCTATAAATATCTATTAGATCTATCTGGTCAGTTGTGTCATTTAAAGCTTGTGTTTCCTTATTTATTTTCTGTTTGGATGATCTGTCCATTGGTGTAAGTGGGATGTTAAAGTCCCCTATTATTGTGTTACTGTCGATTTCTCCTTTCATGGTTGTTAGATTTGCCTTACGTACTGGGATGCTCCTGTGTTGGGTGCATCCACATTTATAATTGTTATATCTTCCTTTTGGATTGATCCTTTGATCATTATGTAGTGTCCCTCCTTATCTTTTGTAACAGTCTTTATTTTAAAGTCTAGTTTATCTGATATGAGTATTGCTACTCCAGCTTTCTTTTGAGTTCAGTTTGCATGGAATATCTTTTCCATCCCTTCACTTTCAGTCTGTATGTGTCCCTAGGTCTGAAGTGGTCTCTTGTAAACAGCATATATATGGGTCTTGTTTTTGTATCCATTCAGCAAGCCTGTGTCTTTTGGTTGGGGCATTTAATCCATTTACATTCAAGGTTATTATAGATATGTATGCTCCTATTACCATTTTCTTAGTTGTTTTGAGTTTGTTTTTGTGGGTCTTTTTCTTCTCTGCTGTTTCCTGCTTAGAGAAGTTTCTTTAGCATTTGTTTTAAAGCTGGTTTGGTGGTGCTGAATTCTCTTAGATTTGTTTGTCTGAAAAGCTTTTGACTTCTCCATCAAATCTCAATGAGATCCTTGCTGGGTAGAGTAATCTTGATTGTAGATTTTTCTCTTTCATCACTTTAAGTATATCCTGTCACTCTCTTCTGGCCTGCAGAGTTTCCACTGAAAAATCAGCTAATAACCTTATGGGGAGTCCTTTGTATGTTGTTTTTCCCTTGCTGCTTTTAATATTTTTTCTTTGAATTTAATTTTTGTTAGTTTGATTAATATGTGTCTTGGTGTGTTTTTCCTAGGGTTTATCCTGTATGGGACTCTCTGTGCTACCTGGACTTGGGTGACTATTTCCTTTCCCATGTTAGGGAAGTTTTCCACTATAATCTCTTCAAATATTTTCTCAGACCCTTTCTTATTCTCTTCTTCTTCTGGGACCCTATAACTCGAATGTTGGTGCATTTAGTGTTGTCACAGAGGTCTCTGAGATTGCCTTGAATTCTTTTCATTCTTTTTTCTTTATTCTGCTCCTCGGCAGTTATTTCCACCATTTTGTCTTCCAGCTCACTTATTTGTTCTTCTGCCTCCACTATTCTGTTATTGATTCCTTCTATTGTATTTTTCATTTCAGTTATTGTGTTGTTCATCTCTGTTTGTTTGTTCTTTAGTCCTTCTAGATCTTTGTTAAACATTTCTTGTATTTTCTCAATCCATGCTTCTGTTCTATTTCCGAGATTCTAGATCATCTTTCCTATTATTACTCTGAATTCTTTTTCAGGTAGATTGCCTATTTCCTCTTCATTTATTTGGTCTTGTAGGTTTTTACCTTGGTCCTTCATCTTTGAGATATGTTTTTGCCTTCTCATTTTTTTTTTTTATGAGTGGGATTGTGTTCTGTTTTACTGGTTGTTTGGCCTGAGGCTTCCAACACTGGAGTTTGTAGGCTATTGGGTAGAGCTGGGTCTTGGTCTGAGATGAGGAACTCTGTGAGACCTCACTCCGATGAATATTCCCTGGGTTCTGAGGTTCTCTGTTAGTCCAGTGGTTTGGACTCACAGCTCCCACCACAGGAGCCTCCCGCCAGTCCCCAGCTCACAAATCAAGATCCCGCAAGCTGCATGGGGTGGCAAAAAAAAAAAAAAGAAAAATAACAAAGTAAAAAATAAAATTAGCCTAGGAAACGAACAGATATGTTAGAAAGAATGTAAAAATAAAAACATAGATGAATCAACAGCCAGAAGGTACATCAGTACCACAATAGTAAAAAAAGAGGAGGGAAAAGAAAAAAAAAAAAAAAAAAAAGGCAGGGGTTGGGGGGAAGGCTTTGGGCGTGGAGAGCGGGGCCTAAGCAAGGGCGAGATTTGGGCGGTGGGCAGGGCCAATGCTCAAGACCCACAGGGCTGGGAAAGGCCCTGGGGGCTGTGGGGGTGTGTGGCTTAGGCTCAAGGAACAGAAGGGGCCCAGGCGTGCCCCTCACCCTGGTCTCAGAGGGCAGGGGATCTCACCTGGGAGCCTAGCAGGCTTCCTGGGCTCAAGCAGGCAGAGCAAACGCTACTTTGCCCCACAGTCTGGGCAAACGCCAGACTGCTCCTGCAGTCTGGGGTCTGGGAGGGCCCCTCCCACCTGCCTCTCCTATCTCCCTGCCTCCCTCCTATGCCCCCAGGACCAATGCTGCTGGTGGGGGGATGGTGGGGCCTTGGAGGGCAGGGGACCAGCCAGGGAGCTCAGCAGGCTCCCTGTGCCCAAGTGGGCAGGGCAATCACCCTCCGCTCCTCTCTCACTCCTCCCACAGGGCCCCTCCCACCTGCCTCTCCTGATCTCCCTGGCATCAGGGGCACTGATCTTTTTTTTTTTTTTTTTATGGTACACTGGCCTCTCACTCTTGTGGCCTCTCCCATTGCGGAGCACAGGCTCTGGACCAGCAGGCTCAGCGGCCATGGCTCACGGGCCCAGCTGCTCCGCAGCATGTGGGATCTTCCCGGACCGGGGCACGAACCCGTGTCCCCTGCATCGGCAGGCGGACTCTCAACCACTGTGCCACCAGGGAAGCCCGGGGCGGGGGGGGCACTGATCTTGTCTGGCCTCCACTGCTCCTCCCTCCTCCGTCCCCCTACGTCCTACCGGTTCACTTTGGGGTTCCTCCCGTTTCCTTGGGGGTCAGAGTTCCCCACCAGCGGCCGGCAGACGCCCTAGTTGTGGGGAGACGCTAACTCCCCTCTTACCACACCCCCTAGTAACTTTTAAACACAGTACTTTGACTAAATAAGGTATGTTTGAAAACAAAAAGAGCTGTTAAAAACATCCTTAATTCTACTTAGTGGATTCTTTTTTTTTTCCATAGCAGTATGCATGTATTAATTCTGAAAGTATTTTGTATATATTTTAGGACTGTGCAAATGGGGAAATACATTAATGTTCTTGGGAGCTAGAGTTTTCATTGCAGACAAAGAAAACACAAATATGTAATGAGAGAGGGCAAAGAGGAACCCTGTGGACACAATAGTTAGAATTAAAGGTATCAGGGGCTTCCCTGGTGGCGCAGTGGTTGAGAGTCCACCTGCCGATGCAGGGGACACGGGTTCGTGCCCCGGTCCGGGAAGGTCCCACATGCCGCGGAGTGACTAGGCCTGTGAGTCATGGCCTATGAGACTGCGCGTCCGGAGCCTGTGCTCCGCAACGGGAGAGGCCACAACAGTGAGAGGCCCGCGTACTGCAAAGAACTAAAGGTATCAGTATGAACTCACAGTTTTATACATGCACACACACACAGGCTGAGTTAAATCAGTATGAAATTGCCCAGAAGCAATGACATCCCGACAGCAATGAGGTCACTTGGTGCACTGATCTTGGCTTTTAAATACTGTTTAACTAAGAAGAATCAGAGCTCCTTGAAGGAATGGCTGATCCCAGGGTTGAGACAGGGAAAGAACAATTTGAGCCTGGAACATCTATTTGGGCCAGGAAGAAAGGAAGTGATTAAAGAATGACAGAGACATGTCAAAAGGACACAGAAGCTTGAAGGATCTCCCACTGGCTAAATCAGGGAAAATTTGGGCATCAAAATGAATAATGACAACAGATTATAACTCACTGAATAAAATAAAAATTCATAAGTACATACTAATGAATAATAAATAGGGGAGCAGGGAAAGCTCTTCATTATAGTACAATGTAAAAAATTATAAATGTAAAAGGAATAATTGGGCAAGAAAATAATTTTGCAATAGTAATAGTGAATTCAGGCAAGAATCATTAATGGATGTTAAAACTACTGGGCAAAAGTATGAAGAGGAACAGGGTATTTACATAGTCACACAGTATCTCTTCACAGATTACTTAATTACAAAGAAAGGAGAAATGGTAGCTTTATGGTAGAGAAAGGAGGCAGACACCACCTTACCCAAGTGATCTAAGTTAGCATCACTGCCAATGGGATAAATCGACATCAGTTGCCTGTTCATGTGATGCATTAAAGAAACATCACTTATTTAGTATTTCTGCTGAAAGTGCCTAATGAAATCTAATCATGAGGAAAAGTCAGATAGAACCAAATTGAGGACCATTATACAAAACAACTGTCCTGTTCTCTTAAAAATATCAATGTCATAAAAGATAAGGAAAAGCTCTTCCAAATTAAAGGAACCAAAATGACATGACAATTAAATGCAATATATGATCCTGGATTGAATCCTACATCAAAGTGAAAAATTGTCATAAAAGATATCATTGAGACAACTGGAGAAATTTGAAGATGCTCTGTAGATTAGATAACAGTTTTCTACCAATGTTAAATTTTTAGAAAAGAGAGACAGAGACACACACAAATGCACACAAATGTGGTAAAACGTTAAAACATGCTGTGTCTGGGTGAAGGATTTGGAGAGTTCTTTATGTTGTTCTTGCAACTTTTCTATAAATTTGAAATTATTTCAAAATAAAAAGTTAAAAAAATTAAATATTCACTTTGTTATACAGAAGCAACTAACACAACAATGTAAAGCAATTATACTCCAATAAAGGTGTTTAAAAAAATTTAAATAAGCAAAACTAATCTACGGTGAAAGTGTGGAACAGTGGTAATCTTGGGGTGGATGTATCTGAGAAGAGGCATGAGGGAGGCTTGCTGAGGTGCCTAATTTGGGTGATTGCACAGGTATATACAAATGTAAAAATTCATTGAGTTGAATACGTAAGATCTGCACATATTACTGTGTTTGTTATATTTCAACCAAAACAAACAAAAGAGAAAAAGAGAAAAGTAGAGTATAAAGTATAGCCTTCCTTCCTGAATAATTCAGTCCAAAAGGAAGGAAGGTGACCAAGTAGGGGAGTGGATGATGGGAACCCATGTGAAGCAAGTGGCTCAGCAGGGGCGGCAGCAGCCCAGTGGGGGCTCAGAGCCTGGCTGGACAGCAGTGGCCTGGTGGGGAATGGGATCCTGGGCAAGGAAGGTAGCAGCTGGACTGTGTGTGGGACAGTGGACTGGTCTCATACAGGGGAACTGAGCAAAGAAGTAAAGGTATTGAAGGTAGATGAGAAAATTGAGGCTCATGGAGATTAAGAGCCTGGTCCCAAGTCTGACACTTGTTAAGTCACTTGACCTTGCGCATAAAGACTGCACCTCTGAGCCTTCATTTCTTTACTGTATAACAGGTATAGTAATACTTGCATCACAGGATTGCAAAGATTCAGTGAGATCAAGTATGCCAAAGAACCCACCCCAGCTCCTGATACTTAGGCGTAGTTCAATAAATGTTACTTCCATCTCCTGTGATATCCAACTCTTTTTATATTATAAGGCCTCTGGAAAATATGTCTTTATATGAATTTTCATTGTTGTGATTTTAAATATTACGCTTCTCTTCATAAAAGCTCCCCTGCAATGAGGCTATTTGAGATTTCAGCAGATTCCACAGCTGCCTGGCTCTGTGCAAGCCACTGGTGTCCAAGCACAGGAAGTCTCATATATATGCTCACCTCACATACAATGCAATGAGTGCAGTTAAGTGGGCAGGAATGTATGGGTGGATCAGCCTTAAAGTCAGAGACTGAACATAATCTCAGAATATTAAAATTTACGGGCTACATGGGACAAACTGTCACTCAAACCAATGTTCCTTCAGCAAGAAACCCACAGGCAGGCACACAGACAGAGAACTAAATCTCTTCCTCAGCCCCTACCACACTACGGGAATCAAACTGTCTTACTTCTGGCCTTCACTCTTGCCTGGAATTCTGCAGCGGCTTCTGTGGTGTCCCTCTCTTCCCCAACCTCTCCTTGCTCTGCCAAGGTACTCTTCCGAAAGTACACATGGATTAGTTTGCTCTCTGTCACCCAAACCCACATTCCTTGTCTGGTATTGAAGGTCCTCCATGGTCTGGACCTAGTGTAGTTCTCTAGTCTCTTTCCCCAGTAGAATTATCCACAAATACTTGCAAGCCAGCCTCATCAGACCCCATACACCCATTCTGCCACCCTGCTCCTCATCACACCTCGCTCATGCTGTCCCCTCGGTTCAGGGAAACCTTCACCATTCATCCTTGGGAAGGAGGGAGGTGAAGAGGAGAAGGGAAAGGATTGTTAACATCTATGACTGCTAAATCCCATTCTAGGCGCTTTATGGGAATTAACTCATCATATCTTTATTTGATACATTCACTAAGGAATAGAATGGTTAAATACCTTGACTAAAAGCACATAGCCAGTAAGTAGCCAGGCCACTTCAGAAGTAATTACTCTCTCCTCTGGGCCCTACTATAGAAATAGTACTTATTCCACTTTTTATTAAGTGGTTCCCGCGTCTCTCTCTTCTCGGATTACCTTAATCATGAAGACTGTGTCTCATTAATCTACTTCCCTAGTGCCTTGCAGAGTGCCCTGAACATAGTAGGTCCTAATCAGATGTTTGTTGAATTAAAGTCACTCACATCTGTGTACCTCCCACAGTTCATGGCTCAGAATCTGACACACAGAGTAGATATTCAGGAAATGCTAGATGAATGACACTGGATTTATCTGAATTTCCTCAACTCCTTACCAGGGTCTTGTAAATGCTTTGAGCTCTGTAAGTAATGGTTGAATTCAGAGACTAGATGATTCTTCAGATGTTCAGAATTTGAGTCACTGGATAAACAGAATGGCCTCCCACAGCAAGACAGGTAGATCCCACAAGGCCTGAGGAAAAGCCCCTGGGTGATGCCCCAGGATGGGAACAGTTAGAAAGTGGACCCCTAGTGTGTGGATGGAGACAACACAGCTCCTTCCCCTCTCAGTTCTATCCCCAGCAACAGTAGCAACAAACACAAGCCTGCAGGCTGACTCTGAGCCATTGTGCACAGGACACAAGAATCTTTACCTTTGCTTCAGCAGCTACACAGTAGAGCTTGGCTGGGCCATTGCCAGGCGTAGGGCAGGACCACCTGAACATGGCCCCTGACCAAGAGGCCCTCTGGTGCCCTGGAGCCCCTCACACTAAGAATCAATTTTGCTTTTTTGATTAGAACAAAACAAAACAAAGTCTAGAGGTCCAGATCCTAAGGCTTTATTCTTTCCGGGATTAAAAAGCCAAGGATGCAGATAAGATGTGACAGAGACATCAAAGCTTATCATAACAAGCGTGTGCAGTGTAACAATGAATACGGCACTAAGAGTAACTGTTGTATCTGCTGCAACTGACTATGCCATGTGACCCAGCCAGCCAGACTTCCTTCCTAGGGGCAGCCCCATTAGTCAACAGTCTAATGAGCGCTGCCACCCTGTCCCCAGGGGCAGCCTCCTAGAATCCCACTGCCTTCAGGCCAGTTCCCAGCTGAGTGACCATCAGAGGTACTCTCTTGATCTACTGATGTGACTCTGCAACTTTTCTGGTTCAGGACAAAGTTGTGGCCTGTCAGGTTCTATTCTAGGCTCCATACATAAAATAATTTTAAAATAAAATTTATTAATTTTTTTCAGATTATAAAAGTTCATAGTTATTACGAAAAAAATATAGTGAGGAAAATAAAGAACACCTATAATCCCACCACTCACTATTTTTTTTTTTTTTTTTTTTTTGTGCGGTACGCGGGCCTCTCACAGTTGTGGCCTCTCCCGTTGCGGAGCAACAGGCTCTGGACGCGCAGGCTCAGCGGCCATGGCTCACGGGCACAGCCGCTCCGCAGCATGTGGGATCTTCCCTGACCGGGGCACGAACCCGTGTCCCCCGCACCGGCAGGCGGACTCTCAACCACTGCGCCACCAGGGAAGCCCCACCACTCACTATTAACACATGGCATGTTTCCTTTCAATCCTTTCCCTAACAATATTTGTCTGTATGTGAATAAAATATACATAATTTCAGAAACACAGTTAGGGTCATGCTATATATTCTGTTTTATATTATGACTTTGGTACTTAACAAAATGTTATGTTTCCCATGTCATCACTTTCATTAAAAATGTGATTTTTATGGCTTTATAGCATCATAGGAATGTGCCGTAATTTCATTATTTCCCTATTCTTAGTTACCTAGATTGCTTTCAATATTTTGCCAGTAAAAACTGTGTTGTGACAAACACTGTTGACCAAAAATTTTTGCTTATTTCTGACTATTTCCTTGAGATAAATTTTATTAAAAGTAGAATTATTGGATAAAGGACTTTGAACTTTTTTAAGACACTTGTGTAATTCGAGCAGCATATTTTATTAAGGTCATTGCCAAAATAAATCACATCCAGAAAGAAAAAAGAACAAAATTGGAAAAGGGTAACAATATGGAAATAATAATAGTGGCTACCATGTATTGGGTGTATATAATGTGACATGGGAAAGTGATTAAGAGCTTTGCATGCATTAGTTCATTTAATCTCTGAATTAATCCTATAACGTATGCATAGATAAGGAAACCAAGGTTCAGAGAAGTTAACTTGTCCAATATCTCAGTTAGTAGGTGGCATAGCTGAATATAATCCAATTATGTGTGATTCCAGAGAATACACTTACTGCTATGCTACAACATGTCATGTAAAAAATAAAGGGAAAAAAAAATAAGTGTTTTCAATCTGGGGAAGAGAATACTTGAATGGTACAAGGGCCACAGGACAGGAAGAAAAGGAATCAGGTTGCAGAATGAGATGGCAGAATGAGGATCAATGGATAGAAATGCTTAAAATGTCAAAGTACAGCTTAAAATCAAAAAGGTCATTCTAAAAATGAAAGTCTACCAAAAGTGGAAGGGCTGTGTCCAGCTGGGCCTAATTGTTTTTTGTTTCTTTTTTTTACTTTATTTACTTATTTTTTTAACATCTTTATTGGAGTATAATTGCTCTACAATGGTGTGTTACTTTCTGCTTTATAACAAAGTAAATCAGCTATACGTATACATATATCCCCACATCTCCTCCCTCTTGCATCTCCCTCCCACCCTCCCTATCCCACCCCTCTAGCTGGTCACAAAGCACCAAGCTGATATCCCTGTGCTATATGGCTGCTTCCCACTAGCTATTGATTTTACATTTGGTAGTGTATATATGTCCATGCCACTCTCTCACTTCGTCCCAGCTTACCCTTCCCCCTCCCTGTGTCCTCAAGTCCATTCTCTATGTCTGCGTCTTTATTCCTGTCCTGCCCCTAGGTTCTTCAGAACCTTTTTTTTTTTTTTAGATTCCATATATATGTGTTAGCATACAGTATTTGTTTTTCTCTTTCTGACTTATTTCACTTTGTATGAGTGAAATAAGGTCTAGGTCCATCCACCTCACTACAAATAACTCAATTTTGTCTCTTTTTATGGCTGAGTAATATTCCACTGTATATATGTACCACATCTTCTTTATCCATTCTGACTTATTTCACTCTGTATGAGTGAAATAAGGTCTAGGTCCATCCACCTCACTACAAATAACTCAATTTTGTCTCTTTTTATGGCTGAGTAATATTCCATTGTATATATGTGCCACATCTTCTTTATCCATTCATCCATCGATGGACACTTAGGTTGCTTCCATGTCCTGGCTATTGTAAATAGAGCTGCAATGAACATTGTGGTACATGACTCTTTTTGAATTACGGTTTTCTCAGGGTATATACCCAGTAGTGGGATTGCTAGGTTGTACAGTAGTTCTATTTTTAGTTTTTTAAGGAACCTCTGTACTGTTCTCCAAAGTGGCTGTATCAATTTACATTCCCACCAACAGTGCAAGAGGGTTCCCTTTTCTCCGCACCCTCTCCAGCATTTACTCTTTGTAGATTTTTTGATGATGGCCATTCTGACCTGTGTGAGGTGATACCTCATTGTAGTTTTGATTTGCATTTCTCTAATGATTAGTGATGTTTAGCATCCTTTCATGTGTTTGTTGGCAATCTGTATATCTTCTTTGGAGAAACGTCTATTTAGGTCTTCTGCCCAATTTTGGATTTGGTTGTTTGTTTTTTTGTTATTGACTGCGTGAGCTGCTTGTAAATTTTGGAGATTAATCCTTTGTCAGTTGCTTCATTTGAAAATATTTTCTCCCATTCTGAGGGTTGTCTTTTCATCTTGTTTATAGTTTCCTTTGCTGTGCAAAAGCTTTTAAGTTTCATTAGGTCCCATTTGTTTATTTTTGTTTTTATTTCCATTTCTCTAGGAGGTGGGTCAAAAAGGATCTTGCTGTGATTTATGTCATAGAGTGTTCTGCCTATGTTTTCCTCTAAAAGTTTTATAGTGTCTGGCCTTACATCTAGGTCTTTAATCCATTTTGAGTTTATTTTTGTGTATGGTGTTAGGGAGTATTCTAATTTCATTCTTTTACATGTAATTAAAGATGATATGAACAGATGGAGAGATACACCATGTTCTTGGATTGGAAGAATCAACATTGTGAAAATGACTATACTACCCAAAGCAATCTACAGGTTCAATGCAATCCCTATCAAACTACCACTGGCATTTTTCACAGAACTAGAACAAAAAAATTCACAATTTGTATGGAAACACAAAAGACCCCGAATAGCCAAAGCAATCTTGAGAAAGAAAAACGGAGCTGGAGGAATCAGGCTCCCAGACTTCAGACTATACTACAAAGCTACAGTAATCAGTACAGTATAGTACTGGCACAGAAACAGAAATATAGATCAATGGAACAGGATAGAAAGCCCAGAGATAAACCCACGCACATATGGTCACCTTATTTTGATAGAGGAGGCAAGAATATACAATGGAGAGAAGACAGCCTCTTCAATAAGAGGTGCTGGGAAAACTGGACAGCTACATGGGCCTAATTTAATCACACCCTTTGGAAGCAGAGAGTTTTCTCTGGCTGATGGCAGGAGGAGAATTCAGAAAGATTCGAAGCACAAGAAGGACCTGAGGCACCATTGCTGGCTTTGATGATGGAGGGGCAAGGACTGGAGGGCGGCGTCTAATTGCTGAGAACAACCTCAGGCCAACAACCAGCAAGGAAATGGGACCTCAGCCCTGTAGCCACAAGGAACTGATATCTGCCAACAAGCTGAATGAGCTTAGAAGCAGATTTTTCCCTAGAGTCTCCAGATAAGAATCCAGCCCAGCTGATACCTGGATTTTGTGAAATCCTGAGAGAAAATCCAGCAGAGCCCACCCAGACTTCTGACTAATAGAACTACCAGCTAATAAAGAGGTGCTGTTTTAAGCCACTAAGTTTGTGGTAATTTTTTACTCAGCAAGAGAAAACTAGTACACCAGGTAAATGGATAAACAAACTGTGGTACAAATGGAATACTATCCATCAATAAAAAAAGGTAAATACATTGATAAACATAACATGGATGAATCCCAAAAACATTGTGCTCAATGAAAGAAGCCAGACACAAAAAGTACATACTGTATGATTCCATTAATATGATTCTAGAAAAAAACAAACCTAATTTATAATGATAGAAAGGCTGCGGTTGGTGTGGGTGGGTTGACTGGCCCCATCCCCTCCTGTCTGATTTTTCTGCCTCCACCCGAGCCCTCAGCCCAGCACAGAACACACTGCACAGTCCTTTCTTTCTCTGCCACTTGAACAAGACTGAAAGCCTCATTAGTCTCTAATGTGGGTAAACATTCTATCAAAAGCACAATCTGAAACCTTAAAACACACATTCCAAAGGCGAGAAACCAAGTTTTCAAAAAGCTATGCTACATAAATTTCTCTTGTCAAGTTCCTTCTTACAATATGCCCCACTTATAGAGGGGCCATACTGGGAGGGCTGAGTATTCACAGTAACGTAACACTACTTTTAAACGTATTTAAAATGAGTAGCAGGCAGCAATGGTGACTGAGGAACTCAAGAATCTGGCCCTGACTTCAAACAAATCAGAGGTCAAATATTTTTGAATGAGTTACCTGTTCTGGCAGCTCTAACGTGAAGATGAAACCCTAACATGCCACCCTTTGCCTCACAGAGCAGAAAGGTTGCATGGCAGGGGGGAAAGAGTATGAGCTCTTCCATCACAGACTGTGAGGAAGCTACTGCAATAGTCTAGGTGAGAGAGGTCTCACTTCTGGTTCTAGCACCTGTTAGTCCTGTGAACTTGGCCAAGCTACTAAGACTTTCTAAGCCTTAATTTCCTCATCTGCATAGCTGGAATTATAGCAATAATCTCACAGGACTATCACAAGAATTGAATTCAATTACCTGTATTTAGTACCCTGGACAAAGTAGATACACATGCTAGCTCCCTTTCTGCTTTGTGCATTGAAGATCTGATGACCCAGAGAAACAAAGGGGGAAATGGGAAACTGTTGAAAGATGGGGAAGTACTCTTTTTTTCCCCAGACGACTTTTATCTTTCACTAAATATTTAGAAGAGAAAAACAACTCTTCCAAATTTCCTGAATTTGATGCTCTCCAAATTTGTCAGCCAGGATAATTTTAGGAGCAAACAAAACATTTTTATATTCGTCAACTAACAATGATTTTAGACCTCTAAATGGCATTTTAAAAACATTGTATATATTTCCATATTAATCAAAATGTTGGTCCTATACTAAAAACTGGCTTTTTTTCCATTTTACAGTTTTATATTTTCCATCAGTAATAATATAATCCAGCTTTATTGAGTGCTATATGCAAAGTACAATGCTAAGAGTCTTTGTTCTTAACACACACAAAACATCAATCTCAGCATGGATATCACCTGATATATATTTTTTAATTTGACCATTATTTCTGACAAAGTCTATCTACTTATAGTAGCATCCCAACTTTCCCATTTGATATGTGCTAATGTCTTCAACTGTGTTTAATATTAAACTAAAATTTACCATTTATTCCCTAAAAACCTTTTCAGTTTATTGAGTCAATGGTTCAGTGACCCCACCAGGGGGACTGACAGGAAATGACAACACACTTCTGACCATTCAATGTGTTTCTATAAACTTTCATACAAACATGAACTACAGCTGTGATAATGTCAGTTATAACCACCAGACGCTCATCCCACATATATCAGGTATATGTATGTGTATGGTGGCACATGCTGGGGAGATTGGACTTGGGAAATATCCAGTGGCGTGGACAGCATATCAGCGATTCAAAGATAAACAGCGTTCACCAGAGGGCTTTATTCAGCTGGACTATAAAAGACACCCAAAGGTTTGCTTAGTAAAGAGGAAGGACAGAGGGGATGGCGGCAGTGGTGGTGAAGAGCACTGAACACAGATGTGAAACAGGCAACTCACCAGCACCTAAAATTCCATCTACACAAAACAGAACAAATCCTCTACCACCACCTCAGCCTTTCCCACCCCCAAATCTGTTTTCCTTTCTGACCCTCCTCTATCCTCACAGTCACCTCGGAATCATCTCTGAGTCCTCCTCTCATGCCCCAAGTCCAGCCAATCACCAAGTTCTGTAATTCTGTCTCCAGGTTCTGCTCTCATGTTGCCCCTTTTCTCCATCCCCATTGTCACTGTGCTATTTCAGGCCCTCAGAACAGCTGTACTGGACAATTGCAATGGCTTCTAATTATTTCCTCTCTCTGTTGTTTCCTCTTCTCTCCAATTTATTGGGTGCTCAAGGTAAGCTTTCTAAATCTCAGCTTTGACTAGCAACTCACCTGCTCGAAATGTGCTAATAGCTCCCCTGTGCCTATAGAACAGACCATGAATCTTTTTTTTTTGGCCACGCCGCATGGCTTGTGGGAGCTTAGTTCCCTGACCAGGGACTGAACCCAGGCCACAGCAGTGAAAGCTCTGAGTCTTAACCACTGGACTGCCAGGGAATTCCCCACACCATAAATCTTTTAACCAGATATTTAAGTCCATCTATGAACAGGCTACAGTTCAAGTTTGTAGCCTTACATCCCACCATGTTGTCCCCTACAAGAGCTCTGTGTTCCAACCAAAGTGGACCATTCACTGATGATCTCTGATGACACCAAGGGCATTTCCCTCTCTGTTCCTCTGTCTACACTGGTCCCTCCTTTCCTGGCCTGGCTTCCTACATCCTTCTGTCAAATACTGCCCATCCTTCACACTCAGTGGAACTCTACCTCCTCCATGAAGTCTCCCCTAATCCTCCAGCTAGGAGAAATTTCACCATCCTCAGAATTTCCATAGCACTGTATCTGTGGTTCTCAGGACAACAGGCATCTTTTTCCATGACAGCTGTTTGAGTGCATGCCCTACCCCTCCTGCCAGCCTAGAGACCTTTTAGTTCCTACCTACCACTCCACCTCTAGCACCAGGTCCATGGCACGGCAGAAGAGAATGTACTTTTTTCCTTGGGGCCTCAGTTTCCACATCTATAAAACGAACATAACCCAACCTAACTCACAGGAATATCAAGAAGATTAAAAAAGGTAATATATGCAAACTATCAACACACAGTAGGTAAATCACCAAATCCAAAACCCCATTCCTCCCTTTCACACAGCAGTACTTGTTGAACCAATAAAACTTTGCATGCTTTATAGTTATATTTTTTTCAATGAAGGAGGGAGAGAGAGATGGAGGGAATACATGAGCAGAGAATCACTAAATATGTAGGAGACATGAGTAGCCCAGTATGACAGTATGAACAACTCATACTAGAGATGGAAGGTTAGATTATGAAAGAACTGGAATGTTTGGTCTGATAGCTTCAGGGAGTTTTAAATTCAAAAGCGGGGCAGTGTTTAGAGTCTACCAGTCTGCATAATGGATGAAGGACAAAGGACCAAGAAATCACTAAGAGGCTGGTATAGTGATCCAGGAAAGAGGGCACAGCTACCTGGCCATGGTAGATGGCGGCCACAAGGGAGCAGACAGGAACAGCTGGCTTTGCAAGGCATGTCCAAGGGAAAAAATGACAGGGTTGGTGAGCACTGACAGACTAAATGACTGGAGAATGCTTATCAAGCCGAGTCACAGAGGACTCCAGGCTCAGGTAATTAGGAGAACAGAAGAACACCCAGAGAACTGAGAGATAGCTGGGAGGTGGGGAGGGCTTAAGGTACATGCAGAAAGAACACTCGTTTACTCTTTGGGCTTGAGGTGGAACACAGGCAGAAATGAGGAAGTAGTGCTTGGTGGTCCTGAGGGACTGAGAAACCACCTTAGAAACAAACAAAACCCTCCTTTTGTGCATGAGGGCCTACAGGGATTCACTGAACAAGAATCATGTAGGACAAAGTGTCCCACAGGCCTACCCCTTGAGCTCTCTGGGGAATAAGGGACAGGGGATACCTGCCTATCCACCAGACATCACCTGTCTGGGAGGAGGTCACTTCTAGGCTGCCTTTCCTTCCTTATACTGACAAGGCATAGAACTACAAAAAGGCGGTCCCATATTGTTTTATTTGCAAAGAGAAATTCAGAGAGTTGGTGCCTTCTACAAATAGAGAGCTGCCTTACCCAGAGAGGATAAAGTACATTTACAGCCTAAAGTCTAGTCTGGTATTAGGGTCCAGAATCTATGAGCTGGGTGACCATGGCTTAGTCACTTAAACTATCTGGGTCTCAGGTGTTTTATTTGTTAAGTGTAATGACAGTATCTCATGTGCCAGAAAGGACCAGAAGATTTCAGGAGGTCTCTCAGGTCTAAGATCTATGATCTAGTACCTAATCTAAATCCTGCAGGTCAGACTCCAATCTCTCTGAACCCCTGGGCTGTGACTCACTGCAGAAGCCCACATTGTACAGAGATGCTGAGAAACCTGGCAAAAGCACAGGTTTAGAGTGGGGGCATAAGTTCCAGCTGTCAGGTCCTAGTCACAAGAAGATACAGTGAGAATATTAAAGCTGGCCCAGGGACAAAAGATAATTAATCTTCAAGGCAATAAAAATATTTAATTCATTCATCTGAGAGAAATGACAAGAAAGAAGATAGACATTTGCTTTTCCCCCTCTCTGTTCTGACAAGGTTGCTCTGGATGGATCATAGAACGTTTAACGAACATTTAATATAAGAGCCTGAGATGCAAACAAGTAAATGATGAGGGGCCTTGGCAGCAAGCAGTGGAAGCTGACATTGTGAAGGCTGCAACCAGGGCAGATGTTTCAGAGAAGAGGTTTAAGAAGAGAAGCTGATTTGCAGTTGTTCACATGACAAGAGAAGTGAGAAGATGGGGATAGATTTGAGGGACATTGCAGGGGTGAAATCATAGGATTTGATAATTGAATGGATATATATGAAAGTGAGGAAGAGACACACTGAAGCTGCCTGAGCTTTCTAACCAGCCCCAGAATCGGGGAGTCACCAAAGTAGGCAAGAGGACAGCCATGGAGAGAGAAGAAAAGGGGAATCTCTATGCCCTGTGGATGGTCTTAAAGGACAAAACAACAGCCATCAGCATCGAACAATCCCTCCTCCACCTCAGCTTTACAAGCTTTGAAGGCATGACCATAAAGCGCCAGAGCAGCCAGCCCATACCTGCTCAGATATGCCCAGAACAGAGGGGTGGGCATCTAGGGCCAGGGGAGTCCATTCAGGGAAGTGTCAGAGGGAAGAAGAGAAAATGTGAGAAACCCACTGCATTAGACCTTATCCTGGTTGTGTCTCATATCCTTTCTTCCTTAAAGAGGGCTAATGAGGGCTCCAAGAAACAGAAAAGCACTGCTAAGGCTGGAAATGGGAGCATGGGCCACAGCCTAAACTAGTGGAGCAGAGAGGGGTCCTCAAGAAGAAGAGCGTGGGTTCTCCAAGTTGCCCTCAGCAGCAGCTAACATGAATAGTTGAGAACTAAGGACCACTCTTAAGTGTCCATGACTAAAGAGGCCATGGCCAGGGGTGGACTAACTCAGGAAAGATTATCCAGACGGCCCCTGTCAGGCCAGACTGAGCCTGCCCAGGCATTTCACTGTGACTGCAGCCCTGCCTTTCACTTCCTTTATGTAACCCTGTTAAGGAAGATAGGTGGTTCTTGGCAAACTTCAAATTACAGTCTCTCTCCAGCTTTTCTGTCTCTTCCAACCACTCCTATGAACATTCAGATGATGTTCACTCTAGCGACAAGTCCTAGTATGACCCCAAAATGAGAATATATGGAAATTTCTATGAATGTGTCAGCCTCAGGGTGGAAACCTGCCAAGTATCAAGAAGCATTTCTTCTTTCCTTCCCTCCCTTCCCTCTCTCCCTTTCTTTCAGCAAATACCAATTAGATGTAAGGCCTACTCATTTGTAAATGAATATAACCTTCCAAAGCCAGGAAAATTATTTACAGGCATTTAAAACCACCTGCTCTGACCTAAAATAAAATAAGATAAAGTAAAATAAAATAAAGGAACCTCTGATTTGAGGAGGACTGGATCTGTTCTGGCCAGCCGACTACCAGGGCCATCAAAGGCTGATCTTCGCAGCAAGAATGTCTGATGACTATTCTAATGAGCTTGTTCTTCTGTTCACTCCACTTAGCTCATGTCAGAGACTACTTGACATTTGAATTATCAACTGTCTTCCAAAAAAAGTTGGTCTTGAAGTTGGCTTTGAAAGATCCTGCACAAATTATTCATTTGATCAGCAAACTTTGGTGGATTTATCCAAAATTGGTATACATTTCTGCATTTCAATTGTGACATCAGTACTTGATCCGAAGACAGAATTTCTCGTATTGAATTGAGACCATCCAAAACATCCAGGGAAAATTACTAGGGAGACTGTTTTATTCCCACCCTCTGATTTTGCCTCAAAAGGGAAAAGAGATGCTGTACAGGATTAAAATGGTCTAGCAAAAGTTGTCTTTAAAGCAAATTTCAGTAAATTTAAGTATAGTTTATTGAAAACAATTTTCAGCCAAAATAAGCCGAATTTTCTCACAAAATAACATAAAAGTACAATGGCCTGGGCTTCCCTGGTGGCGCAGTGGTTGAGAACCTGCCTGCCAATGCAGGGGACACGGGTTCGAGCCCTGGTCTGGGAAGATCCCACATGCCGCGCAGCAACTAGGCCCATGAGCCACAACTACTGAGCCTGCGCGTCTGGAGTCTGTGCTCCGCAACAATAGAGGCCGCGACAGTGAGAGGCCCGCACACCGCGATGAAGAGTGGCCCCCGCTCGCCGCAACCAGAGAAAGCCCTCGCACAGAAATGAAGACCCAACACACCCAAAAATAAATTAAAAAAAAAAAAAAAGTACAATGGCCTGGATTCCTGCCATGCTCAGCTTTTCTGACTGTGAAAATTTGAGCCCTTGCTCTGAGGCAAGACCCATTCCTACCAAGTATTCTTGGGGAGGCACCAGCCCTTCTGAAAAAGCAGTCCTGGCCTGATCAGGCTTGGCCTGAGGAAGGAAAGGAATAAGACTATCCAGCAAGGATCCGAGTGACCTAGAAATCCAATGCCAGCAGGACCCAGGTTCCTTCCCTAATGGATAATTTACAGGTGGAGATCACTGGGCACCTCTGAGTTCACATGATGGGAGTCAAAAGACAATGACAGGGGACTTCCCTGGTGGCACAGTGGTTAAGAATCCGCCTGCCAATGCACTGGACATGGGTTCGAGCCCTGGTCCGGGAAGATCCCACATGCCGCGGAGCAATTAAGCCAGCGCGCCACATCTACTGAGCCTGCGCTCTAGAGCCCGCGTGCCACAACTACTGAAGTCTGCATGCCTAGAGCCTGTGCTCCGCAACAAGAGAAGCCACTGCAATGAGAAGCCCCCGCTCACTGCAACTAGAGAAAGGCTGCACACAGCAATGAAGACCCAACGCAGACAAAAATAAATAAATAGAAAATAAATTTATTAAAAAAAAAAAAAGACAATGACAGGAGTGAAACCCAGAAGAAGGAGTGGATGTTCTCAGAGCTCTGTTAGAAATAAGGACAAGTGCATGACTGGGCACAGTGTGGTTTTTTTTTTTTTTTTTTTTTTTTTTTTTTTTTATTTTTTTTTTAACATCTTTATTGGGGTATAATTGCTTTACAATGGTGTGTTAGTTTCTGCTTTATAACAAAGTGAATCAGCTATACATATACATATGTTCCCATATGTCTTCCCTCTTGCGTCTCCCTCCCTCCCACTCTCCCCATCCCACCCTTCCAGGCTGTCACAAAGCACCGAGCTAATATCCCTGTGCCTTGCGGCTGCTTCCCCCCAGCTATCTACCTTACTACGTTTGTTAGTGTGTATATGTCCATGACTCTCTCTCGCCCTGTCAAAACTCACCCCTCCCCCTCCCCATACCCTCAAGTCCGTTCTCCAGTAGGTCTGCGTCTTTATTCCTATCTTACCCCTAGGTTCTTCATGACATTTTTCCCCCTTAAATTCCATATATATGTGTTAGCATACGGTATTTGTCTTTTTCTTTCTGACTTACTTCACTCTGTATGACAGACTCTAGGTCTATCCATCTCATTACAAATAGCTCAATTTCATTTCTTTTTAAGGCCGAGTAATATTCCATTGTGTATATGTGCCACATCTTCTTTATCCATTCATCCGATGATGGGCGCTTAGGTTGTTTCCATGTCCTGGCTATTGTAAATAGAGCTGCAATGAACATTTTGGTACATGACTCTTTTTGAATTTTGGTTTTCTCAGGGTATATGCCAAGTAGTGGGATTGCTGGGTCATATGGTAATTCTATTTGTAGTTTTTTAAGGAGCCTCCATACTGTTCTCCACAGTGGCTGAACCAATTCACATTCCCACCAGCAGTGCAAGAGTGTCCCCTTTTCTCCACACCCTCTCCAGCATTTATTGTTTCTAGATTTTTTGATGATGGCCATTCTGACTGGTGTGAGATGATATCTCATTGTAGTTTTGATTTGCATTTCTCTGATGATTAATGATGTTGAGCATTCTTTCATGTGTTTGTTGGCATTCTGTATATCTTCTTTGGAGAAATGTCTATTTAGGTCTTCTGCCCATTTTTGGATGGGGTTGTTTGTTTTTTTGTTATTGAGCTGCATGAGCTGCTTGTAAATTTTGGAGATTAATCCTTTGTCAGTTGCTTCATTTGCAAATGTTTTCTCCCATTCTGAGGGTTGTCTTTTGGTCTTGGTTATGGTTTCCTTTGCTGTGCAAAAGCTTTGAAGTTTCATTAGGTCCCATTTGTTTATTTTTGTTTTTATTTCCATTACTCTAGGAGGTGGGTCAGAAAGGATCTTGCTGTGATTTATGTCATAGAGTGTTCTTCCTATGTTTTCTTCTAAGAGTTTGATAGTTTCTGGCCTTACATTTAGGTCTTTAATCCATTTTGAGCTTATTTTTGTGTATGGTGTTAGGGAGTGATCTAATCTCATACTTTTACATGTACCTGTCCAGTTTTCCCAGCACCATTTATTGAAGAGGCTGTCCTTTCTCCACTGTACATTCCTGCCTCCTTTATCAAAGATAAGGTGTCCATATGTGCGTGGGTTTATCTCTGGGCTTTCTATCCTGTTCCACTGATCTATCTTTCTGTTTTTGTGCCAGTACCATACTGTCTTGATTACTGTTGCTTTGTAATATAGTCTGAAGTCAGGGAGCCTTATTCCTCCAGCTCCTTTTTTCGTTCTCAAGATTGCTTTGGCTATTCGGGGTCTTTTGTGTTTCCATACAAATTGCGAAATTTTTTGTTCTAGTTCTGTGAAAAATGCCAGTGGTAGTTTGATAGGGATTGCATTGAATCTGTAGATTGCTTTGGGTAGTAGAGTCATTTTCACAATGTTGATTCTTCCCATCCAAGAACATGGTATATCTCTCCATCTATTTGTATCATCTTTAATTTCTTTCATCAGTGTCTTATAATTTTCTGCATACAGGTCTTTCGTATCCTTAGGTAGGTTTATTCCTAGATATCTTATTCTTTTTGTTGCAATGGTAAATGGGAGTGTTTTCTTGATTTCACTTTCAGATTTTTCATCATTAGTATATAGGAATGCCAGAGATTTCTGTGCATTAATTTTGTATCCTGCTACTTTACCAAATTCATTGATTAGCTCTAGTAGTTTTCTGGTAGCATCTTTAGGATTCTCTATGTATAGTATCATGTCATCTGCAAACAGTGACAGCTTTACTTCTTCTTTTCCGATTTGGATTCCTTTTATTTCCTTTTCTTCTCTGATTGCTGTGGCTAAAACTTCCAAAACTATGTTGAATAAGAGTGGTGAGAGTGGGCAACCTTGTCTTGTTCCTGATCTTAGTGGAAATGCTTTCAGTTTTTCACCATTGAGGATGATGTTTGCTGTGGGCTTGTCATATATGGCTTTTATTATGTTTAGGAAAGTTCCCTCTATGCCTACTTTCTGGAGGGTTTTTATCATAAATGGGTGTTGAATTTTGTCGAAAGCTTTCTCTGCATCTATTGAGATGATCATATGGTTTTTCTCCTTCAAGTTGTTAATATGGTTTATCACATTGATAGATTTGCGTATATTGAAGAATCCTTGCATTCCTGGAATAAACCCCACTTGATCATGGTGTATGATCCTTTTAATGTGCTGTTGGATTCTGTTTGCTAGTATTTTGTTGAGGATTTTTGCATCTATGTTCATCAGTGATATTGGCCTGTAGTTTTCTTTCTTTGTGACATCCTTGTCTGGTTTTGGTATCAAGGTGATGGTGGCTTCGTAGAAGGAATTTGGGAGTGTTCCTCCCTCTGCTATATTTTGGAAGAGTTTGAGAAGGATAGGTGTTAGCTCTTCTCTAAACGTTTGATAGAATTCACCTGTGAAGCCATCTGGTCCTGGGCTTTTGTTTGTTGGAAGGTTTTTAATCACAGTTTCAATTTCAGTGCTTGTGATTGGTCTGTTCATATTTTCTATTTCTTCCTGATTCAGTCTTGGCAGGTTGTGCATTTCTAAGAATTTGTCCATTTCTTCCAGATTGTCCATTTTATTGGCATAGAGTTGCTTGTAGTAATCTCTCATGATTTTTTTTATTTCTGCAGTGTCAGTTGTTACTTCTCCTTTTTCATTTCTAATTCTATTGATTTGAGTCTTCTCCCTTTTTTTCTTGATGAGTCTGGCTAGTGGTTTATCTATTTTGTTTATCTTCTCAAAGAACCAGCTTTTAGTTTTATTGATCTTTGCTATTGTTTCCTTCATTTCTTTTTCATTTATTTCTGATCTGATTTTTATGATTTCTTTCCTTCTGCTAGCTTTGGGGTTTTTTTGTTCTTCTTTCTCTAATTGCTTGAGGTGCAAGGTTAGGTTGTTTATTCGAGATGTTTCCTGCTTCTTAAGGTGGGCTTGTATTGCTATAAACTTCCCCCTTAGAACTGCTTTTGCTGCATCCCATAGGTTTTGGGTCGTTGTGTCTCCATTGTCATTTGTTTCTAGGTATTTTTTTATTTCCTCTTTGATTTCTTCAGTGATCACTTCATTATTAAGTAGTGTATTGTTTAGCCTCCATGTGTTTGTATTTTTTAAAGATCTTTTCCTGTAATTGATATCTAGTCTCATGGCGTTGTGGTCGGAAAAGATACTTGATACAATTTCAGTTTTCTTAAATTTACCAAGGCTTGATTTGTGACCCAAGATATGATCTATCCTGGAGAATGTTCCATGAGCACTTGAGAAAAATGTGTATTCTGTTGTTTTTGGATGGAGTGTCCTATAAATATCAATTAAGTCCATCTTGTTTAATGTATCATTTAAAGCTTGTGTTTCCTTATTTATTTTCATTTTGGATGATCTGTCCATGGGTGAAAGTGGGGTGTTAAAGTCCCCTACTATGAATGTGTTACTGTTGATCTCCCCTTTTATGGTTGTTAGTATTTGCCTTATGTATTGAGGTGCTCCTATGTTGGGTGCATAAATATTTACAATTGTTATATCTTCTTCTTGGATCGATCCCTTGATCATTATGTAGTGTCCTTCTTTGTCCCTTTTAATAGTCCTTATTTTAAAGTCTATTTTGTCTGATATGAGAATTGCTACTCCAGCTTTCTTTTGGTTTCCATTTGCATGGAATATCTTTTTCCATCCCCTTACTTTCAGTCTGTATGTGTCTCTAGTTCTGAAGTGGGTCTCTTGTAGACAGCATATATAAGGGTCTTGTTTTTGTATCCATTCAGCCAATCTGTGTCTTTTGGTGGGAGCATTTAGTCCATTTACATTTAAGGTAATTATCGATATGTATGTTCCTATTTCCATTTTATATATTGTTTTGGGTTCGCTACTGTAGGTCATTTCCTTCTCTTGTGTTTCGTGTCTAGAGAAGTTCCTTTAGCATTTGTTGTAAAGCTGGTTTGGTGGTGCTGAACTCTCTCAGCTTTTGCTTGTCTGTAAAGGTTTTAATTTCTCCATCAAATGTGAATGAGATCCTTGCTGGGTAGAGTAGTCTTGGTTGCAGGCTATTCTCCTTCATCACTTTCAGTATGTCCTGCCACTCCCTTCTGGCTTGTAGGGTTTCTGCTGAGAGATCAGCTGTTAACCTTATGGGGATTCCCTTGTGTGTTATTTGTTGTTTTTCCCTTGCTGCTTTTAATATGCTTTCTTTGTATTTAATTTTTGACAGTTTGATTAATATGTGTCTTGGCGTGTTTCTCCTTGTATTTATCCTGTATGGGACCCTCTGTGCTTCCTGGACTTGATTAACTATTTCCTTTCCCATATTAGGGAAGTTTTCAACTATAATCTCTTCAAATATTTTCTCAGTCCCTTTCTTTCTTTCTTCTTCTTCTGGAACCCCTATAATTCGAATGTTGGTGCGTTTCATGTTGTCCCAGAGGTCTCTGAGACTGTCCTCAGTTCTTTTCATTCTTTTTTCTTTATTCTGCTCTGCAGTAGTTATTTCCACTACTTTATCTTCCAGGTCACTTATCCGTTCTTCTGCCTCAGTTATTCTGCTATTGATCCTATCTAGAGTGATTTTAATTTCATTTATTGCATTGTTCATCGTTGCTTGTTTCATCTTTAGTTCTTGTAGGTCCTTGTTAACTGTTTCTTGCATTTTGTCCATTCTACTTCCAAGATTTCGGATCATCCTTACTATCATTATTCTGAATTCTTTTTCAGGTAGATTGCCTATTTCCTCTTCATTTGTTAGGTCTGGTGGGTTTTTATCTTGCTCCTTCATCTGCTGTGTGTTTTTCTGTCTTCTCATTTTGCTTATCTTACTGTGTTTGGGGTCTCCTTTTTGCAGGCTGCACGTTCGTAGTTCCCGTTGTTTTTGATGTCTGTCTCCAGTGGCTAAGGTTGTTTCAGTGGGTTGTGTAGGCTTCCTGGTGGAGGGGACTAGTGCCTGTGTTGTGCTGGATGAGGCTGGATCTTGTCTCTCTAGTGGGCAGGTTCACGTCTGGTGGTGTGTTTTGGGGTGTCTGTGGCCTTATTATGATTTTAGGCAGCCTCTCTGCTAATGGGTGGGGTTGTGTTCCTGTTTTGCTAGTTGTTTGGCATAGGTTGTCCAGCACTGTGGCTTGCTGGTCGTTGAGTGAAGCTGGGTGCTGGTGTTAAGATGGAGGTCTCTGGGAGATTTCCACCGTTTAATATTATGTGGAGCTGGGAGGTCTCTTGTTGACCAGTGTCCTGAAGTTGGCTCTCCTACCTCAGAGGCAGAGCCCTGACTCCTGGCTGGAGCACCAAGAGCCTTTCATCCACACAGCTCAGAATAAAAGGGAGAAAAAGTAGGGAGAATTAGTAGAAGTATGAGTAAAGAAAGAAGGAAAGGAGGAAAGGAAGGAAGGAAGAAAGAAGCAAAGAAGGAAAGAAAGGAGGGAGGGCGGGAGGGAGGGAGGAAGGAAGGAAGGAGGGAAAGAAGGAAAAAAGACAGAAAGAAAGAAGATACAGTAAAAATAAAATAAAGTATAATATAGTTATTGAATTAAAAAATATTTAGAAAAAAAAAAAAAAAGGGACGGATAGAACCTTAGGACAAATGTTGGAAGCAAAGCTATACAGAGAAAATCTTACACAGAAGCATACACATACACATTCACAAAAAGAGGTAAAGGAGGAAAAATCATAAATCCTGCTCCCTGAGACCACCTCCTCAATTTGGGGTGATTCGTTGTCTAAAGGAGGGAAGGAAGGAAGGAAAGAAAGAAAGAACGAAGGTAAAGTATAATAAAGTTATCACAATTAAACTTAATTATTAAGAAAAAGAATTTTTAAAAAAAAGTCATGGACGGATAGAGCCCTAGGACAAATGGTGGAAGCAAGAGTATACAGACAGGATCTCACACAGAAGCATACACGTACACATTCACAAAAAGAGGAAAAGGGAAAAAAATCATAGATCTCGCTCCTAAATTCCACCTCTTCAATTTGGGATCATTCCTTGTCTATTCAGGTATTCCACAGATGCAGGGTATATCAAGTTGATTGTGGAGCTTTAATCCGCTGCTTCTGTGGCTGCTGGGAGAGATTTCCCTTTCTCTTCTTTGTTCTCACAGCTCACAGGAGCTCAGCTTTGGATTTGGCCCTGCCTCTGCGTGTAGGTCGCTGGAGGGCGTCTGTTTTTTCGCTCAGACAGGACGGGGTTAAAGGAGCCGCTGATTCGGGGCCTCCGGCTCGCTCAGGCCGGGGGTTGGGGGATGGGGGTAGGAGGGGCACTACGTGCGGGGCGGGCCTGCAGCTGCAGAGGCAGCGTGACGTTGCGGCAGAGGCCGGCGTGATGTTGCACCAGCCTGAGACCCGCCGTGCGTACTCCCGGGGAAGTTGTCCCTGGATCCCGGGAACCTGGCAGTGGCGGGCTGCACAGGCTCCGCGGAAGAGGGGTGTGGAGAGTGATCTGTGCTCGCACACAGGCCCCTTGGTGGCGGCAGCAGCAGCCTTAGCGTCTCCCGCCCGTCTCTGGGGTCCGCGGTTTTAGCCGCGGCTCGCGCCCGTCTCTGGGGTTTGCGCTTTCAGCCGCGGCTCGCGCCCGTCTCGGGGGCTCGCGCCCTCAGCCGCGGCTCGCGCCCGTCTCTGGGGTTCGCGCTTTTAGCCGCGGCTCGCGCCCTTCTCTGGAGTTCCTTTAAGCAGCGCTCTTAAACCCCTCTCCTCGCGCACCAGGAAACAAAGAGGGAAGAAAAAGTCTCTTGCCTCTTCGGCAGGTGCAGGCTTTTCCCCGAACTCCCTCCCGGCTAGTCGTGGTGCACTAACCCCTTCAGGCTATGTTCAAGCCGCCAACCCCAGTCCTCTCCCTGAGCTCCGTCCAAAACCAAAACCCGAGCCTCAGCTCGCAGCCCCGCCCGCCCCGGCGGCTGAGCAGACAAGCCACTCGGGCTGGTGAGTGCCGGTCAGCACCGATCGATCGTCTGTGCAGGAATCTCCCCGCTTTGCCCTCCGCACCCGTCGCTGTGCACTACTCCGCGGTCCCGAAACTCCCCCCTCTGCCTCCCGCAGTCTCCGCCCGCGGAGGGGCTTCCTAGTGTGTGGAAACTTTTCCTCCTTCACAGCTCCCTCCCACTGGTGCAGGTGCCGTCCTTATTCTTTTGTCTCTGTTTTTTCTTTTGCCCTACCCAGTTACGTGGGGAGTTTCTTGCCTTTTGGGAGGTCTGAGGTCTTCTGCCAGCCTTCAGTAGGAGTTCTGTAGGAGTTGTTCCACGTGTGGATGTATTTCTGGTGTATCCGTGGGGAGGAAGGCGATCTCCGCGTCTTACTCTTCCGCCATCTTCAAGGTCCCCCTCACAGTGTGGTTTTAAAAGCACTGGGTTGGTCTACCTTCCAGCCCCATCGTCTTGTGCCTTCATTTGCCCATCTACAAAATAAGGAGCCTAGAAGGACAGATCCTTAGGGACCCAGTGAGCTCCGACATGCTGAGATAGATTCTAGCCCCAGATGAGTGGGGAGGTCTCCAGCCTTCACAAGGCAGTTCTGAGGCCAGCATGGCAGAACACCAGCATCCTCCCCTCAGTTCTTCCTGTGCTGATCCACTTCACTGCTCAAAGCCTAGCTCAAATGCAATTGCCTTCAAGAAGTTTCCCCTGAACCTACTGGCATAATCACTCACACTTCCCTCTAGAAGACCCTGATTTCTCTTGCTGCTCAGCACTGAGACTTTCAGAGATGAATTCAATAATCTCTGGGCGGGAGAAAGGAAGGGAAACCGGGAGAGAGAGAAATGGAAATATTACCAAGTCTTTCCTCAGCACTGTGCAGGACTCTCAAACCCAGTCGCAGCCCCCTGACAAACCCAGCTCTGGAAAGCTAAAAGACTTGTTCCACGGGCTTCCCTAGTGGCGCAGTGGTTGAGAGTCCACCTGCCGATGCAGGGGACACGGGTTCATGCCCCGGTCTGGGAAGATCCCACATGCCGCCTGTGCTCCGCAATGGGAGAGGCCACAACAGTGAGAGGCCCACGTACCGCAAAAAAAAAAAAAAAAAAAAAAAGACTTGTTCCATGGTTTGGAATACCAGTAGCTAATGAAGATTCCATCTGAACCAATCTTTGGCTTTTTTTTATTGAGGAAAGGCCATTCCTGAGCTGCCAGGTACAATAGCTTTGCAGTCTGTAGAGTAACAGAAGGCAAAATGGCCAGAGGAATAATCACCTGCGAAGGAAAGGGTGGGCCGGGGCTGCAGCACAGAGCTTGGGGGGCGGGGTGCTCTGTGGTGCAGGCCCTGGGAGACAGTGCCATACTGTGGCCACCTGCCGCCTCTGCGTCGCCTTCCGCAGCCGCTGCAGGTACGGGAGGCCTGCTTCCTGACCCAGTTTTCTCCCCAGTCTCTAGTTGTTCGCTAGTGATGCTCCTGGCATGCCAATCAGATACTGCAGCCTGCAGTGCAGTTTGCTACAACAAATTCACAGTTCCTAGTAAACTCAGTGGAAAAGTACCGTGTCAAGCAGCCTAATTAAACTGACGTAATTTCCGTAGCCACACACTTTTATCAAATAAGAAAAACAAAAAAAAGAAACACTCAAGGAAAAAAGAGGAAAGAAGGAAATAGTGTCTTTCAGATCTCACGAAATCAACTGTGGCTGCAATGCATTTGAAGAATGATTCTGTTCAGTGTCCGTGGAGCCCAGCTGTCCAAGCCTTGGGCCCTGGGTGAGACCTTGGGCTGTGCTGGAAAGAGCACTAGAGTACAAGTCTGGAGGCCCCTCTGCCCCTCACTCACCCTGCGACCTTGCACAAGCTATTTCCAGTCTACTGAGAAGGGTGGGGGGTACTATCAAACTAGATTTACCATTAAAACAGCCTGTAAGTCTGATTCTCCAGACTGTCAAACTGTCAAACTTATGGGAAAAAAAGAATCCTGTACTTTTATGGAGCGAGTGAAACAAGAACTGATTCTGGTCCCGGTTCTGCTTCTAGCTAATAGTGACCTTGGACAAACCACACCACCCCTAGAAACTTCAAAGTCCTCTTCTGCAAAATGAAGATGATCTCCAAGGCCTCTTCTGATGCTAATGCTGTATTCTATTCCATAAAAGATTAAACCCACTGGCACAGCCACGGAAAGGATAGTTCCGAATGTCACCAACCTGGAGCATTTCAATCTGCCCACACTGAGCTTCCTCTTCTCTTAATGGGAATTAGTGCTTGTGGGATCTTGGTTCCCTGACCAGGGATAGAACCCGGGCCGTCAGCAGTGAAAGCATGGAGTCCTAACCTCTGGACCTCCAGGGAATTCCCCTAAAGATTTTTCCATTCTAAAAATGCAAGACGGAATCTTGCCTTTTTCTCCTTTAGAGGTAACTCAGCAAATAAAGTTACCTTTTATCTCACTCCTCCCCAGGTACACTCTTAGAAGAGGCTGGCACTATCCAGGCAGAGGGGGAATGAGGGTTACACAGACAGAAACCTGAGGGACACCTCTTGGTTGACCTGAAGTGTCACTCAGGTTTCCAAATGCAAATAGAAAGAATGCCCTGGACATTGACCAGACAGATGATAAAGGCAGGGTTAGCCAGAAGGAGAAGGACCTTGCAGGGAGAATGGGGTAACGGAAGGGGGATGGGTAAACAGAGCCAGCTAGGAAACAAACGTCAGGTTTCTCTTCTGACAGCCACAGGGACTGCATGAAGGAGAAGGCAAGACAGACACAGGTAAGGGTGAAACAAAAGAGCATTCATCCTCTCAACTGCATGGACAGCTAATCAGCTAGTAGCCCCAGAAATTCCACCTCTTGTATATTCTGAATCCATTTACTTCCCTCCACTATAACCTTAGTTCAGGCTCTCATCAACTCAGGCCTCGATCACTGCCACAGTCTTCTGACTCACCTCCTCTCTCTCTCTCTCTAATCCATCCTTCCCCTGCCACCATAGCGATCTTTCTAAAATGATATGCTAAACAAGTCACTCCTCTACTTAAGAGCTTTCTATGACCCCTCATCACCTTCAGGACAAAATAAGAGCTCTGTACAATCTGGTTCCAGGTTACCTCTCTTGCCTCATCCTCACGACCCCTACAATCTCTGCTCCAATGAGGCCAAAGTGCTTTCAGTTCCCTGAACACGAAGCTCTGGGTCTTTACATAAGTAGGTCTTTCTGGCTGGCACTCTGTCCTCCCCACAATTCCCCCAACAACCACCACCACTCGCTCTAAGCCGACTCCAACCCATTCCTTAGGACTCAGCTCAGAATGATCTTTTCCAAGAAAACTTCTCCGACTGCCCCTGCCCCACCCCCGATCTGGATCACATGTCCCTTCTCCTATGCTCCCACAAAAACATTTGTTTATGCCCTTACAACCATTACCATATTGAAGTGTAAAGGCTCCTGATTCCTCATGGTCTCCTCAAGCATGTTTCAACATCTTGGAACCCCCAGTGCCTAAATACAGTGCTTGACATTGGCGTTCAGGAAACGGTTGATGAGTGAGTGAAAGAATAAGTAAATAAATGCAGGAAACTGAGCCCACCTGATAGGAGGGGGAGCCTTAGTCTACCACAGAAGTAAGACTGACAGGAAGAACCTTGAGAAACATGGGACAAATTAGGAGAGAAAAAAAAAAAGGGTCTAAGGTGCAGACCAAGGGTAAACTTGACAGTGGGAAAAATAAAGGCAGAGACCAGAGGGAGCTCTAGCTAAGGGAGACGGATGGAGTTCCAGAGTCAGCATGGGAAGTCACAGAAGAATCTCAGGGTCTAATAGGAATAAACTTCTTCCTGCTGGATTCTATGGAACTCTTCCAAGACTAAAAAGACAGAGAAGCTGCAGAGAAAGTAATAAATAGTTTAGCTTAGAATCACAGAAAAAGCCTGGAACTTAAGCCAGAACAAGCCTAAGAGATCAAAGAGAAGATACTGGTAGGAGAAGCCAGGCGGTACAATGGAAAGAGAATAGGGTTTGGAGTTTGGTGGCTCTACCACCTACTAGCTCTGTGACCTTGGGTAAGCCAAGCCTTTTATTTTCTCTAGGAATCTTAGATTCTTCATTGTTAAATGGGAACATAATACCGATTTCATAGAATTCTTTAAAGGAACATATGAGATATAGGATACTTTGTAAGTGAAGACAACAATGTAATTGGTCATCTATTATTATGAATGTTGACCACAGCTGAGCTTCTTCTGTCCCAAGGTCCGGTGCTTATAAGTTGTTCCACATTCCTTGTGAAGGGGAAGAACACGGTGTTGATAAATGAATGCACTTCAAGATATGAGGGGCCTAATATGTTACCGTTTCCAGTGGGAGATGCTGTTGGAAAAGGCAATGCTTAATCCAAAAGAATGGTGCTAATGAGGGTGACCCTGTAAGCTAGATAGAGCCCAGCAGGGGTGGCACAGAATAATGTGTTATTTTGTGCGAGTAACTGTCACAGTATGGATGTCTTACTGATGATATGGCTACGGCATCATCACACTATGAGACTTATATAGAGGACAAGCCAGTACTACATCTGTAAGCAATGGAGTGTCAGGAGTGAAGGAGCCCAAACCTTAACTTCTTCTACTGCAATGTGCATAAATGCCATCTAAAGCAGCCCTGACCAGTGGCCTCTTAGCTCCTGCATGAACAAGTCCTAGCCTTTATGCTTTATATCTACATGACTTTAGAATAAACTACCTAACCCCATCCTAGGCCCAGTTTTATCAGTGAAATGGATCAACAACTCCTGTCCTAATTAAGTCACAGGACTGTTGTGACATTCCATTGAGATAAAGGTGTGAAAACTCCTTGCAAACTGTAAAGTCTGTGCATTTCTGAGGGACTGACATTCTGAAACTGTGAATAAGGTCAGCCCTGGCAAAACAGATACAGAGGAGGAATAAATATCTGTACTAGCAACTCTTGCTTGCCTGTCCTTTTGAGTAGTATATGACCTTGGGGATGCACCAGCTACTGGCAGCATCTGGCCAAGGGCAGGCAGTACTCTTGGCACAAGCCTGTATCAGCAAACTAGATCCAATCACCGTCCTCTCTCCACCAACCCTGCTTTCCCCAGCCTCACACACATATGGTGTCCCTGCCTATGCAGATGTCCTGTGCCCCCAGAAACTTCAGTTCTTTGTAGATGAACATTCTGCTATGAGGCTACTGGAAATATACCCCCTGGCCCATGGCTCCTAGCCCTTGCTCAAAGCTGTCTCTGGAAGCAGACTCTCCTCAGTACACCCAGGGCTTAGGAAATTAGCAGTTCCAGATACTGGTAGTCATACCCCATGGTGTCCATGGTGCTGGAATTAGAGATGAAGCAAAGACACACACTGCAGTATTAAAATAACAGAAACCTCTGTCTCCAAGGTAGCCCAGCATGGTACTGAGTTCCACGTGTAGACCTGTTTCTCTTGATGAAATGGCCTATCATTTCAGGAAGGAGGCCTAGCTGCACTACCAGCTCATCAGTCATGCACAGGAGAAAGCTGGGCTAGGGATGCCAGTGGAACCTGACTCCCCTGGCTTTATCAAAAGGTACTGATCACTGCAATGCCAGTGATTCCACCAAGAGCCCTCAAAGAAGACCCGCAGTTGGAGGGTGGGCCGGCTTTGCAGCCTAGCTCTACCTCAGCCTTTCTCTCCAACACCAGTGATGCAACCTTAGGCTGAGCCCACATTACATGGACCATAGTACCACCTCCTAACTGGTCTCCCTGTCTGCTTCCAAGCCATCCTCCAAGGGCAGCCAGGGAGAGGTCTGATGACATCACTTCTGTTTAAAAACGATTCACAATTTTCACTGGCTATAAAACCGAATGAAGTTGAAATCTCAAGGCTTAGCATTCAAAGACCTTCTCAAACTGGCCCCAGCCAACCTTTATAATGTTGCTTCAATTATTCCCCTTCATGCTCTTTAGGCTCCAGCCCAAATGAACTACTTCTGATTCCTGAACTCTGCCTGCAATTCTTGTCTCTGCACTTTGTTTATGCTGTGTACTCCATCTGGAATGCTTCCTTCTTATCGAAATCCTACCAGATTTTCAAGTCATCTCAAACCCCACCTCCTCCATGAAGCTTTCCCTGATTATACTAGCTCACATTATTTTAGCTACCATTATCTTTACCTGGGGAGCTCTTATAAAATACTGATGCCCAATCATCACTCAGAGATGCTGATTTAATCAGTATGGAGTAGGACCTGGGCAACTGATTTTTTTTTTTTTTTTTTAAGTTCACAAGGTGCTTCTAATGTGCAGGATTTAAAGACCATTGTCCTAGTTAGAAGTGATCTCTCCCTTCACTGAACTGAAGGGAAGTTTTATACAAATATAAATAGCCATAATTTTATAGAATTTTATATAAATATAGAAATAATTTCTAGCTTCTTGTGTAGATATTTTATTTTTTAAGGATTTTATTGAGTGTTTATTCTGTACATGCACTATTCTAGGTACTAGAATACAGCAGTGATCAAAACAAAGCTCCTGCTCTCATGGAGCTTACATTCTGGTAGAGAGACAGATAGGAAACAGATAATATAAGGTCAGGTGATAAATGCTATTAAAAGTAGGGTAAGGGGATGGAGAACAAAAGGAGAGGGCCTCTTTTAGAGAGAGTAGTTACAAACAGTTTTATTTATGTATATCTTATCTACCTTCAAGACAGCATGTTACCTGACAATGAAACCTGCGTCTAATTCATCTTTGTATCACTCACAGCTTTTTGCACAGTGCTTGGCATATAATAGATGCTCAATAAATAAATGATTGTGTATGCATGAATGAAAGAATGAATGAATGAATGGATTTGTGTGGCTTATCTACGGCTACATCACCCGTAGTGTCCAGGGTAGTACTTGAAATACACTAGATGCTCAACAGATATTGGTTGAGTGGGTGAATCTGACTGTATTTTGGGACAAGTTATTGTGACGGCACATGTTCCTGGGAATAGGTCATCAGAAGATCACAGAATACCAAGCTGATCCTGAGATCCCTGCGTTAGATCTCCAAATTTTAAAGATAGAGGCAATATCCAGAGAGGTGATTATCTAAATGACCTAAGAACACAGAAGTCAGAGGGAGAGCTGACCTGAGTCCCCACCTCTTCTGACTCTGGGTCCAGTGCTCATTCCATCAAACTGAAACACTTCTCCAATTAGCATCAGAAAGTTATTCTGAGGGTTGTTACCTCAACTGGCCCAAGAAGTAACTCAGATTATCATCAAGAGCATTAAAGAAAGTCTCAATTTTCTTTGGTTTCAGAAAAGTCTCTCCTGATTGCTAAAACGTGGTGCATTTAACAGACAACTTCACCCTTGCTACACCTCACTGCCCCACTCCACCACCCCCATCAAGGCAGACAGACAAGACCCCCCAGAGCAGGCAAGGGGTTGGTGAATTTCCAACTATAAATACAACTCTGAACATTTCCCATTTTCCATCCTTAGCCATAGTTCCAATGAAATATGGAACACACAACCCCCAGCTGAATGGGAAAGCCTATGCAAAGAAGCCAGTGGCTGGAAAACCAGAGAAGAGCTTAAGGCCCTGGAGAGGTGAGGGAGACCAGCAGGTACTGGGGCTGTTGATGCAGTGATGGGGTATGCATGCTCCAAGCAAGTGGTTGGCCAGCTGGCCTTGGTGTGTGGGCAAGCAAGCTCTGGCCTGTAGAGAAGCAAGTACAGTATTTTCTTTTCATCTTTCTTAAAATCCTGTGGAATCATAGAATCCATCTGGATGCAATGGGAACCAATTTTCTAGAAAAACATTCCAAACAAAATGCTTTTCTTCAAGAGAGCCAAATATTATTCAGTTGGCATGGGTTTCCTTAGCCTTTTAGTAAATAGAATGCTCTATCACCTGGTCTTTCTGCAACTTTACACTCCAGGGAGGGTCAAAATGAGGGCTCCCAGGCATGTAGGACTCCCAAAGGTTTTCTGAAACATCATAATATTCTTTGACTTAGTGTAACTTTTACTGTCAAATATATTGTGTTATATTGCTAGAGTATTTCTTTGAAATTGGCAATTTTAATATTGGACATAGATGAAAGAGAAGTAGAGAGCTGATTAACTAGAGGAGAGATTTCCAGGCTTACCTGATTGTAAGAATCACTGGGGGCACTGGGCCTCACCAAATTAAATCACCAGGGTAGAGACCTAGAAATGTGTAATTTTAGCAATCACACCAGATGACTCTTACGAATTGGTTAACATGGGAAACGCCAAGCTAGAAAATCACAGTATCCATTTCAGTAGGATTTTTATCAGAATTAAATGGAACTATAAAGTTCTTGGCACAGTGCCTGGCACATAATAAGCACTCAGAAAGTGCTGCTTCTTGTTGTTATTTAATTATTAATAAGACATTCCAGAGCCTGGTCAGATAATATTGATAGTTATCATATGGACTTCTACAACCAAAAGAGCAGAGAGCACAAGTATCCTGGAGTTCAAGAACTACCATTACTTCCCTCTTTTTTCTTATTAACTTCATCCCTATTATCCCACTAGCACAGTGGTTCTCAGAGTGTGGTACCTGACCAGCAGCATCAGCATCACCTCGGAAATTATCAGAAATGAAAATTCTCAGACCCCACCCCAGACCTACTAAATGAATACATCATTAGAGGTGGGGCCCAGAATTCCACTTTAACAAGCTTTCCAGGTGCCTTGGAGGCAGGCCATAGCTTGAGAGCCATCACCCTAACCTCTTGCGACTCCAAGTATGGTCCCTGGATCAGCAGCATGGCACGTTAGAAACACAGAATCTCAGGCCCCATCCCAGACCTACTAAGTCAGATTATGCATTTTAATGAAGTGAGCCACATGCACCAGACCACCTGAGCAGCACTGTCCTAGACCACAGGAACTTCAGAGATGCACAAAATAGAAGGGAAATAAATGTACTGTTGTTCTGAGTGTTGTTAAATGGCATTTATAAGTACTTACTAGGCACTGTTCTTTATACAGGTTACCTTGTTCATCCTCGTTAAGCCTAGTGGTAGGTATTTTTATTTCTGTTTTACAGATAGGAAAATTGAGGCTCAAATCAGTAAAGTAACCTGCTGAAAGTCACATAGCTAAGAAGTGGTAGAGCTGGTCATCTCTGAGTGACCTAAGACTGTGTCCCTTTCTTCACCTCCTGGTGCCTGTGGAAAGTGGTTGACAGTCTGGCTAAGCAGACACTGCTTGCCTGCCAGTACAAATGGAGCATCTTCAAAAAAAGAGGCCATCCCCAACTTAAGAACAAGCAAGCTGCCAAAAGCGTGTGTTTCTAAGTCAGATATTTGGAACTACTGATGGGATTACTCACAGAAACTATTTACGTCACGGCTTCTACAAGAAAATGCATTCTGAGTTATAGCACCAGATGATAGCAGCTCCCTGAAGGGTCGATACACCTGGGCTCCAGAAACTTGTTAGTACTTCATTCATATCAGCATAAGAGAAAGAACTGCCAAGGCAAATCCCTCCCCAGATGTTATGGCTTGGGAAACATCCATTCACTCTCTTACTCAAAGATTCACTGAGTGCCTCCTCTGGAAAAGGTCCTGTGCCAGGTGCTATGGGTGGTAAAAGATGAAAATGATCCATGCCTCAGTGAATTCACAGTCCAGTAAGGAAAATAAAGTACACACACACACACACACACACACACACACACACACACACACACACGTCCCTACCAATAATCCAAGGTGCAAAGTGATGAGTGACAAGAGAAATGCTGTGGAAGGTCAGAGAAGGGAGAGATCACTTAGGACATAAGGATCAGGGAAGACTTCCCACGGAGGTGCCATGTAAAGCTGAGTCCAAAAGGGTAGGCAGAACATGGATTAGGCAAAACTGGCACTCCTGGCAGATGGAAGAGTGTGAAAAAAGGCATGGAGGTGTGAAAGAGAAGGCCATGTTGTAGAACTGCAAGTTATCCCCTTGGTTGAAGGAACAGGCTCACTTACCTTGGATGTGGAAGATGAAGGCACGGAAAGGCAGGTCTGCACCAAAGCAGGGGAGATTCTCAATGCCAGGTTGAGAACTTTACTTTGTACATATAGAAAGAGGTGCTTCACATTGCTCATCATATTACATAATAAACTGCTGAACTCCAAGTCCTTTATGAAACAAGCTAGGGTAAAAACCAAACATTTCTGAATTGGTATTGTACTTTATTTTCTAGTCTGCTTCCTCTGTTAGACTTTACTCAAATGACTTTGAGTGTTAGTAGATGCTCAAAAGATGCTGAATGTACGAACAAAGGAATGAACAAGTGAAAGCACTACTGAGCAGCTAAGGGGTCACGAGCAGGAGAGAGATGGCTCCATACTGCCTCATGACCTGGAAAAATTGGGGGTGAGAAGACGGATGGTGGTGGAGAATCCGAGGCAGCAGATCTAATGGCCAGGAGACTGCTGTGATTGGACAGATGAGAGGTCACCAGCTAAGTTAAGGACAATGGGAATGAGGAAGTAAGGGATGGAAGAGAAAGACACAGCTACAGGACATAGCAAGTGATTGACAATGGGGGCAAAGAGAAGGCATGCATCAAAGTCTCACTAAAGTTTGGGTCCTGGGTGGCTGGGAGAGTGACAATGCCACTGGGAAAATGGGAAGTCTGATGGAACTTTACAGACATCTCTTCATTTAATCCTCACAACCCGAGGGAAATTAACGCCATGACTTCTGTCCTCAGCTTCCCTTATTCTCGCCCATACTCTCTCTGCTTGAGCCACACTGCTGTTTCTCAAACATGCCAGGCCTGCCCCCACTTTAGGACCTTTGCACTGGGACATTCTTCACCAGATACCTGCACAGCCACCCCCTCACCAGCTCCACATCTTTGCTCAGATGTCACCACTTCAATGAGGCCTACTGAAGACTGTAACCCACACTTGTCCCAGCTTCCCTCCAGAATCCCCAATGTCCCTTACCCTGCTCTCTCTCTCTTTTCTTCTTTTTATTGTACTCATTACCTTCTAACATATGATCTAATTTTCGTATTCACTATGTCTACAGTTTAATCCCTGCCTCCCCTCACTAAAATGTAAATTCCACCAAGACAAGGATTTCTGTCTATTTCCCAAATGCCTTAAACAATGGCTGGCACATAACAGGCACTCAATAAATAATTGTTCAATGAATTACCTCCTTTTATAGATGAGGAAACTGAGGCTCAGAGAGGTCATGCAACTTCTCCTAAATAGCAGTTTTCATTCAGTAGTGGAAGCCTGAATTCAAACACAAATCTAACTCCAGCTTCCACTCTGCCAGGCTGAGTCTTGCTTTAGACCGCTTGGAGGGGGCAATGGTCATCTGGGAGGCAATAATGAGCAGGCAGTGAGAAATGTAAGATTAGAGCCAACAGCAACCAGGCCCACAAGACAGCAGAGTTGGCCTGGCTGGGGCAAGTCCATGTATGCAGACCCTGAACTGCCTACAGCCTGAGAAACAAGCACTCTGACCAGAGAATAACCAAGAGAACCAATGGCTTCATTTCCCAAGTGCAAGTCTGAAGAATCAGGCCAGCTTCTCCAGCAAAGCAGCTCCTAATTTTTCCAGCTATCTAACTTGTCAAATTATAAACTCATCTTCAGGAGAATGTATTTAACAAAGGGACGTGTTCTGTTTCCCTTTTACCACCCATCCAGTGGATCTGCCCTTGGTTTCATTGCCACTCTGATCCTCCTGCATAATCCATACATCACAGGCTCAATTTACAGCACAGTAAATTAACGCACTGGAGCTGCTCAAAATAAACGGGGTTGGCAAAGTGAAATTATTTCCAGCAAAAGAGTTGGTTCTGCATTTTGACAATCATCTGATACATTATTGTACTCAATGCTAAACTGTGAAACTGAAAAATTAAAAGAAAGCATTTCTTGTAAAGTTTCAAATGTACTCATTATTAAATTATGAAGCAGGTCATTTATGATGAGTCAGTCCAAAACCAGAAGGATCACAATGAAAGACTGCAGGAAGCTTGATGTCTTCATGTAACCTCTAGCATCCACCATCCAAGGCCACTGTGAAAATTAAATGAGATAGCACAGCTAGCCCAGTTCCTGGGCCAGAATAGGTCCTCAATAAACATCAATTTTCCTCTTTAATTGTTACTGTGATTTTTCCAGCAGGAGAATTTACAAACTACCTCAATTTGTTCATTTGTTCATGATTCCATCATCCCCAAAGAGCTCTCAGTCTACCGGGGAAAGGCAAGTAAACAGGTAACTCCCACACAAGGAAGGGGATGAGTGCTGAGAAAGAGGGAGACACAGAGGGCCGCAGAGATGCAGAGAGATACCCCTCACTCCAGACCCCAGGGAGAGCCAAACCTGACTGAGCCAGAAAGAGAACAGAGGTCAGCAGTGTGGGGAAAGGTGAGGAAGGTGGGGAGGTCTGGAAGCAAGAACAAATACATGACTTGGAGAAACTGCAATTAGAACCGGCCTAGAATGACCAGTAAACAGATGGTATTTAGACCTGCAATGGCCTCTCTTTTTGTGTTAAAGTGACAAAAGGCACTGACTCCTTTGAACAATGGGAAGTGGCTGAGCATGTCTGCCGTAGCCCACCTTCCTTAGTCCAAATTCCCAGTAAAGAGATCTCCAGCCCCAGCCATTGAGCCTCCCATGCTTGCTTACAAAGGTAAAACATGAGAGATCGCTCTTGAAAAGAGGACTTGACGGAATCTAAGTGACCCAGTGGCCATGTCTGGGCGTGCTGAATCAGCTACACTTGAGGAAACACAGCGTCCTTGGGAAACAGGGCATATCACTTACACACAGAAAACTGCTCCTGTCAGCGGACAAACTGTGAAACATTTAACGTTGGCCTTCAATTATTAAACGAGCCCAAATGAGCTCTGGCAGTTAAGACAGATCACACACACTCACAGAAAGGGCTCTGGCAGGCCAGCCTAAATTGTCTCGGGGTTATTCATCAAGATGCCAACAGAACAGGGTGAGATAGAGGGCTCCCTCAGAGACTGCAGGATCATACCCAGAGCTTTTGGAGAACCCTAGGAAGAGACAGTCATGCCCAGAGCAGGGAAGAGAAAGTAAAAAGAACCTGACTCTTTGTGGAAAACGTAGGGGTTTTTTTCCTAGCCCATGCTGACAAATAACGCATTAACAACTTTTTGCTCCTTGGTTGGCACTTTCATACTGGCTAGTTTGGGGCTTCCTGTGTGGTACTTCAAGTTTACTCAATTGTCTCCCCTGGGGGTATTTTTCAGTCCTCTGGGAACAAGCAGCAAGCTGAGGTGAAGCTCAGGACTGACCCGGCTTCAAAGGCTACTCTGTTTACCAGACTACTTCAGTCTCAGTTTCCCCATAGATAAATGTAGACTCAGGTGGCTGCTGTGAACTTAACTAACACACATGTTATTACATAATAACCTGGCACAATGCACACAGGAGGGGCTCCTTCTATTTTGCTCCCCACTCTTTTATTCCTTTTCTTTGTGTCCCTAAAAAATTAGAATGTTTTCCTCTCTAGGCACTGGGTTCACCTCTTTTGTTTGGGATCAAAACAGTTATCCTTTGGAGCCTCTGCCTGATTTGACACTACCTTCCAGATGGGGGTTACTCTAACAGGGAGAAAGGTGGATAATGATCCCAGCTGGGGCTAGTGCTCTAACATGTCTCCTTACTCTGACCTCGGACAGTCCACTGCACCTCCAATCGCAGCTGACTCATCTATGAGGTCAGCTTATTCCCCTGCCCATGCAAACTTCTCCCCTCACACCTGATTCCTGTCTGTTGGTTCAGCCCTGCCACAGGCCCAGGGATCACCCTCCAGACGTAGACAGGCTTCTGCCCCTTACCTGGTTTGGGCTACTGGATCCCAAAACCCTGGAGAACAGGGGTCACATCTCAGAGCTCTCTGATCTGCAAGAATCCAGCACATGGCAGAGGCTAGCCAGAGCTGGTGGGGTGAGAAGGACACGGTGCTAGAGGGCCCAATCCTGGGACATGTTCTTAGAAGTTCTGTCTTGAGGCCAAGAAAAATTTTCCTAGCATGGAAATGCTCCAGGAAGCCTAGGCAATGACAAATGAGCTGAGCACAGGCAATCTCCAGAGACTCCTGGTACTCCAGAAACCATCCCACTCTCACGCACATCCTCACACACTTGGATCGGTTTATATGAATGGGGCCTGGACCAGGATGTAGGCAGCACACATTCCAGACTTGATAGAAAGGAAGGCGCTGCAGAAGGACTGATGAGATATAGAAAGTGGAACAAAAGATGACTGAGATGTGGAGTCCTGGTCACAGAGGGAAACAGCTGAACACAGTGCTGGGTGCTGGGGACTCAGAGGTGGGTGTGCACAGCCCCAGTCTGCCCTCCCCCCACCCCACAAAGCACTCCAAACGCCCTCATCACTGGACTCAGCATCCTGGACTGACAATGACTTATCTGTCTCACCAACTAGACCACAAGCTCCCTGAGGGACAAGACGATGTCATATTGAACGCCGTATCTATGGCATCTATCATAGTGCGTGGCATGAGCGCCAGGTCTACTAATTACTAGCTCTGGGATCTTGCCAAGTCACTGAAACTCTCTAACTGGGATCTTGCCAAGTCACTGAAACTCTCTAAGTCACAATTTCCTAGTCTGTAGAGTGGAGATAATAATAAGCTCTATGCCCAAGGAGGAGGAAAGGAGTGAATGTAAAGCCCTTACTTTAGCCCAATGCCTGATTTATTAGAGTCAGAACTCGACAATGGTTAAGTAGTAACAGTAGTACAAAGCAGACCTTTATATTTATATATTTATTTTATAAAGATACCCAAGGGTTCAGCCCGATTTGGTAAAAATGCACACAGAGAGGCACATTTCCTTAAAAAAAAAAAAAAAAAAAAGTTTTGCATTTAAAAAATGCTACCTGTCAGGAATTCCCTGGCAGTCCAGTGGTTAGGACTCCACACTTCCACTGCAGTGGGCCCAGGTTTGATCCCTGGTGGTGTAACTAACATCCTGCAAGCAGTGCAGCCAAAATAAATAAATAAATATGCTATCTGTTTAAAAAGTACCAAAAATCAAATGTACAAGCAAATGCTTGATGAATTTGGGGTAAAGAGGGGTAAACGTTCAAACAAGTGATTACAAAATTATGTCATTAAAAAATATAGCAAGAGGGTTCCCCTGGTGGCACAGCGGTTGAGAGTCTGCCTGCCAATGCAGGGGACACAGGTTCGGGCCCTGGTCTGGGAAGATCCCACGTGCCGTGGAGCAACTAGGCCCGTGAGCCACAACTACTGAGCCTGCGCGTCTGGAGCCTGTGCTCCGCAACGGGAGAGGCCAAGATGGTGAGAGGCCCGCGCACTGCGATGAAGAGTGGCCCCCACTTGCCACAACTGGAGAGGGCCCTCGCACAGAAACGAGACACACAGCCAAAAATAAATAAATAAAACAAAATCAATGAACTGACATTAAAAATATATATATATATAGCAAGAATACGTCTGAATTACTAAGAGGAGAAAGGAGAGAGAAAATTTTGCCTGGGCATATATAGAAAATTTCACAGAGGAGTAGGCAACACTTGAATTAAAAGCTAAAGAACTGGGACTTTACTGGTGGTGCAGTGGTTAAGAATCCACCTGCCAATGCAAGGGACATGGGTTCGATCCCTGGTCTGGAAAGAGCCCACATGGCACGGAGCAACTAAGCCCGTGAGCCACAACTACTGAGCCTGCACTCTAGAGCTCGCGAGCCATGACTACTGAGCCTGAACGCCACAAATACTGAAGCCCACGCACCTAGAGCCCGTGCTCTGCAACAAGAGAAGCCGCCAAGATGAGAAGTCCACGCACCACAACGAAGAGCAGCCCCCTCTCACCTCAACTAGAGAAAGCCTGCGTGCAGCAATGAAGACCCAAGGCAGCCAAAAATAAATAAATAAATTAAATTAATTTTTAAAAAAACTTAAAAAGTAAAATCTGGTGAAAGGACTGGCAGGTGCAAAGGCACAGAGGCAGGAGAGAGAATTTGGTGTGTCCAGGAACTGCTACAAGTCTGGCTACAAGCAGGGTCCGTGCGAAGAAGCAGCGGTAACACACAGGTTGAAGAGGTCAGGAAGAGCCAGCAATTCCCTGCATGCTCTGCCAAGGAGAACAGACTTCTCCCCGGAGACAGTGAAGAGCCACTGTGGTGTTCTGAGCAGGGAAGGAAGGGCACAGGCACTTCCTGTGTGGAAGGTGGGAAAAGGGGGCAAGACTGGGGTGAACACAGGGCAGTGGGGGGGTGGCGGCTGATATGGGTTGGGGGCAAGGGAACAGATGCGGGTAAAGGGAGGGGGAAATGAAGCAAGCCAGCTCAAGGAGCTAGGTAGAAACTAATCTCAGAAAAACCGCAACTGGCCCTTGGCAGTCCCCAAGGCTCCTTCATATAATGCGTGGGCCTAGGAGTTCGAGCAATCACCTTCTCTCCTCATTTGCTGCCTTATGTTTGTGCAACAACAGAGGAGCATGAATATGGAAAATTCCAGCTGAAAGCTTTGACTCAAGTAAGCAGGCCCAGAGGTCAGAGTCACCACTGAGGACTGGACAAAACCACCTACAACAGGCCTGGGATCAGGGCCAGCACTTTTCTACTCACATGCAAACTTGGGGCCCAAGTTTCAGGGACAAAACCTTTCAGGTGTACTTTTTTTTTAAAAAAAAAAGCTATTTACAGGAACCCAAGGTCCTTCAAGTACTTCACAGAAATGGCTTGTATCTAGTTTGCTCTTAAAGAAAAGACAATAGCCTCTTTATCCTACACGTCTGGACGCCAACAGAAAGATGCAATGCAATGACTCACCAAATCTCTAGGGTTCCAGAAATCAGTCTGTCTGTCTGTCTCTCTATCTCTCTCTCTCTCTGTGATGGAAGTATACTATCGTCCTGTGAAAGGAGCCACATCCTAACGGCCTTCTGGAGGGGAAAGGATGGGAGGGAGGGCTCAAGGCCATACATGACCATTCCTGCCACAACATAATGGTTGCCTGTGCCACTTCCATCCTTGGTTTCAATCTAATTAGACAGAGCTAATGAGTAGGCCGCAATGGTGCTTGGTTCAGCTGTTCCAGACCCAAGTGTTTCTTCCTTATTAAAAATAAAGACACCCAAGGGCTCAATTTGGTAAAAATGCACACAGAGAGGCACATTTCCTTTGAATAAAAATGTTTTGCATTAAAAAATGATATCGGGCTTCCCTGGTGGCACAGTGGTTGCGAGTCCGCCTGCCGATGCAGGGGACACGGGTTCGTGTACCGGTCCGGGAAGATCCCACATGCCACGGAGCGGCTGGGCCCGTGAGCCATGGCCGCTGAGCCTGCGCGTCTGGAGCCTGTGCTCCACAACGGGAGAGGCCACAACAGTGAGAGGCCCGCGTACCGCAAAAAAAAAAAAAAGATATTTTTTTAATAAGTACCAAAAATCAAATGTGCAACAGCCAGATCCCTGGCAGTACCTGTGTGCATTTTCAGACGTGTCTTCAAAGACAAAACATTAGAAAGAGACTCAGAAGAGCTGAGTTCTAGTGTCAGCTTGGCCATTTACCAGCTGTGTGATCTTGGGCAAAATACGTAACACCCAGAGCCTTGGCTTCCTCAGTGTCAAATGGTATAGTATAATGCTCTGCCTATCTCACAGAGTCTGGGGGCAGAATGTATTTGGAAGTGTTTTGCATACTGTAAAGCACTTTGTCAACACCTACTCAGTCAACATGTATTTACTGAGGGCCTAGCAGGCACCATGCATTGCTCCCCTTCGACTGTCACCACCACTACCAACACTGCACCTCTTCCAGCTTAGTCACTGGATGTCAATTTCAAATGCAGCCTGGTCTGTGGCCTCAAGCCATGTACCCATTCATCCAGTTTTTTCCCCAGTGAAGCATTAGTCACTTGCTTCCATCAGGAGACACCTAATGCCATCTCAACCCTAGGAGATGTTAGTATAAGTGATGATGGGGACGGGGGCCTCCTGGCACCTCTGTTACCCCAGAGGGCCTGATCATGAGAAGCTTCCAGCACCTTACTCTCCATAAGCACAGAATGATTCTTACAATCAAAGTAGCCAAAGGTAGGAAGGGTGAGCAAGTAAACAGATGGTAAGCCTGTATGGTTATGTCCTTCTGGTCTCAGAGTGCCAAATTCTCTCTGTGTCCTCACCAGGTGACTTTACCTGCAGGCTCAGTCCCAGCCCAACCCTGAGCAGTCAGTCCTGTCCTCAGTTAGGAAAGGTTTTAAGCATCTGAGGTTAGCAGATCAGAAGCAAGCTCAGGGTGCTGCCATTCCTATTCTGACCTTTTTCTTGGTTTTCAGCACTGGGCATTTTCCCAGAAACCATGCCCTCCCTGCTTTGTGCTAGAGGTCCAGCAAGTATGACCCTGAATTGTTTCCTCTATCTGAATCACCACCTAGTAAACCATTCCACCAACACCAGAGTCCCACCTTGCTATTACTCTAAGAGATTGTTGTGATCCAGAATCTACCTGGGAGCCTCCTGAAACCAGAGCTCCTAGGAATTCATCTCCACATCCACCAGTGCACAGCTCAGCATCTGGCATGTTGTAGGCATGCAATAAATACTGAATGAAAAGTTTGCCCACTTGCCTAGATGACTGCAAACCGCCTGCACCTATGTCCCCTCCCCACTCCCAGGACCTTCTTGATGGACAGAAGTGTGGTTGTTATTGCCATGTTCTCTGGCTGCCATGCTCTTCCCACAGCCCCAGACCTCTGGTGGCATCTCTGGGTCAAACCTGCCTACCCCATTCCCAGTATGTCTCCTTTACCACTGGTTTCTACAAGCCAAAGTGCTAAGCAAGTTCTGAAGCCTGATGGCTGGCTCAGTGTCCTATACCACCCTTTTGCTCCTGGAATCTGAGAGTTACCTCAATCTAAACACTCAGTCTGGGCCATCTGGCACCTTCTGGCTCCTGTGTGGAAGGGACTCAAGTTCTGTTCAACAAGAACTGCTGACACCAAGAGTGGTGTGAGGGAGGCTCTGTTTAAAATCCTGAGGTTAACACAGAAAATGTCTCACCAATTCCTTCTTTCACTGAGAAAGAAGGAAGCCAGGTGGGTCTAGATTATAACATATTAGATTTTGGCTCTGTGAGGTTGCTCTAAACCTGATCATGCAAACAGGAAACATTATTTCTACTTCTTTAATTCTTTATTTCTTGTTCTTTCCAAGTCAGCAGATAAAAAAGTATATACAACACAAAGGGAAAGTGATGAGCAGATTTAGTCCTGGTCTCTGCTACTAATTTGCTGTGTGACCTCAGGCAAGCCACTCTCCTTATCTGGGCCTCTATATCCTTCACTTATATGCCTGACTTTCAGCAATTTCCTTTGAGTAAAGGGTAGTTCTCAGACCACAGCATCAGCATCACCTGGGAGCTTGTTAGAGCTGCAGAGCAGACCTACAGAATCAGAATCTGCATTTAAACAAGATCCCTAAGTGATTTGCATGCACACTGCAGTTTGAGAAACACTGTTCTACAGCTCCTCAGAAAGACCCAGGCTGACCTGGAGCATGACATCTGCAAGAAGCTGGAAGAAGAATGAATCTGTCACAGGACTTTGCTGAATGTGATTAGAAGCAGCTGGCCAGGAGTAAGGGCTGGGGAGAGATGCTGCAAGATCCTTTTACACTCAGCTGTGATCCATAAAATATCTCTCAAGTGCTTAGAGTCTCTAAATTTGAAGTCTTTAGATAAAATGACTTAAAAATACTAATTATGCACAGAAGTCTAACCATGAACCAAGCATTAGTGAATCAAGAGTTCCTTCCGTACTGGCAGGTGGCCAGCAAGCACTAAACAGAGCTCTAAAATCAGCAGAGGTCACCTCTGAAACCACAGCACTCCTCCCAGCCCCAACTGTCTCCTGACTTGTCCTCACCTATCGGAAGACTTTAGTCTCAGTTGGAATTCCACAGGTAAGACCATACTCAAAGGAACACTGCCTGAGCCTACAAGCAGGACAGAGGTGGGAGATGGCCACAACCTTTGGGGTCATAGACCCACATGGAGTCAGTCCCATGGGGCAGAAAGAGGAGAGAAGCAAAAACTGGAAGCAGCATAGACTAAACAAACCTTGTTCTTGCTTCCAGATCCAGGCAGAAGACCAGCTTCAGGCTTGGTGACCATCCAGCTGAGAAAGTCTCATTCAGCCAACAAAGCTTTGAGACAAGCAGAGAAAACATCCTAAGCCCTAAGTTCTATGTGTCCCTGGGAGGCAGCCTCCCTGTCCATCCCCCATTCCTGCTCCTCTGACATGGGATTCTGTTCCACGCTGTAGAATTATTCATCTCTGTTTGCAGAGCTACATCACCCACTATGCAAAGGCTATATCTCAATTGCCTGTTTCCCCAGCAATGGAGGGGACAGGAGGAGGAAGGATGGGAGGGGAGGGGAGGGGAGGCTCAGACTTGATGACTGTGCAGGTCATCAGCAAGTCAGAAAGGGACTCCTTTCTTGAGGCACTCTCAAAGTCACAGTGCCCATTTTTCATCCTAAGGACACGGAAAAAATAACTTATGAGCCCAGCTCCAAAACCCCTGGTTGCACCTGCCAAAGGGCCCTCTTCCACCTTATGATTTCAGAATCACACAATAACTACATACATTGTCCGGGAGGATTTCTGACCACCTGATTTCCCCAACTCTGATAGAAATCTAAAGTGGAGATCTGACTATAAAATTCTTCATAACCCATTAGCTACAGTTATACTCTGCCTCCAAAAATCAATCTTCAAGACCTCCAAACCCCACACACAACCTACAGGAGCAAGGTAATACGACTCCTGATTACTTCCTGATTATCCTTCTTAAATAATCCTACTCTTCCTGTGGTGGGGAACGTGGACAAGATTACTCTGAGTACTTACTGAATGGACTCCGGCCAGCCCATCCTCAGTCACTGAGAGCAGACCCCTGGTGGACCTCTAGGAGTCACCTTCTCCTAGGATGCCTTCTCTGACTATCAATGTTGCATTAAATGCCACCCCAACACTCCCCCCTCATCTTGTATGGCATGCTCCTATCTGTCTTACCCAGGCACTGCAAGCTTTGTGAGGATAGGACTGTAAAACTTGTCTCTATGTCTATGGTGGTCTAGACATAGGAGTCATTCAGCAAATGTTTTATGAGTGAATGAATGAATGGACCAACCAGTGAAAAACAAACAAGGACCAAAGATCATTTTTGTCATTGTCAGTCAAGACTGCCCTTCAAATTCACTGAGTTAGGCCTACTCCTCAGCCCAGAATCTAGAGCAGAAAGAGAAGACCCAGGAGGTTAAATCTGGAAAAAACTGGGATTCAAATTGGCTTGGAATTTTTTCTGGACCAAGGTATACTAACAAGTAGGCTATTCTCACCTATTTCAGGTTCTGCAATGTTGTGCTACTCCTGCCAGAATTGTTAAGTTGAAAATTTATTCTTTAGAAACAAGATACTGTTTATATTTTAGATATTAAATGCAATGTGAAAGTACCCAGCACACATTCACTGTTTAAATTAACATTTGTTGAACCTCAATCTACAGATTTCTATTTCTCTATGCCATGAACTAGGAATTTGCAAATAGAGTTACAGAACCACTCTGGGCCACCCACTTTTGTGAATATAAAAGCACTTAAGTAAGGCAAGCTGACTTTGATGGAATAGCCTCTATTTTTCATCCACTTATATAACTCTGCATTGTCAAAGTGCACCAATAACTGGTGCTGTCATCTCTCATGCCCCCAAGAAAAACCTCCTTTGGGGCTCCTTCTACATTTATTTTCAATTGCCAGATCCCCAGAGGAAAAAATCAAATCACTGACGCTATTTCAAACTTCATGCTCAAGGCAGCCACTAAGAGGATAATAGGGCAGCTCAGCTTTTGCTCTCTTTGAGGCAGGAAGACACCCCATGGCTGTGAGAGAAAGGCAGAACATGTGTAAGGACATTCAAAATATAGCGAGGAAACCCAAAACAACAGAAAGAGGAGTTGGAGGAACCATTCCACCAAGGTAACTTATCACATAAGAAACAAAATGAGCTTTCAGAACTGCCATTCATTTATTGTTTCATCCATCATGCTTTCACTCAGCAAGCATTCACTGGGCACCCATTATATGCTAGGCACTGTGCTAGGCAGGCAGGCAGCATAAGCAGATTTCTTTTTTTTTAAATAAAGTTATTTATTTGTTTATTTATTTATTTTTGGCTGCATTGGGTCTTCGTTGTGGCGCGCAGGCTTTCTCTACTTGCTGTAAGCGGGGGTTACTCTTCGTTGTGGTATGCGGGCTTCTCATTACAGTGGCTTCTCTTGTTGCGGAGCATGGGCTCTAGGTGCTCGGGCTTCAGTAGTTGTGGCTCTCAGGTTCTAGAGGGCAGGCTCAGCAGCTGTGGCGCAAGGGCTTAGTTGCTCCACGGCATGTGGGATCTGCCCGGACCAGGGCTTGAACCCGTGTCCCCTGCATTGGCAGGCGGATTCTTAACCACTGTGCCACCAGGGAAGTCCCCATAAGCGGATTTCTAGTAAGTAGCAGAATATCAGTCCACAACTGCTCACTATGTTCCTGCCTCACTAGCTTTCCTTCAGGTCATGTGCAAGGTCCTTTCATGCTTCAGCACAGGCCTCAGCTTAAATGTTTCTCCTCCAGGAGGTCTTGCTTGATTTCTACCCTCACCCCACCCAGGACTAGATTAGGCATGTCATAGCATCTCCTTTCTAACACGCTATCTACTCATCATTACTTGGTCTTCCCCAATAGATGGTAAGCGCCACGTGGGCAGGGATTGCCTCTCTAGTGACTAGCATAGAGGCTGAAATACAACAGAACTCCATAAATATTCCCTAAACGAACAAACGAACTGGGAGTTATGGGTGAACCATTGACCCTGACAGGTATATTGGGAAAAATATGCGATTTGGAGCTCAAAAGACTCAAACGTAAACCCCAGTTCCAGCACTCATTAGCTGTGTCACCCTAAGCGAGTCCCATGATCTCTCTGCACCTCAGTTTCCTCAGCTATAAAATGAAATAAAACTTCATGAAGATGCGGTTAAGATTAAATAATATGTGAGTAAAGTCACTGGCACAAAATAGATGCTTAACAAATAATACTTCCCTACCCCCACCCCCACCTCAACTCTTCTATAGTGAAAAAAGAATTCATAACAGCAAGGCAGGGTCCCAATCCTACAGGAACTTATCAAGACAGGAATCAGGCACAGAGTGACAAGATCGGAACTGGGTAAGTCAGGACAGGGGTAGCAGCAGCCCAGATGACATCTTACTGACTCCCAGGCTGTGAACTTGAGCTTCTTAAATCTACTTGATCAAGGTACAACACTGGGCCCAGGACCAAGCCTGCAATTGGAGATCAAATGGCTGTGGCTTTGGGAGGAGGTAGCAGAGACTGAGCTCATTCCTCAGGCCAGAAAATGGCCTTTGAAGCATTCGGAAAAAAGCACACATAACTCTCTTCCTCAAACCTGCTGTCTGTAGGTAACTGGAGGGAACCCAAAAGTCTACAATGGGCTACAGTTACTTTGTAAGACCGGTGAGGGGAAAGCAGTGCAGTGCAATGGGAGGAGTGCTAGTAGGCCTAGACTCCAGGCAGGATTCAAGTCCAGACTCTGGCATCTATCTACCAGATGTGTGCTTTGGGGCAAGTCTTTCCCTTATCTAGGCCTCATTTCACCATCTGTAAATGGACGGGACTGGACTAGGATGATTTCTAAGGGCTCTTTCAGCACTAAAGAGCTGAGATTCCAGATGCATGTCTACCATCTGTGACCAGTGGGCAGAGGGGGGCTCCTCAATCGCTCACACCACTGACCTGACGTTCTGCTGCACCTTCAATTGCACAGCAGATGAAATGGTCAGAAGGAAAAGCTAATTTAGTATTTCCTCAGCCTTTTTTTTTTTTTTTGCGGTACGTGGGCCTCTCACCGTTGCGCCCTCTCCCGTTGCGAAGCACAGGCTCCGGACGCGCAGGCTCAATGGCCATGGCTCACGGGCCCAGCCGCTCTGCGGCACGTGGGATCCTCCTGGACCGGGGCACGAACCCGTGTCCCCTGCAGTCCTCCCAACCACTGTGCCACCAGGGAAGCCCTCCTGAGCCTATTTACTCTCCTGATTCAGCCCTGCACCTGCTCCTTCTGCGCTTGCAATTTACTAGACAGTATCATCACAGGCACTCCCCGTAACAGCTACCATTTGCCACTTGCTTGGGTATTTCAGGTCTTTTTTTTTAAAGACTAACTAGAGTATTATAAAGACTAATCAATAAAATTGCTAAATAAAATTGACCCAGAAAACAATCTTCTCCTTACTTTGTTTCCATCACAAAAGCAATACCTTTAATGAATTGTTGACCTGCACCGGAAATCAGACTACTATCAGAAGAGACATGGGTGCAAATATATAATGCCTACTTCAAAACAAGTAATGCTACACAGCGTAATGTAATCCATTCATAACCCAGAGCCTTTCTCTTATGGGAACAATACTATAAATGTTGCTCAATACCACAGGCCTGCTGCCTTGCAACAATATCCACCCTTACCACCAAACACATACCCAACTAAGTACCTTTTAATATATACTAGCCATTCTTCTTAGGGCTGGAGAAACAGTGGTAGAACACAAATTCTGTCCTTAAACAAAGTCTGAGGTTACAGGTTAAGTGGTCTCAGCTGTGGAAGAAAAAGTGGCAGACGGGCACCAGGTCTATATGCAGGAAAATGGTCTCTGCAGGCACTCAGGCCAAAGAATGGATTGCAAAACACTGCCTGATATCCACACCCGAAAGGCCACATAACGCTGGGGCAGTGAGTTTTCAAAGTGTGGTCCCAGGCCATCAACATCAATACCACCTGAGGACTTGCTAGAAATCAAATTCTCAGGCTCCATCCCAGACCTACTCAATCAGAAACTCTTGGGTTGGGCCTTGCAGGCTGGTTTAACAAGTCCTCCAGGTGATTCCGATGCATGCTTAAGTTTGAGAATCACTGCCTTAGAGCATCCCAAACGCTGAATATTTGCAGTAAAAAAAATGGTAGAAAACTAAGTTGTCCATTAAACCTAAGAGAAAAACAAGGAAACCAGGTAAGAAATAGGTTTTTTAAATTATCTTAAGGGTTCGTATTTTGGAAAAAGCATGTTTATTAGAAGAGGAAGGAAGAGACAGAAATGTTGGTTCTGATGCAGAAGGGAATGTCTTCGCATATTCAGGAGCCTCTCAGGCATAAGGCCCCAGGCCTTTTCCTGTGCGGTACTTCACTACCAAATATAAGCCTTTTCTGTCCCTTCAGCTGAGAACTCGTCACTTTAGAGGGTGTTCCCACACATTCACTAGCAGGGCTCTCAGCAACCACAAATAAGGTCATTTTTTTTTTTGGACTCATAAATAGGATGATGAAAAGTAAAAAAGGAAGAAGCAACGAATGTTGTGACGTCACTAAATTTAAAAAATGAAGGGGTAATTAAAAGAGGGAGAAAGAAATATGTGAGTACGTATGAGAAGGAAATTGTTTAAGGTAGGATTTGCTGAGCTCTGAATAACAAACAAAAGAGGGGACTAGGACCAGCCCAAGAAAGAGAAAAGAGGTAATGAAAGAATGTTGACATATATATATATATATATATATATATATATATATATATATTTTTTTTTTTTTTGCGGTATGTGGGCCCCTCACTGCTGTGACCTCTCCCGTTGCGGAGCACAGGCTCCGGATGCGCAGGGTCAGCAGCCATGGCTCACGGGCCCAGTCGCTCCACAGCATGTGGGAGCCTCCGGGACCAGGGCACAAACCCCTGTCCCCTGCATCAGCAGGCGGACTCTCAACCACTGCGCCACCAGGGAAGCCCGAGATATATATTTTTTAATTGGAGTATAGTTGATATACAATGTTGTGTTGGTTTTGGGTGTGTAGCAAAGTGATTCAGCTATACAGACATATATATTTTTTTCAGATTCTTTTCCCTTATAGGTTATTACAAAATATTGAGTAGAGTTCCCTGTACTAGGTCCATGTTGGTTATCTATTTTATATATAGCAGTATGTATATGTTAATCCCAAACTCATAATGTGTCCCTTCCCCACCCCCACTTCCCCTTTGGTAACCATAAGTTTGTTTTCTATGTTTGTGGGCCTATTTGTTTTGTGTATAAGTTCACTTGTATCATTTTTTTGGATTCCACATATAAGCAATATCATATAATAATTGGTCTTTGTCTGCCTTACTTCACTTAGTACAATAATCTCTAGGTCCATCCATGTTGCTGCAAACGTCATTATTTCATTCTCCTTTATGGCTGAGTAATAAATCCATTGTATAAATATACCACATCTTCTTTATCCATTCATCTGTTGATGGACACTTAGGTTGCTTGCATGTCTTGGCTAATAAATAGTGTAAATAGTGCTGCAATGAACATTGGGGTGCATGTATCTTTTTGAATTATGGTTTTCTCTGGATATATGCCCAGAAGTGGGATTGTAGGATCATATGGTAAGCCATATTTTTAGCTTTTTAAGGAACCTCCATACTGTTCTCTATAGTGGTTGTACCAATTTACATTCCCATCAACAATGTAAGACAGTTCCTTTTTCTCCACACCCTCTCCAGCATTTATTATTTGTAGACTTTTTGATGATGGTCATTCTGACTGGTGTGAGGTGATACCTCAGTCTACTTTTGATTTGCATTTCTCTATTAATTAGCTATATTAAGCATCTTTTCATGTGCCTTCTTTGGAGAACTGTTCTTGGTCTCTGCCACCAGATGGTGAAATAAACCCAGCACAGTTTAGTTGCGGTCCAAAAGCTTTTATTTTGATTTGTCTTTTCTTGTTTTTATTGCTTTGTGGTGGGAATGGTGATGCAGAGCAACTTGCAGTTGGGTCACTGGAGGAAGGGAGAGCATTATGAGCAATGGATTGCTTTTATGCATGTTAATTCAGTCAGTGAATTAACTCTTAATTAAAGAGTATCATAACATTTTTAAATGTGGAGCAACAATGTAATAAAAAATGCCCATGATGATAAAGGCTATACTGAGTTCTACATTAATATTTTAGTGCAACTAAATTTTAAGATAGCACATTTGATTTTAAAATATCTATTTTCCTGGAATGAAACTCAATGTCAAGTTAGATCTAATTTTATGATCCAAACGCAATTTTCCTCCAGCACACCACAGAATGTTAAATACTGAGGAAGACAATAACGAAAAGTCAGCTGTACTGTAACAGCGAATTTCCTGTAGAAATGATCTGAGTTTCTACAGGTCACAAAGGAAAAGATATACATGGTTAATCATAAATCCATCTAAAGATAGTTTATTTCTAACATCTTTCATTTTAAATGGAAGCTTAAAAAACTCTCTGGGCTTGGAGGGTTGTAAATTTAATGATGTTGCTCCAATTCACTACTGGCTCCCATTGATTTTCTCTCACTTTAATCTGTATTGATTGATTAATGTCATTTTGTGACAGCCAAATGGCAGACTAAGGAACAAAAATGATGTGCATTGAGTTGGACCTCTATTAGAAAAAGCACTAAACTGGGAATCGAGAGACCTGGGTTCTGGTATTTGCTCGCTTCTACTGGCTGTCACCCGGGGAAAGCCACTTCATCTCTCTGGGCTTCAGCTTCCTCGTATATTAAATGAAACAATAATCTTTGCCAAAATTCACCAAATTTTTGTGATGAGCAGCTGAGAAAACAAGGAGTTGTTATAGTGAGATAGTACCTAGATGCCCCTAAATTCAAAACAAACAAGCAAACAAACCATCCACTGAAGAATAAACTACTTTGAAAAGATCTCAAAATTAGACAAAGAAAAATATGCTGCTTTAAGGATCACAGATATCAAGATAGGCAGGTAGGAAAACTAGAAAATGGTTTTCAGTGTTGTTAGATACTCAGATTTTGGATCATCAAAATAAGTGTCTTTGGAAAAATTGAGTTTGAATAATCCCAAATATGATGTTAGAGTTACCATAGCAACAAACGGGACCGTTCAGTTGGGGCAATCAGTAAGAGGCTCTGCTTTTCCTATGATGACAGCTACAAGAAAGTTTCTACTAAAGGTGGTACCTCTATGCTTACACATACAGTTTCAAAATGCTCACAGAATTAACAAGACTCAAGTGATTTTTAGAATAAATTGAATAATGAAATACACTAGGATTTTTTAAAAGTGTTGAGATCCTTGAATGAAAGGTATTATCTGGGTATTTTTATCACTGCTATTATCCAGGAAGGAATACCAACCAATGAGTCCATAGACAATTTACTCTGAATGTTTCTTGAGCTGCCATATTAATAAAAGGTAATATAATACATTGTAAATATGTACTCAACAAAACAAGAGCTTTCAACCTCTCTTAATTATTAGTGGATACTCAAATTCAAACAAGCCAAACCATCCCTCAAACAATTCAGATCACAGAGCTAGACAAATATTAGCTTAGTTGCCTCCCCGCTGGTGCCCAGACAGTTCAATCCAGTTACAGAGACAAGAAACTGCCTGTTCCTTGTCCTGTTAAACCCATATGTCTGACAGCTCTCCTCCACGTAAGACCCATGGCTTAGACATTAGCTCTACTATTAACTATAAAAATGGTCCACTTCATCTTGATGGGACTAGTGGTAGGGGAATCTTAAGGTTAAAAACTTCATAAAGATGCTTAATCCTCTGACAATTCCAAAAGAAACAGACCTCTAGGCCTCAGGCTATATGAGATCTGTAGCCCTGGAAGAAAAAGGAACTAGAGACCAAGATGTATTAAGAAACCTCAACCAGGGCTTCCCTGGTGGCGCAGTGGTTGAGAGTCCGCCTGCCGATGCAGGGGACACGGGTTCGTGCCCTGGTCCGGGAGGATCCCACATGCCGTGGAGCGGCTGGGCCCGTGAGCCATGGCCACTGAGCCTGCGCATCCGGAGCCTGTGCTCCACAACGGGAGAGGCCACAGTGGTGAGAGGCCCGCGTACCACAAAAAAAAAAAAGAAAGAAAAGAAACCTCAACCAAATGAGTTTCTAATAAAATCACAGAACCAAAAAAAGTTTATCCTAATTTTATTTTTGTATAACAATAAATAAAATTATTTGCAGAAAGAAAACTCCATCTACAATTCCACCATCTAAACCACACTTTTTTTCCTTTATTCAACATCTCCTTCAAATCCATATCTGAGCACAAACAGAATTTTACTCAGATGTATGACTACGTCCCATTTCTCACTTAACCTAGAGAAAGTGTTTTCAAACTGTGTCCTAGAGAGACCTTGTGTTTCTTAGACACACCTCTGGAGCTCCCATGAAGAGCAGGCCTGCTAGCAGGCAGCCAAGTTGTAAGGCCTCTTTCTGCCACTCCCCACACTCTTACCCCTATGCCCAATTCATTCAGAATAGTTCCATTTTTATCTGTTTTAGGTTTTGAGATTCTGTATAAAATTTTACTTGAAAATAAAACAAAAAATTGTTCTATTACTACTAAGCATTTAAAAACTAAGGATGCATAGAGTCATGAAATGTTAGAGCTAGAAGGAACCTTACAGATCCACTGATTGTATTTTACAGATGCTAAAAGGAGACCCCAAAAGAAGAAAGACTTGCCCAAGCTCATACAGATGATTAGGAACTAGAATTAGATCCCAGGTCTCCATCCCAAACTAATTTGGGAATTATTCATTCACTCCTACAATAAATATTTATCAAATGTTACTGTGTGCCAGGCACTGATTTAAGCATTGAGAAGTTAAAAGGTACAAAAAAAAAAATCCTGCCCTCACGGCACTTAGAATTTAGTAGAGGAACACAGAAGATAAACAAAACAAATGAGTACAGTATATAGTATATTAGAAGGCAATAAAGTAAAGAAGGGGGATGAAGGCACCAGGGTGGGAGGTTAGAGGTTGCAACTGGTACATTTCCTCAAAGACTAGTCATTAGGTCTTTATGTACCTGATAAGAATATGTATGTATGTGCTATAATTCTTGCTACTTCAGGCTCACTAACTCGGAAGAAGAAATAATCTAATGGTAAGTCTATCTGAAATTTTCCAGGACTCTATCTACTTTTTTAAATGGCATACAAAGCAAATAAGTGTAATATAACAAGCAGAGTGTTAAAACTCTTTGGTAAAAATGTTAAACAGGAAGATGACGATGTAGGAAGATCCCGAACTCAACTCCTCCCATTGACACACTGAATCCACAGTGATATATGGAACAGTTTCCCCCGAAGAAAACCTAAATACTGGCAGAGCAACCTCTTCGCGTTGGGCAAATGAGAGGGAAGATTCATCAAAACAGGTAGGAAAGGCACAACCCTGCCATAATTTTCATGCCTGGCACAGCAACCCACAATCGGGAGGGAACTCAAAACCCAGAGCTTCGCCCAGAGGAGCAAAGGGTTTGTGCCCCACATCAAACACCCCAAATTTTAATACTGCCACCTGAGAGACAAGCCCCCAGAACATCTAGCTTTGAAGACCAACAAGGCTTACATGGGGCTGTGGTAAATTGAGGAAGGTCTCCTAAAGGGCCTGGGCACAGACTCACCTGCCCCAGGGACCAATGCAGAAGCAGCAATCTGAAAAATGCCCACTTTATGTGAATGAGACTCATTCCCTAATTTTAAATGTTGGTCTGAGGGGCAGAGGCCTGCTGGGATACTCTCCAGGGACTGAGGCTGTTGGGAGCTCTCTCTGCCTTGCTACAGCCAGTAGGTACCATCTTTTTTTTTTTTTCTTTCCTTTTTTCTTTTTCTTTTTTTCTCTAAATTTTCGTTTTCTCTTTTCCTTTTCTGTTTTTTTTTGGTGAGTGCCATCTTCACACTCTCCCTCTGCCTTGCCCCAGAGCACCAGTATCTTAGAGAGGGGAGCTTCAACATACCTCTGGTGATTCGGTTTTTATGTTTGGTGACCCAGTTTTTGTGGCTGCCACCCAGGGGAAGCACTCTGATCACCTGGCTCTGGAGGCTGGGGGCCTTGTGTTCCTGGGTCCCATGGGACTAACAACTGGAGAGACAGTCCTTGGCAGACTACCAGTCCCAGGGCACTGCACAGACAGCAAACTGAAACATACCCCCAGACTTTCTGAGAAAGAGGCCCTATATGCTTTGTCCAGGAACTTTGGACTGAGGGGCAGGTTTCTGGTTTGGCCAACAGAGGGGCTCTCAGGGAATGGATGGAGGCTGAAGAACACAATTTTTTTTCTTTTTTTTTTTTTTGAGTACAGTTATAAAGCAGAAACTAGCACACCATTGTAAAGCAATTATACTCTAATAAAGATGTAAAAAAAGAAAAAAAAAGAAATCTTGCCATTTGTGACAACACGGATGCATGGATAAACCTTGAGGGCATTATGCTAATTGAAATATATCGGAGAAAGACAAATACCATATGATCTCATTTATATGTGGAATCTTAAAATTAAAAAAAAATTTAAATAATAAAAAGATAACAAACATATATGCAGAGAACAAATTGGTGGCTGCCAAAGGAGAGGGGTAGAGGGGTGGGCAAAATGGGTGAGGTATACTAACTTCCAGTTATAAACTAAGTAAGTCATGGGGATGTAGTGTCTAGCATGGCAACTACAGTTAATAATACTGTATTGCATATTTGAAAGTTGCTAAGAGAGTAAACCTTAAAAGTTCTCATCACAAGAAAAAAACATTCTGTAACTATGTGTGGTGACAGATGTTAACTAAACTAATTATAGTGATGATTTCACAATATATACAAATATCGAATCATTATGTTGTACACCTGAAACGAATATAATGTTGTATGACAATTATACCTCAATTAAAAATAATAAAAAATAAAATTAAAATGTTAAATGGTACTTTAGAAGCACACATGAGCAAGATATTAATTGTTGCACTTGGCTCTAGAAGTCAAGAATGTTGCCAAAAAAAAGAAAAGAGAGAGAAGTAAGGAGACCTGGCTGCCAGGCCTATTCTGCTATGCGACGTTGAATAAGATGATTAAGTTCTCTGAACCTCAGTTGCCTTACCGTTGCCTTATCTATAAAATAAGGGGGTCAGAGTAAATATTCTCTGTAGTTCCATGCTATCATTCAAATCTCAACACCCTTTAATATGCCAAAAGCATTATTTATCTCAGTAATCATATTAGCATTATTATTTGAATCCAAAATAACCCTGATAATAACACATCACATTTATAGAGTTTGTTGCAGGTTTCAATGTGTTTTCACATGCATTATTCTCATCTGACAAGTAACAGAACAGCATTTTTTTCATGTTCTAATAGGGAAGGCTGACCCCTCATTCAATTCAAGGTAAAAAAGAGGCTTCCTGCTCTCCAGGGCCTGTACTCTGGTATGGGTGTGGCTCTGACCAAGGAAACAAGCAAGCCCCTCACAGAGAGACTCGCAAATTAGGGGTGTCATTCAATAGGGCTGAGGATGGGAAGAGCACTTTAAAGTCCCTTTAAAAATCCCTTCCCCATTTGAGGGGTACAGGAAATTTTCAAATGAGATGCTTTAGACACTCAGGCATCTACCACTAGAGCAGTGATCAGCATAGGGATCAAGGAATGAAATGCAAACTTTAATAACTCTTGCCTTACTAAATATGTGTCAAGATTGTTGGTGGGAATGTAAATTGGTACAGCTACTATGGAGAACAGGATAGAGGTTCCTTAAAGAACTAAAAACAGAGCTACCATACAATCCAGCAATCCCACTCCTGGGTATATATCCGGAAAAGATGAAAACTCTAATTCGAAAAGATATACACACCCCAATGTTCATAGCAGCACGATTTACAATAGCCAAGACATGGAAGCAAGCTAAATGTCCATTAACAGATGAATGGATAAAGTGGTGTGTGTGTGTACACACACACACACACACACACACAATGGAATGTTACTCAGCCATAGAAAAAGAATGAAATAACGTCATTTGCAGCAACATGGATGGACCTAAAGATTATAATAGTAAGTGAAGTAAGTCAGAAAGAGAAAGACAAATATCACATGATATCACTTATATGTGGAATATTAAAAAAATGATACAAATTAACTTATTTACCAAACAGAAACAGACTCACAGACACAGAAAACAAATTTATGGTTACCAAAGGGGAAAGGTCGGGGGTGGGGGAGGGATAAATTAGGAGCTTGGGGTTAACAGATACACATTACTATATATAAAATAGATAAACAACAATTTCCTATTTATAGCACAGGGAACTATATTCTACCTTGTAGTAACCTATAATGGAAAAGAATCTGAAAAATAGTATATATATAACTGAATCACTCTGCTGTACACCAGAAACTAATACAACATTGTAAATCAACTATACTTCAATTTAAAAAAAATAAAGTTTTTAAAAATATCTGTCAAAGCAAACACTCAAGGGCTCCTTCTGTTTGTGTTTTGCAAAATAACAGTTTTATTGGCAATAAATCTGAGAAATGCTAAATATGTGTGTGTGTGTGTGCGCGCGTGCGTGCGTGCATTCAGAGTCCTAAAAGGACTTCCCTGTGGCGCAGTGGTTAAGAATCCACCTGCCAATGCAGGGGACACGAGTTCAAGCCCTGGTCTGGGAAGATCCCACATGCTGCGGAGCAACTAAGCCCACGAGCCACAACTACTGAGCCCGCATGCCAAAACTACTGAAGCCCGTGTGCCTAGAGCCCATGCTCTACAACAAGAGAAGCCACCGCAATGAGAAGCCCGCGCACCACAACAAAGAGTAGCCCCCACTCGCCACAACTAGAGAAGCCTGCACGCAGCAACAAAGACCCAACGCAGCCTAAATAAATAAATAAATAAAAGCACATGTTGTTTAAAAAAAAAAAGTCCTTAAAAATTCTATATCCTTTGTTCCAGGAATCCTATTCCTAGAAATCCTTCTTGAGAAAATAATCAGAGATTTGACCAAATTTTTAAGTTCAAAGATGCTGATCACTGCATAATTTTCAGTAGCAAAAAATTGGAAACAACCTACACTTCCATAAATAACCACATAAATTGTGGCATATCGAAATAATAAAATGTTATTTTTAATGTTAAATAATTTTTTTAAAGAATATTTAACCATATGGGGTAAATGTTCCTCATATAATTGCAGGTGGAAAATCTGTATATAAAGCAAACATAAAATATGCATATCTTGTGGTGTTTTTTGTGTTTTTTAATACATGTAGAAAAAAACGGGAAAATGCATTAGAATGTTACAAGTCATTTTTGCTAACTTGTGAAATTATGGATGATCTTGGTGTTCTATAATTCTGCAATGAGCACACACTATTTTTACAACAAGAAATTAAAAATTACTTTAAAAAAATCCTTGTCCTACCTATCTCCCAGAGTAGTGATAAACACAAATATGAAGGCTGAGCTTTCTAACAGTAAGAACTATCCTAAAATGGAATACCCAGGGAGAGGGTTCAAGCATTGCCCAGTGACCATACGGCCCTTGATTAGGTCAGACTTTCAGAACTTGGGATTCTACAGCCTTCTGTGAAATCCCTCCACCTTCAGCATGTGTCTTGCATTGTTGGCAGGGCAGAGCTGGGTTGGACTGGTCCCACCCTTCCTGCCTAGTACCCTGAGGCTTAGCTGTGCTAAGCATGTGCTTGTATGTGCTATGAGGAGTAAAGCAAGCAATCAGTGGCCAAGAAAGAGAGACCCTCTAGGGGACCAATCTTAGCAGCCAGTGGCCACTGTGCCCTTACCAGCTTCCAACACCCCAAGTGGTAAAGGCCCTTCTGCCCAGCAAACATGTCGCTAGGACCCCTGCTACTGACTCTCAGATACAGTCCTCATGCTAACTTCCCTGAGGATCTAAACTGGTCCTAAGGCTTTGCTCTGCAGCTGTGGTCCAGATATGGCATGGAGGAAAGGACAAGTGAGAGTATCAAATACAACCCTCAGATGTTTTTCGTTTGTCCCACCATTTGTTTGGTCCACCAAGTGTTTTAAAAAACAATATACCTGAGTACTTGTATGGCTTGGTCAAAATACAGAATGCCCCTGCAGGCAACAAAGCTTGTGAAAAATGAGAAAACCAAGATTCAAAGGACAGTGATTTGTTGAAGTCCATGCAGCAAGTTACTGGCTAGAATACTGGGTTACAGGGTCTAAGCCTGGGTATCCTGACTTCTTCCAGTTCAATGTGTGACATTACAGAATCCCTGACTCTCCAGGGACTCTAGGACCCCTGATACCATGAGGAGCCCCAGACCCTCCCACCTCCTGTGGGTTCACGATTGCAGGAGACTTTAGTCATTATTTTAAGTTGTCAGTGACTGCAACATGGGGATATATGAAGTTCATACTTGGGACTCAGGAGTAATTGACAGTGGGCAAACAGGAAATGACAGCACATACTAGGAAGGAGGGTATGAGGAGACAGGAGAGGCCCTGCTCCCCCTGGATGGATGATACAGAACCAAGTTAAACAAAGTGAACAAATAGCATCTTAATGCTAAGGAGATGCATAAACAAAGCTACAATCATCCACACTGCTCCCCAGAGGAGACAGGCAGGGATACTCATGGCTATCAAAGGAGACTGAATTGATGAAACAGATGAGTGTGAGGGAAAGATGCTCCATTTTCACCTTGGTTTCTTGGTCCTCCTTAGCTTGGCTGTAGCCTTGCTCTCATCAGACAGTTCACTGTGTGGGACAGAGTCTAACAAATGTGATAAACTCTGAATGAGGGAATGTCATATTCTTGACTCCCTCTTTAAGATGGTGCCTCTATTACCTGGGGAAGGGGCAGGAATTTGGTGATGTGCTGTATTCCCCCTACCATTCCATATTTTCATATTCTCAGAAAATAAATGATACAAGAGTAGAAGGTGGGGCAGGGCTGAGAGGAAGAGAGAGTGGCAGGATAAGAAGAAAGAGGAAGGAAGATTAGGGTAGAGGAAAGAAGTGAGAGTAGAAAAGTATATATTCATAGTAAACAAGTTGGATGACAAGGCAGGAAACATAAGGGTTTTTTCTTCCTAACATAAGAGGGACGGTGGACTTCATTACTCTGATTTTTATCCACCCACTGACCTGTCTCCACCTCCCTCCCTAGCCTGTCGGCTTCTAGGGTAATGAAGTATCAAGGTAAATCAGGCAAGAGCATTTGAGTGTGGACAGAAAAATCCACCTCAGCGTGCTGCTGCTGGCTTCCCTGGATCATCCGGGTTTGCCTAGACATCACAGGCAGCAGGACTCCTGAGGGCCCGGGCAGCCTGGGTGGGGAAGGGGGAGTCAATGAGTCAGCAGGAAGCAAAGACACAAGGTGTATCCCCAAAGTGCAAACACAAGGAAAAGGCCAGCCCCTGGGTCAAATTCATAGCTCAGTGGCGCCCTGTCCATCTGGCAGCAGATGGCTGTTCTATTCTAGATTCAGTCATTCCCCTTGAGAAAACCTCTTTGGTAATGACGTTCTCAGTCCCTTTCTCAATTTGCACTTAGTGCTTAGACATCATCAGGACATGCAACCAAGAACAACGCCACAAAGATTCTCAGCAATATTTGGAAAGGAGAAGGAACAAAGTTGTTTGTTCATTTTATTTTTAATTAAAGGTGTTAACTGCAGAGGAAAGAGACCTATGAAAACCTTTCTAATAATGCAGACAGTACACTCTCCACCCGGGCCGCTCCTTCCCTCTTCCAGTCTAGCAAAGAAGAGGAAAGCAGAATGGGGTCTAGCAAATCAACTGAGTCCATTCTCGTAGGCTCCACACGGAAGCTGGAAGACCACTTTTCAGACCAAAAAGAGGAGTCAGAGGAAAACTGAGCCACCTCGCACCTTTGGCACTCTTCTCAATGTGCTAATATCCCAGAAAGCTAACAAGGCCACCTGGGATAGTGGAAGAGACTGGGAATCTGGGGGGCAGGCCCAGCTCTGCCACTGACCTGCTGTGCAGCCTTGAGCCAGGTGCTTATCTTCTCTGAGTTCTAGTGTCCCCATGTGTAAGACAGAGACGATAATATGTACCTAATTGAATATATATTATTGATTTTAGTTTTGTCTGTTAGAATTTCATATTTATGGAATCATGCAGGATGTAGTCTTTTGTATAAGGCTTCTTTCACTCAGAACTTTTTTGAGATTTCATCCATGTTGTTGGATGTATCACTTCACTCCTTCTGAATTGCATGAATATACTACATTTCTTTATCCATTCTCCTACTGCTGGATGCTTGGACTGGTCCCAGTTTGGGGCTATAGTGAATAAAGATTCTACTTTCAGTCTATTATTCTAATTACTCTAGATACCTCATATAAGTGGAATCGCACCCTATTTACCTTTTTGTGATTGGCTTATTTCATTTAGCATAATGTCCTCAAGGTTCATCCTTGCTGTAGCACGTGTCAGGATTTCCTTTCTCCTTCAGGCTCAGTAATAATTCCATTGTATGGATATACCACATTTTGCTCATCCACTCATCTGTCAGTGAACATTTGGGTGGCTTCCACCTTTTGGCTATTGTAAGTAATGCTGCTATGAACATTCTTCAAGATCCCATTTCCAATTCTTTTGACTACATATCCATATGTGGAATTGCTGGATTATATAGCAGTTTTACTTTTAATATTTTGAGGAACCACCATACTGTTTTCCACAGCAGCTGCACCATTTTACATTTCCATGAACATTGCCTGAGGGTTACAATTTCTCTACATCCTAGCCAACACTTGTTATTTTTTTTCTTTTCTTTTCTTTTCCATAGTAGCTATCCTAATGGGTATGAGGTAGTATCTCATTGTGGTTTTAATTTCCATTTCCCTAATGATTAGTGACGCTGAGCATCTTTTCATATGCTATTGGCCATTTGTACATCATCTCTGAAGACATGCCTATTCAAGTTCTTTTGTTCATTTCTAAATCAAGTTATTTTTATTTTTGTTGTTGACAGACTGTAGTTTTATAGCAAATCTTCAAGTTAGGTATGTGAATCCTCCAACTTTTCTTCCTTTTCAAGACTGCTTTGGACATTCAAGGTCCTTTACATTTCCATATAAATGTTAGAATTAGCTTGTCGTTGTCTACCAGAAGAAAAGCCTCTTAGGATTTTGATTGGGATTGCTTTAAATCTATAAGTCAATTTGGGGAGGACTGACAACACTGAGTCTTTCAATCCATGAATGTGATTTATCTTTCCATTTATTTAGGTCTTCTTTAACTTCTCACAGCACTGTTTTACAGTTTTTATGTACAGTCTTTTCAGATTTTTTTTTAAGTTTATACCTAAATATTTTATTATGCTTTGTAACATAATTGTAAAATAATTTTTTAAGATCTTCCAATTTTTTGTTGTTGCTGTATAAAAAATGTAATCAATTTCTGACTGTTGACTCTGTACTCTGTTAAATTCACTTCTTGGTTCTATCTAAAGTTATCTTATAGATTCCTTAAGATTTTCTATGTCAACGATTATGTCATCTGTGAATAAAAACAGGTTTATTACTTTCTCATTTTTAAGCTTATTATTGCTTTTTCTTACTTTATGGAACTCACTAGGAACCTCCTTCCAGTATAATGTTGAATGAAAATGGTGATAGAGGGCACACTTGCCTTAGTCTGATCTTAAAAGGAACACTTTCAATTTTTCATTATTGATTATGACATTTGCTTTCTATAAATGCCCTTTATTAGATTGCAGAAGTTCCATTCTATTTCTAATTTGCCAGAATTAGATTTATTATCACAAATGGATGTTAAAACTTTTTCCAACTTTATTGAGGCATAATTGACAAATAAAAATTGTATGTATTTAAGATGTGCAATGGAATTTGATCTACATATACACTGTAAATGATTACTACAATCAAGCTAATTAGCACATCTATCACTTCACATAATTACTGTGTGTGTGTGTTAAGAACACTTAAGATACACTACTCTCTTAGCAGATCGCAAGTATACAATACAGTATTATTAACTATACTTACCATACTATACGTTAATCTCCAGAACTTATTCATCCCATATAACTGAACCCTTTGGCCAACATCTCCCCATTTCTCCCACCGGGCAACTACCATTCTACTCTGTTTTTTTTTGGATTCCATATATATATATATATATATATATATATATATATATATATATACACACCTACTTTCACTTCTGATACTGGTATTTTGTGATCTCTTTCTCTTTTTTCTTGATCAGTCCAGCTAGATACTTGTTGATATTTTCAAAGAATTGTTTTGGGTTTATTATTTTTCTCTATTTTTTGTTTCCTATTTCATTAATTTCTGCTCCTATCTTTATAGTTTCCTTCATTCTACTTATTTTGGGCTTACTTTTCTTTTTCCACCTTCTAAAGGTGGAATCTTAAGTCACTGAATCTAGTCCTTTCAAATATATGCACTTAAGTATGTAAATTTCCCTAAAAGCACTGCTTTATCTGCATCCCACAAATTTTCATTATTATTCAGCCAATAAAATGGAAAACCTAGAAGAAATGGACAAATTCTTAGAAATGTACAATCTCCCAAGACTGAATAAGGAAGAAATAGAAAATATGAGCAGGCCAGTTACCAGTAATAAGATAGAATCAGGAATAAAAAACCTCCCAACAAACAGAAGTCCAGGACCAGACAACTTCACAGGTGAATTCTACCAAACATAATTCTACCAAACCTATCTTCTTAAACTATTCCCAAAAATTGCAGAAAAAGGAACACTTCCGAACGCATTCTACAAGGCCAGCATCACCCTGATACCAAAACCAGACAAAGACACTACACAAAAAAAGAAAATTACAGGCCAGTATCATTGATGAACACAGACGCAAAATTCTCAACAAAATATTAACAAACTGAATTCAACAACACATTAAAAGGATTATACATCATGATCAAGTGGGGTCTCAAGGATAGTTCAATATCTGCAAATCAATGTGATGTATAATATTAACACATTAAAGAATAAAAATCATACGATCATCTCAATAGATGCAGAAAGCTTTTGATGAAATTCAGCATGAAGTCTTAAAATCTTTTTATTTTGAAATGAATTCAAGCAGAGAAAAGTTGCAGTACTATATAAAGAAAACTCATATTCCCAAATATTAACATTTTACCATCTTTGCTCTATATTTCCTTTCCTCTCTTTCTCCATTTTCTTTCTGAACTATCTCTGAGCCAGTTACCAAACTGATGCCCTATCACTCCAAAACATGTTAGTGTATTTGAGACCAAAACCATCAACACTCTCTACATAACAATTCAACCATCAAAACTAAAAAATTGGGGGCTTCCCTGGTGGCGCAGTGGTTGAGAGTCTGCCTGCCGATGCAGGGGACGCGGGTTTGTGTCCCGGTCTGGGAAGACCCCACATGCCGCAGAGCGGCTGGGCCCGTGAGCCATGGCTGCTGAGCCTGCACGTCCGGAGCCTGTGCTCCACAACGGGAGAGGCCACAACAGTGAGAGGCCCGCGTATCGCAAAAAAAAAAAAAAAAAAATTGGGACTTCCCTGGCGGTCCAGTGGTTGAGACTCTGAGCTTCCAACGCAGCGGGCGCAGGTTCGATCCCTGGTCAGGGAACGAAGATCCCACATGCTATGTGGCGTGGCCAAAAACAAAAACAAACTAAAAGATTAACACTGGTATGTGAGTACCAACACAACTTCAGACTCCATTGAGATTGCACCAATTGTTCCATTAGTGTCCTGTGCAACAAAAGGATCCAGTTCACAACTGTATGTTTCATTTAGTTGCCACACCTCTTTAGAATCTTTCAATTTGGAACAGTTCCTCAGTCTGTCCCTGACTTTCAGGACCTTGACACTTGGGAAGAATGGGCCTGCTTTTGGTCACTCTCCACTTCCTTCAGGTGGTTATTTTTTTACATTTTATCTGAGTTTACAGTTGCTTTCTGTGGGGTTTGGTCCAAAAGAACTACTCCACCATTACCAGAAATGGAATCAAGATGGGATTCAACCCTCTTCTGACCACAGATGACACATGGAAAACCTGCCTCTCTGTTTGACTAGCATGACAGTTCTCACATCTACAAAATAGGAACAGCTCCAATATGCAGCCTCATAGCATTTCATATAATTTTTCCAAATATCTATTTTATTATTATAATTAAGATGATGCCTATATGGAGTTAAAAATCAAATAGTACAGAAAAATATCAAATGAAAAGAAAAAGTCCCCCACCTAACATTAAAAGAATTATCTCTAATGAGCAGAATCTCTCCATGCTTGGCCCACCAGTGATACGAAAACTAAAGAAAACTCTGACTGAGAATCAGAAGACCTAAGTTTCCAATTCTGGTTCTACTGCTCCAAAACTGGCTTTAGGTAAGTCACCTATTCATGCAAAAAGTATTTACTTAGCTCCTGGTAGCATATTTAACCCTCTGTACATCAGTTTCCTTATCTGTGAAATGCATAACACTATCCATCTTTTCCATATGCCTCACAGGCAGGAAAAAAATGATGCAATATTGTATGTTTGGGTATGCTGAAAGTTGAAAGCATAATACAAATGTAATAATATATCAAGTGTTAGACCTCTGGAAAAATCAACATGAAAATCATAAGACTTAGTTGGACTATAGGAGACAAATTAAAGATGAGATGTGAATGGAAGAATCTATATTTTATTTGGTTTTATATTATTATACTATCTATACCTGTACTGTCCAATATAGTAGCTACTAGCCACATGTGGGTATTTAAATTTGAATTCATTAAAATAAAATAAAATTTTAAATAAATTCCTCTGTCACACTAACTACATTTCAAGCGCTCAGCAGCCAGCTGTGGTTACCAGCTACTGTATTGGACCAATACAGACCATTTCCATCATCATATAAAGTTCTACTGGAGAGTACTGATCCATACTATTTTATATAATGTATACTCTTAACTGCCTGATATTAATGTTGTTACTGTGGAATTAATGCATAGCAACTAGCCTGCCACTACGAAACAAAACAAACAAAAAAATCTTAAAGCTAAAAAGAAATCTGGATAGGGAAGAGTTCTAACGAAACCAGAATGTTAGTGGCCTTAGAGCTTTGGAAGAACCCTTGGAATTGCTTGTCATTGCACAGATTGGAAAGCTGAGGCCCAGGAAGCAGAGTCTCAGATCCCAGGTCCCACAGAGAGTTAACATTCGAGTTTGAAATGGAATCCTGGTATTTCACAGCATAGGCTTTGCAGTAGGATCTGGATTTTAATCACAACTCTCTCACTTACTAGCCATGTGGCCTTGGACAAATGACCACCCCCAAGCCTCACTCTCCTCATCTAAAAACTGAGGAATAATAATCCCAATGCTGCTCAGTTGTCCCGAGGATTAAAGGGACGATGTCTAGAAAGTGTTTAGCAGAGACCCCGGCACCCCACTGGGACTTGGTGGATGCTACCCGCTATCATTATTAGCTGAGACACTGCTCTTTCCACTACACCGCAAACTCCGATCGGGAAGGCTTCGGCCACCACACGCATCATCATCATGGAGCTGGTGAGTATAGGAAAGAACGGGGAAATTATGCAGCTTGGCAAAATGTGCCAGGGGAGCAGAATGATAAATGCATTGTACAGCAGTAACTACGGAACTGCTCCCACAAGTCCCCAAACAGTAGCAGAAATTTCACCTTGAGGGGTGCAAAGGGAAATGTACCATTTTCTTGCCTCTGTGCTCTTCCCCTTAAATAGGCATCTGAGGAATGGAGCACTGCAGACTGAGAAAGATGTTTATATTTCTATGACCCTCAAGCTGAGACAACTGGAGGAGTCAGCATTCTGTTTCCATTCCTCTCCTTCCAGAACGAATATATCACAACTCTGTCAGCAACCTACAGCTATCCCCACCGCCGGCAGACCTCTCCAAGCCTGCTTCTGAGTAGGTGGAGCTCAAATCCCCGAGGCTTCTTCAAGTGCCTGCTGTGTGACCTAGCCCCTTGCCCCATGCCCTTCAGGGTATGACATTCCCCCCAAATCCTAAAATACAGTGCCCACTCTCCAGCACCATATGCTATCCTCTGGAAGACGACCATACACAGGTGCTCAGATGCTAGAGCAAAATCAAATAGTAACAGGTGAGGAGAGGTTTCCATTCAATTCTGCAACAAATCTCAACCACCTGCTTTCTGACAGGCACTGTGCCACGCACAAAAGATACAACCGCAACCAAGACATGGTACCTGCCCTCAAGTAGTTTATATTTGAAATGGCAACTGGAGTTGTCCAAAGTAGAATCAACTAGGTAAGCTCTAATCTGAGCCTTGTAAAGTGGTACAACTTGGATTTGCAGGTAAGGGGGCTGGGATTGAGATACTATGAAACTCATCCCTGTTGCCAGTATGAATGGAAACAGAAGCCATTGGATTTGCAGGTCAGGGGGCTGGGATTGAGATACTACGAAACTCATCCCAGTTGCCAGTATGAATGGAAACAGAAGCCCAAGAAAGGACCATAAGGAACTAAAATATCCTTTCTCAACTCTTCAAAGGCACACTTCACTGTCCCAGCTTTAAAGTGGGAGTTTCTGGTGAAAGAAAACCATTCACCTCCCCTAGTCTGTGCCCAGACACCAAAGAGGGGAGAAGGAACTGTCACAGGCTCTACCTCTTCGGGCACCATCTGGATGTCTCGGAGGGGGTGGTGAGCACCATTCTCAGTCACCTCTTTGCCCTCAAGCCTGAACAACCACCATCCAGTCACCTGGATGTCCATTAGTCCAGGACACTGCCACTGTGTTATCTCTGCCACTCCCTAGCTGTGTCCTCCGACAAGTTACTTCCCCAAGTTTTGGTTTCCTCATCTACAAAATGGGGAGGTACCCTGCTCCATGGAAATGAGGTAAGAATTGAAAGTGATGTTTATACAGTGCACAATGTGTGGTACATAGTCAATGTTCAACAAATAGGAGCTATCATTATTATTATTTCTTAAAAATCCTAATGTTCCCCATCAAGACTTTCTTAATTGCCAACCTCTGTGCTCATACCCAAGCCTGCCAATACCATCACCAGGTTTATCATCTCAGAAGGAACCAGCCTCTTCCTATAGATCCTTCAGAAGACTGAAAAGCCTTGATCTTCTCACCCACCAAACTCAGTCTCCCTCGGCCTTTAAATTTCAACTCCTCTATGAAGCTCTGCCAAAGACTCAAGAAACCTGGCCAACAACTCTTTTCCCTGACACTGCCCCTAGATCTCTCTGCTCCCAAGTCCTCAGCTCTTTCCTGTAGGAGATTTATACCATCAGTCACATCCCATTCAGAAAGCTGTAGGACTCTAGATGTCCTCCCTGTTGTCACTTTCCAAGTCCAATGCTCAAATGCACTGACAGGTAATAATGGATAAAGAGGAACACAAGAATCATGGAAATGATTCATATCAAACTCCAGCTCTTTAATAACTGACAACAATTTGCAAAGAGCTACAAGAAATGGAAGTTTCCTGAAAACCCACAGAAGACTGCATATGACAGAGAAGTCAACCAACTTAACTTACGTTTGTTCGTTGCTTCACGGTTATAAAATGCTTTCATATTCATAATCATTTTGACAACAGCTTGCAGAGGCAGGCCTAGAAGCAGTATCCTATCTGACAGTTGCAAAATCAGAGGTTCAGAGAAGTAAAGCAGTTTGTCCAAGAATCAAACGACAATGTAAAGTCACTTGATTCTCCCAAGTCCTTCTTCTATTGGTTGCTCCTTCACACAGACTCTATCGTCAAATGATGTGCATGCTCCAGGCTAGTAAAAAAAAAAATCTTACACAAAAAGGATCACATGGAAATAAAACTACAGAGAAGATACTCAAGAATGACTAAATTATTATTCTAAAGTGAGGAACTTTCCTCACTCAATCCTGGGAGTGCTAGCTACAACAACACATACATTTTGTTCAGCAACCATGAGCAGTTGTCCCCAGCCAGCTCAGTCTCCTGAAGTGGCCCATGGAAGGTCCTCATGGCAGCTACAAGCAGCCTCCCAGCACCTATTAGTGGCTCCCACTCTGCCTTCTGCTTTCCTTTCTCCTTACATTTCTGGCCCCTCTGAAAAGCCAGAAGCTTCACTGTTGATTGATTGTCGTAGCAGCTGCTATTTTCACATCTCTGATTCCTTCCATTTCTGCTACCCACAGCCAGTACCCCCCATCTTGGATGACACCAGGCATCCAGTAAAAACAGCTCTCATCCAAAGAGCAATCTGCAGATGCAGGAGGTGGCCACCAGCACTGACAGTGTTCCCACAGAGAGAACCACTACATCACAGAAGGAAATTACACAATCATACAAAGACTAACTTCTTCCTTCTAGTCATAATTTGGTGGTCCCACTACCAAACGGCCTGCGGTCTTCGGGTTCTGAAGGTTACATGCCAAAAGCATGGCCTGGTTTGCTTCCTTGGAAGTGACAAGAGCAATGTTTTCTCTTTATCTACCTCGTGGGGCGCCTACCAGCCAAGGCCTCAGAGGCTCAGGACGCTGCAGGCCAAGAAGAGGCTGGAACTGGATGGGATTACCTTTGGGGAAGAGGGGTGACTACAGGCTTGGTTCCTAAGGCAGCCATTCAATATAACATACCCAAAGGGGTCTGGCAGAGAGAGGCTTGATTCAGGCCCTTGCCAATATCAAAGAAGGCCTCCAAGCAGGAAGCTCTGAGCAGCAATAACCCTTGGAATCAAACACTTGGCACTCTACTGGGGAACTCAGAACAAGGTCCTGAACAGTGACCAGGGGTCCAGAACACAGAGTCCAGGCCCCGGGCAATGAGACTGGCAAAAGCCAGGCTCTGCTCAGGGTAGGGTTCCTGTGCTAGTGGAACTGGAAGAGAGGTCAGTGTGGGAGGGAGAAAGCATTTAAGAAAGGCAAAAGGAAGGCCAGGGTTCATCACAGCCAAGGAGCCAGGCCTCCAGCAGCCCACCAAATGCCAGATCTGGAATCGCAAGAGGTCTCAGGGACAAGGGAGGTTGAGGAAAGGTGGAAAAGGGCTTCAGGGACAGCAGTCCAACAAGAGTCAAGGAAGGGGGGTAACGGCACCAAGCAAAGAAAAACTGAGAAAGAAAGAAGAGGCAGGTCTGTTAGGCTGAATGGCAGGAATACTGAGATGAATATAAGACATCGTCCTTGTTATCCATTGTTGCGGGGTGCGGGGAGGCGGGGGGCGGGGAGTAGTTGTCCAAGCAGCCAAGGGCAAAGGAAAGCAGAAGAACCAGAAGAATCAAAGACCCAGAAGTATCAAACAACATGACGATTTCGTTGGTTTGACACAGATGTATTGCAAGGTGCAAGGGAGAGACTGGTAGAAGGTGAGGCTGGATATTGACAGGGGCGGTATCAAGAAGAGCTTTTTATGACAAGCCCGAGATTATAGACATCATCCTAGATGGGAGGCCAAAAAGCAAAGGTATACATTCATCCCTATAATAATTATTTGCTGAGTACCTACTGTGTGCTGGGCACTAATTAAGGTGATGGAGACACAGTGGTGAACAAGGCCTACAGTCACACTCTAATAACCGCATTCTTTGCACAACTAGCTGTGGAGATTAGGGATTGTGTGTTTCTCCTACCTCTTGAGGGCAGAGGTTGGGTCTTATTCTCCTCTATTTCCAGAAGGCTCAGCTAAGTTTCTTCCATATAGTACCTTTCCAATAAGTGTTTATTGTGGGAATGCTTCCTGTATTTTCTTTTTTTTTCAATTGAAGTATAGTTGATTTACAATGTTGTTAATTACTGCTTACAGCAAAGTGACTCAGTTATGCATATATACATTCTCTTTCATATTCTTTTCCATTATGGCTTATCATAGGGTATTGAATATAGTTCCTGTGCTATACAGTAGGACCTTGTTGTTTATCAATCCTATACACACCAGTTTGCATCTGCTAATCCCAAACTCCCAATCCATCCCTCTCCCACCTCCCTCCATATTTTCTTAAAATCTTTTTTTTAAAATAAGAGCATAATATGATCAGATTTATATTTTAGTACATCATTTTGGCAGCTGGGTGGGGGCACCTAGAAGGTGCACAAACTAGAGACAAGGGGTTCTCAACTGAGGGGTGGTCACTGTCACTAGGCAATAGATAATGGGGGTCCAAGCTAGGGGAACAGTGGTGTAGATGGAGGTAGTTTTAGTGCCCTGGCCAATCGATTCACTTACAGCTCACTCAGCCTTCACAGACCTTGTATTTCTCTCATCAAACCACTGCAGCCTCCTTTGAAGACTCTGTTGGCTTCTGTTTTCACTCTAAACCTTGGCATGATTTACTTTCACCCTGGGACAGCCCTGCTTTCAAGGTCAAAGCCAACAAAAGACAGCTGGTCAACTCCAGGGTGACCCCGGGCACGGCCTGGGGCAGTCGTAATGCTGCAGAGCATGGTGGTGACACACGAGGTCACTGGAGTTTAAATCAGCGCTGATGAATTTCCTCTGCTGCTGAGAGGAAGCACCGGAGACATCCTTGCTGTTGATGCTGATGGCTACCTCAAAAGACAGGAATTCACCCTCCCCGGCCCTGCACGGAGATTGGCTGTGGGTTACCAAGCACCTGGCCTCCGATATTTTCACTTGTTCTGATTCTAAGAAGTATTTATCACAAAATCCAGGACAGTTCTTTGTAGCTCCTAAGATCTCAAGTGATTAAGACAGAAGAGCAGCTCTGATTCAGACTTATCACAAAACCTGTGTCTGAAGCATAGAGTGGCTCACTTGTCATGAACCCAACAGTAACTCTTTTGTACAGCCCTTTAGAGTTTATAAAAGCCCTTTTATAGCTTATTTGCATCTTTCAATAGCTCTGTAGGCAACGTAAAGCAGATATTAGTACTCCCATTTTGTAGACGAGAAAACTAAGGCTTGGAGAGGTTTTGACTGGCCCAAAGTCATATGAGTTGTCGGTGACAGAGCAGAAATTCCAACCCTGGTCTCACTCCACATTCAAGCCTCTGTCCATCATACCTCCAACTCTAGCAAGCACTAGGGTTTACCACAATCATGAGTTAATGTCTCTGTCCCAGTCCTCACTGACACCAGTCCTTTCCTTGCTGCTTTTCCTCATAAGACAATGACCCAGATTACGAGTCTGGAGGGTGCTACCAGGTCTCCGTCAGACCCAACTACCGTGCAGCGATAGCCAAAGCCAGGGCCCAGGGCCACATTCTGATCAGAACTGTCCAGAGAGGGAGCTGTTGGTACACAGGGCTAGCTATGAGAAGGAGGGCTCTGAGAGGCAGATTCAAGTCCCTGTTCTGCCATGTAGTATATAACCTTAAGCTCATGACAGCTTTCTCTTTGAACCTCCATAGAATAAGGGCAGCAACATCTGCTCTACCCACCACTCAGGGATCAGAGCCAGGAATGGAATATTTCTTCTCCCGTTTCCAGGCAGTTACCAGATTGTGCTGGATGCACCCACTACAGAGTAAAGCAAACCAGCCCCTCCATGGAGGCCTCCCTGCAGTAACCTCAACACGCAGGCAGACAATTTGTCTTTCAATCTAAGCAGGAAGATTTAAGCCACCCAACAGGCGCTCTCACACGGTTTCAGCACACTTCTGCTGATCGTTTACTTTGTACCGAGCCTGGCCCTAATTATGCAAAGATAAATAAGACAGTGTGGGCCTTCAAAAGACTCTAGGTTTGATTTAGAGACGGACATGTTAATGAGTACTGTATTGCTAATAAACACGGTATCCCAGCATTGGGCAGCAACTTTGTCTTTCTGTTGTGAATTCTTGGCACACTGTACGGTGCTGCCCACAGTAGGATGCAGTAAACATTTACTGAATAAATAAATAAAACTAACATAAAACATGACAACAAAGGGTACACACACTTCAGTGAAAGGATTGCTCTTCTCCACCCGGAAGCTTCCATCTTCCCATATCCCCTTTTCTCTTTACTCCTGTCCTGAAAGAAAAGGATCCTTCCTTCTTGTCAGAACTAACCCCTTCACGGTGATTTCCCTCCTCTCCCTCATCTCCTTGGAGGCCTTGCTCCAGCCATCCTGCCTCCCTCTTGCATCTGTCCTCAGAAGCTTTCTCTCTCTTTCTTTCCCTCTCTCTAATCCTTGCTTTCAGCCTTCTGACCCACCTCAGGTTCCCCGAGCTTACAAAACTAACTTGAACCAAGCTCTCCTTTCGAGTTCCTGAGCTCGTGCCCATCCTCCTTTGACCACCGAATCTCTCGATTCTGTTGTTTGCACCTGCAGCCTGTATTTCTCCTCACCCTTTCATTCGCCCCATGTCCTTCGAAGCTGCTCTCAGAAGCGTCACCACCCCTCCCCAACACCAAGGCCAGTGGTCTTGTCTCAGTCTCCAAGCTCCCTGACCTCCCTGCTGAAATCCCTTCGGCTTCTGCGACACTGCAGCTCCTGGCTTGCTTTCTCCCTCTCTTGTCAATACTCAGTCTCTTTCTGGCTGCTCTTCCTCTGCTTTCCTCTCAATGCAAGTTCTTGCCAAGATTGCCTTGTTACTTCACATTAGCTCCCTTGAGAACTAATTTAATGTCAAAGCTTCCAACTCAGGAAGGCTTTCCAGTCACCACCTCCACCGCAACCGCCCTGAGCCCAACCCTGCAGAGTCCAACAGAACCACAGGGACTAAAAGTGCAAGAAAGAAAAGGTCCCCAAGGATAGGGGAAGGGATGGGATCAACATGGTTTCAATGTCAGACTCTCTCACAGCCTCTGTCACATTCTGCTTGTCCTGCAATGAACTTATCTTAGTTCTGCCACCAGCTCACAAGCTCCTAAGACAGGATCCGTCCCACTCTTCTCTGCTCCCCACATTCGGCGAATGTAGTGCTCGGACAGACGGGCACACATAAGCATTTTCCAGATAAAAGAAGAAAAAGTGAAGATGAATAGGCGTGAAAGCACTTGGTAAATTGGAAAGCACTAAAGGACTAGAAGCCTCACCATCAACAGACTTCATAAGAAACTTCTGGGTTGTTTGGACACATTGCAGCATCGGTGCCTGTCCTCTGGCTCTGCATGACATTTGATGCCCAAATGCCTAAGAACATGGAAATGCCTATTCCGGAACTGGCCTGGGATTGAGAGGCACAGACTACAGCGACAGAGAGAGAGAAGAGGAGCTGTAAAGGGTCTCACCCTCTGAGACCACCTCTTTCTCATGTGCTCAGTCAGTAAACATCCACTAAGCACCTATGAGGTGCCGGGAGCTATTCCAGACACTGGGAACACAGCTTTGAATAAGATGACGAGGGCCCGTGCCCTCCTGGATATTATGTTTCAGTGAGAAGAGATGATAAATACAAATAAAAGAAAACAGCAGGTAGTAAATAAATGCTTCTGTATCAGATGCTTTACCATCTCTTTCAAACAAAACAGCCCTGGCTGGTGGCTCTTTCTCTCTCCTGAGTGTTCACACGGACAAATCCAGTCCCCTGCTTTGAGGTTTGTTTTGTGTTTTTCTCCCCGTTAGGTCAGCAGCTACAGCACAGATGTGCTAGCTTCTCTAATCTCCAGCAAAACCGTGTTTGGATGAACACTGCCACCCCATTTGAGGAGGCCTCTGAAACCACCACACCTGGAAGGTTTGGGCAGCCTGGCCGCCATGGTCTCAGAGGCCTACTGCCCCTCTGAGAAGAGCGATGATGATGTGGATACTTACCAGGGAGCTACTTGGGGAGGCTTTTTCAGGTTGTGTTCATCTGTCAGAGCCCTCCGGACTCAGCTGATCGCTGGTGGTAGATTTCTGTGTTATTTAGGGCACTGAAGTCCCACAGTCTTGACACAAACTTAAAATTAGAAATGCATTAAATATAGGAAAGGAGGAAGGTCATTCAGGAAAGGCAGCCTTCCGAGGGAGCTGCAGGACAAAGACACCCTGGAAACTTCCAGGTTCGTTAATGTGTTTTACACAGCATTCCAGTGGTATTTCTCCTTCAGAAATAACACTGTGGAAAGCGTAGGGGACTGGCTCAAACCTCAGCTAACACAGCGGAGTGAGTGACTCTGCAAACTAAAAATAGCTTCTTTCCCACTCATTCTGACAGATTTCACTTAGACCCTGTGCACAGGCTGATTCTCCAACAAACAGTTTTAGTCCTGCAGCAAAATGAGGGCTGGTGGCATTTGGGCTTGACAATTACCCAATCCCTGGTTCGACTCTAGTTTATTTCCACGTTTCCTGCTGTTGCTCCAATGGCTGCGTGTATGCACACACGTGCACGTGTGCACTGAGCTCCCTGACTGGGATTTGGTGCTCCTCAACCAAACGTGGGCAGAATTCAAACCAGGAACATGACTCAGGACCATGGCTGCAGACTGAGCCCAGAGCAAGGTTCTCAGAAACACCGGGAAGGTTCTTTGTCTCAGGTCTTCTCCTAATTCCCAGCTAGCCTCTCTGGGCCTCAGTTTCCTCAATTATAAAAGAAGGGTAATCATTCCTATTCTGGCCTATTTCACAGCATCACCCTGGGATCAAAAGAGATAACGTATGCAAGAGTTATTTTCCTTTAGACATACTCCTATCAGAAGGATGGATGGCAGTGATGGGGCAGGTGAAACAGGCAGCCAGACTACAAAACTAGGCTGGACCACTGGAAGGGACAGGCATCCCGACTGTACCAGGAGCTAAAAGCAGATCCAGATTCACAGCCTTAGCTCGTGTTGTCCCCTCTGCCTGGAATGTCCTTCTCCCTTTGCTAAACTCCTACTCATTTTTAAGAACCCAGTCCAAACACTTCTTTTTGTTAGTGTCTTCAGAATAAATTATTCCATCTTCACTGCTCCCTTAGCCTTTCGTACACACCTCTAACAGCACTTTTCACTCTATAGGGTAAGGAATTTATTTACGTACGTGGAAGTTCTTTGAGGGCAAAGATTATTCTTTATCTTTGTATCCACTTCCCCACCCACCACCAGTGTGTGGTCAAAGCAAGTGTATGGTAAGTGTCAACCAATGTTCACTGGGTTGACAAGGAATGGACAAGAACCCAAAGCCAAGAAGGGGGTAAACCCAGGAGACACGCACACAGGTGGGACAGCAGGCACAGAGCCAGTGGAGGGGGTGGCAGGAGGAGAATCCAGGAAGGTAGAGTCACCAAGGTCTGCCTGTTCCCAGCAATAAGGTCACAGCCACAGGGACGGGAGTCAAAGCCAAACTGCAAGTCCTGGGAGGGCCAGGTGGGAGCATCATACTAAGTCCCAGTGACCTAAGATGGAACAGGAAGCCCTAGGGACAAGGAACAAGGGCAGAGAACAGAGCCAAGGCAAAGAGGCAGAGCAAGGCTCAAGCGGTACTGAAGTCTGGAACTTCTAGATTAGTTAACATTCCCAGGTCTGCCAAAGTTGAGCCAGCAGCTTGGGGTTGAGTGATCTTGGCTATGACACCAAGGGACTCTAGAGGCAGGAGTCATTACAAATTTAAGTAGTGATCGTTTCCATAAAATAAGAATCAGAGATGGAAGTCCGGACTCTTAGATCTATGAGAAACTTTATAGGAATCACCTGGTCTAACAACCTCAAGCTACCTATCAGGGAACTAAGGGTAAGGAGGAAAGGGGTTTGCCCAAGTTCACCCAGTCAGGGCAGAACCATGGCTAGAACCCAGGCCTTCTGACCCCCAATCCAGACCTTGTCCCCCAGAGGCTGTTGACCTCCTGACCGTCCCACTAACCAGGCCTCCTGATGGTCCCACTAACACACCAGATACCCTGCTGTAGCTGCTTCAGAATCTTAGGGGAGCCCCACTGTACCCACTGAGTACAGGCACTTCTTCCTGTGAAGTGCAGGCTTCCACCTTTGAGTGGACTTCGGAGCCAATGTTCCACAGGAAATGGCCAGGGAGCACCCCACCAGGAGCTTGGAAAGCAAAAAGCTGCTGGTGTGTATGTTTGCTGTCAGAGAGCAAACGAACAGTGCGTTCACACGCACCCTGCCCTGACATGCGCATGGGGGTAATCCCAACCACGGTGCTCTCCCTGGAATTTTCCAAGAGGGGCTAGAGAGGGCCAGTACCTAAGGCAAAGCTGACAGTGCACAAAACATACAGTCTTCAGCACCGTAAGAACATTGAACAAAGGCCCATCTGGTTTAAAATCTCAGTCTTTCTCAGGCTAGAGATGAGACATGGCTCAGAAGAAAAGAACTGAGACTCTCAGGTAATCAGAGACCCTGACTCCCGGAACTTTCGTGCAGGTGAGGGTACATATGCACCGTTACTTCATCCATACAGAACGTATGTGAGCTTCAAGTTCCTCAAGTCCAAGCCCCAGCCCCACTGTTTACCTAGTATGTGATCCAAGGCCAGTGACTTACCCATTAGTCTCCTTATTCTTAAAGCAGTGATTATAACACCTGTGCCCAAGCTTATTGTGAAAAGGAAAGAATATATGTAAAGCATTTAGCATGCTGCCTGGACCATAATAACCACCAGGTAACATTGTGTTTATTTTCTTTCTTTTGTTCATGGGAAGGGCTGGTCATACCACAGTCCAGCTCTGTCTACCTGTGCTTTCCCCTCCAACTTGGCTGTCTCTCTGGACCCTTCTGGGCAGACATCCTACCTGAGGCCTCAGCCCAGACAGCTCACTCCTCCCTCTGCTTATCCCTGGATATAGAAGAAGGTAACCGGCCAGCTATGGGACACTCAGGTCCTTGAAGGTCAGGTTACCAGTTTAGTCCAAGGCTGTTCCTGTCTCCCCAGGTGTCTGTGCACCTCCCTGGCCAAGCTCCTGCCAGGGTATCACACAGTTTAGCACAGCTCTTGTCTTTTCCAAGGTGAACGCACCCCTAGCAGCTTATAGCTCTGGCCCTCCAGCAAATAGTTGCCTGACAGGCCAGACCGGGACATGAACAGCAGAGAGAATTCCCAGACCCAGTCTACCAGCAGGAAACAGCCTGGGGTCTGAACCTGCAGTGAGACCAGTGAGAACACACATGAGCACCAGCTCCCCAGAAACCAGAGCACAGATGGAGGGGAGGACAAAAATGAAGCTGCCATAGGGCTCGGGGCTCAAGCCGACTCCTCACATTGCCCTGCCAAGAAGCTAAATAATTTAAGTCACATCAATGTGAGGCTCTTTGGCTATATGCTTACACTGGCCATGTCTGTTGCAGTGCTGCACAGTGTGGCCACCACACAGCATTCAAAGGTTCCAAAGGGAAGAAGAGAAAGGACCCAAGAGTTACTGAGTGCCTGGAGAGTGCCAAGAACTTGGCATGTAATCCTTATCGATGACCTTCTGTGGTAGGTATTATTACCCTCATCTTACCAATAAAACCAGAGATTCAGAAAAATCCATGAAGCCTCTATGCCTCTGCTGTGCTACCTGACCACAAAGTCTTAAGTGTTCTGGGAAAGAAAAGGAAAGCTAAAGAGTCTAAAGCACCATATATCAAGCTCTCAGCACCTTCCCTCACTAAGCAGACAGTACTAGCTTAAGTACTGCGTTCCCTCTTTCACTGGAGTCAACTTCTTTCAAACAGAATCTAGAGAAATACAGCAAAAGCCATGAAGATGCTCATGGCCTTTGCCCCTGCAATTTCATTCCCAAGATTTTGCCTTAAAGAAACAGTTCAACAGGGTATTCACTGCAGAGTTCACTACAGTGACCAAAAAAAAGGGAAATGATCTAAATGTCCAACATTCACAGAATGACTTGGAAAATCCCAGAATCTTCAAATCATATATTATACAGCCATTTTAAATGATCTTTAAAGACCAAGACAAAACAAAGTATTTGTGATAAAATAAATTACCACTGAATAGAAAACATTATAAATGCCACCACTATAACTTTGTATAGTATGTACATGTGTATACGCAGAAAAGGAATATAGTTGTGTTAGGGTGGTAAGATTATGGGTGGTTTTATTACTAGTATTACCATGTCTAAATTGTCCTTGTGGTGTTGTTCAGTGCCTTTACAATTAAAGAAAAAGAGACAGACAGACTGACTCAACCCAGCACCAAGGAAAGGCCCAGGAGGACCAGGGCTGGGATGTAAGGCAGAAATTGAGAACCGTCCTACATACCCGGAAGGAGGAGGCCAGGCAGGCCCCAGGGGAAGGGAAGCCCTCTAGGTATGGAGAGGGTTGTAATTAGTCTGATGCTAATTACAGAAGTCTCACTAGTTTATTAATTTTTTTTTTTTTTTTTTTTTGCGGTACGCGGGCCTCTCACTGTCGTGGCCTCTCCCATTGCGGAGCACAGGCTCCGGACGCGCAGGCCCAGTGGCCATGGCTCACGGGCCCAGCCGCCCCGCGGCATGTGGGATCTTCCCAGACCAGGGCACGAACCCGTGTCCCCTGCATCAGCAGGCGGACTCTCAACCACTGCGCCACCAGGGAAGCTCTAATTTTTTTTTGACAGACTGAATGAAGGCTGAATTCCTTCATTAAGCCAACTTGGGTTCAGAGGCACATTTCCTGAGTGGCCATCCCCATTCTTCTGAAAAACCTAGCCCTTTCTTTTTCTTTTTTTTTTTAAGGACAGCAGTAAAGTAAAATTTAGTAACAGAAACACATACCCTGGAGAAATTAAGACTCCTGCCTTAAATACAGAAATTCAAGACATTTCAGGGAACTAAAGGGGCTTGAATAAACAACTGAACTACCATGTTTTCTACACTGGGAAATATAAACAGAAGAGCAAAATACTCAGCTTAGTATTAACGGCCCCTCTGATCAGGTTCCAACCTTCTGACATTACTTCATATTCAGCCCCACAGACACACCGTGCTCCAGCCAGACAGAACTAACAGTGCTCCCCAAACACTTTCTTCCCTTTCCCACTCCCCTGACTTTGCTCCAGCTGCTGTGCCCATTGGAAAGTCCTCCTCTCTCTCACAGTGCCTGCTCAAGTCTCCCCATCCTCCAAGGCACAGCTCAAAGCCGTGTCCTCCACAAAGCCGAACCCAGTCCTGTACCCTGAACTCATCTCTCACTCTCTGAAGTGGATCCAGAGTCCCTGGAACCTTTGAAGGAGTCACACACAGTCTGCCCTGCGGCACAGGTATCCAGGTAACTGCCTTTTCTACCATATTAAACCCGAGCAACTTGAAGCAAGGACCCCTTCAGGCTTCTGCATGGAACCCACCATAAGGCCTAAACTATAAGCACACAGGTAGGCTCTCAGTGAATGCTCCCCTGAAAGATAAGGAAAAGAAACACATCACCTCTGCGGAAAGAGGTCACTTCCTACCTCAGTTGCTCCCGTTAAGCAATGCAGAGAGGAAGGTGTGCTCTTTGATGGCCTGGAGCAGCGGAGGGATGGATCCTGCTTCTTTGGTTTCCAGCCTTCATGAGACTCCAATGTCCTCCCCAGTTGACCGTAGTCTGCTCGGCCCCAGGTAAACACCTTGCCAGTTTCTAAAAAAAGAAAAAAAAATTATTTGAATTAAGGCTATATTCCACAGCTGTGCTCTCATGGGTAAGAGAAGAATTACAAGAGAAAGTATGATCATTAATTTTGGTACCAACTACTATGTAGCAGGAGCCTTCCTATCTTCTTGTAAAGAAAGTGTGCATATTCACGTGTTTATAGATGTGGGAACTGAAGTTCAGAGAGGTGAGATGTATGACTTGACCAAGATCAAACAAGGGCTGAGTGCCAAAGTTGGATTCCAACAGAGGCTACTTCTACAGGTTGGGTTCCTGCATTTTAACAGATATGGACATGGCCACAGAGAACACCTCAAGGGCATTGTATGGCCTATGCACCCTCTCCCCTCCCCCACACCCTCCTTGTACTTTGCAGGGACAGAGGATGTCTGTTCTCAGGCTCCCCTCCCTCTCACCCAATCCAGAGCCCTCTGTCAGCCACCTTGAGGTTCCCCAGGCTCCGGACTTGCCCCAGGCCACAGTCTCTCAGGGCCTTACTCTGAGCTCAATTAATGGCCAGTTTCATGTGTTTTTCCCTCCATGTAACATCGAGGACCTTTCAGAGTCTATGCTCTTACCCACAGGAGCAATTCTAATAGTCCCAAGGTGAGTGCCTATGTGTGCTAGAGGGAAGGGAGTGAGAGAAGGAAAAAAAAAAGACAAAATCATTTACAGCCAGAAAAGCATTCAGTCCCCCAGATGCACCATCTGGGAAGCTGGCCAGTGCTAAAGACGAATGAAGAAAATGAAGTTTGAAAAAAAGAAATGGCCTTTTTTCTCCCAGATAAGAGAGAATTCACCAAACTTATTCAGCTGTACCAAGTGCCACATTTGTTATTTCAACAGAAACGCAAAATCTGATGAGGCATAGATTATTAACAGATTCTCTGCAATAAATATGCATAACCATGTGCGCTGTATAAATTCTTTATACATGTTTATTTTAACAAAGAGAAACTTTGCTTAAGAGACAAAACACCAAGTAATGCATATTAAATTCTAGACAAATCTACTACATACTCTGTGTTTAGTATCAAAGCTTCATCTGGTCCCACATTCAACATATGGTTTATAGTGTCAGTTAAAAAACAACCAGAGACTCATAGGGGAAATGTCAGAATTTTGAAGGGGTACAGGGCTCTGCAGGGATACAGTTCTCAGGATCAATCTGCTCACGGACACCAAAATAGACACCAAGAAGTTCTTCCAGGCTTCCTCGAAGAGGGAACAAAGTCTGTGCAGCCCATGGGGTACCATATATATTACAAGAACAGGGAGAGGGTCCATTCAGATGTGTTATTTCATGGCCTCACAAGTGTTATTCCTTTTGCCATGGATGCCCTTTCCTTACATCATTCATTTGATAAACTATGGCTCAACCTTCAGAGTCCAGCTCATGGACCACCAGTTTTGCAAAACCTTTCTTGACTTCTTAATTCTCCACAGAACGGGTGAAACCCTCCCTCCTCTGATCTACCTTTACTACTGTACTCATCAACTACTAGGATCCCATTTAACAGGTGGGAAAATTAAGGTTCAAAGGAGTGACCAGCCCAGGGTCACACAGTTAAGCCACACTCCTTCTACCAGCTCATGGTACCACTCTGTATTGGTTAATCACACTGGCCCAAATCACTGCATAAACACACTTGCTTCACTTCTGTAGGATTAGCCCCCAAAAAAGCTCATGTGCCCAGGACCCACAAAGCATCCCAAGCTGGCAAACTGTCCCTCTGCTTGAGCTGGCTGGGATTTACAACCAGACTGCCTTAGCAGAGAGATTCCCAAGAAGCCAGAGGATGAGACTGTTACTTCTTAGGATCCTAGCGTTCCTCTGCTGAGAAGAACTGGCAAGTTGCTAACTGCAAGACTACAGAAAGAATTATGTTATCACAAACCCCACCGTGAATCCTTTCTTATCAAGTAAAACATCTTAGAACCTCCTCTGCTATTGATTATTGATGTCCAAGACAGGCAAGACTGCCAGAATATGGTGCTACCATGATTACATTTTCAATAACAATTCAACCATTCCACTTATGTAGCACTTTTCACCTTCAAAGCACTTTACAAAGATGAACTAATTAATCTTCATGCTCCCTGGGGAGGCCACAGACATTTTATTACAGACAACCAGGCTGACTGGATGGCCAGCCTTTGGGTTCCGACCTAAGTTTGTACAGTCAGGTAGGTACACTCCCTGAAGCTGTCTGTCTGCTTCTCCCCAAAATATACTCTGCATCAGAAGGCTCACAGGGACAGAGGAGGCTCTTTTCTTTTTCCTTTAAACAGACATTTATTGACCACCTCCCAGAAGCTCAGCACATTAACAGACAATATCTCAATTAATCCTCATAAAAATTCTGTGAAGTATAGATTATTAAGCTTATTTTACAGAGGAGATTTGAGAGGTTAAGTGACTTGATCAAGTCCAGAAAAACCCAGCCAGTGGTAAAAGCAAATTATAAATCCTCTGTCTTCTGATTCCAAGACCAATGGCAGATCCAATGATTGCACAGCTGCTGTCACAAACTGATGAAACCTGGCTGATGAAACAGCCATTCTGACAGTGTTTGAGGAGGGGGGGAAACTCAGATTAAATGGATATGTTCTGTGTACCACCCAGCTTTCCTCACTAGAATGGCCTCCTTCCCAAGAGACCATGCAGACCTCAGAACTATAAGCAGTGAAATAAAGGCATTAAACACAAGGATTATGATTTTTTTAGGTCACCTGGAGCAAAAGAAAACAATGAATCCACATACAAAAGATGTTCATTAATGCACTGTAGATAAATGTCTGCCTCGAGCTGAAGCAAGCTGGCAAATCCAAGGACATTCAGATCCCAAATGTATGACAAATGAATCTACCTTAAATAATAATTATATATTACTGTGACAAAAAATAGATACATTAATGCCATCCAACGAGTATAGGTATGTGTCTCCAGATAAATGGGAGAAATGACAAACAGCTCAAAATAAAGTCAGCAAGTAAAATATAATTTAAAGGCACACGCATGCGAAAATTAACAGAATAACTAGGGAGCCAAGAAATATACATGGCCAAGGGTCCCAACGCAATGGAGAAAACAACGGGGCCAGATGAGTGGTATTGACAAAGACTGTCTAGGGAGCTTGGAGGGAGCATTCCAAGCTGGAATTGCCCCGGCAGGCTTGATGGAACAAGTGGAGTTAAGGTGAACTTCTGGAAAGGAAAAGAAAACGGGAAGATCAGGGAAAACGTTCCAGGAGTGGGGAGAGGGGATAAGCAACGACAGAAATCCAAAGGCACAAGGTGGGGCAGGTGGAGAGAGGGAGGGTCATGAGGCAGGGCTGCAGAGGTGAGTCGGGGCTGCCAGGCTGGGGCCACCTCAGGGCAACGCCAGGCTCACGGTCTGGACCTCACCTTCCAGACTCGTTTGCTTGCACTCCCTTATCAGCAAAATATTTTTAACATACCTCTAATACATGTATATTCATTTATTTATTAAAGTATACACTTACATTATACACATATGGGAATTATAAAGGTACCTTTATTCAAAACTATATAGTGAAAACACACTCCAAAAGTAGAAAATTTAAAACAATGAGATAAAAACATAAAAGAAGTCAGAATTTTCTCTTCCCACACCCTGGCAATTCATCTTGCATGCTCACTTTAGGAACCACTGCTACATAGACCATGGGGAGACTGCAGACTTTTGGGCAGGGGTGGGGCCTGATGAAATGAGTGTTTGGGGGATGGTACATTTGGCAAAGGATTGCAGGGGGCCAGTAATAATAATACTCATACCTATCACTTCCCTCCCCAGCACTACTATGTGCCTAAGCATTCTGTTCTAGGAACTCTCTATATACTGTTCTAAGCATTCTCTATGCAGTATTCTGTTTCCCCTCCCAACAGCCCCATCTTACTGACAGGGAGAAGGTTCTAGGAGTGGGAGAGGGGACAAGCAAAGTCACAGGAGTAAGTGAAAAGGGAAGGAAGGCAGGAAGCCACTATAGTGACACAAGCCTAAGAGGCATCAGCTAAAGCCAAGGTTGAAGTTGTTGCAGGGGGGCAAGAATTTGCAAGGCTTGGCACCCCATTTGACGTAAGAGAAAGGGAACGGGAGGAGATACACAGCACTCTGAGATTTCTGGATTTCAAGGTTAGTGGGAAGGTGGGGGTGTGCCATTAAAATATATAAAGGCGCAGAGGGTGCTAGATCAGGGGTTCCATTGACAGGAGTCATGCGTTACCAAATGATTTAAATCACTTGGGGCCCTGTGCAAACATCTTATCGAACAAATACAAATAAAGGGGGAGTGAATGAGGAGAAAGAAAATGAGGTGCAAAGCCCTGGGTGCTCTGGGATCAGAGAAGACACAAAAGTGGGGGTGGATGCGGAATGGTCGGGGAGCCAGCTTCCTTCACCAGCCAGAGGGCTGCCCAGGATGCTGGTAGGGGCAGGTGCTGCAGCCACAGCAACGGGCACAGTGAGAAGCTGCTTCAGCGGTATCTGGGTCCTCAGGGAAAGATGTATTTCTACCCTGTTCTGGGAAAAGGGGTCCTGAAGGTGATAAGAAGATAGATTACAGTGTGATATAAGGAACATCCATATTTTCCTAACATAATCTGTCCCAGAAGGAAACAGAATGCCATTGAAGATATCAAAATGGAGCTGTAGCAAATAGAGGTAGATGTTGTAAAAAGAATCCCACGGGTCAGGCAGAAAAAAGTCCATACAACCTCTTTAGTCCCTCCCACCTCAAATGCTTCTGGAGCACACACACACACACACACACACACACACACGAGGAGGCCTCTCTGCACCTATGAGTTATATTTATTATATAATTTATCCGTTTACAAACACTCGTTACTCTCTGGGTTAGTAATTCTAAGTCCTTGGAGTGTAAGAACCTCATTTCTATAACCCATCCTTTGTTCTGCCATGTGGACAGAGACTTTATAAAAAGGCACTTGATGATAAAAACCAAGAACTTCGAACACCGAACTAACGGCCTGAGAGTCACCAAGCTTAGTCTTCCCGTGCAAGGAGGAGGAGAGGGGAAAGCTCAGAGGACAGGGGCCAGACACAGGCACACCAGGCTGCTTCCCCCACACAGACGTGCTATCCTGCTCTTCCTCGAGGCTTCCAACACCCCTTCCCTCCACCCCCGCTCTCTCCTCTACCCCTGAGCCCATTCACCTAGTCAACTTGTATTCATTCACTCTTCAACTCTGCTCAGTCCTCAACCCAGATCAGACTCTTCTGTGCGACAATCTCAGAGAAGCATGTTCCTCATCTTGGGAGAACTTGTCTCAGTTTATAACTGTATGCTCATTAGGAGGACTGTTGATTAAAGTCTGTCTCGTCCTCTAGAGACTCAGCTCTGTGATAGCAGGGACTGTTTCTGCCCATCCCTGTATCCTAGAAAAATGCCCAACACAGAGTAGATGCTCAATAAAGTATTTGTTGCTGGAATGAACAAATGAACAATGTAACCATCTCCTCCTACCTACTTCTTGCTCCCAACTACTAAACTTTATCATTTGCTGGCTCCATAATCTTAAGCAAATTACTCAACGTCTGAAAAATGGAAAAATAACACCTTCCTTGTAGGGCTGCTGCAAGGATACTTTTTCATATAGTGCATGACACATAATAGTAAATGTTAGCCACTATTACTACTATACTCCCAAACTGAACACCACAGCCTTACCAAGGATTTCCATCGTTCCACCCCCAATTTCTACCAATTTGTCAAATCTTCTCTGCCAGCTGCCAACTACCGACATGCTAGGTAAGTCTTAGGTGAGTCATCATCTTTATCTTACTGATAAAGAAGAGGAAGAGCACTGAAGGCTTCACCATTGGATTTGGGGATTTTTGTAAGATACAAGCATAGTATATGGCACATCGCATCACACAACACAAATAAATTTAAACCAGGGGGTAAAAAGGAAGAGAGTGGAAGAGAGCAACGGAAAAGAGATGAAGCAAGGTGAGCTGGAGAAGATAAGAAGCTTTAACCAGAGACTCAGAAGATCTGGATCCTAATCCTGGCTTCTCTCCAAGGCTACGTGATTCTGAACACATCCCTTCCCTCCAGGGGCCCTATTTTTCCCATCCATACAACAAGAGGACTGGGATCGATGACCTCTGAGACATCTTCTTGGTCTAAACTTTAATAATGATGTCTAAAAATCCTCAGGGTCAAATGAGTGGTGTACAATTTAATTTTCTTGGCACCTTTTGAATATTTAGTCTGACCAGTGTCCTTGAATAAAACATCCACTCTAATATCAAAGACCACTAATATGATTAACAATTTCTATTGAAGTCTAGTTGATTTACAATGCTGTGCCAATCTCTGCTGTACAGCAAAGTGACTCAGTTTTACATACATATGCTTTTTTTTTTAATTGAAGTACAGTTGATTTACAATGTTACGGTTACCAATTTTAAAATTTGGGAACTTGGCTGTATATCTTGTTTGTTTGTTTTTGTAAAATTTCCCAAGTCTCCAAAGTTGTATCATGAATAATATCACATAACAAAAGGTCTGAAATTTTTTTAAGTTAATACAGGAATAAAATTTCCAAACATGAGATGTCCAACTAAAAAGAAGAGAAGAAGCAGCCTGCAAAGAGATTGAATAAAAACATAAGGGCCTGGGGAGAATTACTTATTGAGAGCCGACTCTGTGTAAAACTCTATTTTAGGCACTGCCATGAAGTTATATAATTTAATCAACACTGAATGATTGGTGTGAATCCCATTTTACAGAAAAAGAAACAGGTCACAGAGGTTTAATGACTTGCTCAAGATCACACAGCTTGGAAGTGGCAAAGCTGCAATAATGGTGATGATAATAACAATAACTGATGTTTTGAGAGCACTTACTTCATGCCAAACTCTTTACATGGATTGTCCCATTTAGTCCACAAAAACACCCCGTGAGAAGGCATTATTATAATCCTCAAATTACAGGGGAGGAAACTGAAGCATAGAGGGAGGTGAAGTCTCAAGCTCAGAGCCTCCAGCTGTCCCCAGTCGGTGCCCCCAGTCACTGCCCTGCAGGGGACCCACCAGTCCGTGTGACCCCAGCTCCACTTTTCATTGGCCCACACTGCCTCTTTAAAAGTGGACAGTCCCAAGGACTTCTGGAGGTTGTTCAGAGTCACAGGGACACCTGTGTGGGCTAGGGGCACAAAGACAGCCCGGCCAGATCACTAAGGGAGCATCACCCTCGGCTTATACGGCAAAGATCAGAGTCCTAAGACGTGCCAGGCACTCCACACGGCTGCTCCATTTTCACCACTCACTTTATTAGCTGTCAAATCAGGGGCACTGGCGAGAGAAGTCCAGACAGAGTGCACCTGAGGAGCCCCTGGACCAGCTGTAGGACGGTCTGTATCACACAGGATGGGGGCTTCCCAGACAAAAGCAGGGAGGACTGGTTTCTTCTCCAAACCTGGGGAGGGCATCGCAGGAAGCCCTGGTCCTAGATTGTTTGTGTATTTGGCTCCCTTGCCCTCCACAAGCCCCTCCCTCCAAGCACCTCGGTTCTCTTAGCGCTGGGTGACTGCCCCTTTGCCAAGGGCCTGCTCCACTTCCTCCCTCCCAGGCCTCAGGGTTGTGCTGTGCCCCAGCCTGCACTGCTGGTCGGCCTGCTTGTTCCACCCACAGAATTCCTTCTCATCCTCAGGGCCTGGCTCAAAAGCCACTGCCTCCCTAAAGTATTCTATTAACCCCTAGTCAGAATGGGCCATCCGTTCCTTAGGAGCCACTGGCATGGTGCTTGTACCCCTGTTCTAACTACTATTCTATGCCACCAAATATAAGCTCATTTGATGACATGTCTTACGTTGCCCACTGTCTTAGTTAAGGTTCTCCAGAGAAACAGAACCAGTAGGTTCTATAGAGCAAGATTTATTATAAGGAATTGGCTCACATGATTATGGAGGCTGGCAAGTCCAAAACCTGCAGAGCCGATGTCCAAGTTCAAATGCTGTCAGGCAGGAGAATCCTCTCTTACTCAGAAAAGGGTCAGCTTTTGTTCTATTCAGGTCTTCAACTGATTGAATGGGGCACACCCACATTAGGGAGGGCAATCTGCTTCACTCAGTCTACTGATGTAAATGTTAATCTCCAAAAACACCCTCACAGAAACACGCAGAACAACATTTACTAAATATCTGGGCACCCGTGGCCCAGTCAAGGTGACACATAAAATTAACCATCATATCCACTGAGGGGTAGAGAACAGTGATCCTTCCTTATGTTGTCTGTATTCCTCACAGCACCTAGCATAGGGCCTGACCCAGAGCAGGTGCTCAGTGTTTGCTGGAAGAAAAAAGAGTCACAGGCATTGCTCTTACCACAAGCTTTTATGTGCCACCAAGGATGTCAGAGACCATCCCCTCCAACTACCCAAAGAGAATACAAAACTAAGGAAAACAGATGACTCTTCACACAGACGAGTCCGAAACAGAGCCAGGCACTCTCAATATTCAGCAAATAGTTACTGAGTACTTTCTATAGGCCAGGTGCTGTCCCAGGTGCCAGGGGCCACAACAGTGAATGAAACAGACAAAACTCCCTTCCTTGGCAAAGCTGACATTCTAGCAGGGGGAAGACAGACAATGGACAAAAATCACATAAAACATATCCCCTGGCAAACGACTTTAAGTGCTATAAAGACAAAGTAGGAAAAGGAGATAGGAAGAACTGGGGAGGGAGGTGGAGGCCCAGGACAAGTGCCCAGCTCCCCACTTCCTGTCCAGGGCTTTTTGTCTATAGCACACCACATTTTTTAAAGGAAGAAACTTAAATTGAAGAGCCCTCACCCGACTCCTGAAGGGACAGTGAGACTTGTTCTAACTACCTCTCAGGACTATGATGAAAAGGGAGACAATAAACATGAAAGCACTTTATAAACTCTAAATAGAGGTGCTGGAAATATCATGACTGTCACTCTTTCTCTAAAGCCAGTTTGCAAAGAACCATCATGAGAGGCTGGACCGTGAGCCCCTGACCTGAGGGGCTCTGGCCCCTGCTCTGGCCCAGTGCTTGGGCTTCCTGCTCCTCCAGGAGCCCAGCAGCACATCAGGCTGCCAGTCACACCTAGCAGTCACTTGGCACCCAGAGAAAAAACATCCCTGATTGAGGCCGGTGCCTCTGCAGATGTTTCCCAACTCATTTCACATTCCAACTCCCAAGCTTCTTCACACACTTTTAGACTCTTATTAATAACACTTTAAAATGTAGATTGCTGCCTAATCTTAGCTGCGTAATTAAAAAAATAATCTTGCTTCTCTCCCTCCCAGCAAGAAAGGAAACCATACCCCAGGGCTTCTGCAGCTAAGAATCACACCCTGCAGAAAAGCTAGCAGGAGGCTGCAGGTGGGGGTGGGGAGGACGGAGGGAGGGAATGGGGGGAGTTGAAGCCAAGAAGCAAGTCTAATCCTTGATTTTGGAGAAAATGAAAACGAGGCTGAAGGAGGCGAGGGGTTTGCCCGAGGACACACAATGTATTTTGGCAAAGCCAGAACCCGAATCCCAGTTTCCTGCTTCCCAGGAACCTCTGTCCACTGCTTCGTGGGGGGAGGAGAGGAAGAAGGCAGATGTGAAGTCCTTGAAGAGTAGGAACCTGTACTTGTGTCATTCTCCGTGAGCACTGCTCACTGCACAAGGAGAAACAGCTACAGGTCTCAGATGTTCAAGATGATTATGGGAACAAGGCTCAAAATTCTTGACATTCAGTTCAGAGTCACAGACCACCAGAGCAGGAAGGGACCTCAGAGTACTCTAACCCTACCGTCTGCTTCTGCTTCAGCTGGGAAAAGTGCAACCCAGTAAGGAAAGTAACTGACTTACACAAGGTAAGGTAGCAGTGGGTTAGAAGCAAAGCAAGACTAGAACCCAGGTCGCCCTGACTTCTAGCACATTCTACTCACAGCTTCTTAGAAAAATACGTCAACCTCTCAAAGCTTCAACTGCCACCTGCATTAGCTAATTACCAAAGGCCTCCTGGGCTCCTTGGCATAAAAGAGCAGAGACAGGCAAGGTCCACACGGCTCCTCACTGCCTGCTTCTCTAGCATGACTTCTTGGAAGGCCCAAGAGCAAGGTAATGGAAAGACACACATCTCTACCCCCATCACCTCAGGGTTCTCCTCTCCCCACCTAGCCCTGGACTTTGCCTTCAATTGCTGTCTCTTGCAAAAGATCATCAGCAGTTTCCATCTCTGTGAAGTTACAAAAAAAGAAGAAAAAAGGCCAAGCACTGAGCCCAGCTGTTGGTGAAGCTGCGTTTTCCACTGATGACTATGACTCACAGTGCCCGAGCTGGAGGCTGGAGCTGGGAATGAGACTTGGGTGATTGGGCACAGGGAAAGCCGCAGTTCCTAAGCACGCCTGGGCCTGCAGAGACGCGCTGCCTGAGTCCCTCGGGTAAAGTCCCAGCACCTGGCTGTGGGCACACAGCGACCCCTGCAGACCATCCTGAGGTCCAGCAGGACCAGGAGCAGGGCCAGTGCATTCTGCAAAGCTCACCATGGTATCCAAGCTGTCATGTTAGGAAACCAGGGTCCCACCTCCAAAACCCCAAGAGATCCCCCAATACTCTTTGCATCCTTGGCTTTCAAAGAGAAACTGGCTGTTAGTTAACGGGAGGCCCAGATTAAGATCTTCAAGCAGGGAGACAAAGGTTGCCCCCGATCCTTGGGTGGGCAAATAATTCACCCAGGGGTAGGAGCAAGGAGGGGAGGGAGCCTGTCCCGGATGCCAGTTTGTGGTCAACCAGTGAGAACATCTTGGGACATGACTCTGGATGGTGTCTCTCAAATTTCCTCTAACCCCACCCCTGGGAACTGTCCCAAGTTCTTCAGGAGAGTTGAGTATTAAAGACCTATTGGGGCCTTAAGAGAGCTGCACTCACAGATGGGGGGAACTCTCCCAATCCCACCTGTAAGGACCCTGCGAGAGCGAGAACAGAGCAGCAGGACAAGGTCAGGAGGAGCCTGTGGAAGTGACGCCCACCCACTGCCAGTGGTCTGGGGACTTGCCACTTGCCTCAAGCAGTGGCAGTAAGGAGCACCACCAGAAGAGGCCATAAGGAGAACCTGCTATGATCAAGCACCCATCAGGAAAGGGAAGATAATCAGACCTGGAGTCCCAGTAATTTCAGTGAAAGGGGCCCTACAGGTTACATTCAAATTGCTCATCTGGAGGTCCAAGGCCTCGTGGTGTGAAGGGCCATCAGGCAAGATCCACCGTGAGACAGCCTGTATTTCCTTCCCTTCCACATCTGATCTCTCTCCCACTCTGCTCCCAGATCCCATCTGTCCCTCAGGCCCCAGAAAAAACACACTTTACCAGCACCCCACCCACCAAGAAATTCCACCAATGCGACCTTCTGTAAAAACCTGACTGGGTTTAAGATGACCTCCGAGGCGTTCATGTTGAGTCCCACTAGAGATGGTGAGCACCAAAGCTATAGTGTCTTCCCTGGAGAGGCTGACTTTTCCATGGCCAGGGACTGGGAAAGGCATCTGCTACACAGGATTTTTCATTTCATAGGATCAGCTCCAACCAAATCAGCAAAGCACTGTTACTATGGACCATCTGCCAGGACCCGGAAACAGCCCTGTTACATAAAGGGGCTGGTGTAATGAAATTTATTAAACTGGATTCTTCCTTCCTCCATAAAGGAGACGAAGCAATTACAGTCTCTCTTAGGAGATGCGCTGCAGGGCAGTGGAGGAGCCCTGGGCTAGAGACCCCTGGGTTCTAATCCTGGCCCTGCGTCCATTAGCTATGGGACCGTCTCCCTGGGCTTCTGGTTCCTCAAATTTCAAATAAGGATGAGATGGTCCCTTCCAGCATTAAAAGTCCATGACTTCTTATTGTTTTCACCAAAATGGCAAACAAAGTAAGCATACTTTGATATTAATTTTGTACGGTAGAGTTAATTTTCTGAAGAAGAGCAGTGCCTTCATACTTGCAGGCTAAAGGAGAAAAGTGCTGAGCGGAGCCCCTGACCCAGGGGCTGGCTGGAGGGAGATACACAGAGGAGAAACGAGAGGTTAGTACCTTCTATCACCCAGGCAGGAAAGGCCCAAGCGAATCACAGAGAGTTCTCTGGGAAGCAGTACAGTACTGTCAGTGATCCCGTTTGTGCACACAGTACTTTGCATGCACAAAGCGCTTTCACATCCAGGATCTTACTTGATCCTCACAATGTCCTCTGGTAGACAAGGTGACACTGCTGACCCCATTTCACTCTGAGCAAGGTAAGGCCAAGTAACTAGGTGGGCTGAGTCCATGTCTCTTAAGCTCTCTTCAGTTTCCTCACACGTAAAATCGGGAAGGAGCCTTGCTCGGCAAACTTTGGGTAAGGATTAAATAGATGATTTTGCAAATCCCTGGCAGAACGCCTGGCACACAAGTGCGTCCTTGGTAAACATGAATAACCCTTCCCCACACCCTCCATCTCCTCGGGGAGGTGTGGGAGAAACCCCGAAGCTGCTCATCTTCAGGCCCTTATGAAATGCTTCAAGACGGAAGGAAACACAACCTTCCCTGTGGCCTGAGACAGCTCCCCAGAGAGTGGACCAGTGAGCCAGGTAACTCCAGTCCCTACCAGTCTCGGCCTTTCTAATGGTTGCCCAGGTCATGGGGGAGAGGGTCCTCCTGGGAATCCAGAGTACCTCAAAATCAGCCACAGAGAGACCTGAGTAGAAAGCAGCCTGTAAGAGCTGCCCCGAGGCAGGGCCCCCCCTCCCTTGTTCAAATATATCGCCTCCACCCCGAAACCTTCAGCTGCTCCTTGCACTGCTCACAGAATAAAGCCTGAATAAGGACCCATGCCTGTTATTCTTGAGGGATTCCAGTCCCTTCTGATCCTCTCTGGCACCATGTTAAGCAAACCACACCAGGGTGCACTTCCTACTTCTATACCTTTGTTTCCAGGATTCCTTCTGCCTGGAATGCCCTGCCCTCACCTCAGCTATTCAATAAATATTTGTTGAATAATAAAGTGAAGGCATGAAAGAAGGAATGTGTGAATGAGTGAATGACATGATATATACCCCCACTGAGGCAGCCAAATTAGGGATTATGATTCTCGTTTAACAGATGAGGAAATTCAGGCCCAGAGAGGTTATTGACTTGCCTAAGATCACACAGCCAACAAGGAGCCAAATTAGAACTTGAACCTGGCTCTTCAGGGCTCTTTTGGCTACCTCAGGCTTCCTCCTAAGGTAAAAAGTCACTCTTAGATTAGGAAAAAGCTGATCCAAGATTCCTCAAAATGGGCCGCTTTCATCTTGGCACACGTCCGAGAGCACTTTAAGGCACTGGCTGTCACTATGATTATTGAGAGTTCCCGTGAGACAGGCAAGGTCCCCTGAGAAAGGGCAAGCACAGTGCCATCTGTCAAGAACCTAAAAATGATGGCGCAATTACAGGCCGGTCACTTAATGCTCACTTTTAGAGAGCTCCTGGAACAAATCAATCTCCACCAGGAAAGAGGAGGAGGGTTCTTTGAATGGAAACTCAGCCCTCTTGCCAGGGACCTCCGAGCCCTTACCAGAACCACCCTGTGAACTCGCAGCATGGCCGGTGCGCCAACCCCCTGCCCCAGGGACAGATGGGTCAGCCGAGACCCCACAACCCTAGGGCACCAGGCATCACTGTCAGCCTCAGGGAGCTGAAGCTCTCTCTGCCCTGGGCCTCTCCAAGAAGGTGGGAAGAGGGCAGGGCCACAGGCCGGTCTCCTGAGCACAGCCACTGAAAATGGCATCGCTCCCACATCCGAAAACTGCAGCCACGCCATGCAGCTAACCCTCATGGAGCCCTTCTTCTACGCCAGGGGAGATCCAGGGGGAATGAAACAGACCAAGTCCCTAACCCCATGGGGCTCACACCTGGTGAGGGGAGAACGATGACAAAAGAGTAAACAAACAATGATGCTGTAGTTTCAGGCAGTGAAAACTGCTCTGGTGGAAAACAGAGCTGGGCGTGGAGTCGAGTGGGTCTGAGACAGGTGGAGGTAGTCACTTTCAGTGGGGTGCACAGCGAGGGCCTCTATGGGAGGTGACAATGGGCAGAGTGATGGGAAGGTGGCAGTCGCTACATGGGTGGGGCTCAGGGAGACCAGCACTCCTGGCAGAGGGAACTGCTGGGAGTTCATCTCCAGATGCAGAGAGGAAAGGTACTTGACCTCTTCTCAGAAGGCCTTCTACCACCAGACACCACCCCCGAACCTGCTCCACAAATACCTGCCCTTTACTGCTTCACAGGCCTCCTCCCCGCAGCAGCCCACCACAAGCTTTCTCCACAGCAGAGAGAAACATATGTGTTCCTCCCTGCCCTCCAGCCTGGGAGTTGCTTGCTACATTTCCAGTGCAGTTGCTTTGAGGGGAGGTGGCATGAGGAAGTAAAATGAGTCTGACCTTTGACATCAAACAGAGCATGGTTCGAGTATCTGCTTGGTTAACTACCTGTGTTACTTTAGACAAGCCACTCAGCTTCTCTGAGCCTCCATTTCCTCACCTGGACTGCAGGGGAAATGAACCCTACCTCAGAGAGTTATGAGAGTACGTAAGTGGCAGCACCTGGCAGAGCACCCGGTACATGGTAAGTGCTTGGCAAAGATTTGTTCCCTGCCCTACTCTGACCCCCTTGGAAATTAAAAAAAAATTTTTTTTTGTTCAACCAACTGTGCTGACTTACTGCAATGTACCTCTGGCGAGGCCCATCTGTTGGGTGTGGGGACTCCGAGATGACCCTTGACGAAGAGGAGGGCCCTGAACCAGAGGAAAACTGGGCAGACAGGAGGGGAGCAGAAAAGACAAAGGACACGGTCCTCACTGCAGGTGGGAGGGTGGAGATCATTAGGACCAGATGCTCAAAGAAACCACAATCAAGGCAGACAGTTAACTACTGTACCCTTTCCTTCCCACCTCCAGCTCACTGGCCCAGGGCCCAGGCTCTTATCTCCTGACTCTTCCTGTGGGGCAGCCAGCTAGAGGCCAAACCCATCTCAGTTCTTCTAACAAGCGAGGAGATTAACTCACAGGGAGACCTTAGGTAACCTCCTTCCTTCTCTGGGCCTGGTAGTGACCTCTGGGTCCTTTCAGCTCTGACCTTGCTAATTCTGACTCTGGATGCTGGCCATACCGGCCTCATCCGTAAGGCTAGCTGCCTGCCCACTGCTGCCATCTGGTGGCTCTCCAGGCCCAGCTGCACTCGGCTTTGGCCAGGCTCTCTGCAAGCCCCTTATTCGAGCGCACCTACTTCAAAGGGTGAATCTTGCTTCTGCCGTAGCTGGACACACACTGCACTCCTCTGGACCACAGATCAATGGGTATTTGTTGCCAAACACGAAAACCAAAAATAACCCCAGAACTTCATCTCTCTAGCATAGATGACACAGCTGCAGCTGAGAGCCTGACCTCCCTGCCCAAACAGAGGAAGTAACCTGCCCAAGGTCGCACAGCTGCCTGGCTCCCAGACCAGCACCCAATTCTGCTTTACCACAATGCTTAGGGCTGGTGGGCACCCTGGAAACCAAAAGTAGAGTCAGCCCAGGGTCAAGAAAACAAAACCTTTGGAAGGTGGGAAACAAACTGTCAGGATTCCTTGCAAACCTCAAGAAATGGTAAGATAGGACATGTGAATATGTGAGCAGTGCCTGCAGAAATTCACTGGAAATAACAAACTGGAGGTGGCCAGGGTACCTCCTGACCTTGGAGGGCATCATTCACAAGGACGCCTGCAGGTCTTCTGTAAACCAGTCTCCAAGCACCACCACAGCCTGGATCCTAGGCTAGGCAGACCGCCAGAGGGCGACATAGGGTGAGGAAAACACACACATAGCATCAATGGGTTTGCATGGGCTTCCCCCGCCAGACACTGCTCCTCAGGGTCGAGTTCTATCTTTTCTTCTCTATCTCCAGGCCTCTTGGCACCTGGCCAGAGGAACTGGATAAACGTGTATACAGGCAGATCCCTCAGATTCCTGCACAACCATGGGAACTGTCCACGCTCTATGGATTCAACTGATCACACTCTTGGCTCTGTCTGCAGCCTTCTTCTAAACCCTGTAGTACAGACCCTGAGAAAAATACTGTGACTTCAAGTAGGCCACTTGCCTTTTCTGGCCTCTATTATCTCACATCTGCATAACTGAGTTCTGCTGGATGATCTTCAAAGTCCTTTTAAATCTAAAATTCTAGAATTTGAAACCAAATTGAGGCAAATCAAAGCCACTCTTCACCTGCTGAGCAAATAGGACAGTGAGAAAGGGGGAAGTAGCCAAACAATGCTTCCCTCTCGTGGTGTAACACTGTCACTACACCCTCTCAGCTCGGCCCTATAACTCAACTCCACTCCATCCTACCCTGAACTCTGAACCGGAGAAATCATCTTACAGCTAGGCAGCTAAGCGCAGGTACAGTGGAGCGAGACAGAAAGAAAGGACGCCAGGCTCAAGGAACCAATGAGGCCTCTGAGATGGTTCCACAACAGTGGAGAAATTCTCCATCTTTAGGAATGAGTGTATCTTGGAGCTCAAAGGACCTTTTGTGACCTCCAATTCCCCTCTCCAGATGAGGAAACCAAGGCTCAGGGATGTTCAGAAGGGACTTGCCTGAGGTCACAAAGCTGACTCATGACTGAGCCAAAAATAGATCCCCGCTTTCCTGCCTCCTTCAGCCTCTTGCCTCTTTTCCATGCAAACTCTCAGATGAGGTCCATGGAAGTGATGTGTCAAGGGCATATATATACACAGGAATACACCAGCAAAGAGGCCAGTTCCCTGCACTGAGAAAGTTTATTCATTAACTCTTATGGGGGATATAATCAGACTGCAAATTACATAATCAGCATAGAAAATATAAAAGAAAATAAAATTCACTCATAATCCCACCAATCAGAGATAATACTCTGCCATATTTCCTCCTGATCTTTCTAGGCAAACATTCTTTTTGGAAAAAAAAAATTAGAAGTTGTAGTGTAGTACCTTATTGTAACCTACTCTTTTTACTTACCTTATCATGAGCACGTTCCTCTGTCATTAAATATCCTCCTAAAACATTCTATTTAGGGGCTATATATTCCAACATACCATATATTCCAAATTTGTACCATAATTTATTTAACCAGTTCCCCCTACAATTTCATTTGTTTCCATGTATTTGTTTTTGTCATTATAAATTAGGCTGCAATGAATGGTATTATACTTAATCTCCCAATGCACCCATAATAATTTCCTTAGGCCCGTTTTACTTTTTTTTATAGGATGAAATTTCAGAGCTGGAATGGCCTTTGGATATCATTATGTCCACAACCTCTTATTGTCCAGATGGGAAGAAGGGGACCAGAGAGTTCTGTGTCTTGCCAGAGGACAAAGAAAGCAACAGAACCAAGTCTCAAACTCTCCACCCATTAAAACGGGACCTTCCCAAAGGATTTCACACCCTTTCCTGACTACCCTCTCCCACACTGACTTCCCCTTCCCCTGAAACCCTAGAGCCTTCAGAGTCTAGGCCACTCCTCTGGCTCTGCCATATTTTTTCATTCTTCGACTAAATATTTCTTTTGTTCATCTAACTATAAACTTCCTGAAGGTAGTTCTGGATTTTATGTTTCCTTGTAGTCCGTAGCATAGTGCTATATATATCTAGGTAAGCATGCCACAGATACCTTCTGAAGGATCAAGGATAACTAGGAATTTTCTTCCTTACTGCTTGGGAGAATCACTGATAAAAGCTGGAAAAAAATGTTTCTTTGAAAAGTAAAAGTTTAGTTCATGGGTTAGAGCATTCTGAGATACATACTACTTGGACTTAGAGTAGCAGGCTTGGGGACAAAAGACCAGGTTCAAGTTTTAACTCTGCCCAACTATGTGAGCCAAGGCAGTGCAGTTAACCAATTAGGGACTTGTCTGGAAAGCAAGGATAATAACACCCATCTTGCCACCTTCAGATGAGAAAGTGGAGATGAAAGCACTTTACGGTGATAAAAGTGGTCCACAAGAGCTATGACTGCTATTGTATTATCATAAATGGAAATGTGGCTGCCTCTGTGAATCCTGGGATGGCCTCCAGACCCACGCTCCTGGAGCACCATCTCGTAATTTCTACTCCGCACACAACTCCATTAAGGGAATCTCTGGCTACACATTTCAGGTAAGAATTAGTGTTTTCTTGAAGCAGAATTTCACGTATGGAAGGAACTATTATTCCTGGTTCAAGTCGCTGGGTGTGAGCAGTTAAGCCATCCACATTTCCTCCTCATCTCTGGAGAGAAAATGACAAGCAGAAAGAGCACTAGACTGAGGCCATGAGACCCGAGTTTTGTCCTCCCTCCTTCCCTAACGCTCTGTGCTTCCCCCTCTTCAGTCCTCAGTTTCTCCATCTCTAAGCTGAGGGGGTCAGGCCAGACGAGCTCTAAGTTCTCATCCATTCCTGACATTCTAAGGATTCTAGTATAAAAATTAATGGCTTAATAAAAAGAAATGAAATTGAGTTATTTGTAGTGAGGTGGATGGACCCAGAGTCTGTCATACAGAGTGAAGTAAGTCAGAAAGAGAAAAACATACCATATGCTAACACATATACATGGAATCTAAAAAAAAATGGTTCTGAAGAACCTAGGGGCAGGACAGGAATAAAGACGCAGACGTAGAGAATGGACTTGAGGACATGGGGAGGGGGAAGGGTAAGCTGGGACGAAGTGAGAGAGTGGCATGGACATATATACACTACCAAATGTAAAACTGATAGCTAGTGGGAAGCAGCCACATAGCCCAGGGAGATCTCAATGCTGACATAAAGGCACTGTCTTGCCTCTTTGCTTCAGTTTTCTCATTTGCCAAGTAAGGAAGTTTCTCTTTCCATTTCTGATTCTCTAAAACTTATAAGGCTTTAGGACTTTTTAAGATGACACTGAAGAGAGTGAACAATGTCAGGAACTCTGTATTGGGGCCCACTTTTTCAATCCATAGCCTCTGTGAGACCACAAGGCTGCTTTGTGATACTGCGTGGCCCAGGGAAAGCATCCAGCATCCCCAAGGCAACCGGGCTCTAAACATTCTGACCAACCCCATGTTGAGGTTTGGATCATGTGTAAATCATTCCCCTTGAAATTCTAATAAATCACCAGCAACCAGCACTTAGCATTTGTAAGCACTGATCTTTCTGCACTCGCCAGGGGAGTCCTGAATCAACCTGTTACTGACCCAGAGACACTCAGATCCAGCCCTACGGAGACCTCTGCTGGAAAGAGAAGATATGGGACATCTGACCTCCTGATCGCTCCAGAGTTTCAAAGGGCAGAGGAAGCCACCATATACTGAACTGACATGAGCCCTGTCCTGTGCTGGATGCTGGAAGCTTTGATACACCATCTCATTTAATCCTCATCCAAGGTCAGCAATATTTCCCCGTTTTCCTAATGAAGAAATAAGCTCAGAGAAATGAGGCTTATTCATTTGTCCAGCATGCACTGAGTACCTACCTCGGATGTGCCAAGTACTTTGCTAAGCACAGAGGACACGATGCTGAGCAAAACAGACATGGCTCTTTCCCAGATGGAGCTTACAGTCTAGTGGGATGGGAATTAGTTAAAGAATCCTGTAGAAAATAGTGCAGGACTTCCCTGGTGGTGCAGTGGTTAAGAATCCACCTGGGGCTTCCCTGGTGGCACAGTGGTTGAGAGTCCGCCTGCCGATGCAGGGGACACGGGTTCGTGCCCTGGTCCGGGAAGATCCCACATGCCGCAGAGTGGCTGGGCCCATGAGTCATGGCCATTGAGCCTGCGCGTCCAAAGCCTGTGCTCCGCAACGGGAGAGGCCACAACAGTGAGAGGCCCACATACCGCAAAAAAAAAATAATAAGAATCCACCTGTTGAGACTTCCCTGGTGGCACAATGGTTAGGAATCCGCCTGCCAGTGAGGGGGACACGGGTTCAATCCCTGGTCCGGGAATATCCCAAGTGCCGCGGAGCAGCTAGGTCCATGTGCCACAACTACTGAGCCTGCACACCACAACTACTGAAGCCTGTGAGCCCTAGAGCCCGCATGCCGCAACTACTGAGCCTGAGCGCCTAGAGCCTGTGCTCTGCAACAAGAGAAGCCACTGCAATGAGAAGCCCGTGCACCACAACGAGAAGCCCGCACACCACGATGAAAGGTAGCCCCCACTCACCGCAACTAGAGAAAGCCCACTCGGCAACTAAGACCCAACGCAGCCAAAAATAAATTAAAAAAAAAAAAAAGAAGAAGTAATGTGTTTAAAAAAAAAAGAATCCGCCTGCCAATGCAGGGGACACGGGTTCGAGCCCTGGTCCAGGAAGATCCCATGTGCCGCAGAGCAACTAAGCCCGTGCGCCACAACTACTGAGCCTGCGCTCTAGAGCCCGCGAGCCGCAACTACTGAAGCCTGTGCACCTAGAGCCCGTGCACCACAACTACTGAGCCTACGCTCTAGAGCCCGCGAGCCACAACAAAAAGTAGCCCCTGCCCGCTGCGACTAGAGAAAGCCCGTGCGCAGCAACGAAGACCCAAGGCAGCCAAAAATAAATAATTAATTTTTTAAAAAAGAAAATAGCGCAAAGGAGAGGCTGTAGTGCCCTAAGAGATAAAAGAGAAAAGTGATGAGTCAGGGATGTCAAGGGAAGGCCTCCCTGAGCAGGTGATGACTAAGTTGAGGTCTAGGGGAAAACAAAAAAAGGACATAACTAAGTCAAAATGAAGAAGGAGAGCAGGGTAAGTGTGGCAAATAGAGGGAACATCAGCTGCAAAAGCACTATGGTGGGAAATCCAGGATCCATTCCAGGTACCAAGGCCAGAGTAGAGGTCAGCCAGAGATTAAGAGCTAGCTCAGTTAGAAACAGGGCTGGAAAGGCAGGCAGAGGGCAGACCACGCAGGGCCTGGTGACCACTAAGGACTATGTCTTTATCATAAGAGCAATGGGAAGCCACTGGAATGTGACACATAGGTTTGAAAAGATCTTCCAACTGAGGCATGGAGAACAGACTGGGGGGAGAGGGAGCGATGTGGGAAGCTGAGGACACCAGGCAGAGGCCACTGCAGGATCCAGCAAGAAGGTGACAGTGGCCTGCACCATGGTGGTGATGGAGAGGAACTGGCACAATCAGGAGGCTGGCAGAGCTGAGTCACACCTCGGCCTGTCTGACTTCAAAGCCACGCTTCTCTCTACCTTGCCATCTATTCATTCGTTCAGCAATTAGTTACTAATCATCTACTATGTGCCGGGCCTGTGCCAAGTGCTGGGGATATAGCCGTGAACAAAACAGACACTGTTCTCATGGAATTTACAGTCTAGACATTAAACAAATAAGAATGCAAATGGATGTATACAATCCATTTTGTAGGAAGAATACAGTTTCGTAGTATGTATACAATCCATTGAAGGGAGAATAGTGTGATCAGAGATTTTAACAGGAAAAATTACCTGTAAGGCCATGATGATCTTATATTGATAATATAAAAGAGCTACGTGCTGGCTGCATGTAAGTGAAAGACCTCAGGAAACTTTGCCTGTCAGACCTGGCCAGTTCATGAGCCTGAGGGGAGAAGCTGGTGTGTCTCAAGCCCTGCACAGACCCTGCCGAAATAGAAGCCTTTCTAAAAGCAACTGCTAACTCCTTAATGTACGCACACATCCCAAGCACGGGCACCCCCTGTACAGGTATGTACAGCATTTTACAGTTAGTTAGGATCTTTCACACAGATTCATTCATTTGAAACTCACAGCAGCTGTCTGTAGAATGGAGGTAGGTTTTAATACCCTGCATGAGAGAGGAGGAAATTGAGGCCTAGACAGGTGAAGTGACTCAACTAAGGTCACCCAACTAAGAAGGCACACAGATCCACCACCCAGTTCTCACTAGAATCACTTTGGGCCAGGAACTCATGAATCTCAGAGGAGGCAGCTGCAGGTCACCGAGCCTGGATAAAGTCACACAGGAGTCCCATGAAGCTCCCGAAAACAATGATCGGGGACATTAAGCAGCTTGGGAAAGGCTTCTTGAATGCAGCTCCACCAGTCTGAGACACAGGTACCTTGCCAGCTTTCCCAGATTAGAACAGGTTCTCTTGGACTCTTTCCAAGTGCCTCTAATGGAGAAAAGTATTTTTCCATCACAAGCACTGCAGGTAGGCACCAGACTCCTGAAGAGGGAGGACAGAGACTGCATCCCAGATTCCCACATAGACGAACTAAAGTAATCTTGATATCATGTGAACTGCCCTCGCTAAGCACCTACCACTGGGGACGGCAGTCTTGGGCAGCATTTCTTGATCATGGTACCACTAACATTTAGGGCTGGGTATTTCTGTGTCGGGCTGGGGGGGCTGCCCTTGCATCATAGGACATTTAGCAGCATCCCTGGCCTCTACCAACTAGATGCCAGTAGCACGCCCACCCCCAGGTGTGACAACCAAATATGGCTCCAGACACTGCAAACGTCCCCCAAGGAACAAAGTTGGTGTAGGGATTATGAGAAGGGAGAAAGCACAGTCTACTCCCCGTCTCCATCCTAACCCAGCCCAGCCCACCTTACTGGACGCATCTATGGTCACTGCACATAAGCTGTTTTTAATCAATAATACACCCCTAACGTCTTCCAGAACGAGACTGGGGGCAGCCTCTGTGCTGATGTGGCTGCGGGTAGGTCCCAGGAACAACTCTCCACTGGAGCTTATGAAAACAACTAGAGTCAAATAACTCCTTGGCCCAGTAATGAGCTGATTTGACCCTGTGAGCAAATCTTGTTCCCATTAAAATGAGCAACTGGGTCTGATTAAACTGGAAGCCCTGGCTGTTTCTTCTCAATGACACTGCGCCAGGGCAAAGGCTTCCACAGCTACTAGGAGGAGGGCAAAACTGGTGAACCAAACAGCAGGAGACTCTCTTCTACCCAAAACTCAGCACAACAGCCAGGACGCTCAAACATCCCAGCGTTTAACCACTCTGGACTCAGGAGAAAGGGGAAAATAACAAAGTGCATAAACAAGAGATCTGAATTAACAAGTTAATCAAACAGCTGAAACATTACCCAAAGATCACGCTCTCAAGTGGAGGTGGAGACCTGAAGCTGAGCCCCAGAGCAGCTGGGGTGACTCAGACAGTGTCAGGGACATAGGTTCCGACCTCCCACCCTGAGTGCTGGGCTGTTGGCCCAGACATGGAAATCAGCATGAGTTACAGTGCTGCAAAGCTAGAATCAAAGCAGCAACATCTTTATGTCTTTCATTAGTCAGCTGCCTAACCAGTTAACGGATTTACTGACAGACTCAACTAAACCCACTATGGTTTGGTAGTAAGTGTATTTTACTGCACTGCAATTCTTTGAAGACTGACTAAGCATGAAACACCTACCTGTTAACACCCAGTGACTCAGACTACTGCTAGTGTCTGTGCCATTCCTGCACACTGACTTAGCTCCACTGCTGCACTGAAATCTGATAACAGGTCTGTCTCCCCTAGTGACAGTGGGCTTCTTGAGGGCAGGATTAGGATCTAGTACAAGGCATGGTACATAAACAGATCCTCACCATCTGTATGATGGACAGATGGATGATAAAGTCTTCTGTTTCTGTACTCTTAGACTTAAGCCTGTCCACACATTGCAGTGGGAGGGCACGGCCCACATCTTTTCTGTTCCTTCAAGGCTTAGCACACTGCTCAAAAGGTTCACAATAAACAAGAACCGATTTGGTTGGACTCTTGAATCCAAAGAGACAAACTGAAGCCTTCTGATCATGGACCAGCGAGTCCAAGGAAAGAAGAAATCCTCGCAGTCTACCCTGCCTCCTATGCATTTGAATATGTTTCGTCTCTTTTAACTAGAAACAGTTTACTGTAGGCAATGAAAACTTTCTCTGCTAGGCACTGGAGATACAGACGTGAGCAAGATGAACATGGTGCCTCCTATCACAGAACTCACTGTCTGGAGGAGAAGAGAGAGAGTAACAATTATACAAATAAGCGGCTATTATGCTCAGGGTCTCTTTAAGAAAAATTTCTGTCGATGGTCCCAATCTTCAAGCAGTCTGGACTTCTTTGAGGAAAGTCATGATTTTCCTCCAAATGAATGACATAATTAGACCATCCTCTGAAGCGGTAAATATGGAAAGTTTATTATACGCCTTTGTTATATAGGCCTCTGTACCAAAACAATCTTAAAAAAAATTTTAAGAACCAATTAAAAGCACCATGGATATAAATACTCATAAGTCTATGTGTTCAAACGTGTAGTATGTGTGACTTACCCAGGATAACTGAAGCTGACCTGAAAACCTACAAAAGTATTGGATTAAGTCACCAGGTATTTGGAAGTCTACAGATCTGTGTGTCACTAACGAGCAGGCCAAGAGCAGGCAAGAGGACTCCTGAGAACCCCTGAGGTTCAGAAGGCCTTGACACGATAATGGTTCTTAAGAATTACAAACTGCTGGTCTGGGAAATTGTGTCAGTCAGCAAGAGCTCTAGGAAGGCTGGGAAGAAGGGAGGCCATGAAAAAACAAACCCCGAGAACAGTGTCAGGAATATGAAGATCAGGCAAGGAGAACTGCCCTAAGATGAGAAATCAACGAAGATATTATCAAGAAAATATAAAGATGCCAAAAGCTGGATGGCATGGCATGGCCTGGTAAGGTAACATCTGAAGGAATATGTGGGATGCTTGAATCAATGTACAAAGTTTGTTAGGGTTAATAAAAATTTAAATCAAAATACCATGCCAGCTATGACTCAAAGTAATGCTTTTGCCTCAATCTTAAAATATTTAACTTAATAGTTTCTGACACCTTTAATTTAGACTCAAGTGAAAATGCAAATACAGTCATCCCTTTAGCTATGACAAGGCAAAGACTCCCCAACAACCTGGACAAATTTCTAGGTGATGTTTGTTGCAGTGGGTTCCTTCACAAAACCTCATGGACTCTTAGGGCCAGAAGGAGTTAACCTAAGCCAGCTTTGCCTTTTTGCGTGTAAACCTGTGATCCAGAGAGGAAAAGCCACATATCTGGCTGATTGCAGAACTAGACCCCAGGTCCTTCCCTTCCCAACCCTTAAAGCTTTTCATCAGTAAAAACCAAACTACCTAATCCCACCAAGCATTCATAGCTACTTAGACAGCTGTCCCCCAGCTGCTCTTCCCAATCACAAACTCTCTGCCACTCTCACCTGTCTGAGCAACCAGGTGTGTCCACCCATTCCAGACAGCAGCGATCTTTTCATTCTGAAAACAATGTGCTTCTATCTTCTGGGGCACAGGAAGGAAAGCAGCATGGGAAGCCAGTTGCCCATGCTTGTTGCTTCCCCAAACAAACAGCTCTCCTGCATCTTAAACAAACAAAAGGGGGACAAAAGAGGTGAAGGAACATTAGTCCAAAATGATGGAAAATAACCCGTTTGAAAAAAAAAAAAAGTGGTTAAAAGAAGTTGTATTACTCTTAATCCTACAATGTTGAATAGAGCAAAACAAGATACCAAATTCATGTATAGCATAATTATACACAAGATTTTTTAAAATTCTTTAAATAGGAAAAAAGGCCAAATGGTCTTAGCTGTTTGTCAAGGAATAGGAACGTGAATTTTTTTCATTAATTCATTCAGCCAAATATTTGTTCAACATCTACCACATGCAAGACATATGTTTCTCTATTTCCTACATTTTTAAAATAAACGCTTGCATTACCTTTTGTTAGGAAAAATATATATTAGCTTTTTTAAATAACAGGTTAAAAGATAAATTGTTTAAAGCTTAAACTTTATAAACATAAGATGATTTCACTACATGCCCTGTCCAGAAGAAAATATAATGTTATCATATCACATCCACATAGCATTTAAGCTCATTTGAACCTCACAATAATCCTGTGATATAAGCAGGAATGCGACTGACTGACACTGTGATTTAATAGAAAAAGAACAATTTCAGAGTCAAGTGATTCTGGCTTCTATTCTTGGATCTGCTAACTAGCTACTGACCTTGGACAAACCACTTCCTCTCCAAGCCTTAGTTTCACCAGCTGAAGACTGGAGGGGAGGGCGGTTGGTCAAGAAGGGCAGACGATATAACTGATGACACTGTTAACAGGAGAGACTTGTGGGTGACGGCAGCAAACCAGAGGGCACATGCTTGTCCAAAAGGCATTCACATTCACCAAATGTTTAACTGGAAGTCAAACAAAATGGGGCCATAGACCATAATTTGGCTTATAAATCTATAGTTTGTGACTCCTTGGATGATTTCTAAGCACTTTCCCAACCCTAACATTCCAAGGTTCTACACCGCACAGTAAGCACATGGCACACACATGTGGCTACTGAACACTTGAAATGTGGCTAGTCCAAATGAGACATGTTGAAGACAAACAAAGCACAATGGATTGTAAAGACGTAGTGCAAAAAAACCCAAAAGGAGTGTGCCTCATTAATAAGTTTCATACTGATTACATATTGAAATAATATTGTGGATATACTGGGTTAAGTAAAATAAATTATTAAAATTAATTCACCTTTTTCTTTTTACTTTTTGCAATACGGCTCACATTATATTTCTCCTAGACAGCACTCTTCTAGAAGATAAATTAACCAAGGCTCGGAGATGTTAAGTGACTTTCAAGATCACATAGCTAATAAGGGATCAAGTGGGACCAGAAGCCAGGTTTCTTGCTTCCACAGCATTCTGTGACCTCCCAGTAAAGGTTTACAGTATTGCTTGCCCTGAGGCAGTCTGGTCTATTCTCCAAAACTGATCAGAAGCCAAACAGTATCATTAAAGGATATTAGACCAAGATTCCGGCTTCAAGTCCCAAATCTGCTACTGGATCACTCTGTGACACGGGGCACATCACTTCACATTCTGGGTCTCTGTTTCATAGAGTCTGAGGGTCTATAAATCAGAGGAGCCTTTTTGTCACCCAGGTGACCTTGCAGCGCTGACATTCTGCAGTGCTATACAACGAATATGGTATATTTCGTGCCTAGAGAGAGGGCAACCTCCCTGGACCTCATCAGGGTGTATGAAGTATGAGGATCCTTTACAAGAGGGCAGAGGACCCCTCAGCAAAGCTTCAACCCATTAAATGGAGTGCTTAGCTACCAAGGTACCACTGACAATGAGCCTGCGTCTGTAATAAGCCTTCATTTATCTTAGTAAGTCTAAACCATCTTTTTTGCAAAGACGAACTGTCTTCCACAGTAATGTAATGCGGATCATTACACTGTTGCATCAGCAGGCAAAACTAAATTCTGCTGCAATGTCAAATAGTTACATAATCTACAACTCCAGAGAGAAGGTCTAAAGAACACTGAACAAAATCCAATGTGTAACAGCTTGAACTAGACCAGGAAAGACGGATATTAATCTTGACCCTTTTTAATTCACTTTCACAATATCCAAAACCAATTCGCTTTGTGAATATACTTTAAAAATCACTAAACTGCACACTTTAAAGGAGTGAATTTCATATATGAATTATATCACAATAAAAAATGCAACATCTATGTTTTAAAAACACCATAGTAAAAATGCTCCACATATGAAATAAAAAATAGCTTTACTGATTACAAGAGTTTTTAAGAAATTGATGTTAGCACGCAACTAGAAGAATCTCTAGGTTTACAAAATACCAGCCATTTCAAATGAATTAGAACAGAGTAGAAATCTCTCAGGACTTCCCTGGTGGTCCAGTGGTTAAGACTCCGTGCTCCCAACGCAGGGGGCATGGGTTTGATCCCTGGTCGGAGAAGATCCCACATGCCGCATGGCATGGCAGAAAAAAAATAAAAGAAACCTCTCTTAGTCTGTTCTTATTCTCAGAAAAGAATGCCTTCCTCCAATGCTAGTGAGGACTGTGAGGGATGAACTAGTCACTTCTTGTCCTGCGGCCTTCTGCCCCCCTCCCCATAAAAGGGGAGGTGGGACCACATGCCCAGAGGAGTCCCTTAGAGCTGGCATTCTTTTTTTTTTTTTTTTTTAATAAATGTATTTATTTATTTTTGGCTGCATTGGGTCTTCGTCACCACACGCGGGCCCTCTCTAGTTGTGGCGAGGGGGCTTCTCACTGCGGTGGCCTCTCCTGCCGCGAAGCACGGGCTCCAGGCGCACGGGCTTCAGTAGCTGTGGCTCACGGGCTCCAGAGCGCAGGCTCAGCAGTTGTGGCGCACGGGCTCAGCCACTCCGCAGCATGTGGGATCTTCCCGGACCAGGGCCCGAACCCATGTTCCCTGCACTGGCAGGCGGACTCCCAACCACTGAGCCACCAGGGAAGCCCTGACATTCATTTTAACTCAACTCTTTTAACACATCTATAAATCTACTTAACATGAGACACAGGCTAAAAGCAGCTAGTTCTTTCATTAGTTAGTTGTTTTTAATTCATTAAATATCAAATTATCTGTAGTTCAGAATCTGTTAAGTATTTAAAATCTCACATTACGGCTCTTGTGCTTTGGAAACAGTAACAGTTGGACTGCATTACAAATTTGATGTTGAAGAATGCATGCCTCCATTAATTTACAGATACTGTGTACACATCTTAATTTCCACATGAAACACTGGAAACACTGTGTATGAAAGTCATTTCCCTTTGCTTAAAATATGTAATGCATTCAACTCTGGGTGAGAGGTCTTACCAACATAAATCTCTCGGAGCTAGAGTATCCAGTCTACCAGCAGGGGTCAGGGCAATCTGGGCTTTGAAAAAAACCATTAGGAGAGATGGATAACCTTCACTTTCAAGAAAATGCTGCATTATCACTAGAAAGTTTATACTATATTGGCTGGGTGTGTCAAATGGATGGATGGACAGATACATGGCCAAGACAGAGAGATATACACACTGTGTGAGAGAAAAAAGACTAGATAGACAGATTAAAGAGACGGAATAGAGAGATCAACTAGAGAAAAACATAAAAATATAAAATAGATTACAGAAACATATACACAACTAGACTTAGAGATTATGGAGACAGGTTAGACAGGAAGACACTAAGATGGAAGATAAATAAAAATAGAGATGTATAGTTAAATAAAATAGAGTAGATAAATAGAGAGAGCAGACAGGGTGACAGATAAATGGAGAAGAAAGATATAGGTAGATAAAATAGGTTAGTCTGAGATTACACAGCTAGAGAAAATAGACAGCTAGAGAGCTTAGTTATATTAGACATCAAAATAGATTAGGTGGATAAGATAACAACATATTATACATAAGTTTACTGTTGGTTATATGATGTGACAATCGCAATTACCCTAAAGGAAGATACTTTTATCCCTATTGTACAGCTAAGAAAACAAACTCAGAGGAAAGGCAGTGAGCCTCTGTTTCACATGAGTGTTTTACCTGTATTATGATATGTAATTCTCAAAACTATCCACAAAGTACTTTATAGAAGAGGAAATGGTCTCAGGAAGGTAAAACGACTTGCCTAAGATCATACCAGTGGTGGCATCAGAATTCTGACTCCAAAGTCTATGGTTTTCCCTCTGTACCCCAATAGCATCACTTGAGGCAGAAACACCCAGAATTCTGAATGGCATGTTACCTACCTGTCAGTGAAGCTGAGTGGTCTGAGCCAGCAAGAACACATACTGCTTGAGAATTCTCTAGGCCTACAAAAAAAAAAAATTCTTTTGAAATCACATTTGTAACAGAACAAATTGGGCACAGGAGGCCCATAGGCAGTGACCACAGCACCTGGAGAGAAACTCTCAGCCAGTGCAGGAAGGTCTGAGTCAGCGGCACTGGCCCAGAAGATGGCTGGCATGGTAGGGAGACTGCTTATATCCAGGAGGTTGAACAAATAAATAAATATTTTGAGGATAAAGGAGTCAGATTTCTCACTATCAGAAAGGAGAAGAAAGGTACAGATATGAAAAGGTTAAAGGCTAGAATTGACCATGTGATACTGCATTGTAATTGAAGTCAGTGTAGACTTGCGGTTTCTATTAGAGATAAACAGACATAGGTGTACATATGTATAAACGTGTGTGTACATGTATATTTCCTAGCTCTGTCCACGGAGTGGGCCTAGAAGCAATGACATCTCATACATTCAGCTGCTATCACATGCAGACACTGAAACACAAGCCCAGGCCTCCTAACAACACACAGGCAGAGCTAGAATTTGAACTTGCCTCCCATATCCAAATCTAGCACTTTTCCACCCATAAACACACTGCCTTCAACAACAGTGTAAACCCTAATCAACTCTGCTCGATGCTGTGGTCACCTGGTCTGGCATGCAGAGAAATGGGAGTCCTATTCTGTAACTCTTTCTTCTTACACTTCTGTTCAATTTACTAGTGTCTTAATAAAATGCCCCTCATGCCTTCAAGTATCCTGTGGAATGACAAAGGGACAAAGAAGATGTTTCTGCCACTTTCACCAGAGAGGAAGCACTGGTCTCCTAGTGGCCGGGTCGGGAGAGGACATCCAGGGTTCCAGCTCCAGAACAGATGGCAATGAGGTGAAGAGGGGACAAGGAAAAATGAAAGACTTTGAGGGCAGGAAGCTGATATCTTCTCTAACATCTCATCAGAAAATTCCCCCAGGTTAACTCTGAATCCAAGCTGTGCCCCAAGCAGATCCCAACCAGGTCATTTAAATCAAATCAAATAAAAACACTTCTGATTCCTTTTAGATACAAAACCTGTGCTAAAACAGACAGTAGACATAATCCCTACCCTTAAAAAGCTCATCATCTTTGGCATTTGGGAAAACATGTAAACAGCTCATAACAATACAATACGTTGTGCTATCCATGCACATAAAGAAAATGCGGACTTCCCTGGTGGCGCAGTGGTTAAGAATCTGCCTGCCAATGCAGGGGACACAGGTTCGATCCCTGGTCTGGGGAAGATCCCACATGCCGCAGAGCTACTAAGCCTGTGTGCCACAACTACTGAGCCTGCGCTCTAGAGCCCATGAGCCACAACTACTGAGCCCACGTGCCATAACTACTGAAGCTCGCATGCCTAGAGCCCATGCTCCACAACAAGAGGGGCCACTGCAATGAGAAGCCTGCGCACCACAACGAAGAGTAGCCCCTGCTCGCCGCAACTAGAGAAAGCCTGCGCGCAGCAACGAAGACCCATAAATAAATAAATCTATTAAAAAAAAAAAAAGAAAATGCAATGGAGGTGAGAAGAAGGAAGAGTCTTTCCTGAGAAAGCTGTAGCTGAGCTAGGACCTGAAAAATGATCAGGATTTTCCCAAGGGGAAGAGGAAGGAAAAGGCATCCTGGGAAGAGGTAACAGTCTGCCCACAGGCACAGAGGAATAAGAACACAGCGCATGCCCAGGAAGCAGTGAATACCTTTGTGAGGCAGGAAAGATGTTTGGGAAGTATGAGTTTATATTACAAATGCTTTCAATGTGAAGTAGACTGTCCTGTGTTCAGTGGCCCCTTCTCCATCTCTAAGAGAACCCTCCCCAACTCAACACATGGGCTTCAGGGCGCTAACCTCACCCCTGCAACAGGGGAAAGCCTCAGGGACTTAAGAGAATCAGAATGATCCCAACAACTTGTACGACACTCCCACTGCAGCTCACCCTTCCCTTTTCTCTCCCCACTTCCTACTGCCCTCAAAAATCCCTCCATTATTCTGAGCTAGAGGAGAGTAGAGGTTTCCTGACAGGTTTTTCCTACAGCTAACCCTCAGTAAACTGGGTCACAAAGTCAGAGCAAGAGAGGAAGAGGAGGAGGAGGTGGAGACATGGTGCTACAAACAGAGAGATAAAGGACCACGAAGAGAGTGTAGAGCAGGCAGAGAGAGAGAGACAGAGAAAGAAAGTCCTAGAGACCAAGAGTCCTGTGGGCTGCACCCTTCCTACCTACTCCTCGTGTGCCCATGAAGAGAGATTTCCCTCGGGGAACGCTCCTAGCCCCTCTCTCCACATCCTCACTCGCTCCTGCTTTCGTTTTGGGAGAAGGAGCTGGGCAGGCAGGCACATTCCTTGTGGGTTCTCCTTCTGGGATGTGCCTGCCTGCAGAGGGCACCTCCTCCGTGGTCTCAGCGGCACCACGAGCTTAGCAGGACTGAATGCATACAGCTGCTCCAGTGCCTGGTGGGTAAATTCAATCTGGGATTCAGAACCTGGAGGCTCACTATTGCTACACGTTATTTCCAAACACCTAAGCCATGTCTTCCAACCTAACTTGTAACAGCTCTAGAGTTACCATTTTGATTTCCACCCACCTGACTCGCACCTACTTCTCAATGGGTTCCAAACTCTGGCAGCAAAGAGGAGTACTTTTACTGGGCCCACAAAAATTCCAGCAAATTAATAGACCAACCAACGGAGAGAGTTAAGACAGAGAGACCAAGAAATAGCAAACGCAGAACTCCATTTACCCATTTTCTGCATGCCTGTGTCTCCATTTCCAAACAAAGAATAAATACAAGATTCAGAAGAAGTAAGGACCTTACCTGTCACTCTGCTTGGTTCCTTTGCTGTCAAAAACAGTGGGAGAGTCTGCCCAGGGCACAACCGCCGTCCAGATGATGCCAAACCAGTTCCCCACTGGAACACCATGCCACTAGCTTCCCAGCAGAGCAGGAGAGAAAAAAGAAAATCTTTATCTGGATTAAGACCAGATTGCTCTTTGAACCTCAATGCCATGAGAGATTCCCAATTCATGCTCAGTTAACATGCATATTATGGAAAAGCTTATTGCCTCAAGAGGCCCTATGGCTGGTCATAGGGATTACCACCAAGTCAATCACAAATCCAATCTTCAGGGCAATCTAAGACCATCAAAGGAAATTCCAACATAGTAAAACTCCCTCCAGAAAGTTCTAGGACACTCCTCCAGAGTCAAATTACTGGAATGGCATTTTTTTCATGATTAACTTGAAAGGACAACTGAGACTCCAGATCGAGCAGGAAAGAACCTTGAAACTTACCACGTCCATTCCTCACATTTACTGCATGAGAAACTGAGGCCCTGTAGAGGAGCTGTGATTTGTCCAAGGTCATACGGGGAGCTAGTAGCAGAGAAAACACCAGGACTTAACTCTCCTACACCTAATGTAGTGTCTTTTCTACTACACCAAGATGAATTCAAAGATTCCTAATCATCAAATAAATACATATTTACGACTGCAAGATAGCTTCTTAATAGCCACTACTTCAATGGAATGGCCTTTTATTTCCATATTCACTGACTCTAATTCATGTACCCATGTTCTGAACCTCATACAAATGCATAGATGAAATATTGTATATTTTGTCTACAGTCAGATGTGTGTAACTAGGATTCACTATCCAACAGCAACATTAAGGTACTGCTCCTCCAGAAGTATCCTATACCCAATGGTCCTTTAGGCTGTAAACAGACAAGCATGCTTTGTGAAATATAAGTGATGATGATTGAGTACAATGTGAGCAAAACACAGTATTGAAATAAAACAAAACTTACCATCTCTTCAACAAATAAATTGCAAGAGGATAAAAAGAGAGAAAAGGTACATAAAGATTAAAAGAGACTGGAGATGCCTGATAAAGGATTAATATTTAAAATATACACTGATCTCCTAAAACTCAACAACAACAACAAAAATTCAAAAATGAGCAAAGGACTTGAAAAGACTTTTCTCCAAAGAAAATATACAAATGGCCAATAAGCACATAAAAAGATGCTCAACATCACTAGTCATTAGGGAAATATAATCAAAACTTTACACTCATTAGGATGACTACTATTAAAAAAAAGAAGAAGAAAATAACATGGGTTGGCAAGGATGTGAAGAAACCTGAAACCTTGTGACTACTGGTGGGAATGTAAAATGGTATAGCCACTATGGAAAACAGTATGGCAATTCCCCCCAAAATTAAAAATAGAATTACTATATGACCCAGCAGTCCTACTTCTGGGTACACATCCTAAAGAACTGAAAGCAAGATCTCAAAGTGATATTTGTATACCCATGTTCATAGCAGTATTATTCACAATAGCTAAAATGTGGTCACAACCCAAGTGTCTATCAATAGAAGAATGGATAAGCAAAATGTGGTATACACATACAGTGGAATATCATTAAGTCTTAAAAAGGAAGGAAATTCTGACATTTGCTACAACATGAATAGACCTTGAGGATATTATGTTGAGTGAAATAAGCCACAAAAAGACAAAGACTGTATGATTCCACTTATATGAGGTACCTGTATGCGTGGCCAAAATCATGGAAATAGACAGTAGAATGGTGGTTGCCAGGGACTGGGAGAAGGGGGAATGGGGAGTTATTGTTTAATCGGTATAGAGTTTCAGTTTTGCAAGATGAGAAAAGTTCTGGAGACAGATTTTCGTAATAGTTGCACAATAATGTGAATGCACTTAATCCCACTCAACTGTACATTTAAAAATGGGTAAGATGATAAATTTTATGTGTATTTTATCACAGTAAAAAACTAAAAGGAATAAATAAACTTTAAAAAAGAGAGAAAGAGACTTGAGATACATATCAACCAATTGCAATGATAAACCTAATTTGGATCCTGATTCAAACAAACCATAAAAAAATATTTTTGAGATAATCAGGGCAATTTAAATACTGACTAGATGCTTGATGAAATTACAGAATTACTGATAATTTTTTGTAAGTATGATGATGGTATTTTGGGGTAATGTTTTCAGAAAAATTCCTTATCTTTTAGAGATGTGGGCAGAAATAGTTACAGATTAAGTGGGGGAGGGGAGGACTTACAATTAAATTAATCAAACACATAATGGGAACTGTGCTGCTTTGTTAACTGGACAAAAATGTACACATAAGACTAGCAATCACAAAATGTTGGTAGGAAAGGGGCAAGGAAACCAATGACAGGCAATTCTTTGGTCCTTCTAATTTCTAAGAGAAGAAGCTGCTTATAAAAGCATAATCACTACCATACAACACAGTAATCACACTCCTGGTCATTTATCCCAGAGAAATGAAAATTTATGTTCACAGAAAAGCTTGTCCACAAATGATTATAGCTCTATTCTTAATAGCTAAAAACCAGAAACAACCAAATGTCCTTCAATGGGTGACTGGTTAAACAAACCGTGGTTGTTATAGACTGAATTGTGTTCCCTGTAAATTCATATATTGAAGTCCTAAACTCCAGTGTAACTGTATTTGGAGATAGGGCCTATAGGAGGTGATAAAAGTTAAATGGGTCATAATAGTGAGGCCTTAATCTGACAGAACTGGTGTCCTTTTAAAAAGAGGAAGAGACGCTGGAGATCTCTCTCTCTTTCCATGCGTGCATAGAGGAAGAACCGTGTGAAGAGACAGCAAGAAGGCAGCATCTACAAGCCAGGAAGAGAAGCCAACCCTCATGGTATCTTGGCCTTGGACTTCTAGCCTCCTGAACTGTGAGAAAATAAATTCCTGTTGTTTAAGCCACCCACTCTGTGGCATTTTGTTACGGCAGCCCCAGCAAACTAATACAGTGGTACCTCTATACCATGGAATATTAGTAATAAAAAGGAACAAATTATTCATACTCCCAACTTGGATGAATCTCCAGGGAATCATGCTGAGCAAAAAAGCCAACCCCTAAAGGCTAAATACTGTATGATACCATTTATATAACATTCTAAAAATGACAACATTACTGTGGGAGAACGAAAGAGCTAAGTGGTGAGAGTAGGTAGGAAGTGGGTGTGGCTACAAAAGAGCCATAAGAGGGATCCTTGTGATGGAACTGTTCTGTATCTTGACTGTGTCAAGACATCCTGGTTGTGCTATTACACTATACTTTCACAAGATGTTACCACTGAGAGAAACTGGGCAAAGAGTGAGCGTGATCTGTTTCATTTCTTACAACCGCACGTGAATCTACAATTACCTTAAAATAAAAAGCTTCGTTTTTCAAAAAGTATAATCACGCTAAGCCCCAAGTGACCACCAGCACCATGATGCACCGAATTCTTCCTCGCCTCCACTCTTCTCCCCATTCCACAACTGGACTCACCAACGCTTGAGCCTCGGCTGCCATAGCCAGTTTGGGCTGTCCTTCAGCCCAAAGAAGTGGGAACGGAAAACAGAAAAATGAGCAAGAGAGAAAAAAGGGTCACTGCCTCCTCCACTTTCCACCCTCAATCTCACACACGCCGTCAGCCCTATGTGCATCACCCTCTCACAGTACAGGAGACAAGCTCACTTGAAGCATTCAAATTAATAAACATTTACATCCACTAGGAAAGTAATGCAGTTCATGGCAAAGAATGTGGGTCTTGGAATCCAGCCCGTCCTAGACTCTGATCCCAGCTCGCCTTTTATTTCCTAACTCCCTGTGTAACTATAGACAAACACTTTAGCCTCTCTGGACCTCAGTTTCTTCATATGTAAGACGTATAAACTACCATGTATAAAATAAATAAGCCATAAGAATATATTATACAGGAAATATGGCCAATATTTTCTAACAACTATAAATGGAGTATAATCTTTAAAAACTGTGAATCACTATGTTGTACACCTAAAACTTAACATAATATTGTAAATTGGGCTTCCCTGGTGGCACAGTGGTTGAGAGTCCACCTGCCGATGCAGGGGACACGGGTTCGTGCCCCGGTCCGGGAAGATCCCACACGCCGTGGAGCAGCTGGGCCCGTGAGCCATGGCCGCTGAGCCTGTGCGTCCAGAGCCTGTGCTCCGCAACGGGAGAGGCCACAAAGTGAGAGGCCCGCGTACCGCAAAAAATAAATAAATAAATAAATAAATAAATAAATAAATATATATATATATATATATATATATATATATAGTAAATCAACTATACCTCAATACAAAAAATTTTTAACTCACATCACTGCATGCCTATGAGGATTAAATGAGGTACTAACTAAATCAAGAGAACCTAGCACCATGCCTAAGAACATAACAAAGAGCTAGACAACTTCATTTCCTTCCTCCCTACCTGCTAAAGGCTTTCCCACATGACTTCTGCCTTATGTCCCCTCCTTTTAATCAGACTGCAGCACAGCAGGACACTCTGAATTACTCGTTAAAGTTTATTTCTTCCAAATCTCCGTGTCTCCTTATTACATGCTTATCAAGAAAATAAAAGCAAAATGATCACCTGTTGCAGCTAAAGCATGCCTGAGTCCAGCAGCAATACTAACAACCTTCTCTCTCAGGGGCTGTCAAAACAAAGAAAAGGACGGCAATCTCAGAATTATCCATCTACAAAATTTTATGTAATTTATGCCCAAACACAACACAGCATGATCCTCATTATGTGTCTGATTGGTTTGGAGCTCCCAATTCCCAACATTTCCACTCATAAATGCCTCTGTATGTATCCCTAAAAGGCAAAATCTTTTTAAAATACCATATTACAATGCCACTCAGGGCTAGGAGGCACCTGCAAGGTCATCCAGTCCAGGGGTTAGCAAACATTTTCTGTAAAGGGACTGATAGTAAATATTTTAGTACATTATTTGACATGTAAATATTTAGTAAATTATTTGTAATTTACTAAATATTAAATATTTAGTAAATTAAATATTTAGTAAATTACATAGTAAATATTTAGTAAATTATTTGACATGGTTTCTGTCAAACTACTCAACTCTGCCATTGTAACATAAAAGCAACATACACAATAAATATATGAATGGGCATGGCTGTGTTCCAATAAAACTTTATTTACCAAGGGTTCTAGTGTGCTGACCTCTGATCTAGTCTAATTCCCATTCAATGCTAGAAACCTGTCTACAACACCCCACCAAGTGGTCATACAACCCCTGTCAAATACCTACTTCCAGTGACATGGGCTCACCACCTCCCCAGGTGCCTGCTCATCTTTGCACGGTTCCATCTGTCTCCTTAGGTGGTTCCATCTGTCTCCTTAGGTGGAACCAAACCTATCTGCCTACTGCTTCTGACAAGGCTTCCCAAACATTTGAAGACAGTTGTCATGTCCTAAGACACCTTGTGGTTCCCAAATTCTTTAAGACTCCGCCCTTCAAGATGTGCAGCTTAATTCCCCTCCCTTTCACTGTGGGCTGGGCTTAGTGACTTGCTTCTAATGAATAGGATAAGGAAGTGATAAGTGGCTCCAAGACTAGCTGATGAAAGGCATTGAGGCTTCTTGTTTGACCAGCCTGTCTCTCTCTCTCGCTCGCTCTCTCTCTCTCTCTCTCTCTCTCTCTCTCTCATCACTCTTCGGGGAAGTCAGACACCATGTCTAAACAGTCTTATAGAGAGGCCCATATGGCAAGGAACTAAAGCCTCCTGTCCATTAGAGAGCGTGGAAGTGGAACCAGCCCAGTTGAGCCTCCAGCAGACCTCATGCAGCCTGGCTGACATCTCGACTGCAAAGTCATGAGACCAGCTAAGCTGTTCCCAGATTCCTGACCCTCCAAAACTGTGAGATAATAAATGCTTGTTGCTTTAAGCTGGTGAATTTTGGGGTAACTTATTACACAGCTATAGATAACTAATACACATCTCTCCTTTAGGAAAAACATCCCCAATTCCATCAGCCATCACCTAGTTTCAAATTCCCTCCCCCTCTTGGTTTCTCTCCTCTATGCTCTGGTTACTCAGTCTCTCTCTCTTAAGGGACTGTATATGCACCAATCACAGCCCCTATGGGACCTTACCATATTTGCTTATTTACAGATCCACAGTGTCTTTCTAAATTTTAGAGTCCTCAAGGGCAGGGTCTGAGTCTTATTCACCTCAGTGCCCAGGGCCTAAGAACCAAACCCACACCAGGACACAACATCCTAGATGCAGTGTGACCAGCACAAAGAAGGACAGAGCTCTGGCCTCCCTTCTTCTGGAGACTATATTTCTATCAATTCAGCCCACAATCACATTAGCTTTGTGGAAGATCAAATCTTACTGCTCATACAATTTGAATATACCACCCTTAAATTTTTTTCTTTTAATTTTTTTTTTCCTTTTCAAAGCTAACTGAAGGGTTTTATATGCGGAGTCACTCTCTTCAAACCAACTTACCTCAATTCCTTCTTCTCCATCCCCACTACTGCTGCTTTCGTTTGGGGCAGGATCATCTCTCATCTGGATTATTAGCAAGAGTTTTCTGAGTAATCTTCCTTCAATCCACCCCCCACACTATCCCATGTGGCCCCTCTCTAACTCACTGTTCTTACCATTTATCAGACACTACCTCCCTGCCTGCCCGATCCCTACTGGCACTTCTACCACTTCTTTATATTCCAATCACACTAAACTGCTTGCAGTATCCCAAGCCCTCCTGTTTTATGCTCTATACCCTAGTTCACAAAGTTCCTTCTGTTTGTAATGTGCTTCTTTTGTACCTACTCTGCACGTCCTTCTATCCCAAGCCAGGGAAATTTCTACTCAACTTTCAAGATTCAGCATAAGTCTGTTCTCACCCCACCTTCCCCTAAAAAGAGTTCAGTACTCCCTTTTGAGGCTATACATGCATCTATCATAGTTCTAACATGGTAATGCATCTAGGTATTTCTGTATCTAACATGTACTACTAAACTACAGGCCCTCGAATGCTAGGGTTGGGTCTTACTCACCTTTGTCCCCCCTGCCTAAATACAGCACCTACACACAATAGTTGCTATTAAATAAATGAATGAATTTCTCTTATACTTCACTTTGGCACATTCCTCCCATTGTTCTATAAGATACAGTGTGTCAAAATGTTTTTACCTTCTGATTCTGTCATCCAACATATTTAACCATTGCTCCTCTCTGTCTTCTTTAACCATGTGACTTAAGCTAAATTAATTATAACTTATACATAGGTTCTTAAAAAGCTACCTATTTGCAACTAGAAGCTGTAGCACTTCTTACAACAGGGACTACAGAGTCTAGACTTCCATGCATACCATGTGCTACAGACTCAGTGTCTGTGTTCTTAGGAAATTCATGTTGAGACCTAATCCCCAACACATAATAGTATTTGGAGGTGGGTCCTTTGGAAGGTGAGTAGGTCATGAGAGCGGAGCCCTTATGAATGGGATTAATGCCCTTTTAAAAGAGACCCCAGAGAGAGCCATTCCCCTTCTGGTGGCGTGTAAGGACACAGAAAAAAGATGGCTGTCTATGAACCAGAAAGTGAGCCCTCACCAAATATCAAAAATGCCAATGCCTTTTGGACTTCCCACCCTCTGGAGCTGTGAAAATTAAATGTTTGCTGTTTAAGCCACCCAGTCCATAATATTTTTGTTAGAACAGCCCAAACCATGACCCCAAATAATACCCCACAATACCAGCAATTAGAATTCAGCAAAGTGATAGGAGCAGACCTAAGCTCTCTCCAGTGAAAACAGATCTCCCACTCTTAGTCACTGTTTAAGGAAATTAGATATGAGTGGAGCAGCTTAGGTGGTGAAACTCATTTTAGATTCCAGCATAATTCCTCTAACAGTTCGCTTACAATATAATCTTCACAAAAATGTGTACATTTTAAGTATGATGCAGTGAAAAGAGCTCTGAACTAAAACCAGGAGTGCTATCTTACACTTGTGCTGGCCAATATGGTAGCCTCTAACTACACATGGCTGTTGAACACTTGAAATGTGACTAGACTGAATTGAGATATACTCTAAGTAAAACATGTACACCAGAAAAAGTCTACATATAAATGAAAGAATATAAAATATCTCATTAATAAAGTTTTATACTGGTGACATATAAAATGAAATAATAATCGTTTGGCTACATTATAGTAGTTTAAAAGTTGTTAAAATTAATTTTACCATGTCATACCATGACTTGGGTGAAACTTAAAAACATCATGTGAAGTAAAAGAAGCCATCCACAAAAGGCTACATATTGTATGATTCCATTTATGTGAAATGCCCAGAATAGGCAAATCCACAGATACAGATTAGCAGTCATCAGGGGCTGGTGGGAGGGGAAAATGGCAGTTAACTGCTATTGGGTACGCAGTTTCTTTTGTGGTAATGAAAATGGTCTAAAATTAGATGATGGTGGTAGCTGCACATCTCTGTGAGTATACTAAAAACCACTGAAACATACATTTTTAAAGGGTAAATTTTATGGTATATGACTTATATCTCAATAAAGCTGTTATTTTAAAAATTAATTTCACCTTTTTTTTTTCCTTTTTTAAATGGCACTGCTAGACACTTTTAAGTTACATGTGTGGCTCACATGACATTCCCACTGGACAGTGCGGGCCTATGCCATCTGCCTCACTTAGTGTCTTTAGGCGAGTCAATTCCCACTGGACCTGTTTCTAACACAGTTTCCACTATGACGACTTTTAGAACTGTAAAATGTCATTAATGTCATTATAAGATATATTACTTTTATTGCTTGATTTCACAAAAAATTATAACATGTATGAGAGCTAACAGAGGCTTTTCACTCACAATGTCCATCCCTCCAACCTAATTTTTCCCAGGAGAACCTGAGTTTTTCAACTTAAATTCTAACTACCCCATGGGTTTTCAGGGACCCAGCCAGTCTTTTAGTCCAGGGAGGGATAACTGTGATACCTGGAGACACTTTCACAGTACACAGGCAAGCTCAATATTAGGGGCTGTCTTTACCTCAATGGCCTGGGGGACCACACATCTTCGAGGCCCATGAGGAATTCCTAATTGGCCAAAGGAATTGGATCCACATGATAGAACTTGACCATTTTCTGCAAAATAGAAATACTTGAATTGCAAATCTAAGAAGTAAGACATCTGTGACAAATGGGTAAATGCTGAAGGATGAGAAGAGCAAAAGGAATGAGAGGAGTGAGTGGGGCCCTGGGCTCCAGCACATTCAGTCCATACGCCCTGCTCTATCCCCCTAGGAACAAAAACAGTGGGCACTGGGCTAAGCGTTTTACACAGGCTATCCACTACACCACCTAATTAATGACAAGTGAGCTGTGGAGAATGCTTAGCCATGTGCCTAGTGTTGGGATGGAGGATACTTATCTCCCACTTTTCATATTTCCATGAGATGGAATTTCCATAATTTTAATATACTCCAGGCCTTTCTCCCTGCCCTTCCCCATTCTCACTGCTTTCTAGGGGAGGATGGGTAACCTAGCCAGTTGGTGAATTTGGGAGAAGGAACAGGACAGTATGGCTTTGGCACCTTCCTCTCAGGCACTCTGGGCTGACACATAGTAAGGGCTTCCCCTACAGGGGAGGCCTAGAGTTTGGGGAGTGGGTTTGGATCAGAGGAGTATTAGCAGAACGTCTTGGCCTGACAATTAACCTTGCCCTCCAATTTAGCCTTTATCAGTAAAAAGCTGATAATTTGATCTCTACCTGTCTGACTGCTCTGTGGTTGTCTCACAATTGATCCCAAATGTGAGCAAGAAACAGAGTGTTACCTACTGACTCCCTACAACTCTGACACAGGCCCACACTAAGTACTTCATAAATGAGAGCTATTGTTTAGATTCTAATAATTACAGTCCAGATTTTCCAGCCCTATCTCCTTTACTGTTAAAACCCTCCTTGCAAAATGCACCCTGCAACTTTGCTTGACAACCAGAGAGAACACTTGTGTGTGTTTTTAAATACAACGAGGATTTCATTTAATCAGGGCCCAACATCATGCTCTTCTCACCCAAAGCCTTTGTGGTGATAAAGATTTACCTAGGAGTACACTCACCTGTAAGTATAATGGTAAAATCCCAGCCACAGGCCACCTGTTGGATGGGACATCCAAGGAGGGATTTGCAGGGGGTAAAGTACAGGACATCCTCGGTGTGACCAAGCCCCAGTTGCCCATCTTTGTTCAGGCCACAGACAAAAAGGCTTCCTTCATCTGCAAAATATAAAGGTTTTAGTGGTAGTGTGAACAGGGGAAATTACAATTGCTAAGATGAGCAAAAGGATCTCATTAATTATTTGGAGTCATGGACCCAACTAACTTTTTTCCCACCCAAGTTAATAAGCCATGCATGTTAATGTGTTCTGGACCAAATGGCACAAGTCCAAGGGGCTCCAATCTAACATCTAAATGGAAACTCCAAGTCCTACAGCAGTGGCCAATCAATTACCAAATTGATCATCTGCCGTAACAATAAAAGCCAACGTTTATTCAGGATGCAGAATGTGCCAAGTACTCTTCTGAGGGCCTCAGGCGTGGGGCTGACTTATCCTTTAGGCACAGTGCCTGGGGCCCACCATACTTGTAGAAGCCCACAAAAATGTTTTAATCTAATTTTTTAATAAAAAAATATATGTAATAGGAATATATAATACTAAATCTAGCCTGGATTATATTAATCTTTATGTCAGTGCAGCTGTAAACATAATTTTAAATATTTCTTTATGGAAGGAGGTGTCCACAAAGGCAAAAGTGTCAAGGACTCATGAAAGTCATAATATAGCCCTGTTAACTCATTGTTTCTCATCATTATTATCACCATGTAACAGAGAGGCAACAGTGGCACAGAGAAATTAAGTAATCTGCCCAAGGCCACACAGTTAACAATTAAGAGAACCAGGATTTAAACCCACACGGTTTGATTCCAGAGTTCATGTTCTTAACCAGGATGCAATATGCCCTCCTTTGCAATATTATAGCACTTGTAGTACTTATTAAGTACTATCCTAGGTACTCTGAGGGAAGATTATGGAAAATATAAAATTCTTGCTCTCAAGGAATATTCAACTTAACTGCCAAGACTTCTAACTCATATATGAAAGTTAAATATCAATCTATGGTATAAAATGTAATATATGTTGCAACTCGGCCACTACTTGTCTTGTAACCTTAAGCAATTTTCCTCTCTGAGGCTCATTTGGAGAGCAGGCAAGGGGAAAAGAGGGGTGGCCTTGATATCTGAAATCCTTTCAGCTCTGACAATCTGCCATTCTCTGATGGTAACGTGATTCCTTCACAAAAAAAGTTGTCCTCTGCAAAATACAAAAGGTTGAAAGATAGTAATATAACACCCTAGGGGAGAATGTCTAAACAAGAAAATGAGAGAAAATATATTCTTGAAGGAAGTTACCTGTGACAACAGCAGAGTGACCCCCTCCTCCCGTGATCCTCTTGACACATCCAGGATTACAGAAGTCGCTCAGCTGCTGGGGCAAAAGCACATCTTCCTTGTGGCCAAGGCCAAGTTGCCCATAGCTATTTGCACCCTAGGGATAAAATAAGCCAAGGACGAAAAACTATGGGAACCCCAACTGTCAATTTGAATTTACCTGTCCCTATCTTTCTCACCCTCACGCTCCTCTCAGAGATTATAACAGATGAGATTTCATAGACTCATTCTTAAGAAGTTGTTATACGCAACCCACACTTGGACAGTGGCCCCATCCCCAGAACACCACGATTTCCATGTGAGGAGCTCTCAGCATCCACAACTCATCCAGTGATACTCTTCACCTTCCCCTTCCAATGCCCCAGCCTACATGTGTTGCCTTTACGGGACAGCATAGGAGTTCCTTCTGATAAACGGTAATTATCTAGGGAAGCTACGGAAAGAAATAATCAAGAAAAATAGGAACGAAGTGGGTGGGAAATACGCTAGGACTAGTTCTTGTCCCTTCTTCCCACACCCTCACTGGGAAAACTGGCAATGACTTTCTGGAATCAAAGTTAGCTGAGGATTTTGTGCCCTCAAGCAAGGCACACCATTGTTATTTCATTTGAAACAGGTGAAAGAGGTTGGCAACAATCTCTAAGGGCCTTTCCAAGTACAATGTTTTGTTACTGTAAGATTCACATGGTGAGATTCCTCTAAGGAAACAGATTTCCCCTTGATGGGCAATATGTCTGTTGTCGTTATTATATGATAAAGGTCCAGAATCCCTAATCTGGAACCCTTGCAGCCAGATGTACTTCAGACTCAGAATTTTATAGACTTTAGAAAAGTAATACAGTATATAAATCATATACACTGCTGCAAGGTCTGGGAGCAGCACCCCATAAGTAAAACAGTATTATTTCTGCAGTAAACAGTACAAATAGTTAGTGGGCAAAGACTATAAACAGCCTCATGTCAGGTCAGTTCTGGGTTTACAGAGCTTTTTGTATTCAAAATTGAAGATAAGGGATTATGGACCTGCAGGGAAAATCTTATTAAGATTCTGGAAATCCTTATAATTTTTCCAACCACCGACTGCTGGTTGGTTCTTGAGTAGTAAAATTTTTTAAATGTGTTTGTTTTTGAAGACACCTGAATGTAAAAAGTGATTTAAAATAACTACCAAAAAATGCATACATATATACAAACTCCTGCCCCTTGTGGTCTATTCCACAGCCATCTGGGCTGCAAGGACTCTATGCTGGATGAGGGAGCCATGCAGGGACACAGGTCCCAGAGGCCCTCAGGGCAATATTAGCAACCAACTACTGAGTGCTTCTCTGTGTGCTGGGCATTCCCCTTTAATTCTCACAGGGTGGGGGGCATTATCATTCATTTCATAGATGAAGAAACTAAGGCTCAGAGAGTTAAGTAACTCCATGATGGCAGGAGCTTTGTTCTGCTCACTGCTATTTCCCCCACATCTGAAATGGTGCTGGCCCAAAGAAGGTGTGCATATATTTTACAGTGAATTAATGTAAGACCCTATGAGTCCCTCAGGAAAGAGCAAATGAAAGACTTGCACGGTGTGAAGTGGAAAGCATGTGCAGAGGATTTCTCTGTTAGCCATGAGATCTCCATGGCTGCCCCATTACCAGGGCTACAGGTTGCTGAGCCAGCATTATGAGATTCAAACAATGGCACCAAATTTTTGTAATGCAGCAAGAGGCCCTAAATCCAAGATAAAGCAAAACAAAAGGAAATTTTAATACAATCTATTACAGCTGTATTTGCCTTCCTTACAAACACTCCAGACATAAGACACACACACACACACACACACACACACACACACACACACACCCCCATCCAAAAAGGTAAATCCCCTTGTTATGAACTGAATTGTGTTCCGCTGAAATTCATTTGCTGAAACCCTAACGTCCAGTACCTCAGACTGTGACTGTTTTCAGAGATACGGCCTTTAAAAAGGTAGTTAAGCTTCCATGAGGTCATAAGGATGAGACCCTAATCCAATATGACTGGTATCCTTATAAGAAGAAACACATGAATGCTCCCACCCACAGAAAAAGCCACATGAGGACACAGCAAGAAGGAGGCCATCTATAAGCCAAAGAGGCCCCAGATGAAACTAAACCTGCTGACACCTTGATCTTGGACTTCTACCCTCCAGAACTGCGAGAAAATAAATTTCCATTGTTGGAGCCTCGCAGTCTGTGGTATTTTGTTACGGCAGCCCTACAAACTAATACACCCCTCCACACAGATAATGTCGCAGGAAGAAAATACCAGCAAGCCCCCAAGCACAGCAACGAAGTTAGGTTCAACAGTATTTTTGCTTCAGTACTGACAAGGCCATATATGAAAGGCTTTTTCTGTCAGATGTTTCCTCTGTCTACACAGACCCCAGTCCCTGGCCTGGGATAAGCACCCACCCAGGCACACATTCAATCCCTAATTCCACCCCCAGCTCCAGTGCCACCCCAAAGTCACAGCTAGACCACCTCGGGCCACACCACGCTCTCCCTTCTGCCGGTCTGCAGCAGTCTTGCACTCAGTAAATGCTGCCTGGTACTGATAATTGCCATTTTGTAAATTAGTCTATACATACTGGTTGTAACAGCAGTAAAGGTCTTATTCTCTTCCCCCCACCGCCCCCAACACGAGAGCTGGAAGTCTTTCACTCTTTTGTTGTTCCCAAAAGACCAGCACATAGCTCGGCACACAACAGGTACTCATTCATCCATTAGTCAACAAATATGTACTGAGCACCTTACAATGTGCCAGGCACAAGCCAGGCACCATGCAAGACATGCACGGCACCCACCCTCATGACGCCTACATTCTGACCAAGGAGACCGACATTAACAAGTTATACGTCTCATTACAAGCATGTGCTATGAAGAACTACAAGACACTATGTTTGTTCCCGTGCATCTGGTTAGCTGCCTGCCACACACTCCTGTGCACAGACTCTCCTCTCTTCCAGCCACGACACATAAAGATGACCCTGTCTCTCAGTGCTCCCGTCAAACCGACACCAGCGCAGACTCCCACACCCTCCGTGCAGGCAAGACCCAGTCACAGCCGAGTATCAGTAACTATGCAGGGTCTCCGCCTTGTGCACGGCCCAACACCGCCGGCCCCACACCAAAGGCTGCTCCGGCCAGGCTGGGGTGGGGCTGGGGAAAGGCCTTCATCCTCCTGGCAATGGGAGGGTGAAGGGCACAGGTGGCCCCACGGGGCTCTGGGACGGGGAGATCCTCTCTCCACAGAGCCCTCCGCTCCGCCTCTCCTGGCGCTATCCGGGCCTGAAGTCTGTCGCGGACCCAGACGCTCTGTCCTGGAGGCAGGTTCTTCCCACTGCGCCGCCGCCCCTCCGGTCTGGACCCCACCAGCCAGAAGCCCTTAAGTCACCCCATGAAAACCCTTCCCTCCCGCCCTCTCCTCCTCAGGCCCCAGCCCAGGATCCTCCAACCAGGAGCGCCTCTCGGACCTCAGCTGCCTGGCCCCAGGACCGCCCACGCCGAGGCCGGGGGCTCCCAGCGTGTGTGCGCCCCTCAGTCCCAGCGGCCACGGCCCGGAGGCGGAGTCACGTACCCAGGCGAAGAGCGCGGCCGCAGCAGGGGCGGCTGCCTTGGCGCTCGGCTCGCGCTCCATGCTGGAACACTCCGACGGCACTTCCGGTGGCGGGGTGGGGGGTGGTGGCTGGCGCGGGGGCGGGCTCTCACGGGGAGGGGCGGGCACGGGGGAGGGATTGGTGACTGAGGTGTGGGGCAAGCGCGGGGGCGGAGCGGGGGCGGGGCCCGCCTGGGGAGAGGCTTGCCAAGGGACGGGCCGGCCTGGGGAGGGATTGGTGACTTGGGTGTGGGGCCGGCACTGGGAGGGGTCTGTGGTTGGAAGGGGGCCGCGCAGTGGGCGGGGCCGCGGACCGCTCCCTCTTGCTGCAGCTAACCTGGCGCCCGCGGGAGAGAAAAAGTACCTCACGGAGCCGCCTCCCAGTCACCCAGTCCCGGCGCGCTCTGAGCGTCTCCGCCCGCGGCCTCCGGTCTCGCTGAGATGCTCTGCCTCTCTTTCCCTCCTCCCCTCAAACTCCTTGTTTTGAGTGAAAATTCTATACGAGTGCACTACGCTTAAAAGTTCACAAAGCTCCCTCAGGTTAGAGTCCCACGACAGCCCAGAATGGCTGACAGGACGGGGATTGCATCACCCTTTGATGGGGAAGAACTTGAGCCTGGGAGGAGGTGGAAAGGGTCCTGACCCAGTGTCTTAGGGCGAACTGTCTTTGGGCCCGCTTTGGTGTGCAGTTTGCAAAATCGGAGGGAGCTTCCTGGTGGGCGAGTGTAGTGTCTTGCATCGTTGCCGTCGCCCTCAGCGCCTGGCACGGAGCGAGAACACACACCCCGACACAACTAAGGAGGCTGGTTCTCACTGACTCCTTCCCGGAGCGGCCTTCTAACCCTCAGCGCTCCCAGCATGGCCCTGGCCCGGATTCCGATCATCAAGGTAATAACTTGGATATAATAACTGGATAATTTTCACCCACCAAAAATTTTCATATAAAATGGCTTTTATCAGACACCCTCATACACTACCGGTAGGAGCTAAATAAGCCCAATTTTTCTGAAGGAAAATGTGGCAAAGCATATTAGGAATATGAAAATAGATACTTAGATATTTAGCTAGTAATTCCACTTCTATTCCTCTATCACAAGAAAAAAATGGAACTATGCACAAACCCTTAGACTGCAAGTTATTCATTATGGGGTTACATATAATAGTAAAGAACTTAGAAACTACCTTAAAATCCAAAATCAGATTGATTAAATTATATAGCCATGCAATTGAATACTAGGCTGCCATTAAAAACATGTTCTGTTAGATAATAAATAAGGGAAATATGCATGATATGTCATTAAAGTAAGTATTATACCAATTTTACACACACACGCACACGCTGGGTGGTGGATTACAGGTCATTTTTATTTTCTTTTTTGTACTTTTTGTACATAACCCACATTTTCCAAGCCACACATTATCTGTGGGTACAAATGGGGTCACATTAAAGAAGATAATCCATATTCAGTAGTTCTTGACCCTTCTACTGACACAAGCCTCCAGTACTCATCACCGTTTATGCCTGGAGGCCCTGAGAAGTGTCTCCCTGAGCTCTTACAGTCCTTCCCATTCTTCCACTCCACCCACTCCTTGGTGTTTCTGCCTTAAGACCACTTAAGGGCAGCACCTCACCTTTACCTCTCCAGCCTGTGGCATCTTGAGAACAGGGAGGACCATGCTAATAAACATGCAAACTTTAGAAAGGCAAAGCAGCTCTTCATTCTCAAGAGAACTTGATGTGCAAAAACTATACTGTTTGCTGACTGTTTTATGAGTGGCCTTTTTTATTCTGACCATTATTTTTTTACATCTTTATTGGAGTATAATTGCTTTACAATGGTGTGTTAGTTTCTGCTTTATAACAAAGTGAATCAGTTATACATATACATATGTTCCCATATCTCATCCCTCTTGCCTGACCATTCCTTTTAAGCATGTGTGATAGTGTAAAAACGGGACCCTTCCCATCTCCATTTTGGCTAAGACCCTAAGGTATTAAGTGCCAATACCTCCCACATAATAAAGTGAGGTACAAAACCACCAAAGCAGAACCTGTGAATGAGGTGTCTAGAAATCAGTGTATGGCTCCCAGGCTATGAAAGAGGTTGGAGAGGCTGAGAGAGAATTCTGATAGGATGTGTGGCGGTAGTTATCAATGTGCTGTGAGTCTTGCCCATCTCGTGTCTAAGGAAAGGCATGCGTCAGCAGGGCCACTAAGAGAGCTTGGCATGTATCCCTCCAGATTGGGGCCGGGCAGGTTGCTGTCCAGTTCGTGCTGAGAAATGTCCAATGGCCTGTGGCCAGATAACTGCTCTGAGAGTTCAGCAAAGAGATTGATGCTTTGGAGAGGTCTTTCATGCCCAGAGGTCTTTTATGTCTCTTTTAAGACAAAGAATGTCTGAGTATGTCCCATGTGAGTGTTTCCCAAGCATGAGCAAATTGGCAAGGGGACAGTTTTAGACCCAGTCCAAGGGAATTTCTGGAGAGCTGAAGGGACACCCACAGGAGAGTTGACTACTAGATTCCTAGAGGCTGAGCGAGATGAATTCAACAGCCCAGTCAGAGAGGTATGTTTACCCACATCAAGAGATCCCAAGAAATAAGAAGCGGGAAGGTGTTTCAAAACACCCACAGAGAATGAGTCAGCATTAATTACTTACCAAGTACAGAAAGCACATATGCCAACTCACAACAGTATCAGACCAAAAAGAATTTCCTACTCCTTACCTCTCCTCCCCACCACCATTCCCAAACCCTGGCGAAGCCAGAGGCATCCTTGTGAGTAAGAAAAAAGGAGCAAGAAAATAAAGACACAAAGCACACCTCTTCCTTTCTCAGTTCTAGAGAAGAAGAAAAACTTTAACCTTAAACTCTAATGTTTTGAACTTTTACAGAACACTGGAATTTGAAAATACTGAAATGGGGTGGGGGGTGGAGAGGGAGATTAGAAGCTAAGGACTTAGAGTGAGCAGAAAATTCAAGACAGGGACCTGAGATTTCATCCAAAGGGGCAAGAAGGAACTACCCAGAGTCAGTTTTCATAGAGAGAGGGTCTGGAAGGATACAGTTTTTTCCCAATTTCATCCCTTAAATATACATTCGTCAATTTATATTAACTGTAACTTTAACTTACAGTTATATTATTATGTTATATCCCATAATACAATTCCTTGGAAGTGTTGAGATGTGTTGAAATGCAGCTACGATTTCACCTATGTACATACCACTGACTAGCTCTTCCCATTAGCAGCTTGGTTGAGTTGCAGTTCTTGAATGGAGCTAGATTTAAATTGGTAACACTTTCAGGTGATTTGTCTCCCCATAAGAGGAAACTATAAAGTATTTCAAGTATACAGAGTATCTGTCTATACTATACAAGTTAGGAAATTTTTTCTTTTAGATGATCTTATTTGATCCTCTCAATATTACTGGTATGATAAGTATTGTTGGAATCGTTATTTTATAGATGAGAAAACTGAGGCTCAAAGAAGTTAAATGAGTTACTCCAAGGTCAGATTTCCACTTTAAATAAAGGCAGATTAGCTAGCTACAGACCAGTTCTCTCACCAAAAACAATTAGAAAAACTGGGGGAAAATATTTTTAAAATCTGTTTCAAGTCATCGGAGAGCTATCAAAGCAGCCAGAACTTGGAGGGCCAAGATCTAAAAGCTGAGAGATTATATTTGGCACTACTTTTCTGCTTGAAGCATTTGCTAATTAGCAAGCAGTGACTTGGAGGCTAAGAAACTGGGCTGAAAGCAGCAGCTGAGAAGCTGAGAAACTGAACAGTACTTTTAGCAATTTTATGGTGTCGGGAGGTGGGGTGGAATGAGAGTAAAGGAAAGTAGGAGTCCAGGGTCCCCAAGGAGAAGCCCTGGTACACACATGTAGCTTTCCTTTGAGATCCCTAAAGGGCTGCACCGTAAGAGTAAAGGTGAACTGGAAATAAACCAGCCCTCACAAAGACTGAAACACAGCTTCAAGTTGGCTTAATCCCTGCTAGGACTAAGGTGAGCTTCCCCTGCCATTATATGCTATCTGCTCGACGCAAAAGTTAATTCCCTCTGAAGGAAGATAAAAATCATCCAGAAGCTATGGGGATCTCTGATTAGGAGATTAATGATTCTTTACAAATGGCTAATGTTTCTTTTTACAAGTCCTCTCACAACATAATTCTTACAATAACCCAGTAAAGTAGATTTAGCTCACTTTACAGATGAGGAACATGAGACTGAGACTTTATCAAGAATTCCAAAAAGTGGTTTCTAGGTTCCAGGTGTGTTTGGCTCCCCTTACATCACATATTTGTAGGCTTTTTAAAGAAGTATAAGGAACTTACAGATTTCTGAAACTAATGAAATTTGCTAATATACATATAAATCAGTTTTTAACATACATTTGACCAAAAAAATGCTTAGTGAGAACATGAATTTTGTGTCCTTTTATTATCCAGTTGAATAACAAACATGCAAGTCATAAGTGTATATCATATAGTAAAATAAAGAACTGAAATAAGACCACAGTATCTTTATACATTTCCTAGAAATTAATATATGAACTCTATAATGTGTTCCTTTAGACAATTCCAGGATTTTTAATTTTTTCAGTTTGGAAGGCGATTTAATAATGAACTATAATTCTGTACACTTTGGTGTGTCATAACCACTGTATAACTCCAAATGACAGAACTGGCAGATTAAGAAATACAGGCAACTGACAACCAGATTTTGGAGCATTCTTCAAAAAGTCAGGAACATACCATCTACGTCTCTGAGTAATAACTCACTGATTAAGAATTATGAACCATACTTTTGGTTCAATTCTGTTCTCATATATTTGAAGAAATATATTTTAAATGCATGAAAACTCTAAGACTCTCAGAACTCCTCATTTACCAAATATCATAAATTCAGAGGTTAGAAGAAAGAACTGAAACCAATCATTAAATATTTCCATTATTCTGAAGATGTGAATTATAATCGTTGTGTCTTTAACATTTACTTTAGTGTGCTTTTGTCATAGAGTGATTTGAAATACCATCATTTAAAAATTCAATAACTACGATTCTTTGCAATGATCAAAGTTGTATGAAAATAACCAAACCAGATGCAGTATGCATGATTTGTTGTTATTTGCTATCTATCATAGTTTGCTTCATAGATTTCCTTGCAACCAAATACACTAACTATAAACGACCTAACCAATATTTCAAAAGGTTTTAGATTAGCTGACGTAGATCTAGTACTATCAAAGGTATACTTAACAGTTGATCAGCTATTAAAATTTATAAGTAATGTAAAAATCTGAAGTAGCATGAATTATTCTTCCTAATTCTATTTCCTTGTATAACATAAAATGAAATAAATTTTTAAGAGTTTTTAAAATAATTTCCTTTAAGGCCTAAAAAGGATTAAAATATCTAGTTGTCTGTTGAAATAAAACATGTTAAATGGTATTCAATTTGACTATTAATGTGAAAAAATTAAGGACACGGTCTTTAAATAGCTGATTAAGAATGGGAAATTGGCTGAAAATATGACCCTTAATACAATCAATAGAAATGAGATCACTGGGAGAGGAAACTGATGGGGCACAAAATTCTGGTGATTCTGAGTTTCTTTTCGGACCTATAGAGTTTAAGATATTTGGCAGGGCTGCCATGTTGCACAACCCCATTTCATTCTAATGAATGGTGCCACAAGAAGTTACACAACATTGGCCTAATTCATGGGACATCTAGATGGAAATATCTGGCAGGCAGCTGGATGTAAGAGGCAAAAACTCAAGACAGATGTCAGGGTTAGAATTGCAAATATGGGAGACATATGAAATAAGAAAGTCATGGACACGGATGACATCCCCCGTGAACAGAGAGAGAAGAGGGCTAAAGACAGAAACTTGAGGAAAGTCTTCCTTTAGTGGGTGGGGGGAGGAAAGGAGCAAACTGAAGAGACACAAGCCTATCCTGGGGATTCCAGCTTTACTGCTTTGTACCAAGCCTTCTCCCTGTACTATACCGCTGACACCACATAAAAGCCAGTGCTTGCAGCCTTCATTATTACAGTGTCAGTCCTAAAATGCTCTTCTTGACTTTTCTTACACCATCTCCTCCCCATTTCCCCACACTCGACTGTCACGCCTGACCTTCCTAATTATGGTCTCACCTTATACCTTGGAAATAAAGTACTTGGCACTGCTTTTCCAACTTAAACTTTGCACGCTTCTCATCTGTCTCAGTTTGAACTCTCCCTTTGACAACACTGTCTCCTGCTAACCTGAGGATATTCTCTGGGGCTGCATGTCGGAGTTCAGGGCCTTGCAAGTTCCCTTTGGCCTCTTGAGTAGGACAGATAATGTAAAACATATGCAATGCCACAGAAAGAAAAGAGTTTCAAGGAGGATGGTCACTCGGGCAGGGGCTCCCTAGTGCCTTAAAAATAAAGTCACAAATTCTTCACCTGGACTTAAGGATTATACTCCAATCAACCTTTCTAGACTTAGGTACTGCTTTTTCCCTACAAGACACCACACTTGAAAATAGACTATTTGCTCTTTACCAGGTATGTTTCATATGCAAAGGCCTCTCTGCTTTTGCTCAGGCTAGCAGCAGAGACAGCTGATCCCCTATTAAATTTGGGCATGTGAATGTGCCCAAGCTCGGCACAAATTCAGTTATAAGTAAGCTATTGTAGAAATAAGAGCATCTTAAGTAACAATATGGATCAGTTCCATAATAACCACCAAGGTACTGTAAGTGATCATCGAAGTCATTTTACTCAAGAACTGGGGGAAATAAAATTAGGCTATACTTCACTAAAGCTGTTACCAAAAGAAAAAAAAAAAAGTAGTGGCTAGAGTATCCAGGTACACATTTTCAAAGACTAATGGTCCATTAAGGAATGGGAATAGAGAAGATTGTTTGGCTGCTGTTCCTCCACAACCAGGTCATCAAGCAAAGCAACAGTTGGCCCACAGGCCTCTGAATGCTCAGATGCTTTCGGGATTAGGACTGGCAACTGTCAAGATGCTCAGCTGCCTGCTGACTTTAGCAAGGGCATCACTGACAACATCAAGCTCATGCTGCAGCTCATTCATGGCACTGGTTATGCTCTTGGTGTCCTTCAAGATCTGAATACTCCGTGTATACGGATTATACTTCACTCCAAATGGACGCCTGATTGTTTTGGTAAATTCTCTATTTAAGAAAAAAAATATGAGGCAATCAGTTTCTAGGGAGAAAATGATAAAAACCAAATACTGTCCGTTAGTCTAAAAATTAACATATCTAAATCTTGTGTATTCTTCAAGTCCTTTCTCAAATGCCATTAGGCTTTCCCTGTTCCCCTAGCTGGAATGAATTGCTCCTGAATAAAATGCAGAACAGTGTTTCATCTGTATCTCTTTAAGGCTTCCTAGTTGTTATATAGTAATCTGCATACAGTTTATTTTTCCTATTAGATTATAAACTCTCTGATAGGAAGGAATAGGAAGTAACCAATTTCTCAGTGTATCTGATTTATATTTGCAACACTGAACATCATTATAAACAATACACCCTAAATATTTACTGTGAAAGAGAGATGTGTTACAGGCAAAAGGTGCCTAGTGGGCTTCTAATTATCCAGCTGCTTACTTCTGTGACTTGTTACCATTATTGGACCTATCTTTTGCAGGGGAAAATTAAGGCATGAGGAAGATATACTTTACCTCATCTTCTCCTTTGCATCTTCAAAGCTTTCAGATACAAAGTAGACATCCTGAAAAGTTGTGATGAGACACTCCTGTTTGCAGGTAATCTTAGGATCAAAGGGCTTTACTTTGGCATGTCCAGAAAGTACGTGCTAGAGGATGAAGAGTCAGTGAATCAAAGGATACTATCTATTTTCATGATCACATTCTACACACAACTGCCAGAGCCAGCAAAACAAATGGTTTGCTATCCCTATAAACGCCCCAAGACCACTCCATTGTTCTAACACTCTTCTCCATTTAGGAGGTACCCAAGGATCTTTATTTATTTATTCCTGCATTATGGCATCTGCTTTCTACCCTGCACTAGTTATTCCTATACATAACTTGTACCCACCAGCAGGTGGTAGGCTCCTTGAGAGAAAGACTGTACCTTGGACAATATTTCATGCACATCCACCACTCAACAAACATAAGTTCATTCCTTTATTGGATAAATAATACATCTCAAAGAATTCCCTAGAAATTGCTGAAGTTGTTGCTAGCACACCAAAAATGGTGAGGAAACAGCAAGACTTTGTTTTAAAATACATTTTTATTTAAAAGATATAACTATATTCTGAATAGTTATCTGTATCTATTCAGAAAACTTAGGAAATAGAGAAAAATGCCTCTTAGGTAATGTTTACTGCCACCCCAAGTATTTTCCACAGGTAGCTCTTATTGAGATCCAGAAACTAGGGCTTCCCTGGTGGCACAGTGGTTAAGAACCCGCCTGCCAATGCAGGGGACATGGGTTCAAGCCCTGGTCTGGGAAGATCCCACATGCTGCAGAGCAACTAAGCCCGTACACCACAACTACTAAGCCTGCGCTCTAGAGCCTGCGTGCCACAACTACTAAAGCCCACGCACCTAGAGCCTGTGTTCCACAACAAGAGAAGCCACCACAATGAGAAGCCTGCGTACCACAACAAAGAGTGGCCCCCACTCGCCACAACTAGAGAAAGCCCACGCGCAGCAACTAAGACCCAAGGCAGCCAAGAATAATAAATAAATAAATAATAAAAATAAATAAATTAAAATCCAGAAACTATTTCAGGTCGTATCGATTACATTAAGTGAATATGGTTATGTGCAAAGATTTACAGCTCTTACTTTGAGTTCACTGATGGAAGAAAGTAAGCCAGCTCCGAAGACTCTTAGCTGCCCCTCTTGTTTACATAGACCAAACTCCACAGTGAAGAAGTAGCACTGCAAAAGGACATCAGTATTACTTTCACATCCTGAAGGACTCAATTTAAAACAAATTACAACTCTTAGTCACTGACCCAAAGTACCCTGGAATAAAATCCAAGACCCCCAGGATAGCTCACAAGTATTTCTACAATCTGGCCTCGTTCCAAACCAGACTTCTCAAACTTTTGTTCCCAGAACTCTTATATACTCTTAAAAATTACTGAGGAGGGATTTCCCTGGTGGTCCAGGGGGTAAGACTCCACACTCTCAATGCAGGGGCCCGGGTTTGATCCCTTGTAGGGGAACTAGATCCTGCATGCATGCCTCAACTAAGAAGTCCGCATGCCGCAACTAAAGATCCCACATGGCGAAATGAAGATCCCGTGTGTGGCAACTAAGACACGACACTGCCAAAATAAATAAGTAAATAAATAAATAAATATATTTTTTAAATTACTGAGGACCCCAAAGACCTTTTGTTTATATGGGATAGAGCTAGCTATATTTACCATATTAAAAATGTAAACTGAGAAAAATTTTAATGTTTACTAATTAATGTTAAAATTATAATAAACCATTTTATGGTAACACAAATAACATTTTAATCAAAAGTAACTATATTGTACAAAAAACGGTGAGAGGGCTTCCCTGGTGGCGCAGTGGTTGGGAGTCCGCCTGCCGATGCAGGGGACGCGGGTTCGTGCCCCGGTCCAGGAGAATCCCACGTGCCATGGAGCGGCTGGGCCCGTGGGCCGTGGTCGCTGGGCCTGCGCGTCCGGAGCCTGTGCTCCGCAACGGGAGAGGCCACAGCAGTGAGGGGCCCGTGTACCGCAAAAAAAAAAAAAGAAAGAAAAAAACGGTGAGAAAAGTTGCATTGTTTTATATTGTCACAAATCTTTTTAGTGTCCGGATTGATATTATTTAATGTCTGGCTGGAAAACAGATGGATTCTCACATCTGCTTCTGTATTAAACCTGTCACAATAGGTTGTTTTGGTTCAAGTATGTGGAGAGAAGTCAGCCTCAAACAGATAAGTAGTTGGAAGACGGTTGAATATTGTAATAGCCTTCTCAGATAATTGTGGCTATTCTTCTTTGACACAACATCAAAACTCAACAAGTGGTAATTTCTTAAAGTACAGCTGTAATGTGGAATCTGAAACCATATCAATGAACTCTGTCTCTCACATTAAAATTCACTCTGCATTTTGAATGGATCTTTTACTCAAGGACCCTGTGGGGTCCCCAAACCACAATTTGAGAGCACCGTTCTAACCATCTAGCCTATTTCACACCGCCTCCCCAAACCTCACACACTCTGCTCCAGCTTCTTGTCATTTCCTCAGATACACCAAGCACCTCCTGTCTTTCCTTGTGTGTCCTCATCCTGAGATGCTCTTCCTTCTTTTCCTGGCAGGTGAAAACATTACTCATCTTCCCAGGGCTGGTCCAGATGTTCATCTTCCATGAAACCTTCCACAGGCAGTTCTCTGCACTCCCAGAGCACCCTGCCTGAGCTTCTCTACAGACCTCCTTTCATTCTAACGTAAGTGTCTGTGTATAAGTTCCTTGAAGGTGGGAACCAGGCCTCATTCAACTTTCTATTTCTAGCATGTTTTGTACCTAGTGCTCAAAAATATTTTTAGCATCATTTTTAAGGAACCTATCATTTTTACTAAAAAAAGAAGGTATACCAACTGTTAACATTATTGTATTCTAGTGTTCTCTGTCTCTCTGCCTTTTTTTTTTTTTTAAAGCTCAGGTCTTCTTTGGATAAGCCTTAAATTTTTACATCTTCCTTTAATGTTTTTTTAAAATTATTTAAATTAAATTAAATATGAGCAAAGACAAATTTTCTAATGCTCATCTTGAGTAGGTACTTTTAAACTACACAGATACCCACATCCCACCCCAGTTAAAGATTACTGATCCATACAGCTATTTCCAGATTTATACCGTTGCCAATTTTTGAACAGCCTCTTCTGAAGCTCCAAGAGAAGCCAGGCCAATTTCTTGGGAGAACTGAGCAAAACTGGGTTCAGCCAAAAGGGGGACATGACCCAAGAGTTCATGGCAGGTATCTCTGAAAAAGAGGTACAAGTCGTCACACTGTGACATTTAACATAAATGCATAATCAACCATTCAATCAAATCAAAACCTGATCTTACTTTTATTCAAATTAATCAGGTGGTATTACTCTGGAAATGGACCACAAAGGACACTATTACAGTAAAGAAACTATTTTGGTTCAAAACCTTGGCCACTCACAAACACACATACATAAGTTCATACAAATATGCACAGACATCCACATGTCAACCCCCCAACCCCCAAACCAGTTCTCTACTCAAATGTGACCTTCTCAGTCAGTCCTTTTCTGATCACCCTTTTCAAAATAGAAACAACCACCCACACACAACTCTGTCCCTTTTCCCTACTTTATTTTTCTCCATGGCACTTATAACCATCTGAATTATATATATATATATATATATATATATTTACTTGTTTGTTTATTATCTATATCTCCCATTGGAATATAAGCTCTATGAAGGCAGGAAACTTTGATTTTTTTCAGTCTTACATCCCCTATGCTTAGGACAGCACTTGGCACCTAATAGGCTGTCAATTAACAATGGTAATAATAATGGTTAACATGTATAGAGCATGGAACATGTATTACATGCCAGGCACCATTCAAAATGCTTTACATGTGCTAATTCGCTTGATCCTCACAAAAAATCATGACATAGGTACCATATCGATGGATGGATGCTGCAGTAGAAGTACTTACGGCTCTGGGGTATAGAGGGGATCTGAACTGTGTCTCACATACTGTGTGCAGTGAAAAACTCGAAAGGCTAAACCTGATAAGAAATCTCTTGGTGATAAGTAACCAGCCACAGGACGGATGGAAAAACCTGTGCGCTCTGCAAAGCAAAGGAGAAAATCTTCACTAGAATAGACAATCTTACTTTTCTTTTCTAAAAAAACTCACTAAAAAGATCTATTAATTTAGATCAGAACCATTTTTGAAACTACATCATTTTTAGCCAGTACTACCTCTTGTAGTTTCTTTATGTTATCTCAACTAGATGGTGCTCTTTCATTCCCCAATACCTGAGTCTGCATGCCCACCGTAAAAGTCACCTTCCACTAGGCTGCAGTGGCTCTGGGGACCTCTATAAGCTCTGATCTTGTCCTTCATTTCAAACTCTCACACTCTGGTAATTCCAGTTCCACCCCAATGCTTTGTACTTGGATTCTCCCACTCCGATGGGCAAAAGAATTTTTCACAAAGATGGAAATGTTCAACATCTAGCCTATTGCTAGCCACTAGCCACATGTGGCTATTGAGCCCTTGAAATGTGGCTAATGTGGCTGGGGAACTAACATTTTGATTTACATTCATTTTATTTTTTATTTATTTATTTTTGGCCGCACCACGCAGCATGTGGGATCTCAGTTCCCCATCCAGGGATGGAACCCATGCCCCCTGCATTGGAAGGCAGAGTCTTAACCACTGGACCGCCGGGAAGTCCCTACATTCATTTAAATTATTTAAACAACCACGGTTGTCTAGTGGCCACCATATTTGCCAGGGCAGGTAGCCCCTTCCAACTCATGTTTTGTTTGAACTTTTAATATTGGTTTCTCTCTTTGACACGCTCCCTTGAAACACCTTTAGCAACAAGCTCTGCAGCCTGCTCAAGCTCCAGACCCCAAGTGATCAGCTTTCAGTTTCACATCTATAACAAAATATTGCCTCCAGATCTCATGCAAGTGTGATTTGATAACAACTTCTGTAGCATTTGCTAGTCCATCTTTGTTAAGTCACACAAGGTCATGTGCTTTGGTTCTCTGCCATTCTTAATCACTATTTTTTTTAAATCTAGTTTTTGTAGGAACCACTTATATGAGTTCTTCCCTTGTAAAAACTATATTGCCCTCTCCTGTTTAGTTCTTAGTTTTGTGTATAGTGGTTGAGGAATGAGAATTATGGAGTTGAATAAATATGTATATTTTTATAACAGTCTATATAATAAATTCAAAGATAGTAATTTCAGATATGATGGAAATAAGATAAACTCCCTTTGGGTCAAAAACATAATGCCTATTTTTTTCCCTAAGGTTCTAATCTGCTGAGATCAAAGGGGGATATTTATTTTTCTTACATATTGTAGATCCTGGAGATCACTGATCCTTTTACTTCCTATACTAGTGAGAAAAAATAAGGAAGCCTGGACCAAATAAGCATGATGAACTAAAAGGAGAAAAATTGTCCTTAGTCTTTGTTTATGCTTCTACTAACACATCTTCTTCTTTGGGAAAACAAAAGAATCTTAGTGTGGAAAGGGGCTTCAGCGATCATTTACTCCAACCTTCCCGAAGGTGCTTGAATCTCCTCTATCACATCCCTCTAGTGGGTGTGGAACTTTTGCATGAACATCTCCATGGATGTGGAACTAACCATCTCATGAGCCTGTCCCATTTTCAAATGGCTCTTTTAACAGGATCTTGTCCGTTTCGAAATAAGTTTGTTGTTTCTATCCGACTGTCCTTTACTTCAGAACCACATAGGAATCCCTCTATAACATAAGATGACCTTCAAATATTTAAATAAATCTATAAAGTCCCCTAAATTTCCAGGTTAAAAACCCTGAGAATCCTTCAAATTTTATTTATATGATACATTTTCCAATCCTCTTACAATTCTGCTCACTTTCCTCTACATTTGCTCCAGGTTATGAATGTCCCTCTTCACATGTGGTGCCTGGAGAATTGCCAGGACAGAATACAGAAAAATTCTGACCTCCCAAATAACTGGACTTTAGTCCTCTATTAAAAATTCTATTGTGATTGAAATGGAGTTCAATATTCCCCTTACAAAAAATTAATCATTTCATTACCTTTTAAAAAGTTTGAAACATCTTCCAATTGTGGGATATTATCTTCCCGGTATCCACAGTATTTAGAAAGCAAAGGTAAGTTTTTGAGATACTCTCTGCAGGCATGGGTTGGGTAAAGTTTGTTGAGCTCTCGGAACACAGTTCCCCAGGTCTTAATCTCCTCCTCAGTGAATTCAACGTTAGGAATGGGGTCTCCACTAATGAGATAAAGAGAAGTTATCTTGAATTAGCATCCAATAAACGGTAGCACGTATCTTGTTTTCTATTTACTATATAGGCATAATTTACTCCATTTATTTCATTAGTTCAAAGTTGAATAAGTTATTTTTATAGTACACTTACTGTTTATAGTTCATAGCCAAGTCTGCAAAATACTTTCGTCTTTTACGATAGACATTGTCTTTGAAGCCCTGATAATTAAAGAAAAGTTTTTAAATATGCATACTAAAAAATACTTAACAAATGATTTAGAAAACATTTCATTATTATTCAAGTGACTATATTGAAGGGCTATATAACTGTTATTTTGAGCAAGCACTGTTTAGAAATTTATGATCATTTTTCTTTTAAAGTCAGCATTATATGACAGATTCATACGATAGTGGCTGCAAAGATAAAAGATACTATAGATACAAAAATACTACAGTAGCTACAAAAATAAAATAGTTTGAGGAAAAAGAAAAGCACCACCCTAGTTAAAATACATGGCCCTTTTCCAAGGGTGAGTTTTTTCTTAATCATTTGACTACATCTTCAGTTATATTTTCCTGTAATTAGTAACAAAGTAGTAATTACTAATATTTAAAATCATGGCAACTGAATCTAGCTTCAGATTTTATTGCAAAATGTAGACATATTTATCATTTGTAGAAGCAATTAATGATAAAAAGATAGAAGAGATAGTAACACTAGAATTTATACCTATGAAAAATATTTAAGAAAAAAATAGACAAAATAAGGCATCAAAAAGCAAATCTTAGGAGGAAATAGCCAATAATACAAAATAGGAAAGAAGGGGAGGACACTTGAAAGGAAAGAATGAGACTTGTGTGTTTAACACAGATTTACAAGTCCCTACTATGCACCTGGCCTTGTGCTGAAATTCAGAGAAACACAGCACAATCTGGGTCTTCAAGGAGTTTACTTTAACCAATTATTTTGAAACAATATGGTAAGTGCCTTATTACAGACAGGCACAAAATACCACTTGAACTCAAAAAGAAACTCATAATCCAGAGTATGCGAAGAGGGTAGTGGGGGTCAGGAAAAGGTCCCTAGCAATGACTCCTAAGCTAAAAGAGGAGTGGAGAGAGCCAGGGGGAGAAGGACAGAAAGCACAGCACCAAGGACAGCGCAGAAATGAAAAACAGCATGTTGCACCTAAGAAAGTACAGGTAATCCAATGTTGCTGGAGCCTGGAGAGTGAGGTGGAGCATGGTGAAGACTAGTTATGGGTCTGCTAGTAAAGGTCTGTTTGAGAGCTTGGGTTTTAGTCTTGGGGTAATTGGAAGCCATTGGGTTTTTTTTTTTTTTTTTTAAAAATAACAGCTTTATCAAGATATAACTCACATACCTTAAAACTGACATTTTAAAGTGTACAATTTAGGGGGGTTTAGGATATTCACAGTGTTGTGCAACCACCTCCACCATAACTTCAGAACATTTTATCACACTGAAAAAAAACACCCTACTCATTCGCAGTCTATCCTCATTTTCCCTCACCCCCAGCCCTGGCAAACAGTAATCTACTTCCTGTTGCTATGAATTTGCCGCTTCTGGATATTTCATGTAAAAGAAATCACACAATGTATGGCCTTTTGTGACTGGCTTCTTTCACTATCACAGTGTTTTCAAGGTTCACCCCTGTTGTAGCATGTTGAGTAATTCATGCTTTTTTATGGCCATTAATATCCATGTTGGGGACATACCATGCTTTACTTATCCATTCACCAGTGGATGGATATTTGGGTTGTTTCCACTTTTTTGCTACTATGAATAATGCTTCTATGAACACTTGTGTACAAGTTTTTGCGTGGGCTTATGTTTTCAATTTTCTTAGATCTGTACTGAGGTACCATTGGTGATTTTTAGGCACAAGAGGGATAACGGTTATACTGAGGCTTTAGATCGTTCTAGTGACTATGAGGACAGGTTTGAGGTGGCAAGGCTGGAGGCAGGAAGACCAGTTAAGGGATGTGGTAGTAAGAATAAACAAGGAACAAATTAAAGAAATATCTTGGAGGTGAAAATCAGCAGGACTTGGTAGTAGGTCAGTAAAACTGATTTACACACCTTTCTGTAAACATGCCCCAGATTTTCTTGCCTCTGAACCTTTGCTCATTTTGCAATGAACTGTCCTTCCTCTCCATCTCTTTCCTGCCAAAATTCTTTAAGGCCAAGTTAACAAGGTTGCCTTTCTCTGACCTCTTCGGCTAGAAGTGTTTACTCTCTTGTGTATATCTCACAGCAGTCTGTTCATGCCACTTAGCACACTTTGCATACTTAAATCTTGTATGTGTGTTTATATATATGTGTGTGTGTGTGTGCTTTACTTTGTCAACTTGACTGGAAGCTCCCAGAGGGCAGGTACAGCAAATTATTAATTCCAATACTTTCTCAATAAGACATTATAGAATAAATGGATGGATCGGCTGGGGGTTGTCTAAGGCAGTATATGGTCACATTCACACAGCTAATAAGTGATAGAAGCTAGATTAAATCCCTGGTCTGTGCAACTCTACTGCTGACTCTCTTCTCTCCTCCCCTCCTAGGATCCTAGAGCTCCATAAGAAGTCCTAATGCTCTAGACTTACTAATTCTCCAACTCATGCCTGTACTGTATCCCATATGATTTTCCAAGGTAACAGCTTCCTAATTCATCAACTGCATAATAAACCAATTATGCTGGACAGTGTGGGTGATGATTTTCCCCTTCCTATCTTTACCCCCCTCTCCAATAGCCCATGCCCATTTTGATAGAAACCGACTGCAGATACGGTGTTCATTGTAGTGTAATTCTTGGAATAGCTCTTAGTGATACGAATTCCAGGCATGACACAGATGTTTTGGAGCCAATGAAATTGGATGCTCTTCAGTCACTTGGTTTCAAGTCCACCAACATGAAGGACTAATAACACTTCCTGAAACCCAGATTAATCAAGATCCTATTTAGTCTAGAATAAGCACTTTCTCCAGAAAAGAAAAATAATACCCTTAATTTTTTAGTTTGCTTTAAATTATTTTCATGAAAATATTTATTTAAAATATTTACAGGATGGTCAGCATCCAGTTCGGATCCATACATCAGAACTCTGTTAGCACAGTGGTCCAGGTCAGAAATCTTCTTTGGAAACCAAGGAACAGTTTCCATACCTGAAAAATACAAGAAACACTAACAGTTGAAGAGATCATCTTAAATTAGGCAATAAAGAAGAAGAAATTAAGAAAGTCATAAATGCATTTGGATGAGATTTTTAATTTTAGCTTGTACGTTAAGGCACAATGTATACAAGTAAATTGGTCCAGTTTTAGTAAGTAAATCTTATTCAAAGTTTTTGAGTTTAAAAATATTTTAAGCCTTAATTTCCTAAGCATTGCAGAAATGATGCACTTTAGTAATAGACCAAAAGTTGAAAAAAATTTAAGCTACATATTTAGCTAGTCTTAAAGAGTAAGGCTAATTTTTTTTTTTTTTTTTTGCGGTACGCGGGCCTCTCACTCTTGTGGCCTCTCCCGTTGCGGAGCACAGGCTCCGGACGCACAGGCTCAGCAGCCATGGCTCACGGGCCCAGCCGCTCCGCGGCATATGGGATCTTCCCGGACCGGGGCACGAACCCGTGTCCCCTGCATTGGCAGGCGGACTCTCAACCACTGCGCCACCAGGGAAGCCCCAAGGCTAATTTTTAATTAGCAAATTTAATTAAAACTCTGAATGTTTATTTTTGTTGATTAAAAGGATCTTAGAGATCATTTATGTCTTTGCCACTTTGATCTTCTCACTATCCCTCATACACAAACGCTCTCCTAAAACTCTGAGATTTGTGAATGCTGGTCTTCTCCCTGGAATACCTATCCCATCCCACATCCTGCTGCACCTCATCCTTCTGTTTTCTTGAGAATATCCTTCTCCTCCTTCAGGACCCAAATCAAATGAGCCTTCCCTGACCCTGTAGGTGGCGCTAATTCTCTATCATCTGGGTTCCCATGACTATGACTCCAATTCTCTGAAAGCTTTTACTATGTTTTACTATAATGTATCTGCATATGGCTGTCTTACAGAAAAGAATGGGAACGACTCCAGGGTAGGACTATTTCTTTTCATATCCCCATTTCTTAGTAGAAATATCTGATGCAAGTTGGTGTTCCCTAAAAATCAGTTGAACTATTTAGACTCTATAAAACTCTTCATTTGCCAGAGAGGTAAAGTAACTTATCCAAGATCATTCATCTCTAATGGAACAGAGAGGACTAGGACTCAATTCTTCTTGCTCCAGTTTAATGCTCTAACATACCCAGAAGTGATATTCAAGAGATTCAGCAACGAAACAACAGGGGCACTAATCACTCAAAATAGACACAAGCAGAGTCCCAGGCTCCTGCTCTATCAGGTGTTAATCTTCTAGTTGTTTGTGGTGGCCACAGGACTCCTAGGGGAGAACTGGGGGCACATGGGCTTCAGGCATGGTGAGGAGCACTTAAGGGACTCAGGGGAAAAGCTATCTGCCAGCCAGACATGGACGTAGAATCTTGATATTTTAATACCTTATACAGCCATATGAATACATAACAGATGAATATCAGCCCTGATTACACCCAAATATTGTGACATAATCTGAAGGGATTATTTTAAATTGAGTACCATATATAAAATGTGACTGATTTATCCATTTGTCTCTTGCCCCAAGTAAACTGCAAGGATTTTTTCACAGTAGAAGATTTTAGATTCTCTCTGTGCTACCTGAGTATCTGAAAACTTAGAAGCTTTCCCTTTGGTTTTGGTGGAAGTGAGGACAAGGAAGAACATTGTATTTCATATACAGAGTATTTCACATCATAGTTGTCAGTAATTGTCAACATTCTCAACAAATTCAAATATTCACTTAACATCTGCTAGGTATCTGCCCTGTAAGAGTTACTAAGTACTCAGGGATTGTGAACTGGAGGTTTGTGAAATCAAGAAATGCCTGATGGGGCTTCCCCGGTGGCACAGTGGTTGAGAGTCCGCCTGCCGATGCAGGGGACACGGGTTCGTGCCCCGGTCCGGGAAGATCCCACATGCCGCGGAGTGGCTGGGCCCATGAGCCATGGCCACTGGACCTGCGCGTCCGGAGCCTGTGCTCCAGAACAGGAGAGGCCACAGCAGTGAGAGGCCCGTGTACCAAAAAAAAAAAAAGCCTGATGATTTGGAAACTGAGATAACAATGGAATTCTAACTATTCTAAATTCTTTCTTGTACTCAAGTTTTCCTTTTCACTTCTCTCGCCCTTGATAAAATGTTGCTTTACAATTTTTCTTTAGCATTTTGAGCAATTACATTTTGTATCTTCTTCATTATCAGATTGTAAGCAATTTGAATAGACAGTGTTTTACTTTTACTTTCATGCCTTCAAGCTAAACATAAGATAGGACACACATTATGCACTTAATCTTCTGAGTAGTATTTTCACTTTTCAAACTTACCATCTTCCTTCACAGTAAAATTATCTGGTAGATTCACAGAGAGAACATTAGTATGAGACTTCAACAGATGAAAAATATCATTCAATTGTTCTCTATTGATATCACAATCAACAAAAATCTCAAACTCTGAGTTTCTTCTCTTTGATTTTCGGGACTCAATATGTAATAGGTTCACATGCTTCTCCTGTGGAAAGCAGAGGATGAAGATTATACATGACTGCCTCAAATGGTTATAGTCTCTGAGCAGATTACTTCCATTACCACTAAAACTCAGACTCATCACTTGTCATAATAGCCAAAGGGAAAAAAGGCTGTTTTGAGTGCCATCAACAGCAAAATAATTCCCCCTAAATATTAGGTACTATTCAAAAAAAGTTTGAAAAATTCATTACACCCTCCAGAATCTAATTAAATTAACACCCAGTAGAAAGTCCCTCAGATTGCCAGAACTGATTGGCCTTCAAATCAAAAGACTTAGTCTCCTAGATAAAAAGAACCCTTTGAAAATTCTCACAAATAAAGGTTAGGTTATTTTTTAAGTGATCTAGTGTTAGTCCTTTAAAAAGAAAAGTCTCCTTTGCAATAATGCATTTAATACAATTAGATGAACAGCTTGAACATGGAATATTTAATACCTCCAATATCTTAAGCTACAAACTCAGTAACCAGCTGAATCAGATTGCTGCTTCTGATCTCTTCGCGTGCCAGCCTGAGCTGTGGGGTGCCATATGTGTAAACCTGTGGGGGGAAGGTATCTTCTCTTACCAATCTGGCTGCTGAGGAAAAGCCCTGGTGACATAATCATGAAACATAAGAACCAGTCACCCAACAGTTTTCTTCATCTAAAAAACGAGAAAGTTAGAGTAGATGATCTCCAATACTAACCGGTTGAATCTAAATTAACTTAGTGAACACCTGTGTAGCCAAGTAATGGCTGTGAAGCATACAAAGAAGGGCAAGACGTACAAGGAGTTTACAATCTAGTTGACTAACACATGAAAGACTAAGAGAAAATACAAATAGAGAGTGTTCAGGCGCAGAAGATGTTCAGAAATGGAGAAAAACATCAGGAGTTTGAGGAGGTAGAAGGTTCTATGGAGCAGATAGGAGCTGAGATGAGTCTTAAAAAATAGATAGAATAGGAAGACAGAAGGGAAGAAGTAAGATTCCAAACAGGAGGAACTTGTATGAGCAAAGGTAGGGATGAGATAATTATCAGGGAACATTAACTTGATAAATAAGAAAGGAGAGTGAATGTCAGGGATCTCGTGAAATCGGAATAGGCAGGGTTTATCCTGGAACGTAGAATCTATCATGGAATCAATACAAGAGAGCCAGTTACAAAATATATTGGAATTGATCAGGAGTAAAGGAGAGTTTTATTGAATCTATTTCTTATTAATTTTTAGAATAAGAGTACATTCATAAATATATTATGAATGATGACTTGAATAAATATAAAGCTATAAATTATGTTTTTGGAGAAGAAGACACAAAATGTCAATTCTTCCTAAAGTAATCTAAAATTGAGTGCTATCAAAATGAAAAACTTAATGGCATTTGGTGAGGAAATGTAACTAAATAACTTAAAAGTTATTTAGTTTCTTTTCTTCTTACCTGGAAGAAAAGTTTAGTCAAGAAGGTCTAGGAAAATTCAGGTAAAGTAATAAGTGAGACATTCCTTATCAGATATTTCAATTACAGCAACAGAGGCACAGAGAGGTTAAGCAGTTTGCCCAAATGCACACAGCTAATCAGTGTAAGAGCTGGAATTCAAACTCAAGCTCTCTAGCTCCATAGTCTATGCCCTTAAAAACTATGCTGTAATCCTGTTGTACAAGAAAAGAAGAGTCAGAATAACGGATAATATAGCTCTTCTTTGAACAAGATTTACATCATCTTTATAATGAAAACACTGAAGACTGATATAGCCAAAAATTGGGGCATAACTACGTTGTGAAGATGGGGGGAAGGGAAGTTGAGGGGCCTCTGGAAAGGGAGCTGTGCCAAGGAAGCTAACCCTTCACTTCCGCTGGAGAAAATCAATAGGTAATATCTACAAACGGAAAAAACAAGGAATAGCAGCAGAATAAGCATATTGCTTATAAATATGGACGCTACTATGAGAAAATATAGTTAAAAGCGTTGAAGATGCTTGCCCCCTATAGGCAGAGGATAAGTAAAAATAGGTGGATTCACGCCCACAACACCATTGCAGCAGTCAGAAGAACGAATGAGATGGATATGTAGCAGCACGGGTAGGTCTTCAAAACACAGTGCTGAGTAAAAGAAAAAGTGTATGTACAATAACATTTATATAAATTACCAGTCCATGCACATGCAGAAACTCAACATAGATTCTAAGTAACATAAAAAACAATTCAGTGTGTAGATCAAACGTATCAGAGCAGTTGTCTATCAGAAGAGAGAAATGGAGATGGAATAAAACAGGAGGAGGAGGCTGTACACATCAGTGATGACAGTGTCCACGTGATTTAAGGAGTGTGATTAGCTCAACCCTCTGCACCTAGGTCAACATAAAAATTAAATGGAATTTAGGAATGAAGAGAGATGAAGCAGAAGACTGCTATTTTCTTTATAAGCTTTATAGTGTGGGGTTGCCTTTTTAAACCATGCACAAGTATTATTTGATTAAAGACAAAATAAAAAAGAAAGTTGATGGAAGAAATATAGGTATACTATTTAAAAACTCCAAGGTAATCAAAAGAAGAGCTTGCAGTAATCACGTAATTATCAAATATGGGGAGGAGAAGGAGGAAGAAGGGACGGAAGTATCGGTATCAGTATCATTCACAATAGAGAGTAAATAAATATCATGTAAATTGATCTCAGAGAGATCAGGACAATATTTAGACATTATAAATTCACCGCTAAAAGAACTAAAGAACAGAAATAGTTAAAAGAGATTGCCTCTAGGGAGTGGAACTGAGGTGCTGGGTAAAAAACTGGTGTTTTTTATCACAAACTCTTCTAGACTATTTGTTATATTTAGAATTTTAAATTCTTTGAAATATTATTTTCAAACTGCTGTTTAATAGTATATCATATGGATATAAATCTGATTTCTAAACAGCTAACATTTATTGATAATTTACTATGAGCTATCCTAAGCACTTGAAATATATTAATTTTATTAGTTCTCACAGTGACCCTGTGAGGTAGGTAGGGTTCTCATTTTATAGATGCTAAGATGAAACGCAGAGAGACTAATTAATTTGCCCACCATCACACAGCCAGTAAGTGACAGAGCAAGGATTTGAACTCAGGTGGCCTGCCTTCAGGGGCTACAAGCTTAATACCGATGACGTTCTAGTAGTATAATTTAACCTGTTCCATACCTTAGGACAAGTAGTTTGTTTATAATTTTTTAATTCCTATAAATAAATCTTTGTGTCTCTTAAACTGGGTTAGGTCTCCCAGTTCAATGCTATCATAGTACCTGGTACTTCTCTTTCAGGTCAGTTTACACACATGTAATCATTTGTTTACTGAAATTATTTGTTTAGTGTCTGTCTTCTCCACTAGATTATACACAACTGTGAGGGCTGGAACTGTGTCTGCTTTGTTAGGGTACACACCTTCATATCTAGCAGGATGTGCTGTACTTAGTAAGTACTCAGTAAAAATTCCTGTTCTAACTGACTGACCCTGATTTCCTTAGGATAGATTTATGGAAGTAAAATTACTGGGTCAAAATATGTGAACACTTTAAGACTCAAAATACATATTACCAGATTGTTTCCCTACACATCACATCAATTTTCCCTCACACCAAAGGTGTATTTAAGTGCCAAATGCATTGAAGCTTTAACAGTAGGGAGTAGTATAATTGTAGACTCTTTGTTATTTTGCTATATAAAAAATAGCGTTTAATATATTATTAATGTATCATTAAATAATATCATTAAAATTTCAATATTTCATTTAATTAAAATAAAATTAAAATTTGCTTCTTCAAAATCTGTAAAGTGAATCTTTCCTTCCCCATTTCTTTATTAGTTATTTGTACCTCCTCTTCTATAAACTGTTTGTATCCTTTGCCCATTTGATAGAATCGAGCAGTATTTTACAAATTTAAGTGTTTAAAACATTTCTGTAGTCCACCTCTGAAGAATTTACAAATAATCTTACAGACCCATTTTATAAGAGTTTTATGCAGAAACACAGAGACTGCTTACCTGGAAGATTTTCAGTGCTTTTATAAGTCCTCCAACTTCATTCTTTAAGGAAAAAATGAGAGTTGCTCTTCCCTTTTCTAAGGAATGATCTTTGTTTTCCTTATTGTCTTCAATCATGATGAATTTGGTGCACGTCACTAAAAATAAAGTATGAAAATAGAAAGTTCTAAAAAAAAAGTTGTACAATGTAGACAATATTTGGTAGCATAGATAATATTTGAAACAGACAATATCTGATAACATTAACCAAGTTTTAGTTTCCTCACCTGTAAAACATGGATGTACATATATACTTTGCAAAACTGTAATGAGATCACAATAAGCTAAAACATTGCCTAGCACAGTGCCTAGAATATAAAAGGCAGACAATACATGTTAGTAATTTTCTTTTTTTTCTAATCCAATCCTTTCAGGGCATGGCTCAAGCCCATAGGTTGCTTGCAGTCTTCCTGACTGTTGTGGCCTGAACTGGGTACTCTTTCTCTATGAAAGTCTACCTCCTCTCCCCTTACAATTTTAGCACTTTATTGTACTGGGTTTTATTGTAGTTTCAGATGTACAACACAGTGATTCAATATTTTTATAGATTATATTCCATTTAAAGTTATTATAAAATATTGGCTATATTCCCTGTGCTGTACAATATAATCCTTGTAGCTTATCCATTTTATACATGGTAATTTGTACCTCTTAATCTCCTACCCCTATTTTGCCCCTTCCTCCTCTTCTCTCCCCACTGGTAACCACCAGTTTGTTTTCTATATCTGTAAGTCTGGTTCTTCTTGTTACATTCATTCACTTGTTTCATTTTTTAGATTCCACATATAAGTGATAACATACAGCATTTGTCTTTCTCTGTCTGACTTATTTCACTAAGCATAATACCCTCTGGGTCCATCCATGTTGTTACAAATGGCAGAATTTCATTCTTTATTCATTATTTTTTATGGCTGTGTGATATTCCATTGTGTGTGTGTGTGTGTGTGTGTGTGTGTGTGTATGCATATATATGCATGTATACACACATACCACATTTTCTTTACGCATTCATCTGTTGATGGACACTTAGGTTGCTTCCATATCTTGGCTATTAAAAATAATATGAACATTGGGATGCATGTATCTTTTTGAATTAGTGTTTTCACTTTCTTTGGGTATAAACCCAAGAGGAATTTCTGGATCATATGGTAAGTCTATTTTTAGTTTTTTGAGGAACATCCATACTGCTTTCCATAGTGGCTGTACCACTTTACATTCCCACCAACAGTGCAGAAGGGTTACCTTTTCTCCACATCCTTGCCATTTGTTCATTGTGTTTACACTGGGTCTTGAATGGCTTCCTCAAATTTGTCACTCATATATGTGACATGTCTTCTAACAAGACATCAAGCTTCTTCAGAACAGGGACAAGGCCTCCTATTTCATTTGTAAATTTAAAAGCCTGGACAGCTCTGGACACAGGTGGACTAGAAGAATAGCTGGTAGCCCAGAGAATTCTGGTTCCATATAAGTATCTACTTTCTCTCTGACTGTGGAATCCCCTAGGCCATTGGCCCTGAAGTCTTTTTAGTATTGGCCTACAAGTGCCAAGTGTGTGTGTGTGTGTGTGTGTGTGTGTGTGTGTGTGTGTGTTGGGGGAAGTGAGGATTTTTTTTTCTTTTTTTAATTTTTTATTTATTTTTTTATTGGAGTATAATTGCTTTACAATGTTCTGTTAGTTTCTGCTGTACAGTTAAGTGAATCAGCTATATGTATACATCTATCCCCTCCCTCTTGGACCTCCCTCCCCACCCCCATCCCACCCATCTAGGTCATCCCAGAGCACTGAGCTGAGCTCCCTGTGCTATACAGCAGGGTCCCACTAGCTATCTATTTTACACGTGGTACTGTATTTATGTCAAACCTAATCTCCCAATTCATCCCACCCTCTCCTTCCCCCCATGTCCACACGTCCGTTCTCTATGTCTGCATTTCTATTCCTGCCCTGCAAATAGATTCATCTGTACCATTTTTCTAGATTCCACATATATGCATTAATATATGATATTTGTTTTTCTCTTTCTGACTTACTTCACTCTATATGACAGACTCTAGGTCCATCCACATCTCTACAAATGACCCATTTTGTTCCTCTTTATGGCTGGGTAATATTCCATTATACATATGTATCACATCTTCTTTATAGGGGGAGGTGAGGATATTGTGGGGGATAGATGTAGGGTATGGTAACTTTGTACTGGTGACTCTCAGTTGAGAAATAGACACTTGAGAAGTAAGATTTGGATTAATAAATGGAAACAGCATATTGAAGATTTATGGTTATTAGTTTTCTTTGGGTTATTAATTCTCCCTAATTGCCCAGTTTCATGTTCTAGTGGAGTTAACCTTTAACAACTTAAATTGACATAACCGATCTCACTGCCTTTCACCTGCTCTCATGCGTTGATCCAAGCCTGTAGAGCAGGTATAGTAGGATGGCGAGGGCTTGAAGCCAGATAGACTGTGTTCCAGTCTCCCGCAGTTCAAATTTCCCTTACTCGTGGAAGCCTTCCCTGACCCCCCCAAGTCAACCTCTAGTGTTGGTTCTTATGGCACCAGATACTTCCCATTCATAACAACAGTCGCAGGTGCAGCTGTAGCTCTGTATATGGTTGTGTCTGTCTCTTCAACTAGCCTGTGTGCTCTGTTGGGGCAGAGATCACGTATGCTTTTATGCACCATTGTGAGTACCTAACACAGTCTCTGCACGTAACAGGGACTGGATAGATGTCATTGAATGAATAAATGAAGGAAAGATTGATTACAGACATGGTCCCTACCCTCCGGGAACTAAAAGTCTCATAGAAAGGGAATGAAGGATAAGCACTGTAACAGGAACACAGGCGGTGGCGATGGCAGTGGCTAGATTAATTACTCTGGTACATGTTCAGAGGTGCTTCACTGAAGATGTGTTCGAATTAGGTCTTAAAGAAAAAAGAGGAAAGAGTCCATGAGGAGGTGAAAGACAAAGGATGAGGAGGTGACCAACCACAGATCAATGAGGGATCATGTAGGCAAGGTAAGTGGGGCCAGATCCCTCAAAAGGCTCTGCAGTTAATGCAGAGGAGTTTGGACTTGATCTTCTATGCACATCCAAATACCCATCTCAGGACCATGGCAAGTCTGATCAAAGGCTAAATGAGAAAAGTTAGGACAAGGTAGTTTTCCATTAAGCTAAATTCCTGGCTTTGAAATGCTTTTCTATAGGATGATCAAAATGAGGAGCTTCATGAATTTCTGTCCTTCTGACCGGAGAACTATTGTGAGTTTTCTCTTTCTGCCATAAAGCCTTTTTCTTAACCCATACTGTATAACATTTGGGGTACCTTATAAGAGGCATCCCCAAGAGCCCTATCTGGCTTGATAGAGGGTATAAAGTACCAAATATGGCTCAGTAATTTTCAACTGTATGGTAATAAACAATAGTCTGCTACTAATCTGCCAATGGAATACAATTTTCTGTTTCAGAATTCGGTCTTTCTGATAGCTTTGGAATTTAGTTTAACAAATATTTATCAGGCACATACTAAGTTGAAGGACTTCTACATATAAGTTCAGAGAGTATGGAGATAAGAAAGAAATTCCCACTCTATGATAACAAGATTCCATCCATTCTTAGCAACCCAAGAGGTGGGTAAGGGAACTGATATTTGTCAAATGTCTATCTATATCATGCACTAATATTATCCCATATAATTCTCATAAAATCTTGGTGGAGGGGGATAGGAATTATATTCATTTTATAAATGAGAAAACTGAAGCTCAGAGAAACTAACTAACCTGTCCATGGTGACACAGCTAGAGAATGTAAGAACACATATTTAAAACTGTGTCCTTCGGGGGTGGGGGAAGGGTAAGCTGGGACGGAGTGAGAGAGTGGCATTGACATATATACACGACCAAACGTAAAATAGATGGCTAGTGGGAAGCAGCAGCATAGCACAGGGAGATCAGCTCACTGCTTTGCGACGACCTAGAGGGGTGGGCTAGGGACAGTGGGAGGGAGGCTTAAGAGGAAGGGGATTTGGGGACATATGTATGCATATGGCTGATTCACTTTGTTGTACAACAGAAAATAACACAGAATTGTGAAGCAATTATACTCCAATAAAGATGTATTAAAAAAATAAAAAATAAATAAAAAAATAAAACTGTGTCCTTGGAAATATGAACGTTAACATATGGATCTAATTTCACAAGAATTACCCTAAAAATGTTCAGAAAGGCAGAAAATAGAACAAAATTCCTGGGATCTAGTTGAAAGCTGACTTCTCAGATGAACTAGATATCTACTTTGGCATCTCTCAACCACTTATTTACACTGCAAAACAGTGTAAGGAAATATCTAATCACTGTCTAACACTTGTCAGTGTATGACCTTGGGCACACTACCTAACTTTTCTAATACAGCAAAGTAACCAAACAGTTAACCGAAACTCATGGCATCCAAAAACTCCCTTACACATTTTTTTTTTTTTTTTTTTTTTTGCGGTATGTGGGCCTCTCACTGTTGTGGCCTCTCCCGTTGCAGAGCACAGGCTCCGGACGCGCAGGCTCAACGGCCATGGCCCACGGGCCTAGCCGCTCCGCGGCATGCGGCATCTTCCCGGACCGGGGCACGAACCCATGTCCCCTGCATCAGCAGGTGGACTCTCAACCACTGCGCCACCAGGGAAGCCCCCTTATACATTTTAAAACACATAATGTGACTTGGTATTCCGGTGTTTTCCCCACAGAGGAAACTAGGCTATTTCAGGCACCAAGAAGAGACTGAGATATATAATTCAAAATTTAACAAATACTTATTGATTCATTGAGTTTAAAATCAAAACTGCTTAGATATTTCTAATTGTGTCAATTTATTCTCTACAACTAAAACAATCTCTATGTCAAATGCTTTAAAACCAAATGACCAGTTAAACTTAATCATAATGTGGATTTTTCTGTGATTCAAATGATTACTAATGGTAAAACAAATGAAATTTCAACCCAAGCACATTTACATATCATAGTCAGTGTTAGGGCAGTAAAGATTAAAAAACAAAGAAGACTGTTTGCCTCCAAGGAATTCACAGATTTATTATGAGGGAAGGGGAGGAGGAGAGGCTGACTTTCCAGTAAGACCAAATAAGGAGAAGAGAACCGTATCCTGAGATCCCGGCTATAATATCTGAGGAGCACACGAAATCCCACCTACTTTCCAACCCCGTGACCAATATCCCATGAGATTCTGAAGATGATTGGAGATGACTTCTGGCCCATCCCTAAGTCTCTGAACAGAAAAGATTTATGGATGGGAAGCAAGACATCCTAAGAGAGGTTTTCAGCTTCAAAGGAATTGACCGTTTCTTAAGGTAAACTTAATTATACACAGGAAATTCTGAATTGGTGGCTCTGGGGCTAAAAATTCAGGGATGGTCTCAGATATGCCTTCTTAAAATGCTTTTGGAGATGTGAAAACTTTTGGAAACATTTCTTACGTGTCTAACCATCACTCAATGACCATGCACTTCTTTTTCTTCCACAGTATGGGTGACTTTGTCCTATAGTATACAGTTGCCAACAATAAGAGAGATGTAAAATAATAAAGCAAATTGCTAGTAATAAATCCAACTACAAATCCATGTAGGCAAGCTATAATTTCTATGTGCATTAATTTCCTTATTTGCAAAATTAAGGATGGAGGCTAATTAGCACCAATTTCGTGGCTATAAGGAGGAGGAGTATAATATTTGAAACCCTTAGAACAGATGCTGACCTACACTAAGTACTCAATAAATATTAGCTCTAATAATGGGAAGTGCATCCCAAATTTCCCAATCTTCATAAAAAGAAAATGTTAAATGTAATAAAGTGGACATTCTAAACTTTCCTGGCTAAAAATTTTTCTTACCCTGGGAATTAAGCATTCACAAGATAGTTATAAACCTATCTCTTATAGTAATTTCTTATAGTAACAAGCACATGGAAAGGTTGTGTTATGACTTAACATTTAAGTATTCTTTTGTCTTAAGGTGATTTTCAGTTTCATTAGTTTATTTATTATGAAACGACAAGTGTATTAAGTTCCAAATCTCAAGTGAATAATTTAGCAATTCTTTTGCAAACAAACAGATGAAGACTCCAAAGTACAATTTACTGAATCAGCCTATATTTACTGAGTCCCCATTTTCCCTCATATTGTCACCATAACCCGCTGGAGTAGAAGGATTCTGCAAATATAACCTATTTCCTGGTCTACCACTATTTTCATAATGTAAGCAAACTTTAACAACTGGGAGCAAGGATCAGAGAACAGGAAAGAAAAGTGATTTTTGCCAGTCGGTGGTAACAGAATTTACCAGACAGAATTTCAGATCTCCTGATAGGTCATCCTTCAACGATCCCTCAGAGCTTAGAATGCTCTTCATATAAAACTATATCAAGATTTTCTTTCACATTTCAAAACCGACCCTTAAGCTCCCCTGGCAGGAACCATTATAAGAAGGTACTAATAGTCATGGCTAATCTAACTCCAACCTTTTGGGGTTCATAATTCTTTTTCCCCTGGTTCTAAAATGGATCTAGTTTTGCCACCAACATTTCCCTAATGGGTGGGGGCAAAGGAAGGTGAAGGATACATGAACGGAATATTTATGATGAGTAAGGCATTTTACATTGAGATTTGGAAATATTCCTATCCCTCTTGTTAAGTCAATGTAAGAATGAAGTTTCTCAAAAAGAACTTCTGCTTAGAAACTAGAAGAAAAGAATTCTCACCCCTCCCCCACACCCACCCCAAAATAAGCTTAAGAGCACAAGGCTTTGACCTTTACTAAAATTTGGCCACAGCTTGGCCTGATAGACAGAACTTATTAAGCGTCTTTATTCTGTCTTTATCGTTACTCCCAAACCCCTTTCAGAACCTCATTATTTCTTCCATCACTTTTTTTCCTTTCCCTCTTCTGGCTACCTACCTCCTCCTACTCCTTCATGGGCAAACCCCACAGTACTAGCCTGGTAAGATAAAAGGCTATGAGTGTCCAATGGGTCACACTTGTTTGGATCCATGTCTCATGAAGAAGTATATATTTTACTTTTAAAGCAATACTCTAATAGGCCAATGCCAACTGGTACTTCCCCTTTTTCTGTGAGAGGCCGGAAGTCATTCTCCTATCGAGTTTCCTGACCTGACTAAAGATGCACTGGTGTGCAGGAAATAAGGAACACATACCAAGAAGTCTGTCAGAAGATCAACAGCCCCTTAGTATAGTAGAGGTCAACTGACTAACTCTTTTCTCCCCTTAGTTTAATCAGTAACAGTGTAATTTAAATTTCTATGATCTAGGAAGCACAAAGCACTATCGAATTAAAGTATTTTGAAAGCATGGATGCTGTTTGAAGACAGAACTAAAAGCTTTGGGAAAGACTGGTGTGTAAGGAGAGAATCCTCCAGAGAATCTTGATTTTCTTTTCTGAATGGGGGAAGGGAAAGAGGATGAAAGTAAAGATGAAATATAAAAGAAAACATGAAAAGCATTATTCCAGGAAATAATGGCACCAGCAAAGAAAATGGAAATAGAAGATACATCCCTGCCTGAAGATCATCTAATGATAATAATACGTGTACAAATGAACTCCAGTGATCAGATTCATAGGCCACAGATTATAGCTTTACAGAACCATTTATAGTTAATTTAAGCTGTGCTCACTTCTACTTTTAAACCAAATAAGTGAATTCCATCCTTCTTTGAGAATTGACAGGCACAAACTTTCACTGGGCTAGGAAGTTCGACTCTAGTCTTCTTCCCCCAAGTCAACTAGAGTAGAGCATCAGTGGGGAGTTAATTTTAAACTCCTGAAAACGAAATGGTCAGAGGCAAGGTTAAACTTACCTGGACTATTAACAGGATCTGAACTACTAGGTCCTATGCTTCTTTGTCAGTTGTAACCTTGCACCCCAGCTCTTAGTCCCATGTTGGGGTGGAGGTGAGGAGATGTGATGTTGAAAGGCTTTGCCTCAGAGACTCCCTTTTCTTTGAGGGTGTCTAAGGGAAGGTTCCCTTTATAGGAGGAGAAGGAAAAATGAGATGTTGCCATTTGACGGAGAAGAGAAAGAAGAATGTGTCTGCTTCTGCTAGCATAGAGGAATCACACTGACTTGGGTTCAACTCTGAACCTCAGTTTCCTCATCTGTAAAATTCAAGAACTATCTACCTCACAGGGTTTGCTGGGGAGGTGAAATCAGATGACATGTAAAGAGCCTGTTTCTGGCACAGGGGAGGCCCTCAAAAATAGTGTCTTTTCTCCCCAAAGAGAGTAAGAGGAAAGGAGAAGAGTGCGTGATCACAGGAGTACGACTTTGATTTCCCAGGCCCAGCTCCCCACGGGCATTTACCTCCTGGAGGATGACCCTGCCTCTTCCTCGAGCCAGCCCAGTGCCCCCAAATCCGCGACGGTGGTCCCTGGTCCCGGTGGGAAGGGGGCAACCCCACTCACCTCGGGCGCCGCTAGCAGTGAGCTGGGTCAGCCCACAGCCTCGCGCTGCCCGCCTCTTATAGAAGCAGGCGTCGGGGCCGGCCAATGGGCGCCCGAGGCGGCCAGGCAGTGGCCAATAAGAAAGGGGTTCGCCTGCCGGGTTGGGGGAGCGCCCAGGGAGCTGACCTCCTCTGGGCGCTGACGGTCCCAGCCAGCCTGAGCCGAGAGTCGCACGTCTTTGCCTTCACGTGTATCTGACTGGTGTTTTAATTAAGCTAATGTTAGGCCGTCCTTAACTACAGAAGTCTGACTAATATTAAACGACGGAGCTGGAAATTCCCTCCAAAACAAGATAACATCCGCTATTGACATACGACATCTCGTAGGCTTGTACTGCTTCTCCCGTTTGGCGACCAAAGCAGGAATCCCCTCATCCCCCCTCCACTTCCCAGATATCTCTGTGCTTCTAGGTTATTTGATAGTACAGCCCTGCCTCATCATTCTCTTGATGACCTCCCTTGTTCCTTAAGGCAAAGCAATACTGGACGTTTTTAGAAGGGAAATGCTCAGTACCTTTCCAATGAAAGAAACTTTAAAGCTGCAAATGGATGAGCGTGCTATATTAACAGAAAATCATATGTGAACAACATGGCACTGAAGCCAAAAATCTGGACTAGCGTATTTATTGATTGAGTGCTCAGTCCATAAGATCCTGTCCTAAAAGACTATATATGTAACACATTATATTGTAGAACATTTTTTGCTTCGAGTTCTTAAAAGTCAACTTTGTTGATGTATAATTTACTCACGGTAAAATTCACCCTTTTGAGATGTACATTCCTGTGAGTTTTGACAAACATATACAGTTGTGTAACCATCAAGCAATCAGAATATAGAACATTTCCATCGTCTCAATAAAGCTCCCTTGTTTCAATTCTCTCCCCCAACATCCAACCCTTGGCAACCACTGATGTTATGTCCCTCCAGTTTTTCCTTTTCAGGAATGTCATATAAATGGAATCATATGGTGTGTGGTTCTTGGCTCCTGGCACTCAACATGATGCTTTTGAACATCATCCATCCTGTTGCATGTCTGTAAGTAATGTGTTCCTTTTCACTGCTGAATATGGATATATTTTTAAATGCAGGGGCTTCCCTGGTGGCGTAGTGGTTAAGAAGCCACCTGCCAATGCAGGGGACACGGGTTCAAGCCCTGGTCCGGGATGATCCCACATGCCACGGAGCAACTAAGCCCATGTGCTACAACTACTGGGCCTGCGCTCTAGAGCCTGCGAGCCACAACTACTGAAGCCTGCGCACCTACAGCCCATGTTCCGCAACAAAAGACGCCACTGCAATGAAAAGCCCACTCGCTGCAAACAAAGACCCAACACAGCCAAAAATAAAATAAATACATTTATAAATAAATAAAATGCAGGCCATCTACTGCTTTCAAATGCATTTTTCTTTTTATCTGCATAATAATTCTATGAGGTAAATATTATCCTCATTTTACAGATAAGGAAACTCAGGCTCAGGGAGGCTCTATGACCCTTTTCTGGCACAGACTAGTAAACTGAATCAAGAATCAAGCAAAAGCATTCTGACTTTAAATCTGGTGTTCTTACTACAATACCATGAAAATCACTGGCCAGGTAGAGAGACCTTTCAGAACCAAGCTGGGGTGAAAGATGGCTTTCCTAAAGTTGGGTCTATGAGAGGGCTTGAACCACCTCTGTTAAAGAAGAGAGATTGGGCCAAGTAATTCAGTGAATCCATCGCCAAGGAAATCAGAATAGGTTGGGCACTGGCCCTGAGGTGGAGACGCTTGAGTAGTTGATATAAATGAATCCATCTAAGGTCACCTTGAAGGACTGAGCAAAGCAGGAATCTTTTCTGAGCCTCTCTGAGTATACTCAACTCCCACAACCCTGGAGAGACTCCAGGCATCTGGGTGTGCTTTCCCACTTCTCTGACAGAATTCTAAGATGACCCTGACCCTTCCCAAAACCTCTCCAGCATGGTGCCTGGAATTCCACCAATTAAGAATTTTCACTGGACTCAATGATACAATTTAAATTAAATTCACATACTCTGACAAGGCACAGAGAAAGAACTACCAGTGGAGAAATATATATATTTGCCTAATTAGAAGCATTTCATTACTTCTTAATGCCAAACCGATACCACTGAGTGAAAAAATGACATTTCCATGGAAGTTTAGAAAGAGGTAAATTAATCAAGACACTTGAAGAAGCAGTCTTAGTGAATGTATTCATTTTCCATTGTTGCTGTAGCAAATTGCCATAAATTTAGTGGTTTAAAACAACACAACTTTATTATCTTACAGTTCTGGAGGTCAGAAATCCAAAATGGATTTCACTGATCTAAAATCAAGGTGTCAATTTGGATTTTATATTCAAGTGCATACTAATTACTTGAGTCATGAGAAGACAGAGAGGTCCAAGTGTCCTATTAATTCCTTTCAGTTCGAAAATTTCTCATAATTGGTTTGGCAAGAAGAGTGAGATTAGTTGCTAATGAGGAGATACGTATGTAATTTTAGCATGATATAAAGCTGTGATTGTCAGTAAGTGGTATTAGGAATCTAGATTATTTTTATTAGACCTTGTTTCTCTCTACAAAATCATTATCATCTCCTGATATTGTAAATGGGGTTACTTCACACTTATTTTTAATATCTGTTAATCCTCAAACTACAGGTACTTAAAGCCTTGCTAATTAAGGAGTCATTAATAAAGTTAACAATATAAGCAGTCAATTTAGATTCTCCAACTAATTCAGATGAAATGCAATTTTACATATTCACACTTTGTTTTCAATTTGCCTGAAATGTTTGAAGTAAGTCAAGAATAAGAAATGTTGTCAACTGGGCTTCCCTGGTGGCGCAGTGGTTGAGAGTTCGCCTGCCGATGCAGGGGACACGGGTTCGTGCCCTGGTCCAGGAAGATCCCACATGCTGCGGAGCGGCTGTGCCCGTGAGCCATGGCCGCTGAGCCTGCGCATCCGGAGCCTGTGCTCCGCAACGGGAGAGGCCACAGCAGTGAGAGGCCCGCGGACCGCAAAAAAAAAAAAAAGAAATGTTGTCAACTTACTTGCATAGGCCAATTTAGTTTGTGTTCAAGTGAAGGACTGGTAACATTGTTAAGAATCAGATAAAATACTACTTTTACTAACCAAGAACAAAATGAGTGTTGTGTGGTTTTACTTTTTATAGTCCATTTGGCTTTGTTTTTAACATAAAACTTCCTGATTATATCATACTAGTTTGAAACACTCTGGGACTTTCAACTTCAATTATAATGTGAAATTTCTCTGAAACAAACATTGAAGTGTTTTGCATTTGTGAAAAAAGCTTTTTTTCCTCTTTAAAAAAATCAAGCTCTTCAAATTATTCATAACCACAATCACTTTTACTTGAAGCATGTGTTGTAGTCTTGAGCATTTTTTCAGTTTTTCACTTGTAATCTTTATATCCTTCTTTTGCATTTCGGCTTATGTCAAAGTAGTGTTACAGTGAACATGAGTGCTTTCTTATCCTTTATCCATGTCTCCTTCTCTGTGTTTTGAGTTAGTAAATTCATACTTCCCTCCACTACTTTTTGCTGGCAAAAAGGATTATAAAAATATTTGCATCTCTTGTTTTTTAGATATCCACAAAATTCCATTTTTAGCTATTGTGTTTTCACAATTTTGAAACACCTTTTGCTGAGGGAGGAAGGATTGTAAAGAACAGTTGAGTTTCTACATGTTACACATCTTGTATAAATTTTACTGAGTGTCTGGCATCTGCCCAGTGTGTTGCTAGGTACTGTGAAGGAAATGAGGAGAATTAATAATTTTTCTTGCCTGAAGAGCTTTTTATTATGTAAGTAGAGGGACAAGGCTAATAAGTTAGAAAACAATACAAGCTAAAGATAATATATATGTTTTGAAAGAACAAATAAGGTTATTTTTATATCTTAGCAGAATAAAAAAAACAAAAATAAAATCAAGGTGTCAGCTAGGCTATGTTCCTTTTGGAGGCTCCAGGATTGAATCTGTTCTCTTGTCTTTCCTAGCTTCTAGAGGTCACCTGCATTCCTTGGCTCATGACCCCTTCAGCCATCTTCAAAGCAAGCAGTGTAGCATCTTTGAATCTCTCTGGCTCTCCTGCCTTCCTCTATCACATGTGACTTTTGTGAATACTTTGTGGTTACCCAGATAATCCAGGAAAATCTCCCCATCTCCAAGTCCTTAATTTAATTACATCAGCAAAGTCCCTTTTGCCATGTAAAATAACAGTCACAGGTTCCAGAAATTAGGACATGAACATCTTTGTACCAAAATGAGAAGCTTTGGGTGGTACCCAGATGGGATACTGTGTATCTCCTTATGTTACTCCTATCATCTTGATCCGTAGAATCTATGGCAAAAGTTTTCTGACCTTGAGATGTGGCTTTTCAGATATTAGAAGTACTGACTCCATGGATGGTAAAAAAACAAACAAAACAAAACAAAAAACCTCACTACACTGCCTGGATCTTCAGCAGAACATGTTTGACAGGTGATGCAGCCTAATCTCCAGTTTCTCACGTGCTAAGCTGGCTTGATGGTACCTTTAAATTGATCCTTCTATCTTCTTTGCCAGCTCCTCCTTTCTTTCCTCCAGATATTCAGGGTTCCTCTACGCAAGGATCTAGGCCCACTTCTCCTCTCAGTCCATACCCTTTTCCTTGTCAGTGTCATCCCCTCTCATGTCTTTAACCATCCTTGATATTCTAACAACATCAAAATGTATATTTCAAGCCCAAATCTCCCTTCTAAACTCCAGACCTTTATATCCAATAACTTATTTTATATCTCCACTTCCATGACACACTGTCATCTTAACATATTCAAAAGTGAACCTGGGAAAATGACAAGTGTTGGTGAGGATGTGGGGAAATCTGAACCCTTGTACATTGCTAGTAGAAATGAAAAATGGTTCAGCCGCTATGGAAAGCAGTTTGGTGGTTCCTCAAAAAGTGAAACAGAGAATTGACATATGACCCAGCAATTCCCCTTATAGGTATATGCCCAAAAGAATTGAAAGCAGGCACTCAAACAAGTCCTTATATACAAATGTTCACAGCAGCAATAATCACAATAGTAAAAAAAAATGGAAACAATCCAACTGTCCAAAAATGGATGAATGGATAAAAAAGCTGGTAGATACATACAATGGAATACTATTCGGCCATAAAAAAGAAAGAAGTACTGATACATGCTACAGCTTGGATGAACCTGGAAAATGTTATGCTATGTGAAAGAAAACAGACACAAAAGGTCACATGTTATATAACTCAATTTATATGAAATATCCAGAATAGGTAAATCCATACAAACAGAATAGTGTGGTGGTTGCCAAGGGCAGAGTGTTGGGTGGGTGGGTGGAGCTGGCAGGGGAAAATGAGAAGTAACTGCTTAATGGGTATAGGGTTTTATTTTGAAGATGTGGTATGTATATACAATGGAATACTACTCAGCCATAAAAAAGAATGAAATAATGCCATCTGCAGCAACATGGGTGGACCTAGAGATTATCATACTAAGTGAAGTAAGTCAGAAAGAGAAAGACAAATACCATATGACATCACTTATATGTGGAATCTAAACTATGATACAAATGAACATTTTTTTTTTTTTTTTGGCCGTACTGCATGGCTTGCAGGATCTTAGTTCCCCAACCAGGGATTGAACCCAGACCACCACAGTGAAAGTGCCAAGTCCTAACCACTGGACCGCCAGGGAACTCCCCAATACAAATGAACTTATTTACAAAACAGAAACAGACTCACAGACAAAGAAAACAAACTTATGGCTACCAAAGAGGAAGGGCAGGTGGAGGGATAAATTAGGAGTTTGGGATTAGCAGATACAAACTACTATATATAAAATAAACAACAAGGTCCTACTGTATAGCACAGGGACCTATATTCAGTATCCGGTAATAAACCATAATGGAAAAGAATATGAAAAAGAATATAACTGAGGGGCTTCCCTGGTGGCATAGTGGTTAAGAATCCGCCTGCCAATGCAGGCCCTGGTCCAGGAAGATCCCAAATGCTGCAGAGCAACTAAGCCCATGCACCACAACTACTGAGCTTGCACTCTAGAGCCCACAAGCCACAACTACTCTGCCCACGTGCTGCAACTACTGAAGCCTGCATGCCTAGAGCCTGTGCTCCGCAACGAGAAGCCACCACAATGAGAAGCCTGCACACTGCAATGAAGAGTAGCCCCCACTCGCCACAACTAGAAAAAGCCCATGCGCAGCAACCAAGACCCAAAGCAGCCAAAAATAAATTAAAAAAAAAAGAATATAACTGAATCACTTTACTGTACATTGGAAACTAAAACAACATTGTAAATCAACTCTACTTCAATCAAAATTAAAATTTTTTTAAAAAGAAGAGAACTTCATATGGGAAAAGAATCTAAAAAAAAAAAAGAGTGGGGCCTCCCTGGTGGCGCAGTGGTTAAGAATCCGCCTGCCAATGCAGGGGACACAGGTTCAAGCCCTGGTCTGGGAAGATCCCACATGCTGCAGAGCAACTAAGCCCGTGCGCCACAACTACTGAGCCCACGTGCCACAATTACTGAAGCCCACGTGCCTAGAGCCCATGCTCTGCAACAAGAGAAGCCACCGCAATGAGAAGCCCATGCACCGCAACGAAGAGTAGCCCCTGCTCGCTGCAACTAGAGAAAGCCCACGCACAGAAACGAAGACACAACACAGCCTCAAATAAAAAAAAAAATATATATATATATATATATATAAATTTTTTAAAAAAAAGAAAGCATATGGTGCAAGTTCTGGGTCACTCCTTTGAAAAAAAAAAAAAGCGGATATATGTCTAACTGATTCACTTTGCTGTACACCCGAAACTAACACAACACTGTAAATCAACTATACTCCAATAAAAATTTTGTTTAAAAAGACCTTCAATTGCCTTTAATGCTACTCCAAGTTGAGGATAGAAGTGTCACCACTGGATTCAGCAACAGGGAAGTCATTGCGATCCTTGACAAGAGTAATGTCAGTGGTGTGGGGCAGAGGGAATCCAGTTTACATGTGCAGAGGTGATATTAGGCCACAGAAATAATGTCAGCTCTTTCAGGAGTTTTGTTGTAGAGGGGAGCATAAAAATGTGGTAGCAGCTGGAGGGGAATGTGAGGTAAAGGGAGGGATTTTTTTGTTTTTTAAACAGGAGATACTAGAGAAAGAATGATCCAACAGGGCAGAAGAAATGGATGACTAAGGAAACTGAGAAGGTAATTGTAGGAGCAAAGTCCATCCCGCTGACCTCATTAGTTCTAATAGGTCAGTCAGGTGAGTCTCTTGACTTCTTAGGTATATAATCATATCCACTGAAAGGGAACCTGAAAAAAATTATAGCACTTTTTAAGTACGTGATCGTCATAAAAGTCAGTACAGTGGTTTGGAGGGAATATAGAGGGGCAACTGGTCGACTGACAAAAGTTCTACTTCTTGAGCTGGGTGATGGAAACAGGATTATTTGCTTTTTAATAATTCAATAAGATTCAGTTTTCTGCTTCTGTGTGCTACTTGACAAGAAAAAGACTGATAAAAACAAGAGAAATTATGAAAAGATAACATTTTGAGCCTTTCTTTTTAATATTTAAACCTTATACCTATTTGTTTTTCATCCCATTCTATTAGTAGGGCTGTCAGAACAATTTTCAATAATAACATCCTGTTTTGTTCCAGACTTTAATGGGAATGTTTCTAATGTTTCAATTAAGAATCGTATCTGCTATAGGTATTACGTTAATGAAATTTTCTTTTATTTCAGACTATAAAGGGCTTTTTCTTAGAAACAGATGTAAAATTTTATCAAGTGAATTGTTGGCATTTACTGAAATGATCACAGCTCTTCTTTTTTTGGTCCATTAATGTAATGAATTACATGAAAATATTTCCTAATGTTAAATTATCCTTGCATCCATGAGATAAACTCACCTTGATCATGATGGGTTTTTTAAATATATATTTTTATATATCTTTTAATATGGTGCTGAATTTTATTTGCTGGTATTTTGTTTAGAACTTTTGCATCCATATTAATAAGATTGGCCTATAGTTTCCTTTTGTGTGTGTGTGACTGTTCTTATCCAGTTTTGCTATCTCTGTAGAAATAATTCAGAAATTTCCCACCATTTTCTGTTGCCTTGAGGTAGAGATGGCGTAGTTCTTTTATTACCTTTTCAATGTGAATATTAGTCTTTTAAGGTTTTCTGCCTCTTTCTGGGTTTAGTTTTGAGTCTTTTCCTAGAAAAAAATTTTTTCAGTTTCCATGTGGTTATGTTCTTCTGGTTTTCCTCCATTCTAAATTCTTTTCTTTACTGCTCCTGAGTCAAAAAATGTGTATGATTTCTACTTATGGAAATGTATTAGGATGTCTGTGGCTCATCACATTATCTACTGTTATGGATGTTATATTAAATTTGAAGAGAATGTGAATTCTTCATTTGGGGGTATGTCATAATCAGGACAGAGTAAGCAATTCTACAGTAATGAATCCCTTTATTATGTTAACACAATAAAAGTTTACGTCTCTCTCACTCTAAATCCAACATGTATTGGGTGACTCCAGGGAAGCTCCTCTGCATGGTTCTCTGTGTGGTTACTCAGGGATTTGAGCAACTTCATCCTGTGGCTCTGCCACCTCAAGCTATGGCTGTCACACAAAGAGAAGGAAGAGTGTCATAGTGGTTTGTCAGCTCTTAAATGCTTTGGCCCAGAATTGATACTTGTCATTGCTGTTCTCATTTCATTGGCTATAACTAATCACATTGCTCTTCCTTACAACAAGAGAGCTTTGAAGTCTAGTCTTCTGTTAAGTCCAGGAAGAAGATAAGAACGAAATATGGAGAGCCTAAATATTCTGCTTTTTTAAATTTATCTTTGGCTGCATTGGGTCTTCATTGCCGTGCACAGGCTTTCTCTAGTTGTGGTGAGCAGGGGCTACTCTTCATTGCGGTGTGTGGGCTTCTCACTACGGTGGCTTCTCTTGTTGCAGAGCACGGGGTCTAGGCATGCGGGCTTCAGTAGCTGTGGCACGTGGGCTCAGTAGTTGTGGCTCACGGGCTCTAGAGCGGAGGCTCAGTAGTTGCGGCACATGGGCTTAGTTGCTCCGCAGCATGTGGGATCTTCCAGGACCAGGGCTCGAACCCGTGACCCGGGTTGGCAGGCGGATTCTTAACCACTGCACCACCAGAGAAGTCCCCCAAATATTCTTTACTGTAGAGTACAAAGGTCTATACATGTGTACATTCAGAGCACAGGAGTTAAAAGCTGGACTGCTGAGCCATACACAGTCTTGCCATTTACTCAGCTGTGTGACTCAAGGCAAGTTACTTACATTTTCCATGACTTGGTTTTCCCATCTGTAAAATGAAGATAGTAACATGCCTGTGCCAGAGGACTGTTATAAGGATTAAATGAGTTCATACTTATAAAGTATTTAGAATAATGCCTGGCACATAGATTTGATAAATAATTAAAATATATAAAATCAACATTTAAAAATATTGTTATTCACATTCTGTCTTTACTTTTAATTTACTTTGATTTTTTTAACTTGGTTTGTTGATTTCTGAGGGGTAAGTTTAAGTTTCCTACAATAAAAAAATTCTCCTTGTATTTCTAATAAAATTTGCATTATATTTGTTCCCACTACTATTTGGTATTCTAAAGTTTATGATTGTTATATCTTATTAATTGTATCACTTATAGTTTATAAAATAGCCCAAGTATCTTTTTTTTTTGCTGTTAATTTTATTCTTAGTTTTTCAATTCCTGCTTTCTATTTTATCACCTACCTAGTTTATCTTTATCCACCCCTTTATTGAGTGTTGTTTGTTTTAGGTTTGTCTCTCGTAAACAACATAAAACTTGATCTTGTCTCTGAGAAAAATCTTTATCTTTTAATAATGGGATTTAACTCATTCATATCATGGGTATATTTAGTCCTAAAATGTATATTTATTTTTCTTTCCTAACCTGATTTTGCTGGACAGATCAAATTTTCTTTGATCCTTTTTTTTTTTAAACTAGTGGTTTAGCAATTCCACATCTTTTTTTTATTTCAATAGTAACCATCTTTGAATGCTTGACATACTTAAATGTATATAATCCTAACAACACCAAGATTAGTCAGTATCTATAACCTTTCTCCTTAATAAGACAAGGCACTTGGAATGCTCTACTTCTGTTTTACTCTGCCCACTCCACCCTGAACCTCCTAATGTCTCATTCATTCGTTCAACAATTCTTTACTGAGCTTCAACTATGTGTTGCAATCATCTGGAATTTTATTCACAAGTTGTTAGTACATTAACATTTAACGATTGCATCAAATGCCCCATTAACTTCATCACTGACTATTTGAGGTTTTTTTTTTTTTTTTTGGCTGCACCACGCAGCATGCTGCAGGACCCTAGTTTCCCAACCAGGGATCGAACGTGTGCCCCTGCAGTGGAAGAAAAGAGTCCCAACCAGTGGACCACCAGGGGAGTCCCGGTGATTATTTGATCTTAACTGACACATTTCCTGATTTATTGGTTCATTGCTTGTAGAGGATATTACTGTTTTTATGCTTTGCATCTATTTCTTCTTCTTCCATTAACTGAACCCCGGTTTTCCTCTGGAGATCCACAGCTCTCCCAGTCTCAGTCTATTTGCTTTGGGTGGACCTCATTCTACCTGCTCCCTATCCAGTCCTAGGGTAGCCACATGACTCTAAACAGCTGATCAGAGCACTGTAAGCCATTAGCCAGATTCATCGGTTCAGTGATGGTCAATATGAGCCAATGAGAATCAGGCCTAAGACTTGTTTCTAATTTAGAAGAAGATTTTATTTCTTATCTTTAACCTTGGAGGATAAAAGCCTGGAGTTAATGGAAGTTAGCCAGTGGAGAATGAGACCAACATGAAGAAGAGTACTACTGAAACATGAAGAGAAACTAGGACTAATGACTTTGTTTGAATGTCTGGAACCAGCCATACCCGAAGCTTGCCCCTTTTTTTTTTAATTAAACCAAAGGCTATGTTACCATGAATTTATTTTTTATCTTCTTGAAGTAAATCCTTGACTTTTTTTTTTTCCCAGAAAGACGGCATGGGTATTATACTTTCAGAATACTCACACAAGGGAAAGTGTTCCAATTCTGGTGACTTGCTGTCTTTGTCATCTCATGTGTCTCCTTGGGAAAAATAAGTAAAACTGATACAGCATTTCACATGATGGCAGTTCAATGTTCGATATGATAGATGTAGGAAAGGAAGAATTTTTAGGTAAGAAAATAGACAAATTTCAATTCAAATTCCAATTCTTCCACTTACTATCTCTGTGATCATCAAAAAATTTCTCAACCTCTCTGAACCTTTCTTCATCCAGAAAACAGAGATGATATTATCTCCCTTGTGAGACTGTTGTATTAATAAGACTATGTATGTAAATTCCCCAGATCAGGTCCTAGCATACACTAAGCACTCAATAATTGGAAGTTTCCTTCTTCTTCCTCTCCTTATGGCTCTTCAGTATAAACTAGAATATCACCACAGACAGGAACATTTATTTTAATACATGTCTTAACCCTAAAACCTTAATACAAAACCTTATCAAAGTTTGAAAAGTAACAATAGCATTCGTGATCTGCACAATTATTTTTAAAAGTTGTAGTCCCAAGATGCCACACTTCTAAGATAGCCAAAGTCATGCTGAATTTTTAGTTTTGAGTCATTAAATAATATATCAAATGTGGGTGTATACTGTATGGAATGTACAGAGGACTTTCTCTTTTTTGTGCAGTAAGACCTCAGATGTTAGAAGCCATATGGGGTTCTATCCGTTTTCAAATGGAATTAATTTGATGATGCAAAGGGATGAGGAGAGAGATCAGGTCACACATAATATCCTGAGTCCTCAAGATCTAAATCCACTAAATCTCCCTCCAAAAACACATTAATCTTTACAACATGGTTCCTTCAGTGATCACTCATCTCTGATAACATCCAAATGACTCACATACAGCTTTACACAAATCTGCTTCATTCCAAATCTGCTTCAATTCTCAATTCCACTTTTAAAAATTACAATTGGGGCTTCCCTGGTGGAGCAAAGGTTAAGAATCCATCTGCCAATGCAGGGGACACGGGTTCGCGCCCTGAGCCGGGAAGATCCCACATGCCGCAGAGCAACTAAGCCCGTGCATCACAACTCCTGAGCCTGCGCCCTAGAGCCCGCGAGACACAACTACTGAAGCCCTGAAGCACGCGCGCCTAGAGCCCGAGCTCCGCAACAAGAGAAGCCACCGCAACGAGAAGTGTGCACACCACAATGAAGAGTAGCCCCCGCTCGCTGCAACTAGAGAAAGCCCACATGCAGCAACGAAGACCCAACGCAGCCATAAATAAATAAATAAATTTTTTTAAAAAACTTACAATTGGAAACTCTGTTTATCATTTGAACATCTTTGCTTCAACACATTACTCCAAAAAACGCTGGCTTATGGTCATTTCAAACACATTGAGCAAAACAAGCCCAGTTAGTATTGGTCATGACAAAGCCTTCTACTTGCTGTGCATTATAACTTGCCTGAAGTCACACAGGCAGTGACAGAGGGGGGCCAGAATCCAAGACCTCACTTAACCCAGAGAATTTTTCATCTCCACGTACCACAAAATTTCAAAAAAAAAAATGGACTAAGGAACCCAAAGGATTTATTCCTTTTTTTAGTTTCTTCAGGTTTCTAGACTTCTTTGACTTTGGGCTCTGAGTCATATGGAAACCTCCTAGTCCATTATTGAGAAGTAATTATGAAAGGACCCAAGACATTCTAAATCCAGGGAGCATGATTTACAAAAGACAATGAGAATGGTGCTCCCTGGAGTTGTACAATATAGCATTCCTGCTCAAGTTAATAAAGCAAACAGTGTGAGAAAATGCCACTGTTAGGAAGTGCTGGCTATTCAGATTTTTAGGACGAGAGAGACTACCTTACAGCATGAGAAACAACTGTGCTTGAAGAAACAGGGCCCATTGCCTGGGTACACTTGGTTGCCCCCAGTGTCTGCTGTCTTAATGTTTGCTCTGTACTGTTTAAACAGGCGTTATCACCCCTCTCATTCAATGCAACTAGTCATTCCTCCTACAAGTCAAATAGCATTTGCTGGGGCTGCAGAAAGCAAAGCCAGTACCATTTGTCTAATTAATGATCTCTGAAGCTTCTATGAAAGGGTATCACTGAATCTGCATCAGGGAAAATGAGCAAACCTGATGATTAACGTCCTTCTCCTTTGTTTCTCCAACTGAGCTCAAGATAGTGTGGCCAAGCTTTCACAATCATCAGGAAGATTCTGAAAGACTCTAAAAGTGACCACTTGGAAGAGTCAAGAGAGGAAGGTATACCATTCAGACAGACAAGGAATGCCACTCCTGGAGTTCCACAGAGTCAGAAAGGAGAGATAGAAAAATCCTATCTACGTGGCATTAAGAACCCCAGACCCCACCCCGGAAGAGGTTAGTTGGGGGCACATTTTCTTAGGTGCCAGATATCAGAAGACTTTATAGACTCTATTATGGCAGAAGTTAATCCAAAAAGTCCCAGTCCTTCCCTAGAGAGAGAGGGGCAGCCATGCCCTTAATCTGCCTTTAGTCAACACCGGGGGCTCTGGTTTATGTGTTACATAACATTTTCCTCAGAGGGCAACAAAGCCACTGATAATCAGATGCACTAATAACTTGGATGTGACCTGCTAAGTAGGTGTTTGATACACAGAAGAGGCCAAGAGGACTCACACCAAAGCATGGCCAGGAAAAGGAAGCCTCAGAGAACCCCGAGCAGCCTTTGTACTCTGTGGATGATATGGGTAAATACAGGTCACACAGCCACTTAGCAAGTTCAAAGCCACTTCAAAACACCACTGAGAGCCTCTCTCTCATCAGCTCCTGCACAGAAAGCTGCTCCACTCCTTCCTCTACAGACTGTGGTCGTGCTCACCCTATTGAGAGTCATGGAGATACACTCCCAGGTGTGCACCTGGACAAAGGCAAAGAAGAGGAAGTTCCACACATGGCCCTCCTCTCTGCCAGCTGGCCCACATGTGCAGCAGACATGGTTATTGTTTGCCTCTGTAATAAAGTCATTGAATAAATTTTGTAGAGCTTTAAATCAGCTTCATATAAGTGTCACCAGGCAACTCCTCCAAGAAAGGTAGGGGGGATGGTGACATACAGAATTCCAGGGACACAGTAAAAAGACAAGTGTGTTGCTTGAAAAGGCCTTGCACTGGAAAAGCTATGAAGTCACAAACTTTGCACTAACCTTGAAATCCATTCAATACAACAGTCTTGGAAGAGGCCTAAGCAAGTGAGGGGTCCTTAAACCAGTGGTCCCCAAACTTTGCTGTTCATGAGAACCACTTGGGGAGCTTTAAACATCCTGATGCCCAGTTTGCACCCCATACCAATCGGAATGTCTGGAGGTGAGAGCCGGGCATCAGTATTTTTTTTTAAAGATTTAAAGATCCCTAGGTGATTCCTATGTGCATCAAAGTTTGGGAACCACTGCTTTAAGTTTAAGCTTTATTAGCTTCAGGTAAGGCTGCCTCTGGAAATGGAGCATAGTTTTCATTCACTTATTTAACATTTGTGGAACAACTGCCGCATTCCAAGCACTGTATCCCCAGCACTTGGCATTGTGCCTGACATGTAGCTGGCGATCACTAAATGTATCAATGAACACTACATAGGCAGTCTCTCCTGTTTCACAGAGGAGACTGGTTGTACACTAAATCTGGAATTCTCCAGTTTTTCTTTTCCTTTAGACGTGTCAGCTTTTAAAGGAACACTGGTTTTAACCCCAAGATAAAGATCCTTCATGGCTCCACCATATATATTAGGTGGTCCCTATGGATTCTAGATACAAAAGATGTCAGCCAGCAAGCCTCCTGAAATGTAATGAAATATCTTTTTCATCTATTGTCCTCTTTGTTTTCTTGGAAATGAACCTATGTGGAGAAATAGTATATCTGACTATAGAAATTTCAAAAGGAATCTGTAAGGATTCTCACTTACCTGCTAAAACTTTGGCAACTTCATCTCCTCTGGCTCTTTCCCCATGTTACAGGGTCTCAAAATTCAACTCACACTGTGGGATGAATTGGGAGATTAGGATTGACATATACACACTAATACGTATCAAACAGATAACTAATAAGAACTACTGTATAAAAAAATAAATAAAATTCAAAAAAAGAAGGTATCTTATAATAAATTCAGGTTTAACTAAAATTATATTTGACCTTAAAAAAAAAATTCAACTCACACGGTTACTCAGATGTGGAGAGAAAAAGTAACAACTTCATTTTGTTACCATAACATATCTGATATTTCTCTGGATCCCCATCTGTTAGTAGCAGGAAAATTAAAAAACCAAAGATCCAATTCCGTTTAAATTCACTCTGGTCCAATAATTTAAATAGGCCCTTCAAGACTGTGCAATCTTTCACTAAAAAAAAAAAATTTTCAAGGCTGGGTGTCTTACAAGCTGCCTCCTAAGATGTTGTCCAGGTGTGGAGAGGAGGGGTGTAGCTGAGACCTCACGGTGGATGTGAAGATTACGTTCTTTCCAACTCTGACCTCTTAGCTTCTGGAGTGCTTGTGCTTCACCATCATTTGAGGTTGTGTCCTACAGCTTCTGTAAATTCAGGATTTTGTCTCTTTGGGCTTGGGTCAGGCTCCATAGTGCTCCCCGAGTGACTAGGCCTCATCTCAGCTCCCACTGGCAACAAACCCTTGCGTCTCCTACATACACATCATTCCTCCAGCCTCCTGCACCAGGGCCTCCCCTCCCTCCAGTCTCTGCTATGGCATCACCATGTTCTGCTACAGCAGGCCTGTTAACATCTCCACTTGCTCTCAGAGCCTCCCTATGCAGGTGGGATGTAGCCAAGCCCTCGGCTGGAGGTGCTTTCCTTACAAGGTCGCATAAGAGTGGGGACAAGCATTTATCTGATGTCCTTAATTGTCATGGGGGATGGGCAACAGTGGAAGGGAGCTTCCTGTTGGGCCTGCATTTAACTGCAAGGAGCTATCTACCCACAGAGGGACCTATACACCTCTTATAGTTATGTAAGTCTCAAGAGAGCCCCAAATCTCTGACTAGCATGTAACCTGGAGAAGTGAAAATATATCATTTCAGGAGAAGCGACATGGACTCTGACTTTTGGAAATTAATGGAATAAACATCTATTAACTAGCTCTGTTTTCCTCCTGTCTTGAATTGTCAACTTTTTAGTCCCACTGAGCAGAGTGCTTAACACATGGCAAGTTCAACACATTACAACATAACAGGGCATGAATGAATGAGAAGTGTTCATTAACAATTCAGTTTCTCTCTTACTGGTTCAGTAAACTCCAACAAAGCACTTACTGATCATATACTGGACGTTTATCCCTGAGTAAAGATGTGACAAGAGACCTGTGTTTTATGAACATCCATTTTCTCTCACAGAAGACTAAATCCTCAGCCACTAAAATACTTCAAGGCTCAACAGCAATGTTAACAGAAATCAACATGAGCACGTAGGGTGAGAGAACTGGTCCAGAGTGATGGTACAGGGTAAAAAGAATTGAGCTCAAATTTCAGAGCTGGAAAAGAAACAGATTTTAACCAAAGGTAAGTATTTCCCAAACTCAGGAGGTGGCAAATAAACTGTGATAGAAGTAGACACAGATAAAAATCACTAGACCAGGGCTTCCCTGGTGGCGCAGTGGTTAAGAATCCGCCTGCCAATGCAGGGCACACGGGTTCGAGCCCTGGTCTGGGAAGATCCCACATGCCGCGGAGCAACTAAGCCTGTGCACCAAAACTACTGAGCCTGCGCTCTAGAGCCTGTGAGCCACAACTACTGAGCCCACGTGCCACAACTACTGAAGCCCAGGCGCCTAGAGCCCGTGCTCCACAACAAGAGAAGCCACCGCAATGAGTAGCCCCAGCTCGCTGCAACCAGAGAAAAGCCCACGTGCAGCAACAAGACCCAACACAGCAAAAAATAAAATTAATAAAATTTAAAAAAAAATCACTAGACCAACTCAATTCATCTGATGACAATCACAGCAGCTAAAAAAAACCCTTTCTGCTCCCTTTGCATTTATTTCCAGGAGCAGATGCTCATGGCTTCACAGACAACCCTCTGTGTGTATCCTGCTTCCAACGCCCAGTGTTTCTGTTCTGTTTGGAATTATTTAGACCTTTAGGCATTAGACTCTCTTCCCATACCTGCCTCCTCCCCACTGTCCAATTGCTTTCTTCTGGTCCTTTATACCCAGAATTGCAAAAGAAAATAAATATCTCAGCTCCCACTGGCTACAAACCCTTGAATCTTTTTCTCATCACTTTTCCAGATGAGAGGTTTGGAGGGGAGGCAAGAGAGGAAGAATTTTTTTTTTTTTCCTTTTCAATTAATTTCCATTTCTTTCAAGTCTGAGTAAACTCTGGGCACAGAGCAACCAGGATGATATGATTATGGAAACTATTAATCTCTCCATCAAAGGAGAGCCAACTCGTGGCTACGGAGCAGCTGGCACGTTCCTCCAAAGGGCTTCTGCAGCATGATCCTCCTGGTTTCCTTTGGGCCGTAAGTGCTCAGGGCACAACCTGTGGCAACTTCCTAAAAAGATAAAATAATCCTTGAGTGCTTTGTGAGTTGTTCTGGAAAACTGTGTGTTTTCCAGCAACTGCCCTAAAGAAATTGCAAAACCACATTAAAACATGTCCAAATGGAAAAGAAAGAGAAAAGTCTGCTAAGATTTTCAGATCACTCTAGACTCATCCAAAAATGTGAAATTTGGATTTTTAAAGACCATTCAGTTATCACTTGACGTGGGCAACAAGCAAAGGGGTGCATTTGGCGCAGGAAGTCTCCAAACTGCTTTAAATATTGAATACTATAATCATAAAAATTAAAGTAACTTCTATAAGTTACTTAGGACACACAGGACAGGTACCTGCTTTGTTCAAACGTAAAAAGAAGTTAGAGAATTCAATTTGGGGACTTTGTTCCAGGGTCCACAACATCAGCAGATTTTTTAATTTTCCTACCAGTGGTGACAGAATACAGGCTTCTCTGTGATGGAGGAGTTAAAGGACATAAGTTTGCTCCAGTAGAAGTGCTTGCTGACTGGCCACGTGCCTGCTTGTTCCTGGGTAACACCAGTTGCATTGTGAAAAAAGCACACTCATAGGTTTACAAATGCCACCAGCCTTCCCAAATACAGTTCCTAGGAGAGTTAATTTCCAAAGATGCCAAATTCCTCCAATGGTATGGGGTCAGTAGGAGCCATTCAAAACAAAATTACATGATCCTACATCAACTGAGTGACTTTTGTATGCACTCCCTTGAACTGTGGACTATGATAAATATCAGTTCCCCACCAACCCGCACACCTTGCTTTCAACATACACTCCTTCGCGGAAGCAAGCCCATACTTCAGGAAGTCAAACTCCTCCAGAATACAGAAAGCCTCCTTGTCCTTTCTTCTCACTATCTCGCTGTTGGAGTTTGCATGCACAATAGGCCTGAGCAGGAAACTGTCAGTTCTATGAAGGGACTATTCCCAAAGATGCTTCAATTTCTCATGTAATCATATAAACCCTGAATGGTAAGGGGGAAAATCCATAAAAGTAATTATAAACAGATCCCGTGATGTCAAAGGAAAAGCAGCTAGAGTTTAATAAGGCTTTCCTTTATTACAATAGACTTGACGTCATTATTTATTATTTCCAATACTAAAACACAAAGACACTTGCTACATTGTAGACTAGGATGAAAAGGACATGTGGACTTTCCTGAGTATTTTAATATCCTCTTATTGACAATAGATAGAAGATCTGAACAAGGACTGGAAACAGGAAATGATTTTAGTGATTTCATTACAGTAATAGAGAAAAGCACTTCCAATGGCAGAGATTGGCAGATGGTCTCCTAAGGCTCCAACTTCTAAACAGCCTGCAGGTCAACAAGCCCAGTATTGATACAAGCTCAGTATGTAATTAACTAGGCGTCCTAGTGAGCAGAAATGTTTTTATAAATATATGCTGTAGCCTTAGCAGTGGAACACAGGAAGCTGGTGTTTATTAAAACCATGGCACAGGAAAGGTATTTAGAGGCAGCAAGAGGCATACAGTAAGACTGCAGCTAGAGATGTTGATATGATTTGTACTTGATGTTCTAGCACAAATCACATTTGCAATGAAGTATCAAATATGGTGTATTTCACTTAATTTATCTCTAGTGAAAAATAAATGTGGTTGTAGAATTTTCAGATTTTTGAGACTTTTCAGACCTCATTCAAGAAAACATAAAAAGCTCTGTAATATATTTTGAAATCATGAGTGCGATGCCTCCAGCTTTGTTCTTTTTGCTCAAAATCGCTTTGGCTGGAGTCTTTTATGGTTCCATACAAATTTTAGGATTTTTTTTTCTATTTCTGTAAAAAAAAAAATCTTTGGGATTTTGATAGGGATTGCACTGAATCTGTAGATTACTTTGGGTAGTATGGCCAATTTAACAATATTAATTCTTATGATTCATGATCATGGATGTCGTTCCATTTGTGTCTGCCTTAATTTCTTTCGTCAGTGTTTTATAAGTTTTTAGTGTACAAGTCTTTCACCTCCTTAGTTAAGCTTATTCCTAAGTATTTTATTCTTTTTGATGCTATTATAAGTGGGATTGTTTTAAAAACAGACATATAGACCAATGGAACAGAATAGAGAGCCCAGAAGTAAACCCATACACATACAACCAGTCTTTGACAAAGGTGTCAAGAATATACCGTGGGGGAAGGATAGTCTCTTCAGTAAGTGGCATTGGGGAAAACTGGATATCCATGTGTATAAGAATGAAAATGAACCTTTCTCTTACATCATACACAAAAATTAACTCAAAATGGATAAAAACATAAATGTAAAACCTAGACTGTAAAAACTCTGAGAAGAAAACATGGAGGAAAGCTTCTTGACAGTGATCTTACCAATCATTTCTTAGATATGACACCAAGAGCACAGGCCAAAATAGTCAAGTGGGACTACATCAAACTAAAAATCTTCTGCACAGCAAAGGAAACAATCAACAAAATGAAAAGGCAACCTACGGAATGGGAAAAAAATATTTCCAAACCATATATCTGAGAAAGAATTAATATTCAAATAGGGAAATCCTGCAACTCACTAGAAAAAACCCCCACAAATAACCTGATTAAAAATTTGACAAAGGAATTGAATAGACATTTCTCCAAAGAAGACGTATAAATGGCCGACAGGAATATGAAAAGGTACTCAACATCATTAATCATCAGGGAAATGCAAATCAAAACCAAAATGAGATATCACTTCACACTAGTTAGGGTGGCTATTATACATATACAAGTGTTAGTAACAAAAGATAAGGGTTAGTGAGGATGTGGAGAAAAAGGAACCCTTGTACACTGTTGGTGAGAACGTAAATTGGTGCAGCCATTGTGGAAAACAGTATGGAAGTTCCTCAGAAAATTAAAAATAAAACCTAGTCATACCTAGTCAGAATGCTGCACAAATGGAGAGTTTACACTGTTTGCAAACAGAAAGTGACATCTCAATAATATTGGGACAAGTCAATCAGGGTTACTGTGCTCCAGATCAGTCTTATCCTGACAAAGATGGAAAAAACTCATTATTTTAGGAGAAGAGTTGAGGGGTGGGGGATGAATTAACTATTCTCTTAGCTAAGTTACTTATGCTTCAGCAATCTCACTTCTGGGTATCTAACCAAAGGAACTGAAATCAGGATCTCAAAGAGGTTATCTTTACTCTCATGTTAACTGCAGCATTCTTCACAAAGCCAGGATACGGAGGCAACCTAAATGCCCACTGACAGATGAAGAAAATGTAGCATATACATACAGTGGAATACTATTCAGCCTCTAAAAAGACTGGCATACTGAGACACTGCTTACATCAACTTCACTAACATTCCATTAGCCAAAGCAAAATGACTTTGCCAAGCTCAAAATCAAAGGACAGGGAAGTATACTCCATTCACCAAGAAGCCATAGCAAGAGAATGGATACACAGAGGGGAAGAACTGAGAACAATGATCTAATCTGCTATAAGCTGCATGACCTCCTCTGTTCTATGCAGACCAGCTTCTTCCCCTGTTACTCCGCAGAAGATTCTAGAATGCAAGCTCCATTTGGTAAGATTCTTGTCTTTGTCCACTACAATATTTCCAGTATGCAAATCCTGTCTGTTTAGTTGGCTGCTGTCTTCCTAGTATTTAGAACCATACTCAGTACACAGTAGACAATAAACAGGACTGGCTGCCCCCAAATAGGGTCTTCAGCCTTGCAAGTCACATGATCTTTAGAATCCAATGTTCCTGAACCAGTGTGATTTGCCCAGCTTGGATCAGGAATCAACCATAAACTGTAACCGGACAAAAAATGCAGGTAGGTCAGAGACAATTTTCAGAGAAGGGAGCATGGATAAGCAGATATCCCAGATGTCTACCCCACCGGATACATATGATGACCCTTCATGATCTGGTCCGTGTCTACCTACAGGATGCAGGCATAATACAGTGGTTAAAAGAAAATGTTTTAGGGTCAGGCAGCCTGGATTCAAACCCTGGGTCAACTACTTACTGTCTATATAACTTTGGCCAAGTTACTTAGTCACTCTGAATCTTCATTTCCCTATCTGTAAAATGGAAACAATTACCTTTTGAGATTGTTTCAGAGTTAAATAAGAAAATATATGTAAAGATATTATAGAGTCCCTGACACACACTAAACTCTCAATAAATGGTAGCTACTTCTACCAAGCATGTAGGTCTGGTGTCTACTACATCGTTCTGTATCCTCATACAAACTTTGTATCACATTCATTTTAATATCTACTTTAGTTGACTGTATTAGGAGGGCACACTTAGCACAAAATAGCCAATCCACAGGCTGGTCAGTGACCCACAACTACCTGATGTACAGATCCTCTCCCTTTCAGGTCTGGTTTCAGTGTGGCATGGACCCTTCCCAGAACTTTGTTTCTGGCCAGGGCCCTGAAGCATGGAAAATTAGAGTAAAATGAGAATGGCCTACTCCATGATGCTGCTAAATTATGTTAAGTCTTTTTTTTTGGCCGCGCTGTGTGGATTGCAGGATCTTATTTCCCCAACCAGGGATCTGGGCCACAGCAGTGAAAGCACCAAGTCCTGACCACTGAACCACCAGGGAATTCCCCAAATTAGGTTAAGTCTTGCAGGCCTAGACTTCTAAGGAAAACACAGCTGTTAAAAAAGGGCGGTCACATGGGCACAATAATTATGATATTAGGAGTAGCCTAATAAAATCTTTGGCTTTGAAAACTAACTAGAAACCTATGGAGGCTCTTCAGCTTTTATATTATAGATGCTCCCTGACTTGCACAAAATTTGATTTATGCAAGTTTGATTTTATGCATATTAACCTAAGGCACATCATAATATTTTAGCAACGCAGGCTTTGAATTCTACACAGAGATACAGAGCAGTCTGGCTGACAAACAAAAACCATGAGGTAGAATGGAAGGCTGGAAGCATCCACCACAAGGTTTCCTCTTGCTTCTAGTCTTAATCTGATATCTTGGGCTGCTGCTTTAGGTCTGGCCTGGCCCTCAGAACTACACTGACCCAGTCTCTTGTAGGCTTGACTAGCCCAATGAATAAGCACTTGACATAGGGAATGTCTAATAATCTGTCCATCTCTAAAATTCTATGATTCTGCTTACCTCTCTTAGTCTCCTCTACCCACAAAATATACCATTAAAGATCACCAATAAGAACTTTTGTTAGTGGGACTTCCCTGGTGGCGCAGTGGTTAAGAATCCGCCTGCCAATGGAGGGGACACAGGTTTGAGCCCTGGTCCGGGAAAATCCCACATGCCACAGAGCAACTAAGCCTGTGCGCCACAACTACTGAGCCTGCACTCTAGAGCCCATGTTCCACAACGAGAGAAGCCACCATAATGAGAGTACCTAGCACCGCAATGAAACGTAGCCCCCACTCAACACAAAGAGAGGGCTAGACTAGAGAGAGCCCGTGCACAGTAACAAAGACCCAACACAGCCATAAATAAATAAATAAATATTTTTAAAAAAGAACTTTTGCTAGTAAAAGTACCCCACTGTGGTGCTAAGACATATATGACCTCAGTTCCTAACTGGTTAATAGTCACTCACATTCCTCATGATAAAAGTCTCATTGTCGGGGCTTCCCTGGTGGTGCAGTGGTTGAGAGTCTGCCTGCTGGTGCAGGGGACACGGGTTCGAGCCCTGGTCTGGGAGGATCCCACATGCCGTGGAGCAACCGGGCCTGTGAGCCACAACTACTGAGCCTGCGCGTCTGGAGCCTGTGCTCCACAACAAGAGAGGCCATGACAGTGAGAGGCCCGCGCACTGCGATGAAGAGTGGCCCCCGCTCGCCACAACTAGAGAAAGCCCTCGCACAGAAACGAAGACCCAACACAGCCAAAAATAAATTAATTAATTAATTAAAAAAACAACAACAAAAAAACCTCATTCACTTTAAAAAAGTCTCATTGTCAAGTCAGTTAAAACAGTGAAGATAATAATTTTTACATAATTGGTTATATATTGATGATAATCTTTTCTATCAAGTATTTGTGCTTTCAACTGTGCTGAATTCAATAGTATTTAATGCTAATACAATAGTGTGAGCTTTACTTAGACATAAAAGAAACAAGCATCATTTGTAATTAAATTCAGGTTTAAAATTATGTGTATGGTTTACTTGTTTTTAAAAAACATTAATAGGAAACCTCAAACATATACAAACATAGAATAGTATAACGGATCCCCATGCCATCATAACCCAGCTTCAGCAATTCCAATTCATGGCCAATCTTGTTTCATCTACTCCCTTAACCCACTTTCTTCCCCTCATCCCAGACTACTTTGAAGAAAATTCAAGACATCATACCACTTCACTATAAATATATAACTTTTAATAATGGTTCTCAGATTAAATCTCATCCCAGCAATAAAAATAAAAATACTGATATGGACTAATTCAAGAGGGATGTTTACCTATTTTTTCCTTCTTAAAACTTTTGTCAGGAGCAGAGGAGTTGCAAAGTGGTAAAACGACAACATATTCTCAAGGAGAACAGAGATGAGTTCTAAATTAATATAGATCTATTTTTTTCTAAAAAAGGATATTGATGAGCTTTTTAAAAAATACTATTTAAAACAGGCAAGATAATCTATAACCCCAATATTCTTTTTCTTCAGTTTATTCAAATTCACAGTTAACTGTGAGAACCAGCATCACTATAGCCCAGTCCTGCAGCATAGAAAACGTTGTTCAACAGTTCATGCACTTAAGATTTTCTGAACCCTAAACACAGGTTGCTTCTTAATGTCTATGGTTGGTTTCTACATATGCTTCATTTAAGAAGTATACAAGAGAGATGGTTTTCAAACTTTTTTCCACTTACATGCCAAAGTTATTCAGGGGAACTAATTCAAAGCAAGGCAAGAGAAATGTTCGAGAGAGAGTGGAAAATGTCTTTTGATCTTGAAAGTTGGATCAGCCAAGAGAACAATTTAGCTATATCCCATTAACTGCAGGGAATTAAAAACAAGGCAGAGAGAAAACATATCTTCTGTGTCTGTCTTAAGTGGTTTAAATACCTCAAAAATCAAACTCAAATTTAATTAGAAATAGATTGACACATTTAACAAATGCTCACTGAATTTCCTCTTGTAATTTCTTCCCTCCTCTGCAAAAAAGTATGGGGGAAGAATAAGTTTCATTTGTACATAAAATTCCAAATTTCATATTTCTGCTTCTGGAGAAAGCACCATTTTAAAATATCACTGTAACTGATGCAAACAGTTATATCACTGTAACTGATGCAAACTAAAATATTTTGGTAAATTCTTCAAACCGTGTAGCATTAAAAAATTTTTAATACTGCTCACTTTTTAAAAAAAACTATTTATTATAATTCATAGATTTAGGAAGTTTTCAAACATATCCAAGTACTATGAAAATATGTACCACCTCATAATGTTACAATAGCAAGAAGTAACAAGTAAATAAGGCAGGTTCAAGACAGAAGTGGGAAGTAGAAAATAACCTGGACATCCCTAGCCTCCCCATGATGTATCCTTTTTCTCCCTCTGTAACTTACCCACTCTGCGAGGCACTCTTGCTCAGAAACTCAAGATCCTTGTGCTCCCCCTTTTAAAATGTGCTCTCAGGAAAACAGAATGTGAATTTATGCACTGAGGTAAACATGACAATAACTTGGAATGTTACTCTTATGGGGTTATTTGCATTTTAACCTTAAGCTTCAAGAGATAACTAGAGTGGAATTTTTAGCACTGGCTAGCAGGTAGGAGTGATTTCATCAGTGCCTTTGAAAGCTCACATTAAAGTCACGTTCAACCTGTGGATAAGGTCATCACCAAAGACATACAAATACACGTAAAGTAAACCTACCAATTAGAGTTTAATCGGTACGATTTTAATTTTATAGTTCAATTCTTTTCAGCAGGGATACTTTCAAAAAAATCAAATTAAAAAATCAAATTAAGAGTTACAAAGAAAATCCTCACCAACCCCTCAAATATTCAAAAAAGAACCTCAATGATAAGCTTGTATTTTGTCTTCTTTACCTGAAGAAGACAAAACACTGCACAACCAATACAAAAAAGAAGCGGGGTGGGGGGAGATGATGTTTGATGGTAGTGAAACTAGATTCCAATGCCAAACAAAAATGCTGGAGGAGAAGGGCATGAGTATAATACCGAACAATTATGGTCTAATATTTCCTGTTTGTCAATTTCAACTGTCAGCAAGGAAAATAGAGTTCATTTCTTCAGCAGAGGAATTCCAATAGTTTTTAAGTCTGAACCTTCAAACTTGGGAAGCTTTCCTCCAGGTTGCCAGCAAGGGTCTTATCAACTTCACGTAGGATTTTGAGGAAGTCTTCTACCTGTGAGTCAAACAAAAGAACCAAATAAACATAAGTAGAGGAAAAGATGTTTTAAGATACTATTATCTGTAAAAATGCTCTACCTATGTTTTCTAAACAGTCCAATGGAAAAGAAATGTGGACAGCTTGTCAGATGACAATAATAGTACTTCCTGGATGGTCTCTGAAACCTCAAGGAAATGACTAGCCCTTTCCACTTGTTTTCTTTTAAACTAGTATTTATCCTCCTACTGATTCCCCTTGAGGGTCCATTACCCGAGTCGTATTATCATCCTCCTTGGTGACCCACCCCCTCACTCCCACATTCCATACTTCATTTCCCTAAGAAAAGTTATTTTGAAATTGCCTCTAATGGTAGCAAATGCAATGTAATTTGAAGGACCATAAAAACCTACTGACTATACCTACCTAAGAATCTTATTTTTGGTTAATATATATGCTATAACACAAAGGGGTACTATAAATTCAGTGTTGATTCCTTTCTCTTAAAATTTAAACTGTTACTCAGGCTAGTGCCATGAATTATCCAACAGTCATCTGACAAAAGCATTAAGTCACGCGCATTATATACACTATCTCTTTTGACAAAGCCCTCAAAGATCAAGTGCTTACTTAAAACATTTTACTCAGTAATCTCCTGAAACTCAGCCACCTATACATTTACTCATACTCACCACAGGGCTATAGAGAGGAAGAAGGTTTTCAAATGCACAGGAACACTTCTGTTTGCTTAATTGGCCCTCCTTTAGTCCCTGAGCTACAGTCTCCTAAAACAAACAAACAAAAAGATCTGATGTCAAAAAAGGAAAATTTCTAAAGCTATATCTAGTGAGTAAATACAAACCAGTATTTACAATTCCCTACTGATCCTACATGAGTTTCAAATGTCCCAAACTAAACCCACCATCATTCCTCCTTGTGTAACTCCAACATGTGCTCCACTGCAGCCCTTATTTTGGTGAAGGCACCACCAGCCACCCAGCCTGCTGCACAAACCAAAAATGTGCGGTACAGCCAAGACTTCCTCCTCTGCTGCTAGCCGCTCCCCCTAAGTGTTTAATTCTACTCTACTAAATCTCTCTCATCCCACTCCTCCCCTCCATCCACTCTTCCACTGTCTAAACTTTCATTCTTTTTCAGATTATTCTTGAAGATTACCAGCCACAAGAGCCGGTTGGTTGGTCTCCTGACTTCTAGCCTCAACTCGCTCTAATCCTCTCTCTCCATTGATTTTGGAGTAATCTTTCTAAACAGATCACATCACTTGATGCTTAAAAAAAATCTCTAGTAGCCCCTCAGTTTCCTCAAGATTAAGTCCAAATTCCATTAAGTGGCATATCAGAATTTTCAAGACATATCTCTGGTTTATTCTCAGCCCACTTTCCACCTATATTCCTACCACATAAATATTAAGAAACATCTACATCCCTCCCTCCAAAACAACAAAAGCAACAACAAGCAATGGGAAAAATACTTGCAACGAATATGCAAAAGATATAGATATAGAATTACCCAAGGAATTCATATAAACAATCAAAATGGGTAAGTTTATAAAGCAGGAAACACAAATAATATACAAATATATGGAAATATATTCAATCTCACTAATAATAAAAATGCAAATCAAAATAAGGCACAATATGGGGCTTCCCTGGTGGCACAGTGGCTAAGAATCCACCTGCCAATGCAGGGGACACGGGTTCAAGCCCTGGTCCAGGAAGGTCCCACATGCCGTGGAGCAACCAAGGCCGTGTGCCACAACTACTAAACCTGCACTCTAGAACCCATGAGCAACTACTGAGCCCACGTGCCACAACTACTGAAGCCCACACGCCTAGAGCCTGTGCTCCGCAACAAAAAAAGCCACCGCAATGAGAAGCCCACGCACCTCAACAAAGAGTAGCCCCCACTTGCTGAAGCTAGAGAAAGCCCACACGCAGCAACGAAGACCCAACACAGCCAAAAATAAAACATTAAAAAATTAAATAAAAAAAACAAGGCACAATTTATCACCTGCTGAATTTTACTTGATATAAAAATTATATTATACAATAATAAGGATCAAGTAAAACCAATATTTTCACATGTCAAAAGCATTTTGGCAATATGTAGCCATTTATGCCTCAGTCAGCTTCACATTTATCATGTCGAAACCAGCAATCTAACTTCTGAAAACCTATGCTAAGGTAATAATCCCAAATCAGGAGAAGGGAAGCAAGATAATTCACCAAAAATACAAATCACCAGAATAACTGAAGCTTGTTTTAAGGAATATTCTTCTTAAAAAAGTCAATGAATATGAATATATTCTTCATAGTTATATTCATAAACATATTTTTCCTAAAATATATGGATAGAAAGAATATGCTCAAAGAAAGAATACGTTAATAATCCTGCACATATTCAGGAAGAATACTCCTTATAACAAGTTTACAGTAAACTTTGAAAATCGATTTTTTGGCAAATTGGGTATTAAACAAACTGGCTCTCAGTGAAAAATCTTTCAGTGTATTGATCAGGAGTCAGGAAAAGTGCTTGTAATGTTACGTGAAAAGAGCAGCCTCCAAAAATTGTATATACTGGTGATAAGTATGTGAAAAACACAAAAATAAATATACCAAACTACATCAGCTGTTAGTTTAAGAGTATAAACTTATGATAAGTTTTTTCTTTCTCTATTTTCCCAAATTTATGTAAAATTAAAAAATAAAAACACTAATAATAAAATTTGGAGCAGTAAGCAATCCATACTTTCTTTTACTGAAGAAAGCATTAGTACTTCTTTCCTACCTTTGTTAAAACTTGGAAAATATTAGACAGAAATTCACATGAAATATCCTTCAAGATTTTCAAGTGGAAGTCATCCTGGGTTAAATCAGACTTTTTAGTTTCTTCTGTGTTAGACTCTGCTGAGTTCTCTGGTTTCTTCTGACAATGTTTCATATTTTGTAAGACACGAATCAGGCTGTCAATTAGAGGAAGATCTACTGTACAAACAAATCAAGAGGCATGGCATCAGCCAGTTAAATTTGGTTACCATTCATTCGTTCATTCATTCCTGCACATGTACTGAACACCTACTATTGCTAGATACTGTATTTTAGGTATTGCAGATATGGTGGTAAACAAGATCATCAAGGCCTCAGAATTCAAGAGGCTTACATTCTTATACTCCCAAATAAGCAAATAAATAACAGATTGAAGAAGAAACCCAAAATGATGAAAAAGAATAGATATCTGAAAATATAATTCTGGAACAGCCCCTCATCCCCCAAGACTTAAATTTGAAAGTACCAGGGAAAATTGATAAGGAATAGTCAACACTGAGATATATGTTTTAAGTTATCAGATATTAAGGATTTAAAAAATGGGGGAGGGGCAGTTATAATTATATTTTGAGCCAGTTATAAAGGTAACCACTAGACCCAAAATACAACCCTTACTAAATGCCAGAAATACCCACAAAGCAAATAAATTATATATTGAGGTATTTCAATATAAATATACATAATGAAAAGTATAATACGACAGCATTCAGATCAAACATAACTATAACTACATTTAAATGAGTTTAACTCATCTATTAAAAAGAAATCAAAACACCTAAAACAAAGTATTTAGAAAGGTCGAAAAGAGTAAGATAGACAAAGGTATTAGGGGCAAATGCAAACAAAAGGAAAACAGGGGATGTGACCTTTGTATCTGATATAAAACGATTTAAGCCAAAAAAAAAAAAAGCATTATGGGCAAACTATAATGAATGTCCATATACCAAATAACATGCCATCAACATTCATTAAGAACTACAAATGATAAAAAGAAAAGGACAAAATATTGGCAGTAAAAAATATTAATTTTCCTCTCTTCCCACATCAAATCAAATCGATAGAAATAACTAAGGTTATGGAAGAAGTAATCAGCATAACAACTGACACCTCCAACATTTATAGTCTAGCTCAGGCCTCTCTCCTCAGCTCCAGACTAAGACTGTAAGCTCAACAGCTCCAGCTGAACACTGAGTAGACATCTCAAACTTATCATATTTAAAACACCACTTTCCTATCTTAGTAAATGGCAACTCTCCTGGACAAAAATGCCAGACATAGCTTGACTTTTCTCACCCTCCTCATCCTATCAGTCAGCAAATCCTGTTGGCACTACTTAAAAGTGATCAGAATCTGATTATTTTTCCCCACCACCGCCCCTGTTACCACCTTAATCCAAGTTATACCATCTCTTGCCTCAAGGTCACAGCAGCCTCCTAACTAGTCTCCCTTTTGTACCCTTGCCCTCCCCCTGCATTTCTCATCAACATGTCTGCCAAAGAGAGCCTATTAAAGTTGGCTCCTGTCTGTCCATCCTCTGCTTAAAACCCTCCACAGCTCCCTAACTCATTCCAAGTAAAAGGCAAAACCAGGCCCTCTACACTCTAGCCCCTGTTGCCTCTCTGGCCCCAGGTTACATTCCTCTTACCCAGGCTGAAACCGCCCCAGCCATACAGGGCTTCACTGCTCTTCCTCAAATATACCAGGCACACTTCTAATTCAAGGCTTTTACACTCGTCGTTCTCTCTGTCTGGAATGCTTTTCTCCCCAAGTATTCACATGACTCACTCCATTACTTCCCTCAGGTTTGTACTCAATGTCACCTTCTCAGTGAGGTAACATCCATAAATGCAGAGAAGACACTTGAAAACAGTCATCATTTTTTTTGATTAAAAAACTCTTTATAAAATAGAAATAGATTAATATATCCTCAAATGGTACAACATAAATAGCTTAAGCCCAAAATAGAATCATGACTAATGATGAACCTCTAGAATCATGGCCAGTAAAGTCAGGAAAAAGGCAAGGATCACCATTATTACTTAACCCCAGAGGTCCAAGGCAACCCATTAAATAAAAGAAAGAAGAGGTAGAAAAGTGATAAGACTTATCTAAGTTAAACCCAAAGTAGTATTAGATAAAGTCCAAGATTACCACTGGAACAACCATTAAAAACAGTAAGAGAATTCAGTAAGGTTGCTAGATGCAACATTAATCTTCACATATTCCAACAAGAATAATCAATGGAAGAAAAGATACCACAGACAACAGCAATCCATAAGATAAAATATCTAGCAATAAACCTAACAAGAAATATGTAAGATCTGTATGAAGAAAACCATAAAACATTGCTGAAAGACATAAAATAAGACTTGAACAAATGGAAAAGCATATGTTCTTGGATACTCTACAAATTTAACATGATGTCAATAAAAAAAATCAGGAAGATTTTTTGGTTTTGTTTTTGGAAACTGTCAATCTAATTCAGCGTTAAAAAAAAGAATAGTAACAGTCAAAAACATTCTGAAAAAGTAGAATGCAGGAGTACTAACCCTACTAGGTATCAAAATATAAAGCTTTAATAATTAAAACACTGTGGCTACTGATACATGAATAGAGCAATGGAACTAAATAAAATATATAGGGAAATATAAAACACAGTAATGATGAAAATTCAAATCTGTGTCGGTAAACTGGTTTACTTACTCAGTAATGTTGAGACAGCTGGGTATCTGGAAAAAACTTGAAACCATACCTCACATGTAACACCAGAATAAATTCTAGATGGTTCACGCATTTAACTAGTCATATTATTAGTATTAGTCATAAAAATCATTGTGAAAGACCATTTGTTTACATAGGAAAATATTCATTTATACTTATAAATGAAAAAAGTTGCCTAAAAAACAGGCAAAAAAATACGTACGGATGTGAGTGTATAGTAGTTATCTCTGAATGATCAGATTACAAGCACTAGGCTTCCTTTTATAATTTTTTTTGTATTGGGCATGTGATGTTTTTGTATTCAAGGGGCTAAAAGCACTAAAAAAATGGGAGAAAGAAATAAAATGAACAGCAAACACATGTGATAGACTAAAATTTAATTTAGTGAACTAAAATTATACTTGCCTTTTCCTATCTTTAGATACTCCTGTTCAGCCTGTGAGGCATAGATGGCCGACAACACTGAAAAAACAGAGGCTAGCACTGTTTTCTGTTCTTGAAGTATGATGGGTGGATCATCAGACTGGCAGAATTCATGGCACACCAGGTCAAAAAGTAAATTCCAAGTGTCTTTTCCAGTATCAGGACACCGTACTTAATAAAAATGATGAAGGAAGTAGTAATTCAAAAACAGAAAACAATTAAATGAGTAACTATCATGCTTCCCCATATAACATCTTACCAATTGCTTGAATTCCATCATCCACTGTAGTCAGCAGCTGTAAGATATGCATGTAAACATCGAGCCCTTCTGGATTTTCAGAACTAAATACAAAAAGCAAAAATTCAATCAACTTTACTGTCTATGGGACTGTAATCAATCATTTATTCAACAAATATTTATCACTCTGTACCAGGCACTGCCCTATATGCTAAGGATAAAACAGGGAACAGAACAAAGTCTCTGTGTTCACCAGAGCTTACATTCTGATGGGGAAATCAGTCAAAACACAAATATTATGTAGTACAATCAACACACACAGGACAAGAAGTAAAAATTCTTTTTGGCCCTGTCCCATGAAAGCAACAATGCAGAAACCTATCAAGTGATACTTCACCATGCTGGCTTACTTGCATAATCAGGACAAAAAATGACTGAGACTTTTATAGAATGAATGTAAGGCCCACTGCACCAAGCACTGACAATAATGATGTTCTTAAAACTTCATAGCATCATCTTAGCTCCCAAGTTGAGAATACTAAAACCAGATAAGTATAATTTTTGTGATCAACAGTTCGGATTTTAGAAACTCACAATCTTAGTTCTTCAACCACACAATTAAGTGAAAAAGATAGTGAACAATTAAAAGATGGTTCAGCAAATATTTAAGTGCCTATAGTTTGCAGGCACTATGTTAGGGGCTGGGAAAACAGAGATGTACAAAACGTCCATACCTTCATGAAATTTACTGTCTAAAATGAAAAACAATAATTAAAGGGGTAATAACAATAAAGTAATATGAATGTAGCACTAGCAGAAGTCCAAGGTGCTAGAGGACCACAAAGCAAGCAGATTTAACTTAGTTTGGAGAATCAGGGAATGTATCGTAAGAGAAATGGTTACACAGAAACCCAAAAGGGCAAAGAAATGCTGGAGGCAGAGACAACATGGTGTGCAATGGCTTGGTTTTGAGAGAGCTTGGTTCAGTTGAAGAAATGAAGGAAATTTCATACAGAAGACAAGGAATAAGGATGGAGAATCACAGTACAGGGCCTTATAAGCCATAAAAATCTGGACCTCATCCTAAGGAAGGCAACTGAAGGGTCTGAAGCATGAAAGTGAGATGACCAGCGTACATTCTAGAAAAACAGCTCTACAGTCTAGGCTTGGAAGCAGCTAGTCTTGAGGCTGGGAACTCAGAGAATGTTGTAGCCGTCCAGGTAAGAGACAGTGGCCTGGTGGTGGCACAGATGGAGTCCCAGAAAAAGTCAGGAAGAAGGATTGGCGGTTGACTAGCCATGGGAAAAGACTGGGATGGGGAAGTATCGGTAATGGCTTCCATGTTTCTCCCACATTATCCAAATGGAATAATGATTACATCATTCACTGAGATTGAGAATACGGAAGAAGCAGGTTTGGGGGAAAGATGATGAGTTTAATGCTCACTTGGATAAAGGACATAAAATTAAAAGGTTTTAATATGAGTTATAGGGAATTCTCTGGTGGTCCAGTGGTTAGGACTCCATGCTTCCACTGCTGAGGGCCCAGGTTCAATCCGTGGTTGGGGAACTAAGATGCCACAAGCCGCGCAGCACAGCCCAAAAAAAAAAAAAATGTGGATTATAAAGCACTAAGAATGCAGTTGACCAATAAGCAGATCAATTCATAAATTAATGTTCTAGTGACTAGCAATAAACAGCTTCAATGACCTACAACACCTAGTAATCACTCTTGGGAAGACATCAGAGCCCAAAAGCCAGTCACTTATCCAACACTGGCACATACACACAAGGAGCAAGAAAACAAGTGATGCCTGACATTAACTGAAGAAGTTGTCACATGACCAGTGGAAAATAAAGCACAAAGAAAATCTTTTCCATTTGATATAAATTATACGAAACTGCAGAAGATTTTAAAACAGTAACCATAATTAATGCTGAACAATAGCCTACTGCTAAGTAATATTAGAACAAGTATTTTGCAACCATTATGATTCTTGCAAAGAGCAAATATATTGTTACCAATATCAGTAGTGAATCAAACCTGACACAGATCAGCTATGTGCTACTCAGCCTATTGAAAGGAAACTAAAAAGACATATCTGGGCTTCCCTGGTGGCGCAGTGGTTGAGAGTCCACCTGCCGATGCAGGGGACGCGGGTTCGTGCCCTGGTCTGGGAAGATCCCACATGCCGCAGAGCGGCTAGGCCCGTGAGCCATGGCCGCTGAGCCTGCCCGTCCAGAGCTTGTGCTCCGCAATGGGAGAGGCCACAACAGTGAGAGGCCCGCGTACCGCAAAAAAAAAAAAAAAAAAAAAAAGACATATCTAAGGATACTTCTAGCAACTGGATTTTCCCAGAACATTTTGCACAAAAGAGCTCACCTACCGTACTTGTTTGGCAGCTTCAAGTACACAGGGCACAATTTGAAACACTGGCTGCTGTTCAGAATCTTCCTGGGGTTGGTCCAGAGGCTGAAGAGCCCCATTTCTAATCCATTCCAACATTACCTTCTCATCCAAATCAAAGAGCTTGTCCACAACCTCCCCGACCTTCACCAGCAAGTCAACTGCAGAGAATAAAAGAGATATTGAAATAAGAAACAAAATTTTTAAAGTAGTAAGTCTAATCGAAATTCTTAAAACTATTCCAAGAAAGCCAAATCTTGCCAAAGCATTACTTATTCCAAGGGCAATTTGCTTACCTCCTTTGTTTAAATTTGCTTGGCTTCCGCCATCTTTACGTGGGGGATTTTATCAGTATCCTAAGAGTTTGAGAAACTTCATATCCTGAATTGAAATACCTTCTCACCTAACACTTAGTCTTTAATTGACCTCCATAAATAGTTACCTGGTTTCCAAACAATTAAATATAATTTAAAAAATATTTTTTTCTACATTACATGGTGACTTACCATTTGTTGAACTTGACATGATGAAGCAAATGCTATCATAAATAGCTGGATGTTCTCGGATTCTTTCAACCCAGACAACGGCCACTTCTGTCTGGGAAAGGCAAGTAAGCAACAACCTACGTGATAAATGTGAGCTTAGTATCTACCTTTCTAAAACAGTAAAGGAAATTCAAGAGTGAAAGAGCAACTCTATTTTCCTAGTTTCCCTTAGGGGTAGGTATATAGAATCCATAAAAAGAAGAAAGCATACCTGCTTGTTTCCAGCAGAGTAGGAGGGTCTGAATCACACAAACAGTACAATAGTACTTGGCTACAAAAACAAAAAAGTTAACCCAATATGCCTCACTTCTCTCATTTCAAATATCAAAGCCAAAAAATCTGGACCTCAACCTTAACTTTTATTTATAAAAACTTAAATAAATTTTTATTTAACTTTTTAAACATTTTAATTGTGAAATATAGCATATATACATAAAAACCTGTAAGATACAAATCTATACTTAGTGAATAATTATAAAGCAAGAAAAAGAACAGAGCTGCATCTCTGTAGCCCTTGTGTGTCCCTTACAAATCACAATTCTCTTTCCCACCTAGAAATGACTACTATCCAGCAATCATTTTCTTGGCTTACTCTATAGTTCATTTTATATATCTTGGTTTTGAACTTTGTATGAAAGAAATTATATTGTATGTATTCTTTTGAGTCTGAGTTCTTTGGCCCAATACCATGTCTTTAAGATCTACCCATCTTGTTCCAGTAGCTGCAGATTCATTGCTGCAGAACATTTCATTGTATGAATATAACACCATTTATTTTTCCAGCTTACTACTGATGAACATTTGGGTTGATTCCAATTTGGGGGTTTCAAGCAATAGTCTTATAATACTTTTCATATGAGTATACTGATATATGTGTGCACGGTTTCTCTTACCATATACCTATGAGTGACATCACTGGGTCACAGCATATGTGTACCTTCTGATATGACTAGGTAATGCCCAACTGTTCCAAAGTGGTTGAGCAAATTTATATCTCATCAGCAATGTATACTGTTTCATATTAATTTTAAGATATGCATTTAATTAAGTTCATAAAATTTGTCAATATTACTCATTCACAGATTTTTAATAGGGATCACTAGAGACCAAACATAATCCTGAGTCACTTATTGCATGAATGATTGTACGTTATGGAAGAATAAATACTTTAAACTAGGATCTTAAAGTCCTTTCACACCTAGAAGAGGTAATAACCTCTATTTTGGAGCCCCAGGTACTTGAATCCTGTGTTAAACCCTACAGCCCTTGTTGAAAATAACCGCCTAGAAGAGTTTTCTTAACCTATTGTGAACACAAATTTCTTTGAGATTCTGATTAACAGCCATAAACCCTCTGCCTAGAAAATGAATATACTCATAAAATGTAGCATATAATTCCAGGGTGTTCTCAGACCTCTTAAAATAACCACCGGGGTTTCCACCTTAGAAATCCTCTGCCCAAAACTTCCTACATGTAGAAGAGAACTGGCCTCCAAGCAGAAGTATGAGAGCGTTTGAATCACAGGGGCCACGCTGTACCCTCTAGTCTCTTGGCAAGTCCCCCATCACCATCATCTAAGTCAGAACTGACTTGTTGACCAGTGTCAGGGTGACACTGGTCAACAAGTCTAGTTTTTCCAGACTCTCGCTCTGAGACTTTGGATTCCCTGAGCCTAAACTGTTTTGGACTCTGGTCAGGTGCCTCCATCTCCAAGCTCTGCCCCACTGGTTCTTATCCTATGTGGTTTACCACCTGCTGACGATTCAGGCCCCTTTGCAACCAACACAGAAAACAGGCCTAAATCCTGAATCATGTCCATAAATAGCACGCAAGTCCCCAGCCATCATCAACACAAAATGAAGCTCCTGGAGACTGCTCATCAGGAGAAAGGAAGTACTACATTTCATAATGTTTCCCTATCTGTCCTATGTATTAGGATTTCCTTAGGGATATAAAATATGAACCTATTTTTTAAAAACATAATTATTATGTAATAAAACTTACCCAAGATTTTTCTCACTGCTGATGGACACACATATCTCCTGGAAACAGGCCATATTACCTAAAATTCCCACACAGATTTCCTGCCAAATCAAATTTCACAGGTCACAGTCGCTCTGAGGTAAAAGACACATATACAAAAATAACAACTTGAAAAAAAAAAAACTTTCACTGAGCCAAGTTTGGGGAGAGAAAAGAAGGAGAGGCAGCATACAGAAGTATACTGTCTGCACCCTAATTTGACAAGTTTCCAGTAGTATTTGAGAGGAGATGAAAGACATAAGAAAAAGAAAGATCCAAGGCAGGCAGGAGTTATGGAATAAGAAATCTTACGGATGAACTGAGTCATAAATGATTGGTAGGATTTAGATATACAAACAAGAAGACAGACATTCAAACACGGGGGAAAGTATCAGCAAAGGCAGGAAGAGACTAATGTAGAGTGGACAAAGGCTAATACAGAAAGCTGCCCATATCAGTACACAGTTATTAGTAGCACACAGTGGGAGGAGAGCATGAGATAAAGACAGCAGGTAAAAAGGATCAGGATTAAGGGCCCTAAATGCCTACTTAATTTAGTAGGTTATTTGGAGACATGAAGGTCCTCAAGGAAGGGGTCAACATACTGCAATGTTATTTTAGGTAGATTATTCTGGAAGCAAAATGATAGTGAAAAAACTTTAAAAGAAGTTCATAACCTCAGTAGTAACAGCTAATGTTTATTTAGCACTTACTACACCCAGGCACTACCCTAAGCACTTTCCACATAACATTTCATACAATAATTTATGAGGTATGTACCATTATTATCCCCATTTTTCAGATGAGGAAACCAAATCACAGAGAAGTTAAACAACTTGCTGAAGATCTCCAACTAGGAAATAACACAGCTCCAGAGCCTGAGCATTTCACCGTATCACACTGCATCTCTGAAATCAAGTAAAGGAAGATGAGGGTGGTGATGGCAGGCATGGAAAGGAATGACGCTGAGAAAGACTCAAGGTGAAAGCAGAATAATTTGATGGGAGTAAACGGAGAAAGCAGTTGAACATAACTCCTAGGTTTCCAGTTGTTTCATTTCTCCAGTAGGAGAGATTGGTTCCATTGACAAAAAAATTGGAAAAGAAAGCATAGGAAAGAACACAATGAGTTCAGTTAGGATAGTGTTTCCAAACTTGCTTGAACACAAATATCACTCAGGGAGTGTGTTAAAAATACCAATTTCCAAGTCCCATCTCAGAGCTACTGAATCAGAATCTCCAGGGTACAGTCCGGGAAGTTGTTTACCAAGCATATCATATGATTTATATGATTGGATAAGTGCGACAAACACTGAGTTAGGACATACGGACTTTTGGATTGGAAAATGCCACATGCAAATAAAGAATGCCTCAAGAAAGTTAGAGATATAGCACCTGAAATCAGAAAGGAGGTCGTAGCTTTGATCCCACAGGGAAGATTTACCCCCAAAGGTGTAAAGAGTGGATGAACTCACCAAGGAAGTGAATATAAAGAGGACAAGGGATCTGAGTCTACACCTTAAAAGGAGTCCACACTCAGCATAGGAAGAAAGTATCAATAAAAAGTCAAAAAAAGTAACAGAGAAGTGACTGGACAGGTTAGAGACCAGGAGAGTGAGGTGGCACCAAAGCTATAGGAGTAAAGAGTTTCAATAAAATGTGGGTGGTCAAGTGTTGGGAAAAGAGTAAAAGAGAATAGGGCCAGAAGAGATACACATACATTTCCCCTAAAAACTAAAGAGGGGATAATTGAACTTCCAATCAAAGATCAAGTTTTTCAGTCTCGGCTACTCACTGAAATAACCTGGGGGGACTTTAAAAGCTGTCTGGAGTCCCACACTTGGAGAGACTATTTTAATTGATCTGAGAATGGCCTGACTTGGGATTTATAAAAGTTCCCTAGGGCAAAGCTTCTCAAAGTTTGGGCCTTGGTGCTGGTCAAAACCTGACTAACATCACTGCAAACTTGTTAGAACTCCTCAATCCTACCCCAAAACTACCGGATCAGAAACTCTGGGGGTGGACTCAGTAATCAGTGATTCTGGGACATACTGAAGTTGGAAAGCCCACATCCTAGGTGATTCTAACTTGTGGCCACGGCTGAGAATTGCTGTCATAGACAGGCTATGGTTCACAGACATATATAATAATAGGACTAACTCCTGAAAGGAGCAATTCTTATTTTCTTAAAATTAGCTTATTTTTTTTAAGTACTAATCGTGAGTCAGTGTACCTAAGTTAGAAAACTCCAGGAGAAAATCATATAACTGTCAAATCTTTATATTAACGTAACAACTCAAGGAAAAAGTGGTTCATTGGTTCATGAGGCCCCAACTCAGGTGAAGCATTGTACTTAAATAAAATTTTAATTCAACATTCAATTTGTAAAAATATACTACAGAATTCTTCACTTTATAATTTCAAACAAAGAGAGACACTACAGTACAGTGGTTACACTGAAGTAAGGCAGGCTAGGCTCAAATCCCAGCTCCATTCTTTCCTAGTTGTATGACCCTGGACAAATTTCTTAACCTGAGACTTAGTTTGTTTACTTACAAAGTAGAGATAAATGCTTACCTCATAGAGTAGTAAAATGAAATACTAAGTAAATAGCAGTTATTCATGATTATAATTACTTAATAAGTATTTGCTAATCACTCACAATATACCTAGCAGATGTCAACCTAAATGGCACTAAAGCATAGAAGACTTAATGAGAAGTACAGAATTGTTTTGGTGCATTCACTATCATCACTGGCCACTGAGAGCTTACTTATTTGGGAAGGCTTGGAAGTAAAGTACCATCTTGGGAAAACCGATGTGAATATTGAGAGGGGATGGAAGGCATACAAAGGAAGGCACAGAGATGGCAACAATCATAGTAAGCTCCTGAGGTGAGGAGTAGACAGGCCATGCTAAATTAGAAGACTATCTGGAGGGTACATTTTATGCTAGAAAGACGAACTGGATTCAGATTGCGGAGAGTCTTGAGCAATAGGCTGAGTCTAAGCAATAGAGGATTTTATGACTTTAAAAAAAAAAAAAGCAATAAACTGAGAAATGGGTGGTCCGGGCACTGTTCCCTGTTCAGCCACATATTAGTGGCATAATGATGATTAGGACTATCTAGTGTCCACAGCTGTTAAATTAAAGTATTGATCTCCCTGGTCCAGCCCAAATCTAAAATTCTATGACTGTAATAATTTTAAATAGTATATTACTCAGTACCTGGTAATGTTCAATAAACATCTGCAGACTCATTTGTAGCCATGAAGAACATTAAAGTGAGAAAAATGAAAGCCTATCCAGCACTATCTGCTGTTACTGCTCCAAAGAGGCAGCTTTAGAAATGCACTTACTTACTCTTAATCGAGGACATTTGGATTTGGCCAATATTCCCATAAATATGTCAGGAACGTTAAATTCGTGGAGAAACAAAGCCACATCCTGAAAATAGAAATGATTATTAACTTGGATGCTGAATATTCCTCCTTAAACACCATAGCTCAGGCAACCATAAAAAAAAATAATAATTCCATATATACCTCCTTTCAAGCACAAGGAAAAAAACCCCACAAGGTTAGGAATTGTGTCAACAGACAAAAGTAATGTTAGTGCTGAGGTATCTGGTCTCAAGGCAATGGAACAATCCCATAAACAAATCTGAACTAACTGTGATATTCCAAAGGACTGTCCTCCTTTTACTGCCTTGTATGTATTTATCTTAATGATCTTTCTACCCACCAGGAATTCTCTTTAACTCATTCAAGCACATTTGCTGATTACCAGGTATCATGCTAGAAGATAGGATAAGGGAAAAAAGTAAAAGTCATAATTTCTGTCTTCTAAGAGCTTAAAACTTGATAGAGAAAACAGATTAAAAACCCCTATTGGGTTATGTCCAAAACCAGAACTTTTGTTTTCAAAATCCTCAACAGAAAAAAATTCTGATCACAATGTAACTGTGACAGCTTCACATCTTCCTAGAGAGTTTTCCCGGTCCCCAGTGCCTAAAGGGACACACCACACAGGTGAATGAACCTGGAGTGGACATGTGGCCCAATCTCGCTAGAAATGTGGGCTCCAAAGCTAAATCAATTAGCTGCGGAGATTTGCATTGTAAAATGTTTAGATAAAATTAAGTTTCTGGCTGTCTACTGCCTCGTATTTTCACCAAACTTGAGGTGTGTATTCGCAACACCTTAACTTAGAACACAGGCTATATGTCTCATGTGAAAAATGCCCTTCGAAGGGCTCTCAAAGAGAGAGGGAGCAATCCTTCAGAGCAGCTGAAATTGGGGTAACCTGCATGACTGCTGACTGGAAGAGATACACTGCACTTATTAAGAGATCATGGTCAGAGAGAATATTTCAAAGACATACTCCAAATTAAAAGTCAAAGCAGCAGGTGCTCTCCACTCTAAGTGATCAAGCTGTCTGTCATGTGGGCAACTCTTTGTAGCATGCAGCGATTTATTTATTTAATGACAGTTAATAATTCCTGGAGTAGCAGGAATAATATCAATAATTAGGTAGCCTAATAATACCAATGCCAATAATAACAATAATGGCAATTAACATTTATTGAACAAGTATTAAATGCCAGGGCCAGTGAAGTGGTTTGCATGCTATCTCACTTAATTCTCAAACAACCCTATGAAGTAATTATTATTAACCCCATTACACTGCAGTTTTAAAAGGTTAAGCAACCTGCCCAAGACTGTACAATCAGTAGGAGAACAGAGCCAGAATTTGAACCCAGATGAGTCTGATCAAATCCACACTCTTAACCAGCACACCATAGTAACTGTCAGGTATTCATCCATTGATTACCTCTTCATAAAACATGTACTGAAAAACCTGAGTAATAAGCACTGTTTCAGGCTCTGGGGACACATCAGTGAATAAGATAGATAAAGTCTCAGTGGAGTTTTCATTCTAGAGGGATGAACAAACAAACATATAAACAACTAAACTACATAAATCCTAAGTGCTACAAAGAAGATAAACAAGATGGTGTGTGCTAGAAATGAAGACTAGGGGAGGCTACTCTAGATATATCAGAGAAAGTATCTCTGAAGACGTGACATTAAGCTTTTAAGAGGAGGAACTTAAATCCATCAGAGGACACAGGCTCAAAACAATCACTGAATAACAGGATAAGTGTTATGTAATAGAATGAACAGGTTCCATGAGAGCACAGGAAAGAGAGGAATCCTGCCTGGAGTGTCTGGGGAGGCATCACAGGGGAGGTGACATTTGAGGTGGGCCATAAAAGGTGGGAAAGATCTTGCAGGTGGAGGACATTCCATGCAGAGTGGCATGAACAGAGCATGAGTACATGAAAATGCAGGAAACACCTGGAAGTCTCTGGTCCTGCTGAAGCACTGAGTGGCAGGTGATGTGTGAGATGTAGTCTCATTGGAGGGAATTTATGCCAGTGAATCAGTGGGCAGCTCAGTTCTCTAGAGGTGCTTCAAGAGCTACCATAAGAGGACAAAGAGGAAGCCAAGAGCATGACCCTGCCTCCACAGACAATCTCATTCAAACAGCAGCTCCAGTTTACCTATTTGATATTTGAGGATTTCACACTAAGACTTCATTTGAAAAACAGGTTGTTTCTTTTAAAAAATGTTTTAAAACCACAGCTTCTTAATAACTGTAGAAAAAGTAGAGAGAAGATGAACAATACTCTCAACCAACTTGATCAAATGGACATTTACTGGACACTCCCACCAGCAGCAGGAGCACACACGTTCTTTTTAAGTGAACACGGAACATTTACCAAGACAGACCAAGGTATATAAAATCAACTGTATACTATATACTACCTGTTTACTACCAATGTATCTCTATATACTGAAATTTTTTAAAAATACTATTTACAATAGCTCCCCAAAATTTGAAATACTGACAAAAGATGTGAAAGACCTAAATACTAAAAACTACAGAACTTTGCTGAAGAAATTAGAGAAGACCTAAACAAATGGAGCGACAGAACTTGTTCATGGGTCAAAAGACTCATTATTGTTAATTTATCAATTCTTTTCCTAAATGATCAATAAATTGAACTCAATCTCAGTCAAAATCCTAGAAGGCTTTTTGTAGAAATTGACAAATTGATTCTAAAATTAATTTGGAAATACAAAGGACATAGGACAACCAAAACAACTTTGAAAAAGAACAGAGTTGGAGATTAACACTACCTAATTTCAAGATTACAAAGCTACAGTAATCAAAACAATGTGGTATTGGCAAAAAGATACAAATAGATCAATAGAACAGAACAGAGTCCAGAAATAGACTCATGTGTATATGTACGGATAACTGATTTTTGACAAAGGTGCAAAGGTAATTCAGTGGAGAAAGAATAGTCTTTTAAACACACTAACTAGAACTGGTTATCCGTAGGCAAAAAAAAGTGAAATTCAGTTCATACCTTGCATCAAACACAAAAATTAAGTCAAAATGGATCACAGACCTATAAGTAAAACCTAAAATCATAAAACTTACAGGAAAAAAACACACAACACAATTAAAAAGTGGGCAAAAGATTTAAACAGCCCCTTCCACTAAAGAAAATACACAGATTGCAAATAAGAACAGGAAAATATGGTCACTGTTATTAGTAATTAGGGAGATCTAAATCATAATTACAGTGAGAATCACAACACTCTTATTAGAATGGCTGAAATTAAAAAGACTAACCTTACCAAGTGTTGCTAAGGGTGAGAAGAAATTGGAACTGGACTGTATCTCATACACCGCTGGTGGCAACGTGATGTGTAAAAAACACTTTGGAAAATAATTTGATCTTTTCTTTATAAGTTAAACATACACCTACCATATAATCCAGCCACACTAATCTAGGTACTCACCCAAGAGAAAGGAAAACATCTATCCATACATACTTATACACAGACATTCACAGAAGCTTTATTTGTAATAAACTGTAAACAACTCAAATATCCATCAAAGAATCAATCATGGTATACACATATAATGGAATACCATTCAGCAATAAAAAATAATAAACTATAAATATACACAACAACATGGATGAATCTAAAATACTGATGCTGAGTGAAAGAGCCAGACTCATCCGAAAAAAGAATGCAATCCCATTTATACAAAACTCTAAAAATGCAAACTACTCTGAAGTGACAGAAAGCCCATCAGTAGTTGCCTGGAGAGGGTAGAAGCAGGGAGGGGTAAGATACTGGGATTACCCTTAAGCGGCATAAAGAAACTTTTGGGGGCTGACAGACATGCTCTGTCTTAATTATGGTGATGGTTTCATGTGCAAATACATACATTAAAATTGTTCTAATTGTACACTTTAAAGATGTGCAGTTTTTATACTTCAATTATACCTCAAAATATATGCAGGTTTTTTGTGTCAATAATATCTCATAAAGCTGCTTTAAAAAATGGTTGAGGACAATGAGTAGCCATTGACAAATTTTAAGAGAGAATTTTAATATGAGTAAATCTGTGTTTTAGGAAAAAGATACCTTGGGTAGCAATGTAGAGGACAGAGGGAGGTGAAAGAGACTAACACAAGGATTTTAATCAGAAATCTACTGCAAAAGTCCAAGTAATAAAATGAGAGATTATGTAAGTCAACCTCTTTTTTTGCCCCTTTTCTTACCTGTAAAATAAGGATACTACCTATGTCACAGGGTTACTGTGAAGAGCAGGTAGAATGCTTTCAAGCTACAGAGTCCCTTTCTTCTAGTTTAATTGTGGTACCTCAGTGGTCTCCTAACTCCTAACCTGCTCTCAAATATAAGGCCAGTGTTCTTTTTAGGTAGATAAGTATCAGAACTTTCCTGGGCTACAAGCATTCCAGCATTCATAAGAACTATCTACATAGCCCAAATCTAATGACACTCAGATTTTCTGCCTTCAAAGACAAAAGTTGAGCATTTACAGCTCCTGGGACCTCATCCCTGTACCATAAATAGGAGTGACTACAGACATTAAAGTTTTTCCCCAGAGACTTAAGGACTGAACCTAAAAAAAAAAAAAAAAAATCCATTCACTACCTCCTTACTCAACAGTCTCTTCACTTCCATTTCCAACCCCATACCTCATCCATTGACATATCCCACACTCTGCAAATTTCATTCTCCATTTCTTCATCAAGCTCCATCTGCTGCTCCTCATGATCTGAGCTGGATTTCGAGTTTTCAGGGCTAACAATCTTCAGAAACACAAAGGAAGGAGATGAATAAAGGCTGTCCACAGTTCTCCTCAAGTAATATTACCCCGTAATCATTTAGAGGTCACAACAAAAAAATGGGGGAATTCCCTGGTGGTCCAGTGGTTAGGACTCCGAGTTTCCACTGCAGCAGGCACGGGTTCATTCCCTGGTCGGGGAACTAAGACCCCGCATGCCACCCGGTGCCGCCAAAAAAAAAAAAAAAAGGAAATTAGTACCTTGGGTAAACACTATCGCTAGGCACTGGGTAGAAATACAAAGATAAACAAGATTTAATCCCTTACTTCCAAGCAGTTTAGGATCCAGTGGGGAAAAGACATATAAACTGATAACCACAACAGAAAAAGCTAAGTGATCCAACTGAATTGTGGACAAAGAGCCGTGAGAACAAAAATGATGGACCCATGACCTACGTCTGGGAGAAGTTTTCCCAAACTTCTCTTAGGAGGTGATACTGAAGCTAAATCTTTGAGAAGTAATCGAAGTTTGTCATGTGAAGAAGGGAGAAGAGCATACAGAAGAAAATACAAGAGTTCAGAGTTAAGAAAGGGCCTAGCATGTGTTCAGAATGGTAAGCAGTTTAGCGTGTCATGGGCAGATGAAGCTGGAAAAGTTGCAAAGAGTCCTGGATTCCAAGCTAAGAAATATGTATTTTTCTCCTGTAGGCAAAGGTGACTCTGAGGCGTTCCCATAGACGGCTTTTTTTTTTTTTTTTAAGATTATTCTCGCAGCTGTGTAGAAGGTGGAGTGGAGAGGACAGTGATTGGAAGTAGTAAAAAATTTAGGGAAACATAAGAACGTTCATATTTACTGAGAGGCTCCTATGAGGCAAACACTATAGTAAGCACTCTATGGTTATTATAATCTTATACAATCTACGCAATAACTCTATATACAATAATATAAATATTATCCCACTTTATAGAAACTGAGAAAGAAATCGGTTAGGCGATTTGCCCGAAGTCACGCTGGGCAAGCCGCGCTGTGACAACAGGGCTGTTTGACTGCAAAATCACCATTTATTCTACTACAACGAAAGTCCTCGAAACAGATCAATTAGGACCTGGGCTTCAGAAACGAAAGTGGGAATGAGGGGCAGAAACTGGTCACGTATTTTTGGAAATTTTTCAAAAGTAAAACATTTTAATTAGAAGCATTCCAGCATCCCTGCCATTACACTTCCCTCTGTGTTGAGGGGCACAAGGAGCGGCGCACGGCAGTTTTAGGGTCCGGGAGACAGCAAGGACGCAAAGGGTGAGACCCGGCCGCCGGGGCCTGGGGAGGTGGTTGCCGTGGGGACGGCGGCTCCCCCAGCAGTAGAGGGCTGCCAGAGGCGGGGTGGGGGTCTGGGGGAACGTGCAGGGAGCCCACGCGAGGCGCGAGTTTCCACACCTGCATGAGCCCGGTGAGGACACCGAAGAGCCAGTGCTTGCTGTAGACCGTGCTGCCTATGCAGTCCCCCACGGCCGCCTCCTCCTCCTCCTCCTCGTCCCGACTCCGCAGCGGCGGAGAGGGATTGCGGTCCATGACTTGGTCTCCTCCGGCGCGCGAGAGCAGCTCCGGAAGCCGCCGGAGGAGGAGAGAGGCCTCCAGGCGCCAAGAGGGCAAGGCGCGGCTCCCGCCACAGCGCCCCCTGCTGCCCGGAGCCCTGCCAGCCCGAGCGCCCGAGCAATATGCCCATCAGACTAGGGAGCCCAGTTGTCTTGACTTACCCGACGCTCTACCCAGGACCGCAGCGCGGTTATATTCATAATTGTTATTTGTCACCCTCACTGGACCAGATATTTCATCTCTCCAAGAGCCCTTAGTCTGACTGGAAGGGACGAGGGGTGCGGGCATGGAACAGGACAATGTCTCTAGTACAGACGTGAAGCTATCAGACCTCTGACCTCTGGGCACACTTGCCATTCTTAAAGACATCATTTTTCTCCCAGGTGTGGTCGGAATCCTGGAAAAGACGAAAGTCACCAGGAAGAACGTCAGTATTACAACTCCCTGTGTTTTCAGTTCCTGCTTCTATTTAGTTTGATGGCACTCAACATCAGACCCAACGCTCCACCAAACCCTACAGCAAAAATTTTAGAACACCACTTTAATGAAATGAAATTTATAGATGATATAACTTACCTCAACATGTAATTCCAATAATACCAATATGATTCCCTTACAGAAAGGAAAAATAAAATTAATTTTAAATAAAATATGTATTTTAATGTTTTAAATGCTCCGGCACAACTGTACTAGAAGATATAACAAAGATCTCCGATTTTGGCACATACACATCAAATTACTGTGAGCCCCACATTTACAAATGCAGAATGACATAGGTGTGGTTCCTCAGGGACCTGCTTCTCAAAATCATGAACAGATGATGGTAAAATTTCTAACAAAATAAAGTTCCAATTGACACAGCAATTGCACTTATGGAAAATTTTAAGGTATATTAAAACAGGACAAAAAATACTGTGTGTTAACACATAAAATACAACTAGACCCTAGGCTCAAATAATTATAAACATCTTTTCACCTTTTGTGCAGGGGCAGACCCAGGTTTTGTGGGGCCTGAATTATGCAATTTCAGAAGCCCCTTTTAGGGGAAACAGTACAAAATTACAAATATTAAATTTGTTACAATAGGAAATATTTATTTAGAATGGGAAAAAAGAAATCACAGTAAATCACCAATTTTAAGAAACCAACAAATACCTTAAAATGAAATCCAGAAAAATATGCAACTTACTTTTATTAGTAAGTAGCCTGACACACTTCTACAATCCTTTTTCCTTTTTTAGTAGACTTTATTTTTGGAGCAGTTTTAGCCACAGCAGTATTAAGCAGAAGGTACAGAGATTTCCCTTAGAACCCTTGCCCCCATTCATACATAGCCTCTACTATTATCAACATTCCCCACCAGATACAATGTACAACATTTGATGAAACTGACAAACCTACATTGGTGCATCATTATCACCCAGAGTCCATAGTTTACATTAGGATTACTCTTGGTGTTGTACATTCTATGGCTCTGGAAATTTATAATGGCAGATATCTACCATTATAGTATCATATAGAGTAGTTAGATTCACTGCCCTAAAAAATCCTCTGTGCTCTGCCTATTTACAACCCTTTTTTAATATACTTCTTGCTGAGGTTTCTTTGATCATTTTTTTATATAACAGTGACCTTGTAAGAACATTTTCTGTAACAAAAAAATAGGTAATTCTGTCTTTAGCATAGTTTAAATTTTTAAAAATTATAATTGGTAGTTTAGGAAATTATCGGTGGCTGAAAGTTTCTTTCAGCTTCACAACTTGTTATTGGTAATATTCTGTAAAGTTATTATTTTTTTTAGCTACCTAGTTTTTTTAATTTATTTATTTATTTATTTTTGGCTGTGTTGGGTCTTCGTTGCTGTGCATGGGCTTTCTCTAGTTGTGGCGAGTGGGGGCTACTCTTTGTTGCAGTGCGTGGGCTTCTCATTGCAGTGGCTTCTCTTGTTGCAGAGCATGGGCTCTAGGCGCGCGGGCTTCAGTAGTTCTGGCGTGTGGGCTCAGTAGTTGTGGCTCACAGGCTCCAGAGCACGGCTCAGTAGTTGTGGCACACGGGCTTAGTTGCTCCGGGGCATGTGAGATCTTCCCAGACCAGGGCTTGAACCCATGTCCCCTGCATTGGCAGGCAGATTCTTAACCACTGTATCACCAGGCAAGTCTTGTAAAGTTCTGACTGCTTGAATTTTCCTTCGATTTTCATGGTGTCAAATTTTCCTACCCTCACAGAAAGGATGGGGATATTTTCTACTGGGCAGAATTGTTTGTATAAAAAAACAATCATTTGCTTTCTTGAAGGGTTAAATTGTCTATAGAACCATCTGGGACTGTTGTTTTCTCTGGGGGAAGATTTGATCTTTTACAATAATTATAGAATAATCCAAGTTTTCATTTCTTCTTGAGTCAGTTTTTGTAAGTTGTATTTTTCTAAGAATTTGTTGATTTTTATCAAGTTTTAAGCTTTATTGCCAAAGTTGTTCATGGTATTCTTATTATCTTTTCCATGATTTGGAACAGGGAGTTATGGACGGATAATTGGTCCATATAATAGTCCATATACGGTTTATACAGTATAGTCTGTGTTCTGGACATACAGCTGGCCTGCTCTCCACATGGGTGGGTTCCACTCAGCGGATGTGGAGAGTCAACTATACTATGGCATTTTATATGAGGCACTTAGTACTTGTGGATTTTGGTATCTGCAGGCGTCCTGAAACCAATTCCCAGCAGATACCAGTGGATGACTGTGAAGTTTTACCCCAAATTATTACTATTGTTTATTAGTGCATTATCTCCTTTTTAAAAACTATGATGTTTATTGATCATCCCCATGGTATTAAATAGGCTCACGTGTCCAAGAAGACTGTCATATGCTGTTTCCAAATGCCAAGGACAAACTGGATTTCACAAGCATTTGTTCAACATTTTTATGTGCTCTTTATCAACTATCAAGAACTACAGATACAGAATACAGCAACCTAGCTCAGCACTGTCTCCACTCGCTTGAGCCCTGTCTCCTGAGCAGAGTGAGAGGCAGCTCAGTACTTGTCGGGCAGGCCTGCAGGTCGGAAGTAATTGGGGTCTTTGCCGCTCCGGCCCCATTCATTGGCAAACTGGTCGGCCTTTGAGTCCTCCAGTCCGTGGCCACTGTCTCCATGCTTGAAAAGGTCTGTAATTCTCGGAATACTCTCTCTGGCATCGCTGGAATGGAAAAGGGCAGGTAGGGGATTACTCCAGGGCTGACGAGCAACAGCCCACCCTCTCCATCTCTCCTCTTTCCAAGGAATCAAGGACTCTGACAGGAGCTAGAAAAGAGGGAATGAAGGCTGAGGCTGCCTGGGCTCAGCCCACCTCAGCCCTGCAGGTCCCCTTATGCTGGGTGAACAGCACCCATGGGGGAGGCTTGGGAATCGTCTGTCCCACCAGCCTTGCTCTGCTCTTCAGCCACTCAGACCCCACACAGGACACAGAGGGTGAGGGTGGATAAGAGGAGGAGAGGCCACAGCCCTACAGGAAGTTCTCCAGGGCTTGGCCCCTCCTGGCTGTCCGAGGCTCTCACACCCATCCCTGCATCCTCAGGGCCCCTGGTACCTGATCACTTTAGCAGCCCAGGCGCCCCCAGGTCCCCTTCGGGCAGCCTCATAGTTGCCCCGGGCGTGGAAGTACTTGTCGGAATTTTTGTAATTGGCTTCTCTCATGTCAGAGTAGGCTCTCCACATGTCTTTAGCCCCTGGCAGGAAAAGAAAGTAATGATATGAACATGATCGCGTCTCAGCAAAATAGAGAAAGAAAACGTTTTCCTCCCACTGGGTCCAGATTTCAGCCTTTGACTAAGCCCTTGGAGATTATTATATTGGCTTGAAATGAATATTCCTTTACTTTTCACTTCCCTGGGTTAATGTTATGAGAATCATACGTGGTGCAAGTTTTACTCTGTTTGATTCCACCCTAAGTCTGTTGGTTCTTCGTTTTTGGTTGTGTGTGATGCGTGTGAAGAGGAGGTCGGATGCTCTTTAAGGGATGTTTGGTTGTACAATGGACCTCTACCTGGAAAGATACAGGAAACCCTCTGACCAGAGGTTGAGAACAAAGGCGATTCTGAGGGAGGTTGCAGACATAGGATGCTCCCAACCTAGTCAAGGGGAGAAATCCATCCCTGTGGACAAAGTGAGGACAACTCAGTCCTGAGTACATCTGAATGTCCGGGGCATATTTGGACCTGACCAACTGTCAAAATTCAATCAGCAGGTGATAAATGTGAGTTCCTTAAGAGAGCTTTGAAGAAACAGGGTAATCAGATGCAGAAAAAGGGCAACTGACACACCAGCTCTAAATAAAGTTCAGTGTCCTCTCCAATAAAATAGAGGAGTGTTGCCTCCCTCAGAGTGGTTACACAGAAGAACTGAGGAAATACAGGTTTAACGGCTAAAACTTTGTAGGTGCTCAGTATACTATGACCTCTCTACTCCTTAGGAAGAGTGGGACAAAAAAAGAAAAAGAATGAAGATGTGGAGCAGGGAGTTATGGACAGGACTCTGATCAGCTAGAATTAAATGGCAAAGTTAAAAAAAAAACTTATCAGGACAAAGAGAAAAATCCAATGTAGAGTTATAATCAGGGTTTATATGATGACTCTATGAGAAAACTTATCTTCATATTATATATTTGTCATGTTTGGCATTTGGAAAGATAGTTTTGTTGAGAGTTATGACATTCCTACTATACTTATTCCCACTGAGTTACTGATTTAAATAGATCCTTGAAGTCCAGACTTTCTTAAAAAGTATTTCGAAAATGCCTGGCATATCTTCTCACCTAAGGTCAGAAAAACCAGAGGTACTGTGCACACTTCAGTGTGCATAAAAATCAACTGGGGTGCTTAATAAAGGCCAGATTTCCAGTCTCAACCCCTGGGATTGTGATTCAAGGGAAGGGTTGTGTGTGGCCCCAGGCGCCTGCATTCCACAAAGCACCCCAGACCACCGGTGATTCTCATGCATGTGGCCCTAGAACAGCCCTTTGAAAAACACTGACCTAAGAGATGAAAAATTATTTTTAGCTGGGTCTGTGAGAATTTAGATAGAACGGCCAGCAAACTCTTAAAACAATTATTCAGTAACTATCACAGAAAAATAATAACACAAAATAATTTTGTGAAATAAACAAATTTTTGCTACTTCACTGTGGCTAGTGAGGTACATATCTCTTGCTATCAGTTTCTGGCCAGGTCTCAGCCTCAGTAGAACCATTGTCAAGGTAATTCATTGTGCCATTTGTGGTGGGGAGAGGAGCTCTATCAAGTTGCCTTCTAATGGCACCACATCCCCACTATTTGCCATTTGCTCAGATACAGAGCAGGACATGTGTTCACAAATCCCTCACTCTCCCACGTCTACTCTTGTCTAGGAGGCATATAATACCTCGGTTAATAGCAAGGTCTGGGGGAGCTCAATGTCTTGGGTTAAATCCCGCTCTGCTGGAGGACTTTGTTAGGTGTCTTAATTTCTTGGTGCCTCAGTTTCTCTGGTAAGGGATAATGGTACCAACATTGCAGGACTAAAGGATTAAAACCTGAGGATGACAAGGAGTTCACTCATGCATGCGAAGCTCTTAGAACAGTGCCTAGCAGGTATTAAAAGCTCAGGTATTTTAGTTATAATTATTAAGTGGATGGGGAGGGTGAACATTCCCCACCCATTTAATGCACCCACTTCATGGTACCTGAGACTTGGAAATGAGCCATCCCTAGTTGCCCACGAGGGGGCAGCAGAGCCCCACTTGTATTTAGGGAACATGCACCTCCTGAATCCAGATCTCTTCCTCACTCCTGCTGAAAGTTGGGGCCCAAATTCTATGTGACCTCGGGCTTGGGAATTCCAAGGGTGCAAAGCTGGTCAGAAAAACCTGGGGAAGTGCTACCACGGAAACCAAGCTCCTTTTTTTCCCTCTTATGGTCTTTGCCCTGTGGGGATGTGACCTCTGCTCAGGTGAATCCTGGGAGCTGCAGATGCATCCTTCCCCTGACCCATCCTTTGATCCTTACCTTGACCAGCTTCCTTGACGAATGTAGCCCATCTCTGGCTGCTGACGCCCAGGATCAGGAAGCAGAAAATGATGCCCGTGGAAAGCTTCATCCTGCTGCAGGGAGATGAGCAGACACAAACAAGGATGACAGGTCTGGGTTTTTGTTCTTGTTTTCGTTTTGTAATGTGGATACACCCTTGCATTCCAAAAATAAATTCCACTGAATTTTATCTCAATATATAGCCGATAGATAGATAGCATTACAGAGGATCCAGTTCTCATTTCCGTGTGTCTCATTGGAATCCCAATGATTTCCTGTGTGAGGGATTGCAACAGGCTTTTAGTATAAACCATTTCCAGTCCAGTCATTCCCTATCAGCCCTGAAACCCACCTGCACAGCAAGTTTCCCAAAGGCATTAGGAGTTTGGGCACTATACCTCTCTGTAATATGAGATGAGGTAAACAATGCACAAGCACTTACAAATGCTTGCTCTACCTATCACTGACTTCACACAGAAGAAGCATATGGAACCCCTACCCCCCAAAGTATTCACAGCTGGTGAATTCTGATTGTCAGAATAGTAGATTCAGGAAGGAAGCAGAGGGCTGGGCTGCAGCACAAGAATGCTGGTGAAGAAAGAGAATCTCCAAAGAGGAAAAGTTTGGAAAGTTCTAGCACCTCACCGTTGGCTGTGCCTTCCTGCTGAGGCTCCTGGCAAAGCTGAGCTGCCTGTGCTGCCTGCCTGGGAGATGGAGCTGGTGCTTTATATATTGACACTTGGCTAGTGGAGCAAATGAGAAGACAGGTTTGAACCAAAAGAAAAAAAACCAAACAAACAGGAAAGAAAGAAATTTGGGAAATTCCTCTTGACAGCATTTCAAAACAGCAGCGTTATTTTTCACACACATCTAATTCTCCTGGATTGTGCAATCTGGCAGTTTTCAAGAGTGTAGCAAGTTGGGCTGCTTCTGTCTGTTTCCAGTCTCACTCCTGGTGGGGAAGGGTGTTTTTCCCCACACAATAATGTACTGACATTTGCTGTGAAGGGTAATCAATATTAGAAAAAGAGAGTTGATTGCCTAAAGAATGTGAGGATACAGGGCAAAAGGAAGAGCAGTAAGGGGCCATTGCAAGGGACAGCTCAGGATGAAGCTGGGACCCCAGGGCACAGGAGTCAGAAAGGAAGGAGGTAGAAGCCCAGGAAACCTGCGGGTGTAAGTCATCAGGAGGCAGAAGCGCATCGGGGGCGGGAAGGTGGTAGAACGCGCATCGAGCTCGGTTTGCCGGTCTTTAAGTGGTCGCGCCCCCTTGGAGAACGCGACCAGAAGGCAAGGCGGTCCCGGGCTCTCTAGCTTCGCGGTGATTGTAAAGTGCAGACCACTTGCCACGGAACATAGTTGAAATAGAAAATAGGAAGATGGCAGCAAACCCTTCAGGACAAGAGCATTAAAAATTAACCCTAGAGATAGCCTCATCTACCAGAGGGCAGACAGCAGAAGCAAGAAGAACTACAATCCTGCAGCCTGTGGAACAAAAACCACATTCACAGAAAGATAGACAAGATGAAAAGGCAGAGGGCTATGTACCAGATGAAGGAACAAGATAAAACCCCAGATAAACAACTAAATGAAGTGGAGACAGGCAACCTTCCAAAAAAAGAATGCAGAATAATGATAGTGAAGATGATCCAGGCCCTCGGAAAAAGAATGGAGGCAAAGATTGAGAAGATGCAAGAAATGTTTAACAAAGGCCTAGAAGAATTAAAGAACAAAGAAACAGAGATGAACAATACAGTAACTGAAATGAAAACTACACTAGAAGGAATCAATAGCAGAATAACTGAGGCAGAAGAACGGATAAGTGACCTGGAAGACAGAATGGTGAAATTCACTGCTGTGGAACAGAATAAAGAAAAAAGAATGAAAAGAAATGAAGGCAGCCTAAGAGACCTCTGGGACAACATTAAACAGAACAACATTTGCATTATAGGGGTCCCAGAAGGAGAAGAGAGAGAGAAAGGACCTGAGAAAATATTTGAAGAGATTATAGTCAAAAACTTCCCTCACATAGGAAAGGAAATATCCACCTAAGTCCAGGAAGCACAGTGAGTCCCATACAGGATAAACACAAGGAGAAACATGCCAAGACACATAGTAATCAAATTGGCAAAAATTAAAGACAAAGAAAAATTATTGAAAGCAGCAAGGGAAAAACGACAAATAACATACAAGGGAACTCCCATAAGGTTAACAGCTGATTTCTCAGTAGAAACTCTACAAGCCAGAAGGGAGTGGCATGATATACTTAAAGTGATGAAAGGGAAGAACCTACAACCAAGATTACTCTACCCAGCAAGGATCTCATTCAGATTGGATGGAGAAATCAAAAGCTTTACAGACAAGCAAAAGATAAGAGAATTCAGCACCAAACCAGCTCTACAACAAATGCTAAAGGAACTTCTCTAAGTGGGAAAGACAAGAGAAGAAAAAGATCTACAAAAACAAACCCAAAACAATTAATAAAATGGTCATAGGAACATACATATCCATAATTACCTTAAACATGAATGGATTAAATGCTCCAACCAAAAGACACAGGCTTGCTGAATGGATACAAAAACAAGACCCATATATATGCTGTCTACAAGAGACCCACTTCAGACCTAGGGACACATACAGACTGAAAGTGAGGGGATGGAAAAAGATATTCCATGCAACTGGAAATCAAAAGAAAGCTGGAGCAGCAATACTCATATCAGATAAAATAGACTTTAAATTAAAGAATGTTACAAGAGACAAGGAAGGACACTACATAATGATCAAGGGGTCAATCCAAGAAGAAGATATAACAATTATAAATATATACTCACGCAACATAGGAGCACGTCAATACATAAGGCAACTGCTGACAGCTGTAAAAGAGGAAATCAACAGTAACACAATATAGTTGGGGACTTTAACACCTCCCTTACACCAATGGACAGATCATCCAAAATGAAAATAAATAAGGACACAATAGACCAGATAGATTTAATTGATATTTATAGGACATTCCATCCCAAAACAGCAGATTACACTTTCTTCTCAAGTGCACATGGAACATTCTCCAGGATAGATCACATCTTGGGTCACAAACCAAGCCTCAGTAAACTTAAGAAAATTGAAAAAACAAATACCACATGATCTCACTTATATGCTGAATCTAAAAAAAATCAAAAGCTGAACTCATGGATACAGAGAACAGATTAATGGTTGCCAGAGGCAGGGAGTGGGAGATGAGTAAAAGGAGTGAAGGGCGTCAAAAGGTACAGACTTCCAGTTATAAAATAATTAAGTCCTGGGCATGTAATGTACAGCATGGCAACTATAGTTAATAATACTGTATTGTGTATTTGAAAGTTGCTAAGAGAATAAATCTTAAAAGTTCTCACCACAAGAAAAAAATTGTAACTATGTGTGGTGATGGATGTTCTCTATACTTCTTGTGGTGGTCATTTCACAATACAGTTGTCCCACAGTATCTGCAGAGGATCCATTCCAAGACCCCTGTGGATACCAAAATGCTCAGATGCTGAAGTCCCTTATATAAAATGGCATCGTATTCGCACACAACCTAAGCACTTCCTCCCATGTACTTTAAATCATCTCTAGTTTACTTATAATACCTAATACAATGTAAATGCTATGTAAATAGTTGCCAGAGCACAACAAATTCAAGTTCTGCTTTTTGGAACTTTCTGGAAATTTTGTTTTCAAATATTTTAGATCCAAGTTTGGTTAAGTCCTCCGATATGAAACTCATGGATATGGAGGGCCGACTCTATATACAAATATCGAATCATTATGTTGTACACATGAAAGTAATATAATGTTCTATGTCAATTATATCCCAGCATTAATTAATTGAACATGTTACCTTACAGGGTACAGAAAGAATTCGGCACCATGGACCCTTTCTTTCTCCACTTATTGAGACTACACATCATACAACAACTTCAATGTGATGGGTAAGTACTGAAGAGTACACTGCTACCCCATGTCAAGTCATGGCACAGAAAGGGCACCACTTGACTAGTCTCAGCTGTGTCAGACAATACACACACCAACGAAAAACTCAACAAATTATTTGGAAGTTCCTAGAATGATTTAGGAAACAATGTGTGTATAACCAATTCACTTTGCTGTACACCTGAAACTAAACTAACACCACATTGTAAATCAACTATACTTCAATAAAAATTTTTAAAAAAGAAACAATGTGTGCTATGACCATATGTTTTTTTGAGCAGTTTTAGAATTTATGTAATTTTGTTCATTTGAAGGATCAGTGGCAGAATAATTAAACATATTACTTTACCATCTAAAACTTTTAAAGTACCCCCCCTCTGGAAGCCCCCCGCAAGCAACCCAGGAAACAGGATATTACTAACACCGCAGAAGCCCCTGTGTCCCACTCTCTGCTGCATGCTTCCCCCGCCCTTTCTCCAAAGGTAAACCCCTTCCCAAACTTCGTGTTATCATTCCCTTGCTTTTTTAAAATTGTTTTTTTAATCACATACGCATATCCATAAACAATATATTTTTAAGGTTTTTGCAGGTTTTGAACTTTCTGTAAATAGATTTCTATTGTATGGATTCACTAGTCATTTGCTTATTTTGGTCAACAATATATTCTTTAGCCATAGGCATGTTGATGACTGTTGCAGTAGTTCTTCCATTTTCAATGCTGAAGACTATTGCCAAGCATGAATGTAACACAGCTTATTTCAACATTTGGGTTTTTTCTGTTTTGCTATTACAGTTGCTTCTGGCAATCTTGTGCAAATATTCCAGTACAAGAGTTCAAATGGTAGAGACCTAGAAGTGAAATAGAATATGATTATGTTGAACCTTAGCTGGTAATACCAAATTATCTTGCCAAAATGGTTATATACATATATTTACAATACATATTTCTATATTTTATATATTTATATTCCCACAAGTAGTGGATACATGGCCCCCTTGCTCCACATCCTAGGCCATATTTGTTTTTTATGTCAAGTTGGTGAGTGATAAATAGTATCACATTGTAGTTTAAATTTGTGTTTTCCTGATTGTCACTGAGATGCCCCATTTTTACATATTGATGAGCCATTTGTACTTTCTCTTCTGTGAAATTTATATTTATTTCTTTTTCCTTTTTTATTGATTAGTAGGAGCTCTTTCTATACTTCATATAAAGCCTTTTTGATTATGTATGTTACAAATATCTTCCCCCAGCTCGTGGCTTTTATTTTCATGTTTTCAGTCCTTTTCATGGGAGTAATGTATTTGGTTTTATATTTAACAAACGTACGATTCAACAAAATTATAATGTACAGCTATGCACTAATTCTTTTAAAATGCTTTCTTTCCCTTTATTTATCAATGTTTAGAGTAATAAGTTTAATCCCAGCAACTGCAAAGTTGTCTAATAAATTTGCTTTTTTAAAACGTTTCTTTATGGTATCTTTTGATGAACACTAATGCTTACCTTTGTTGTAGCTTTTTTTCGATTAAGAACCATCTTTTAAAGTGGAAAATTATCTTATTCATTCTCTGACAACCAACTTCTGTAACTTATTAATGTATTTGCTCAAGGTACAGAATATATATAACCTATGACGTAGCTATCTTTGCAAGCACTGTGGGAAGTAAACTTTAATTTTTCTCTCAAGAGAGTTTTCTTTAAAAGTCAGTACTTTTTATTTATTTATTTATTTTTAGGCCATGCTGTGCGTCATGCAGGATCCTAGTTCCCCAACCAGGGATCAGACCCGTGCCCCCTGCATTGGGAGCTGAGAATCTTAACCACTGGACTGCCAGGGAAGTCCCAAGCCAGTGCTTTTTAAAAGAGTTTGGTTTGCTTCCTATTTTCACCTGGGAAATCTTTGAAACTTTCCACTTAGTTTCAAAGGTATAGCTGGTAGTCTCTACCCTTTGGAAGTGGATTACCTTCTGGTGTGCTGGAATCAGCTCATACTAGCTCAGGAGAGCTAACTGTTACATTTTCAGGGATTTTGCAAGCCAACTGTTAAGTCTTTGTCTTTTGAAATTAGCCGTGGTGGCAGTATTTACACCATGGAAATTGACAAACACTTAAGTCAGGGGTTTTTGTTGTTGTTTTTTTTTTTGCGGTACACGGGCCTCTCACTCTTGTGGCCTCTCCCGTTGCGGAGCACAGGCACGGACGCGCAGGCTCAGCGGCCAAGGCTCACGGGCCTAGCTGCTCCGTGGCATGTGGGATCTTCCCAGACCGGGGCACAAACCCGTGTCCCCTGAATCGGCAGGCGGACTCTCAACCACTGCGCCACTAGGGAAGCCCAAGTCAGGGTTTTTGGGTTTTGTTTTTTGTTTTTTGTTTTTTCTTCCAGAGAGCCATCTCTTAATTCCCAGCACACGCCTGGGACTACTTCTAATTCCAAGTTCCACAGGTCCTTTCCTTTGTTCTTCTAGGCACTGACAAACCAATCCTTGAGGCAAGGGCAGCTTCTGCAAATACACAGCTTCAGCACCAGAAAGGCTGGATTCCCCATTCCCTATCCTTCAGTTCACTCAGGGAGATTAAAAGAGATATTACATTCAGGGGCTTCCCTGGTGGCGCAGTGGTTGAGAGTCTGCCTGCTAATGCAGGGGACACGGGTTCGAGCCCTGGTCTGGGAGGATCCCACATGCCGCGGAGCGGCTAGGCCTATGAGCCACAACTACTGAGTCTGCGCGTCTGGAGCCTGTGCTCCGCAACAAGAGAGGCCGCGATAGTGAGAGGCCTGCGCACCGCGATGAAGAGTGGCCCCCGCTTGCCACAACTAGAGAAAGCCCTCGCACAGAAACGAAGACGCAACACAGCAAAAATAAATTAATTAATTAATAAACTCCTACCCCCAACATCAAAAATAAATAAAAAGATGTAGTTTCTAAAAAAAAAAAAAAAAAGAGATATTACATTCAAACAACTTAAGAAGTATTAAATTCTTGTGTACACTCTTGATTATATGACTGCATTTTCTCCCCAAGAAAACAAACATGGGGGGCAGAGGCATACATCAGAAAAGGAAACGTTTTTTACACAGCTGCTCTGAGCTTCCTGAGACCAGGAGCTACACTTGCCTATATGTTTATCTGGTAGAGGGCAGCAGCTCCCTAATACTGAGGCGAGGCAACCTGCTAGGAGGTGGGTGGTTTCTGCTCTGGGGGGCTTCTCACTCTTCCCATGCTCCAAGAGTGTGGGAAAACACCCTCCACTGGACTGCAAGTGTCATAAAGAAATGACCGACTTCCTAGAATCACACACAAGTCTAACACAGCTCACTATCAAACCTAGAAACAGCCATTTAAGAGAACAGATCTACCGCGTTTCTCCTCTCAGTCAACCACTGGTGGCTCACACGTAAGACTGCACCTGCATTCTTCTGGCAGAAGCCACAAGACAGCCATCAGCAACAACAATGACTGGACTTCCCTGGTGGTCCAGTGGTTAAGACTCCATTTTTCCAATGTGGGGGACGTGGGTTTGATCCCTGGTGGGGGAATTGGGATCCTACATGCCGCATGGCGCGGCAAACAAAACCCAACAACAATAACTGCAACACAACCAAACCCAATAATTATCCTACCTTTAAATGACTATAGCGTTTCTCAGCATACAAGCTCTTCAGCAGCATTATTCTGAGCTGGTTAGAACCAGTTGACAGAGACAGAGATTCCCTATATAGACCCAAATGAGATTAATCTGAGTTCCCCTTTCCTTGTTCAAATTTGGGCTTAATACAGAGTCACTGTTCTCAGGTATTCATATAATCAACTTACTGGTGACACACCGTTTGTTAATTTAGATGAACTAACACCCTCAAGGTTATTTGTTTAAGTAAGCATCCTTTTGATGCAAAGAGACATAGACATCTTTAGGAAAACAAATAAGTATTAGATAAGTAGAAGTGGTTGTCAAAGATCTCTCCTCCCAGTATCCTCCACTAAAGCCAGATGGTTTTTCAAGACAGTCTGCTAAAATCTCAGGGGACAGTTAATTCTAAGTTACACAGATTGTTGTAGAAAACCGAAAAAGAATGAAGTTGGACAGCCATTTTAAAGAAGCTAGAGTAACTTGGTTCTAAAACAAGAGTGGACAGTACAAGAAAACAATAGTCCCATTTCAATTCCAAAGGTGCAAAAAATTCAAAACACAGCATAGTGTTACCAAACCAAATATGAGTATTAAAGGTGCCTCATAATTGAGTGCGGTTTATTCTTGGAATGCCAACATTACAGAATCAATGTAATTCACCACAATGATAGCTTAAAGGAGAAAATTATATTATCTCAACTGATTTTTAAAAAGCATTTGATAAAGCTGAAGGCATATTTATGGTTTCTTTTTAAAAATCCTTTAGAAAACTACGTATCAAAGTGAAATTTCTTAATTTTATAAGGTTATTTGCCAAAAAGCTACAGCACATATTTTATTTAATGGAAAAACCTTTAATTCATTGCCGTTCAGGATCTGGAATGAGAAAAGGAATGCTACTATCACCACTGTTGTGTAACACAGCTCTGGAAGCCCTGGCCAATGCCACAGAAAATTTCAAAAGTAAGAGATACAAGGATTGGAAAGGCAGAGATGAAACTGTCATATTTGCAGTTAGTATAATCTTCAACCTCAAAAAGCACACCAAATCAACAAACTATAGAATTACTAAGGAAATTTAATAAGGTTGCCCAACACTTGATCCAAAAGCCAGATCATTTCTCCATAGCAGAAATAACAAAATGGAAAATATGATTAATAATAATAAACAATTCATGGTAACAACATAACTATAAAATTCCTAAGGACTGGTTTCACCAGTAATACACAGCACCACAATGGAGATTTCAAACCTCTAATAAACACCTTAAAAGATGATTCAAACAAATGGAGAGAAGTTCCTGGTTCACTGATGGGATGACTTAATATTGTAGACATGTTGATTCTACCACAAATTAATCCACAAATTTAATGCAATTCTAATGAAAATTCCAGTTGAATTTTCCCAGAACTGAAGAAAATTACTCCAAAATTCATATCAAGAAGTAAAGGTTCATGCATACAAAAGTCAATCCTAAAAAAGGAGAATATTAAGAAGAGGCACTTACCATACGAGGCGTTAAGATGTACAGAAGAGCACAGTAAAAAACAGTAGTATTTGCTCAACAAAAGATATATTGACCAATGGGATAGAATAGAGAGTACAGAGCTAGGGTCACACATATAGGACATTAGTGTACGATCAAGGAGACATCACAAATCATTGAAGACAGGATGGGTTACTTAATAGTTTTGGAAAGAGAAAAATAAAACTGGATCCTTACCTAATACGTATACAAATGTTCACTCCAGAAGTATTAAATACATAAACATGAAGGTAAAACTATAAAGTTAATAGAAAAGAATATCAAATAATATATTTGTGATGTAGAGATGAGGAAAAAATTCTTAAACAAAACTTCAAAAGCGGGCTTCCCTGGTGGCGCAGTGGTTGAGAGTCTGCCTGCCAATGCAGGGGACACGGGTTCGTGCCCCGGTCTGGGAAGATCCCACATGCCGCAGAGCGGCTGGGCCCGTGAGCGGCTGGGCCCGTGAGCCATGGCCGCTGAGCCTGCGCGTCTGGAGCCTGTGCTCTGCAATGGGAGAGACCACAACAGTGAGAGGCCCGCGTACCACAAAAGAAAAAGAAAACTTCAAAAGCACAAGACATAAAATGGTATTTCATTACATGAAAATTAAGAATTTATTTTCAGATAGAGAATGGGAAAAGACAACGTCTAAATTACGGCAAGGGATTAATATTTCAAATATACAAGGAACTTCTGTGAATCATTAAGAAAAAGACGGCAACCCCAATAGAAAAATGGGTGAAAGGTACACAAAAAATAGTTTACAGACAACACACAAGAAGTAATAAGCTCACAGAGGGATGCACAAATCATTAGTAACCAGAAAAATGCAAATGAAACAAGCAGACGTTACATGCATTAGACCAGAAAAAAGGTGACATCCGCAATGTGCCATGTATATCAAAAGAGTGATATTGCTGGCGTGCACATCCTTGTTTTCACTGTGAAGTGTCACTCTGCTGTCCAGGAGGGCAGCCCTGCCCACATGCCCTCCAACAGTTTTGAGGGTTTCTATAGCTCAGTGCCGTTGCCTTGGCATGACCCAGCTATCCACTTTTCCAGTCTAAAAGCTTCCATCAAAAAAGAATTTTGCTTCAAATACACAGATTAGTGTCTAAATAATAAATAAAGTATTACAGGGTTGCTCTCACAGGACACAGTGACAATCTCTGATGTCTCTTTTGTTGTTGTTTTTTTAAGAAACTCCTCTGTTAGAAATAACTTTTCTAGATACAGTTTTTGTGATCCTATCTGCTATTCTTGCAGCTCCAGGAGAGAGGGAACATTTTCTATTTCTTAACTTAAGGAGACTTCTTTTGCCAGAGACGAGTAGGGCCTATAGTTTTCAAGGTCAAGCGCTGGAAACACATTGTTTAACACTGAAAGAAATGCAGTCCTGAGAGAAAAAGAAATCATATGGAAAAGAAAGTCAGAATAGGATTATTAACAGATGGAATATGGTACCTAAAGATTAGGGACATCTGGGCTACCCTGGTGGCGCAGTCGTTGAGAGTCCGCCTGCCGATGCAGGGGACGCAGGTTCGTGTCCCGGTCCGGGAGGATCCCACATGCCGCGGAGCGGCTGGGCCCGTGAGCCATGGCCGCTGGGCCTGCGTGTCCCGAGCCTGTGCTCAGCAACGGGAGAGGCCGCAGCAGAAAAAAGATTAGGGACATCTTTTTTCCTCTTATCTTCCATTATAAATTTTTTATGTGACTCTGACAGGTTTATCGATTCTTATTTTATAATCGTTATTAATTTGGGTGCGTTATTTATGTGTACGTATGTGTTTGCACATTTAGTGTTGTTGTGGGGAGGTGTGTGTGTAAAGAGAGAGAGGCATATACAAGTCAACTATATTATAAATGGACATTTGCTGTTTTTCCTTATCTCATCCTTGGAATCCCGATCAGGACAGGAACTGGGTTGTTGGTTTTCTTCGCCATCGTACTCAGTACCTAGGAAAATGCCTAGACACAGGCAGACTTAATGACTCTTATTGGACAAACATGTTCACTGAAGAAAATCAAAAACTTTAAACTAAGTATAAAAATGAAAATAAAAGCAATACGAATTTCATCAGCCTAGACGGGGCGGGCGCGGTGGTGGGGTTGGGGGACCGGTGTGCAGGAAGAACCTCTGTAGAAACGTCATGTTTCCAATCTATTGTCTCAGTGCATGTAGACATATGAACCCATAAACAAAAACAGGGTGATATAATACTATCGTTTTATGTTCTGCTTTTTCACTCCACAGCTTATCATAATCATTTTTGCATGTTACTACCCTTACCTACCACAGTCAGTGGCAAAGCCGAAATTCAAATCCAGCCTGTGAAGACTGGGCGTTTGGATTCTTAACCATAGGTTATAGAGTTGACACCTGAACTTGGCAGCCGTTATTAGCACATAACCAAATAACTAGACAATATATTTTAATTCAATTTCATTAAATACTGATTAGCTTAATAATACCTCTCCAGTGGAATGTTATCCGCATGAGAGCACTGATCTTGTCTATCTCAGGTTCCCAGCGCCCAGAAGCGTTCCTGCCACATACTGGGGGGCTCATTAAATGGGTGTTGAATAGTGAATAAAAGGACGAATGAGTTCTGTAGGCATCTTTACTGGAAGGATAAATTGAGGTTTTTAGAGACTCTTTGTTAGACTATTTTGGACAGTCCCAAGTCCACCCTGCAGAGAATAAAGGATGATCTCAGTGCACTGGCTCCCTCCCAGGTCAGGTCGTTCGGGAACTAGGCACGCTGGCCAGCCTGAGTTATTGCCCATTTGTCCAACTCTTTCAGGAAACGTATCAGTGGGTCATTGACGGGCGATTTTGCAACTATGGTTTAAACAGAGTGGTTTGACAGGACTCCACAGGTAATAAATGTGTGTGTAAACCAAGCACACTATCCTCAGAGAGGACCTGGGTCTTCTTTCCCATAATTACAGATTTCAAAAAGCAAACCTGGGAAACTAGAGAATGGTCAAAGGGCTCCCTATGCACCTGAGAGTGAAAAACAGGCTGTCGAGTGATGCTTCTTTTCTATCACCCACAGCTGAGGACACAGCGGCTCCAAGTACCCCACATCCTAGAGAGGACATCCAGGAAGCAGGGCCAGACCTCAGTAAACTCCCAAGGCTGACAAAGAGGCAGCAGTGCCGGCCTCTGCAATCAACACCTCTCCAACCCATTCCACCTCTGGTCCACTTAGGAAACGCCAGAGGAAAGGGAGGGAGAGACGGCAGTGTCGTCAGTCTTGTCGGGAGTGCAGTATTTGTGGAGATAGGTGATTTCCTCAAATTGGTTCAGGGTGCCAAGAAGAATAGAAGAATGCCTGTCCGGTTCTCAGCTGGGTGCGTGCTCACTGCAAACACTCCCAGCTCATTCTGGTGCCCCTATCAAAGCAGACGGGAGTGCGGTGAGGGAGTTCTTGAGAGAGTTGACATGTGTAGGAGCCGGTGACTGTTCTGGGGATTTCTAAAAGGTTGGAGCACCCATGCCAGCAGAGTTTAAAGAGGCAGTGGTGGAGTGTGACTAGGAAGGAGATGGGGTGAGCTCTTTCCCATCTGCCACCTCTGCAGGAAGAGAAGAGGCCCTCAGTCATTCTGGGGTTAGAATAAAGGCAGTGCTCTGCCAGGTGAGGTGACACCTCAGCTAAGGAGGGAGCTTGGAACATGGACCATCATCAGGACTAGTTGTGGATAACCTGCTCCTCTCTGGGGAGGTCCTCCATAGCTGAGGGGCTGGTATGAAGCTGAACCTCACCTCAGGAGCACCCCCATCACACCTGATGGTTAATAATAGCTCAAAGCTTATTATTATTTCTTCTCAGAAAATATAGTGAGAGAGAGAGAACTTGCATAGGTTTACATTTAAATCTCATATTTCATCATTTCTAAGACACACATTTCTTGATTATACTTTTCTGAAATTAGGATGTGTCTTACATTCACTAATGACCAGGCAGCACTCATGAAATTGTTGTCATTGCTTTAGGATTAATTTTGTGTATGCTTTCCTTTTTGTTTATACACAAGAGTGATATAAGATTAAAATCTATGTCTAAGTTTAAAAGAACTCTCTCAGTAAGTGTAAAATAAAAATTCAGAGTGATAAGAAAACATTATGTCTGAAGCTAAATGGTAGCATCTTTTTTTCTTGGTGGTGTATAAATAGTAACACATCTTTCAGTCTAGGGGTCTTAGACTCAGCGAAATACAGTGTGTCCTTTTCCCCTCCTCTAGTCTCACAGAGTGTTCTCTGCTAACTTGCCCCTCTGATAGTCAGCACAGTACTTTGGAAATTCAAAATATTCATTTATTTCTCCCAAGGCGTCTCATCAGCTACCACAACGACTAACAGTTTATTTGCACGTGGCGTTCCTCATTTTCATTTCTATGAGGGAGTGTGCACAGTATCGTTGGAGAAAACTGAATATTTTCTATGATGAAGTAAAATTATATCATTTTGGCTGGTGTGAGTATGATATTTGTACAGATTTAGTAGTCACCTCAGAGTGACTCATTTCCACGTTCTGCAGGTCCAAACCACATCCATACTTTCTACAACTCCCAGACCCTCCCCCCAGTTCTGTCCACTTCCGAACAATACTCTTCTCAGACTTTGTTCATTCATTTCAACAAATATTTATAAAGCAGCTACTATTTGTGAGGCCCTATGACAGGCACTGTGGATACAATGACAACACACAGTAAAAGAGACAGGCCTTTGCCCTTGGGTCCCCTACCTACTGGCTCTAAAGACAGACAAGAAAACGGGCAAACGCACTGGAGTGTGACGAGTCCCGGGGACACTCACCTACAGCAAGAGCAGGTGCAACCAGATTCCCGCAGGTCCCTGTCGTCCATCTCAAATGTGCTGCATCCCCTGACCCCACTCTCTTCACCCTCGTTCCTTTCTCAGAGCCAGAGAAGTTTCTGCTCCCCTTGGGCTTAAGCATCCTTTGTGGGCTTGATCCCTCTGCCTCTTGCTTCCCCTTGACTCTGCTCTTATTCCTTCTTCTTTACCTTTCTTGTCTCCCTCTTCCTTAGCTCCTTCCTCTTCCTTATAACTAGTCTGACCTTCTTTGAAAGAAAACCTTTCTTGTATTAGTAAAATAAAAGATTAGGTCAATTATTCATTTTCAATAAGCATTTGTTGAGATGCCATTATATGCCAGGTACTGGATATTAGGGGTGAACAAGAGAGAAATGGTCACTTCTCTCACTGATTTTATAATACAAGGGAGGAAGATGGACCAAAAGAAAATCCAAACAAAAATTAGAAGAATAAACCAAAAATTGAGTAAAAGAATCCCACATGTTAAAAATTGGTAAACTGTAAAGAATAACCAGAGTGGGTCAGCCAGGATGACCAGGAAGGCCTCTCTCAAGAAAGAGTGAATTCGGGAGAGCCCCACAGGTGAGACATTCCCATCCTTGTGAAAAGCGAGCAGAGGAGTATGTGGGCAGAGAAAATGTCACCTGCAAACGTCCTGTGCCAAAGAAAATCTTGGTTTGTTGGTGATACTGGAGAGTGGGGAGCTTGGGAAGGGGTGGCATGAGATGCTGCTGGAGGGTGGCCAGGGACAGATCACACTGGGCTTTGTAAGCCATGTTAAGCACCTGGATTATATTTTAAGGGACATGGGAATCCATTGAAGGATTTTAAGGAGGAGAGAGACATGATCTGAGTATAGTTTGTATGCTAGACTGAGAGGTAGGGTAACTACATGCTCTCTTTTGCCCAGGACAGTTCCAGCTTCTTCCTGTCATCCAGGTACAATTATCAATAATGCCCCTTTCACAATGGAAAGTGACTTGGCTTAGATGATAAACTCTACAGACACACTTAAGCAGAGGCCGAAGCCATGAAGATGGGGAGACTACTGAGACAGCTGTTGCAGGAACCCAGGTGAGGACAGGTGTGGCCAGGAGCGTGGAGGTGCACGTGAGACCAAGCTGATGGGCTAGAGATGAATTTTGGAAGTAGAATCACAGGGCTTGCTAGTGGATTGGATGTGGAGGTAAAGGCAAGGGAAGCATCAAGCACATTTCCCAATATCTGGGGTGAGCCACAGAGGGAAGAGTCGTGTCGTTTGCTGAATCGGAGTGGCCTGGGGGTGAAGAGTTCTGGACGGAGATGCGCGTTTCCTTTGGACAAGCAGAGTGTGAGATCTCTGGAAGCCATCCAATCAGAGGTTTCAGGAGGGCAATCAGATAAACAAGCATGGAGGTTGGAAACCAGGTTCGGAGGGGGAGATATAAGTTTCAGAGCCGTCAGCATGTAGATACTATTTGCTGCGCTTGTTGGGGAGAATACAGAGAAATAAAAAGTGCGAGCCCAGAACCAAGTCTGAGGGACACTTAGAGTTTGGGGAGATGAAAAGACCCAGCTAAGGAGATAAAGGAAAACTGAAGGGAAGCAAAAGGAGAGTGTGGTACTATGAAGCCAAGAGAGAACCTTCCAGGAAGGAGGGAGAGGACAACTGTGCTGAGCATGGCTCAGAGGAGAGAAACATGTCCATTGTTTTGGCAGCATGGAGGTCAGTGGTGACCAGAGCTCTTTTGCTGAGTGGTGGGGACAGAGGACAGGCTGGTGTGGGTTCACGTGTGAGTCAGAAGCGAGGAATCAGAAAGTGCAGATGGGCAGGTTTTCAACAAGTCTGACTATAAAGAGGAAGAGGAAAACGTGCAAGAGTGAAGAGTGATGTGGATTGAACTCAGGGTTTTCAATGTGGTGCTTTATTGGGAAAGCTGTTACTGACTGTGTGGACTCTGCAAGGTTTTGCCCATGTGAGGAACAAGCACATTGTCCTCCCTGGCGTGAGTGTCACTGGGTGTCCTGTGCAAGAGAAGAGCACCACAGGAGCTGGGCGGAAGGAAAGCACAAACCAGGAAGTGTTTGCGTCCTACAACGTCCCTCCTGCGCCCTGAAAGGACAGAGGTTAACACCGTGCCCAGCTGGCACAGGAGAAATGTTTACCAGTTCCAGTATCACAAGCGGGGCAAAGAAGGGTGGACGTGGAGTTCAGAGTAAATAAACTGATAACCGGCACACACTTCTACCCTGAAAGTGGGATTCAGGAGCACTCCTAAGGGGAGACGATTCATGATGAAATGATCTCTGTAGGGGAAAGACAAGTTTAATTTCCTTGTCAAGGAGGAAGAATAACTGTGTCTATAAGGTCGCTAGTCACAGGAGAACTTTCTCATACAGTTCCCATCAGAAGGCACTGTCAGAGGTGTACGTAGAGGCTGTGTCTCAGAAAAGCGAGTCTGACAAAATAAAGCAGGAGCAGGGTAACTGGGATTAGGGAGAGCGTGGTGGCAGATTGGCTGGCAAGAACAGGCTCAAAGCACTGCTGAGTTTAGGGCTCTAGTGGTAAAGTCTCAACAGACCCCAGGTTGTAAGGAGACTCCTGTTATGAGAATGTTCACTATTAGATTTCTATCCCAGGTACTGAAGGTATAGAGTTTTGCAAAATGAGGGGAAAGAAAGGAAAAGTAGGAGAAAGGATGACTTGAAAGTTTGGATAAAGCAAGTTCTCCAAATTATTGTAAATAGGAAAAATTTAATACTCAGCCTTTTTATTACTTGAAATAAAAGTTGGATACAGAAGTCTATTCACCATTCTTTTTTTTTTTTTTTTTTTTTTGGCTGCATTGGGTCTTCGTTGCTGCACGCGGGCTTTCTCTAGTTGCGGTGAGTGGGGGCTACTCTTCGTTGCGGTGCGTGGGCTTCTCGTTGCGGTGGCTTCTCTTGCTGCGGAGCACGGGCTCTAGCCGCGCGGGCTTCTGTAGTTGTGGCATGTGGGATCAGTAGTTGTGGCTCGCGGGCTCTAGAGCGCAGGCTCGGTAGTTGTGGTGCACAGGCTTAGTTGCTTTGCGGCATGTGGGATCTTCCCGGACTACGGCTCGAACCCGTGTCCCCTGCATTGGCAGGTGGATCCTTAACCACTGTGCCACCACAGAAGCCCCTGTTCCCCACTCTTTAAAGTGTTAGATCATTTTACTTCTTGGAATCTGTAATCTGAGAAAACCAAACACCAAAACCAAATTTTTATCCAAGGAAGAAGGTTATTGGTTTATCTAGGAATTTGTGATTTATAGAGTCACTCATAATTCCTGTGCTCTAACAGGCCCCAACCCCTTTTATTAGACACTGTTTTCCTCAGTAAGAAGTAAAATGCTGGGACTTCCGGGGCAGTCCAGTGGTTAAGACTTGGCGCTCTCACTGCCGTGGGCCTGGGTTCAAGCCCTGGGGGGAGAACTAAGATCCCACAAGCCATGCGGCATGACTGGAAAAAGAGTAACATGCTGCTGGCTTTCCTCTGTTGGGAAGGGTCCAGGGAGGGAAAAGGACTTCTTCTCAAGGACCTGATACATATCCAATGCAATACAAAACCTCCTGATACCTAATCTCGATGTTATCCCTATGCCTCCGTTTGTGGACATGTTTATTCCTGGACACTTGCATAAGGCAAGGAATATAGAGTGAAGGGAAACAGCGTTGGAGGCACTTCTGGATGGCACAGACAGAAATTGGTTCATAGATGGATTTGTAGGTGTTGCTGAGAAATGAAGAGAAGATCAAGGTGCAGCTGCTGGAGCAGGATTCCACGATCCAGTCGTCCCGAGGCTGTGTCCCCTGCCCGCACACAGACACCACTGAGGACGAACTAAGGGCACTAGACCCCAGGGCAGAGAAGCTGACAGGACACAACTGCCAGGGAGTGAAGAGGCCTGAATGCAGAAGGGCCTAGAAAGAGCACCACTGTAACCAGAGGGGCCTGGAGGGGAGCGGGTCTGATCAGGGGAAGGGGTGGAGCAGGGTGTCTGTCCTGTCTGATGCTGAGGCTGTGGCCCCGACACCCAAGACACAGGCACAGACTCGGCCTTCACGTGGGTGCCCAGCCATCACCCCTTGGGAACAAACAGGCTGTCCTTATATCAAAGAATAACACACGGTTTTCAACATTCAATCTCTTAAGCATTTATTAGATCTGCTGGCTTCTGTGGACAGAGGACTCACTAGCTCAGCGTCCCTGCCCTTGGGGGCTCACAGCCCCGTCGTCTCCTGAGCAGAGTGAGAGGCAGCTCAGTACTTGCCGGGCAGGCCTGCAGGTCTGAAGTAATTGGGGTCTTTGCCGCTCCGGCCCCATTCATTGGCAAACTGGTCGGCCTTTGAGTCCTCCACTCCGTGGCCACTGTCTCCATGCTGAAAAAGGTCTGTGACTCTCTGAATATTCTCTCTGGCATCGCTGGAATGGAGGAGGGCAGGTAGGGGATTACTCCAGGGCTGACGAGCAACAACCCACCCTCCCCATCTCTCCTCTTTCCAAGGAATCAAGGACTCTGACAGGAGCTAGGAAAGAGGGGATGAAGCCTGAGGCTGCCGGGGCTCAGCCCACCTCAGCCCTGCGGGTCCCCTTATGCTGGGTGAACAGCACCCATGGGGGAGGCTTGGGAATCGTCTGTCCCACCAGCCTTGCTCTGCTCTTCAGCCACTCAGACCCCACACAGGACACAGAGGGTGAGGGTGAATAACAGGAAGAGAGGCCAGGGCTTCCCTGGTGGTGCAGTGGTTGAGACTCCGCCTGCCGATGCAGGGGACACGGGTTTGAGCCCCGGTCTAGGAAGGTCCCACATGCCGCAGAGCGGCTGGGCCCGTAAGCCATGGCTGCTGAGCCTGTGCGTCCGGAGCCTGTGCTCCGCAACGGGAGAGGCCACAACAGTGAGAGGCCCGCATTCCGAAAAAAAAAAAATTACACAGAGAGGAGGAGAGGCCACAGCCCTACAGGAAGTTCTCCAGGGCTTGGCCCCTCCTGGCTGTCCGAGGCTCTCACACCCATCCCTGCATCCTCAGGGCCCCTGGTACCTGATCACTTCAGCAGCCCAGACGCCCCCAGGTCCCCTTTGGGCAGCGTCATAGTTGCCCCGGGCGTGAAAGTACTTGTCTGAATTTATGTATCTGGCTTCTTTCATGTCAGAGTAGGCTCTCCACATGTCTTTAGCCCCTGGGAGGAAAGCACATAGAGAAAGGATTATCAGGTGGACAGAAAACTGTGACACACCTTAGGGAAGAATCAAGGAATGAAAAATCTTCCACGGACTCGGTTTCATCCTGTGGCTATAGCACCATGAGTGCCATAGATTGAGAAGAGCATTCTTTGTGCCTAGTTTCCTGCTCCTGGTAACTGGAATGAGAGTCGTTATGGGGGGAGGGGCACAGCTGTGTTGGACCTGGTCGTCGGGCCCCTATGATGCTGTCTCTGGACTGCATCTCACTTAGGGCTCTATGTGATATGTTTAAAGGAGAGAAGGGAGCTATCCTTATAGGGCAGGATTCCTCGGCTTCATACTATTGAAATTTTAAGCCAGATAATTCTTGGTTGTTCAGGGCTGTCCTGGGTATTGTAACACGTTTAACAGCATCCCTCACTTCTACCCACTAAAGGGCAACCTCTTCCCCAAGCGTGACAACCAGAAGTGTTTCCAAACATTGCCAGATATCTCCAGGACACAGAATTGCCCTTGGCCCCGAACCACTGTTATAAAAGGAAGCTGCATAGGATAAGATCCAGGGGATTTGGGTGAGTGAGGAGGTGACATGGAGGACAGATTCTGAGAAGGGGGCAGACATGCAGCACCTCTGCCCTGACGCCTAAGAAATGGATTCCTGCTGCGCGAATGCGCTAAATGTGACTTGATTCCCCTGCCTGTTAGGCACGCGAATGGCATCCTGAGAACTTTCCAGTGGACGGTATTGATGATGTGGGCTGCCTGAGGAAGCAAGCCCTCGAGCAGTGGGTCTTCGCCTCAGCCTGGTTACACCTTCCAATCAGCTGGGGAGGTACTGAAAGTCCCATGAGACCTACCTCACAGCCCAGGCCAATCACCTCACACTCTCTGGGGTGGGTCTCAGGCTCAATAGTTTTCCTTGCTCCCCAGGTGAATCCAACATGCAGCTGAGATTGATAAGCCCCCAGCTTGAGGGAGTGGCACTGGGACAAGTCTGCCCAGCAAGAGCTGTGGCCTCGTGCACAGCTGGGTTCAAACTTCTGTCCTGCCACCTGCTGACTGGCACTTAGTCCCTGGGCAACGGACTCGGCTGCTCCCAGCCTCGGTTTTCTCCCCTTCAGATGGGGGGAGATGCCTCCCTCACGGAGGTATTCTGCACGTAAGTAGGTGACCAACTGCCCCAGCCCAACCAGAACTGCACCTGTTTTCCTGGAACTGCCCCAGTTAGCGTTGAAAGTGTCCTGGAAAAGTCCTCAGACCTGGGCAAAGCGGGAGAGTTGGTCACCCTGAAGTGCATGTAAGGGCCGAGTTCCCACTGGAAGCTTGAGATATGTTATTAGGTTCCCCACCCCGGTCGCACACGGGTTTTTTTTGTCAGTTAAAAGGCTGTAAAAGGGTAGGAAACAGACTGAACCAGGGACAGTGTCACTGAGTATAGGGAGCAGGAGCAAGAGCTAAGCTGAAGGTCCCTGAATTATCCAATTAGGAAATGGAAGGTAAGAAGGAAGAGAAGAAGAGAGGAAGGAAGGAAGGAAGAGGGAAAGGGAGGGAGGAAGGGAGGAATGAGTGGAGGGAGAGAAGAAGAGAGGGGAAATAGATGGATAGCTTTCATCCTCCTTCATGCAGTTGGTCTGAGGGAAATGCTGTACCATTTCTAGACTTATTTTGTGTCTTCCATTCAACTTCCATTTCAGCTGGGAATGATGACTGTTCTTTCTCTAGTGACTGATTGACATAAATCCTGTGGTTTTCAATCTGTCTGAAAAAGAGCTCCCCAAACACCTGGCACATTCTACCACATAGGGCAGCACCGCCTAAGACAGTAGCTCCAACCCTTAAGAGCGCTCATGGTGACTCCCAGAGGCCCATGGGTGTCACCCCCCTCCACCAGCCTTACCTTCATAAGCCTCACCAAGGAAGGAAAACCATCGGCTGTGGACTCCCAGCACCAAGGAGCAGAGAATGAGGCCTGTGAAAAGCTTCATTGTGCTGAAATGGAAGGAGAGGGTCAGGGAGACACGGACAAGCCTTGTACACCCACTTTGGGATTTGTATGTCGAGGAGAGCCCGGCTGTTCTTTCCACTTGTTCTCATTAGACTCTCAGTGGTCCACCTAGGGAATATTGCAGTAGGACCTCACTCGGAGTCACTAGCCCTCAGCTCTGAACCCACCAACCCTGAACTCAAGCCTGTCTAAGAAGTCACCAAGGTGTCTATGGTGGAAGAAGAGAACAGCTGGGACGTAGCTGTGTCTTGCTAAAGCAGCCTGTAATAAATCAAAAAGCATTTCCCATGCACCACGCTGCCAGCACTGACCTCATTCAGGACAAATACAAAAGAGAAGAATTAAAGTAAGTGTTTTCAAAGAAATCACTCCTTGGAAAAGTTCCTCACCTGAGCCCGGTGGAACAGACCTGCTAGGGACAGGTGGCTGTATTTATACTGAGCCATCCCTGCTGGGGTCATGGGGTGAGAAGGAAAGCTGGGCCGGTGCCTGGGGGAGAGTCCCTGCAGGTCATTTCTCCTACAGAATTGCAAAGGGTAACTTACTGGAGACCAGTGGCTGTCCTCATCCACAGGTCATATTCCTCATTGTGCAACCCTGAGAAAATAGGAAGGCCTGTTCTGCCTGGTGGCCACTGTCAGGGGTGGAGAGGCTGAGGCCTGGGCCACCTGGGCTGTGGAGAAGAGGGTGTGGAGCTTCAGGAAGGAGGCCCCCAGGCTGCTGGCAGGTGTGTGGTTAGAGGATACTCCTCCAGCCTGGACCTTGCTTTCCTGGTCGTTTCCTCAGGAAGGTCCCTTCTGGACCAGACAGCAAATGTGTCAGAAATTAAATCCTTTGAACTCACGTGTAAAGCCCTTGAGCTTCAAAACTGACAGGCCACCACAATGAATGTCGTGGGTGCCCCGAGCACTTTCCACCACTCTGTGTACCTGTGCTGAGCTCTTAGCTCCAGGGCAGTGAAAGCCCTCTCAGCCTCTCAGCCATGCATTTCATAAAGGTCAACACCTATTATGACAACAAAAAAGAGAGTTATTATAAAATAATGAGAGGCTTTTTGACTTGATAAAGGTTAAATACCAATAGTCTATAGCAGCTGTTCTCACAGTGTGGCTCCGAGTGAGGTCCTACTGCAATATTCCCTAGGTGGACCACTGAGAGTCTAATGAGAACAAGTGGAAAGAACAGCCGGGCTCTCCTCGACATACAAATCCCAAAGTGGGTGTACAAGGCTTGTCCGTGTCTCCCTGACCCTCTCCTTCCGTTTCAGCACAATGAAGCTTTTCACAGGCCTCATTCTCTGCTCCTTGGTGCTGGGAGTCCACAGCCGATGGTTTTCCTTCCTTGGTGAGGCTTATGAAGGTAAGGCTGGTGGAGGGGGGTGACACCCATGGGCCTCTGGGAGTCACCATGAGCGCTCTTAAGGGTTGGAGCTACTGTCTTAGGCGGTGCTGCCCTATGTGGTAGAATGTGCCAGGTGTTTGGGGAGCTCTTTTTCAGACAGATTGAAAACCACAGGATTTATGTCAATCAGTCACTAGAGAAAGAACAGTCATCATTCCCAGCTGAAATGGAAGTTGAATGGAAGACACAAAATAAGTCTTGAAATGGTACAGCATTTCCCTCAGACCAACTGCATGAAGGAGGATGAAAGCTATCCATCTATTTCCCCTCTCTTCTTCTCTCCCTCCACTCATTCCTCCCTTCCTCCCTCCCTTTCCCTCTTCCTTCCTTCCTTCCTCTCTTCTTCTCTTCCTTCTTACCTTCCACTTCCTAATTGGATAATTCAGGGACCTTCAGCTTAGCTCTTGCTCCTGCTTCCTATACTCAGTGACACTGTCCCTGGTTCAGTCTGTTTCCTACCCTTTTATAGCCTTTTAACTGACAAAAAAACCCGTGTGCGACCGGGGTGGGGAACCTAATAACATATCTCAAGCTTCCAGTGGGAACTCGGCCCTTACATGCACTTCAGGGTGACCAACTCTCCCGCTTTGCCCAGGTCTGAGGACTTTTCCAGGACACTTTCAACGCTAACTGGGGCAGTTCCAGGAAAACAGGTGCAGTTCTGGTTGGGCTGGGGCAGTTGGTCACCTACTTACGTGCAGAATACCTCCGTGAGGGAGGCATCTCCCCCCATCTGAAGGGGAGAAAACCGAGGCTGGGAGCAGCCGAGTCCGTTGCCCAGGGACTAAGTGCCAGTCAGCAGGTGGCAGGACAGAAGTTTGAACCCAGCTGTGCACGAGGCCACAGCTCTTGCTGGGCAGACTTGTCCCAGTGCCACTCCCTCAAGCTGGGGGCTTATCAATCTCAGCTGCATGTTGGATTCACCTGGGGAGCAAGGAAAACTATTGAGCCTGAGACCCACCCCAGAGAGTGTGAGGTGATTGGCCTGGGCTGTGAGGTAGGTCTCATGGGACTTTCAGTACCTCCCCAGCTGATTGGAAGGTGTAACCAGGCTGAGGCGAAGACCCACTGCTCGAGGGCTTGCTTCCTCAGGCAGCCCACATCATCAATACCGTCCACTGGAAAGTTCTCAGGATGCCATTCGCATGCCTAACAGGCAGGGGAATCAAGTCACATTTAGCGCATTCGCGCAGCAGGAATCCATTTCTTAGGCGTCAGGGCAGAGGTGCTGCATGTCTGCCCCCTTCTCAGAATCTGTCCTCCATGTCACCTCCTCACTCACCCAAATCCCCTGGATCTTATCCTATGCAGCTTCCTTTTATAACAGTGGTTCGGGGCCAAGGGCAATTCTGTGTCCTGGAGATATCTGGCAATGTTTGGAAACACTTCTGGTTGTCACGCTTGGGGAAGAGGTTGCCCTTTAGTGGGTAGAAGTGAGGGATGCTGTTAAACGTGTTACAATACCCAGGACAGCCCTGAACAACCAAGAATTATCTGGCTTAAAATTTCAATAGTATGAAGCCGAGGAATCCTGCCCTATAAGGATAGCTCCCTTCTCTCCTTTAAACATATCACATAGAGCCCTAAGTGAGATGCAGTCCAGAGACAGCATCATAGGGGCCCGACGACCAGGTCCAACACAGCTGTGCCCCTCCCCCCATAACGACTCTCATTCCAGTTACCAGGAGCAGGAAACTAGGCACAAAGAATGCTCTTCTCAATCTATGGCACTCATGGTGCTATAGCCACAGGATGAAACCGAGTCCGTGGAAGATTTTTCATTCCTTGATTCTTCCCTAAGGTGTGTCACAGTTTTCTGTCCACCTGATAATCCTTTCTCTATGTGCTTTCCTCCCAGGGGCTAAAGACATGTGGAGAGCCTACTCTGACATGAAAGAAGCCAGATACATAAATTCAGACAAGTACTTTCACGCCCGGGGCAACTATGACGCTGCCCAAAGGGGACCTGGGGGCGTCTGGGCTGCTGAAGTGATCAGGTACCAGGGGCCCTGAGGATGCAGGGATGGGTGTGAGAGCCTCGGACAGCCAGGAGGGGCCAAGCCCTGGAGAACTTCCTGTAGGGCTGTGGCCTCTCCTCCTCTCTGTGTAATTTTTTTTTTTTCGGAATGCGGGCCTCTCACTGTTGTGGCCTCTCCCGTTGCGGAGCACAGGCTCCGGACGCACAGGCTCAGCAGCCATGGCTTACGGGCCCAGCCGCTCTGCGGCATGTGGGACCTTCCTAGACCGGGGCTCAAACCCGTGTCCCCTGCATCGGCAGGCGGAGTCTCAACCACTGCACCACCAGGGAAGCCCTGGCCTCTCTTCCTGTTATTCACCCTCACCCTCTGTGTCCTGTGTGGGGTCTGAGTGGCTGAAGAGCAGAGCAAGGCTGGTGGGACAGACGATTCCCAAGCCTCCCCCATGGGTGCTGTTCACCCAGCATAAGGGGACGCGCAGGGCTGAGGTGGGCTGAGCCCCGGCAGCCTCAGGCTTCATCCCCTCTTTCCTAGCTCCTGTCAGAGTCCTTGATTCCTTGGAAAGAGGAGAGATGGGGAGGGTGGGTTGTTGCTCGTCAGCCCTGGAGTAATCCCCTACCTGCCCTCCTCCATTCCAGCGATGCCAGAGAGAATATTCAGAGAGTCACAGACCTTTTTCAGCATGGAGACAGTGGCCACGGAGTGGAGGACTCAAAGGCCGACCAGTTTGCCAATGAATGGGGCCGGAGCGGCAAAGACCCCAATTACTTCAGACCTGCAGGCCTGCCCGGCAAGTACTGAGCTGCCTCTCACTCTGCTCAGGAGACGACGGGGCTGTGAGCCCCCAAGGGCAGGGACGCTGAGCTAGTGAGTCCTCTGTCCACAGAAGCCAGCAGATCTAATAAATGCTTAAGAGATTGAATGTTGAAAACCGTGTGTTATTCTTTGATATAAGGACAGCCTGTTTGTTCCCAAGGGGTGATGGCTGGGCACCCACGTGAAGGCCGAGTCTGTGCCTGTGTCTTGGGTGTCGGGGCCACAGCCTCAGCATCAGACAGGACAGACACCCTGCTCCACCCCTTCCCCTGATCAGACCCGCTCCCCTCCAGGCCCCTCTGGTTACAGTGGTGCTCTTTCTAGGCCCTTCTGCATTCAGGCCTCTTCACTCCCTGGCAGTTGTGTCCTGTCAGCTTCTCTGCCCTGGGGTCTAGTGCCCTTAGTTCGTCCTCAGTGGTGTCTGTGTGCGGGCAGGGGACACAGCCTCGGGACGACTGGATCGTGGAATCCTGCTCCAGCAGCTGCACCTTGATCTTCTCTTCATTTCTCAGCAACACCTACAAATCCATCTATGAACCAATTTCTGTCTGTGCCATCCAGAAGTGCCTCCAACGCTGTTTCCCTTCACTCTATATTCCTTGCCTTATGCAAGTGTCCAGGAATAAACATGTCCACAAACGGAGGCATAGGGATAACATCGAGATTAGGTATCAGGAGGTTTTGTATTGCATTGGATATGTATCAGGTCCTTGAGAAGAAGTCCTTTTCCCTCCCTGGACCCTTCCCAACAGAGGAAAGCCAGCAGCATGTTACTCTTTTTCCAGTCATGCCGCATGGCTTGTGGGATCTTAGTTCTCCCCCCAGGGCTTGAACCCAGGCCCACGGCAGTGAGAGCGCCAAGTCTTAACCACTGGACTGCCCCGGAAGTCCCAGCATTTTACTTCTTACTGAGGAAAACAGTGTCTAATAAAAGGGGTTGGGGCCTGTTAGAGCACAGGAATTATGAGTGACTCTATAAATCACAAATTCCTAGATAAACCAATAACCTTCTTCCTTGGATAAAAATTTGGTTTTGGTGTTTGGTTTTCTCAGATTACAGATTCCAAGAAGTAAAATGATCTAACACTTTAAAGAGTGGGGAACAGGGGCTTCTGTGGTGGCACAGTGGTTAAGGATCCACCTGCCAATGCAGGGGACACGGGTTCGAGCCGTAGTCCGGGAAGATCCCACATGCCGCAAAGCAACTAAGCCTGTGCACCACAACTACCGAGCCTGCGCTCTAGAGCCCGCGAGCCACAACTACTGATCCCACATGCCACAACTACAGAAGCCCGCGCGGCTAGAGCCCGTGCTCCGCAGCAAGAGAAGCCACCGCAACGAGAAGCCCACGCACCGCAACGAAGAGTAGCCCCCACTCACCGCAACTAGAGAAAGCCCGCGTGCAGCAACGAAGACCCAATGCAGCCAAAAAAAAAAAAAAAAAAACAAAGAATGGTGAATAGACTTCTGTATCCAACTTTTATTTCAAGTAATAAAAAGGCTGAGTATTAAATTTTTCCTATTTACAATAATTTGGAGAACTTGCTTTATCCAAACTTTCAAGTCATCCTTTCTCCTACTTTTCCTTTCTTTCCCCTCATTTTGCAAAACTCTATACCTTCAGTACCTGGGATAGAAATCTAATAGTGAACATTCTCATAACAGGAGTCTCCTTACAACCTGGGGTCTGTTGAGACTTTACCACTAGAGCCCTAAACTCAGCAGTGCTTTGAGCCTGTTCTTGCCAGCCAATCTGCCACCACGCTCTCCCTAATCCCAGTTACCCTGCTCCTGCTTTATTTTGTCAGACTCGCTTTTCTGAGACACAGCCTCTACGTACACCTCTGACAGTGCCTTCTGATGGGAACTGTATGAGAAAGTTCTCCTGTGACTAGCGACCTTATAGACACAGTTATTCTTCCTCCTTGACAAGGAAATTAAACTTGTCTTTCCCCTACAGAGATCATTTCATCATGAATCGTCTCCCCTTAGGAGTGCTCCTGAATCCCACTTTCAGGGTAGAAGTGTGTGCCGGTTATCAGTTTATTTACTCTGAACTCCACGTCCACCCTTCTTTGCCCCGCTTGTGATACTGGAACTGGTAAACATTTCTCCTGTGCCAGCTGGGCACGGTGTTAACCTCTGTCCTTTCAGGGCGCAGGAGGGACGTTGTAGGACGCAAACACTTCCTGGTTTGTGCTTTCCTTCCGCCCAGCTCCTGTGGTGCTCTTCTCTTGCACAGGACACCCAGTGACACTCACGCCAGGGAGGACAATGTGCTTGTTCCTCACATGGGCAAAACCTTGCAGAGTCCACACAGTCAGTAACAGCTTTCCCAATAAAGCACCACATTGAAAACCCTGAGTTCAATCCACATCACTCTTCACTCTTGCACGTTTTCCTCTTCCTCTTTATAGTCAGACTTGTTGAAAACCTGCCCATCTGCACTTTCTGATTCCTCGCTTCTGACTCACACGTGAACCCACACCAGCCTGTCCTCTGTCCCCACCACTCAGCAAAAGAGCTCTGGTCACCACTGACCTCCATGCTGCCAAAACAATGGACATGTTTCTCTCCTCTGAGCCATGCTCAGCACAGTTGTCCTCTCCCTCCTTCCTGGAAGGTTCTCTCTTGGCTTCATAGTACCACACTCTCCTTTTGCTTCCCTTCAGTTTTCCTTTATCTCCTTAGCTGGGTCTTTTCATCTCCCCAAACTCTAAGTGTCCCTCAGACTTGGTTCTGGGCTCGCACTTTTTATTTCTCTGTATTCTCCCCAACAAGCGCAGCAAATAGTATCTACATGCTGACGGCTCTGAAACTTATATCTCCCCCTCCGAACCTGGTTTCCAACCTCCATGCTTGTTTATCTGATTGCCCTCCTGAAACCTCTGATTGGATGGCTTCCAGAGATCTCACACTCTGCTTGTCCAAAGGAAACGCGCATCTCCGTCCAGAACTCTTCACCCCCAGGCCACTCCGATTCAGCAAACGACACGACTCTTCCCTCTGTGGCTCACCCCAGATATTGGGAAATGTGCTTGATGCTTCCCTTGCCTTTACCTCCACATCCAATCCACTAGCAAGCCCTGTGATTCTACTTCCAAAATTCATCTCTAGCCCATCAGCTTCGTCTCACGTGCACCTCCACGCTCCTGGCCACACCTGTCCTCACCTGGGTTCCTGCAACAGCTGTCTCAGTAGTCTCCCCATCTTCATGGCTTCGGCCTCTGCTTAAGTGTGTCTGTAGAGTTTATCATCTAAGCCAAGTCACTTTCCATTGTGAAAGGGGCATTATTGATAATTGTACCTGGATGACAGGAAGAAGCTGGAACTGTCCTGGGCAAAAGAGAGCATGTAGTTACCCTACCTCTCAGTCTAGCATACAAACTATACTCAGATCATGTCTCTCTCCTCCTTAAAATCCTTCAATGGATTCCCATGTCCCTTAAAATATAATCCAGGTGCTTAACATGGCTTACAAAGCCCAGTGTGATCTGTCCCTGGCCACCCTCCAGCAGCATCTCATGCCACCCCTTCCCAAGCTCCCCACTCTCCAGTATCACCAACAAACCAAGATTTTCTTTGGCACAGGACGTTTGCAGGTGACATTTTCTCTGCCCACATACTCCTCTGCTCGCTTTTCACAAGGATGGGAATGTCTCACCTGTGGGGCTCTCCCGAATTCACTCTTTCTTGAGAGAGGCCTTCCTGGTCATCCTGGCTGACCCACTCTGGTTATTCTTTACAGTTTACCAATTTTTAACATGTGGGATTCTTTTACTCAATTTTTGGTTTATTCTTCTAATTTTTGTTTGGATTTTCTTTTGGTCCATCTTCCTCCCTTGTATTATAAAATCAGTGAGAGAAGTGACCATTTCTCTCTTGTTCACCCCTAATATCCAGTACCTGGCATATAATGGCATCTCAACAAATGCTTATTGAAAATGAATAATTGACCTAATCTTTTATTTTACTAATACAAGAAAGGTTTTCTTTCAAAGAAGGTCAGACTAGTTATAAGGAAGAGGAAGGAGCTAAGGAAGAGGGAGACAAGAAAGGTAAAGAAGAAGGAATAAGAGCAGAGTCAAGGGGAAGCAAGAGGCAGAGGGATCAAGCCCACAAAGGATGCTTAAGCCCAAGGGGAGCAGAAACTTCTCTGGCTCTGAGAAAGGAACGAGGGTGAAGAGAGTGGGGTCAGGGGATGCAGCACATTTGAGATGGACGACAGGGACCTGCGGGAATCTGGTTGCACCTGCTCTTGCTGTAGGTGAGTGTCCCCGGGACTCGTCACACTCCAGTGCGTTTGCCCGTTTTCTTGTCTGTCTTTAGAGCCAGTAGGTAGGGGACCCAAGGGCAAAGGCCTGTCTCTTTTACTGTGTGTTGTCATTGTATCCACAGTGCCTGTCATAGGGCCTCACAAATAGTAGCTGCTTTATAAATATTTGTTGAAATGAATGAACAAAGTCTGAGAAGAGTATTGTTCGGAAGTGGACAGAACTGGGGGGAGGGTCTGGGAGTTGTAGAAAGTATGGATGTGGTTTGGACCTGCAGAACGTGGAAATGAGTCACTCTGAGGTGACTACTAAATCTGTACAAATATCATACTCACACCAGCCAAAATGATATAATTTTACTTCATCATAGAAAATATTCAGTTTTCTCCAACGATACTGTGCACACTCCCTCATAGAAATGAAAATGAGGAACGCCACGTGCAAATAAACTGTTAGTCGTTGTGGTAGCTGATGAGACGCCTTGGGAGAAATAAATGAATATTTTGAATTTCCAAAGTACTGTGCTGACTATCAGAGGGGCAAGTTAGCAGAGAACACTCTGTGAGACTAGAGGAGGGGAAAAGGACACACTGTATTTCGCTGAGTCTAAGACCCCTAGACTGAAAGATGTGTTACTATTTATACACCACCAAGAAAAAAAGATGCTACCATTTAGCTTCAGACATAATGTTTTCTTATCACTCTGAATTTTTATTTTACACTTACTGAGAGAGTTCTTTTAAACTTAGACATAGATTTTAATCTTATATCACTCTTGTGTATAAACAAAAAGGAAAGCATACACAAAATTAATCCTAAAGCAATGACAACAATTTCATGAGTGCTGCCTGGTCATTAGTGAATGTAAGACACATCCTAATTTCAGAAAAGTATAATCAAGAAATGTGTGTCTTAGAAATGATGAAATATGAGATTTAAATGTAAACCTATGCAAGTTCTCTCTCTCTCACTATATTTTCTGAGAAGAAATAATAATAAGCTTTGAGCTATTATTAACCATCAGGTGTGATGGGGGTGCTCCTGAGGTGAGGTTCAGCTTCATACCAGCCCCTCAGCTATGGAGGACCTCCCCAGAGAGGAGCAGGTTATCCACAACTAGTCCTGATGATGGTCCATGTTCCAAGCTCCCTCCTTAGCTGAGGTGTCACCTCACCTGGCAGAGCACTGCCTTTATTCTAACCCCAGAATGACTGAGGGCCTCTTCTCTTCCTGCAGAGGTGGCAGATGGGAAAGAGCTCACCCCATCTCCTTCCTAGTCACACTCCACCACTGCCTCTTTAAACTCTGCTGGCATGGGTGCTCCAACCTTTTAGAAATCCCCAGAACAGTCACCGGCTCCTACACATGTCAACTCTCTCAAGAACTCCCTCACCGCACTCCCGTCTGCTTTGATAGGGGCACCAGAATGAGCTGGGAGTGTTTGCAGTGAGCACGCACCCAGCTGAGAACCGGACAGGCATTCTTCTATTCTTCTTGGCACCCTGAACCAATTTGAGGAAATCACCTATCTCCACAAATACTGCACTCCCGACAAGACTGACGACACTGCCGTCTCTCCCTCCCTTTCCTCTGGCGTTTCCTAAGTGGACCAGAGGTGGAATGGGTTGGAGAGGTGTTGATTGCAGAGGCCGGCACTGCTGCCTCTTTGTCAGCCTTGGGAGTTTACTGAGGTCTGGCCCTGCTTCCTGGATGTCCTCTCTAGGATGTGGGGTACTTGGAGCCGCTGTGTCCTCAGCTGTGGGTGATGGAAAAGAAGCATCACTCGACAGCCTGTTTTTCACTCTCAGGTGCATAGGGAGCCCTTTGACCATTCTCTAGTTTCCCAGGTTTGCTTTTTGAAATCTGTAATTATGGGAAAGAAGACCCAGGTCCTCTCTGAGGATAGTGTGCTTGGTTTACACACACATTTATTACCTGTGGAGTCCTGTCAAACCACTCTGTTTAAACCATAGTTGCAAAATCGCCCGTCAATGACCCACTGATACGTTTCCTGAAAGAGTTGGACAAATGGGCAATAACTCAGGCTGGCCAGCGTGCCTAGTTCCCGAACGACCTGACCTGGGAGGGAGCCAGTGCACTGAGATCATCCTTTATTCTCTGCAGGGTGGACTTGGGACTGTCCAAAATAGTCTAACAAAGAGTCTCTAAAAACCTCAATTTATCCTTCCAGTAAAGATGCCTACAGAACTCATTCGTCCTTTTATTCACTATTCAACACCCATTTAATGAGCCCCCCAGTATGTGGCAGGAACGCTTCTGGGCGCTGGGAACCTGAGATAGACAAGATCAGTGCTCTCATGCGGATAACATTCCACTGGAGAGGTATTATTAAGCTAATCAGTATTTAATGAAATTGAATTAAAATATATTGTCTAGTTATTTGGTTATGTGCTAATAACGGCTGCCAAGTTCAGGTGTCAACTCTATAACCTATGGTTAAGAATCCAAACGCCCAGTCTTCACAGGCTGGATTTGAATTTCGGCTTTGCCACTGACTGTGGTAGGTAAGGGTAGTAACATGCAAAAATGATTATGATAAGCTGTGGAGTGAAAAAGCAGAACATAAAACGATAGTATTATATCACCCTGTTTTTGTTTATGGGTTCATATGTCTACATGCACTGAGACAATAGATTGGAAACATGACGTTTCTACAGAGGTTCTTCCTGCACACCGGTCCCCCAACCCCACCACCGCGCCCGCCCCGTCTAGGCTGATGAAATTCGTATTGCTTTTATTTTCATTTTTATACTTAGTTTAAAGTTTTTGATTTTCTTCAGTGAACATGTTTGTCCAATAAGAGTCATTAAGTCTGCCTGTGTCTAGGCATTTTCCTAGGTACTGAGTACGATGACGAAGAAAACCAACAACCCAGTTCCTGTCCTGATCGGGATTCCAAGGATGAGATAAGGAAAAACAGCAAACGTCCATTTATAATATAGTTGACTGGTATATGCCTCTCTGTCTTTACACACACACCTCCCCACAACAACACTAAATGTGCAAACACATACGTCATAAATAATGCACCCAAATTAATAACGATTATAAAATAAGAATCGATAAACCTGTCAGAGTCACATAAAAAATTTAAAATGGAAGATAAGAGGAAAAAAGATGTCCCTAATCTTTTTTCTGCTGCGGCCTCTCGCGTTGCCGAGCACAGGCTCCGGACGCGCAGGCCCAGCAGCCATGGCTCACGGGCCCAGCCGCTCCGCGGCACGTGGGATCCTCCCGGACCGGGACACGAACCCGCGTCCCCTGCATCGGCAGGCGGACTCTCAACGACTGCGCCACCAGGGTAGCCCAGATGTCCCTAATCTTTAGGTACCATATTCCATCTGTTAATAATCCTATTCTGACTTTCTTTTCCATATGATTTCTTTTTCTCTCAGGACTGCATTTCTTTCAGTGTTAAACAATGTGTTTCCAGTGCTTGACCTTGAAAACTATAGGCCCTACTCGTCTCTAGCAAAAGAAGTCTCCTCAAGTTAAGAAGTAGAAAATGTTCCCTCTCTCCTGGAGCTGCAAGAATAGCAGATAGGATCACAAAAACTGTATCCAGAAAAGTTATTTCTAACAGAGGAGTTTCTTAAAAAAACAACAACAAAAGAGACATCAGAGATTGTCACTGTGTCCCGTGAGAGCAACCCTGTAATACTTTATTATTTAGACACTAATCTGTGTATTTGAAGCAAAATTCTTTTTTGATGGAAGCTTTTAGACTGGAAAAGTGGATAGCTGGGTCATGCCAAGGCAACGGCACTGAGCTATAGAAACCCTCAAAACTGTTGGAGGGCATGTGGGCAGGGCTGCCCTCCTGGACAGCAGAGTGACACTTCACAGTGAAAACAAGGATGTGCACGCCAGCAATATCACTCTTTTGATATACATGGCACATTGCGGATGTCATCTGTTTTCTGGTCTAATGCATGTAACGTCTGATCGTTTCATTTGCATTTTTCTGGTTACTAATGATTTGTGCATCCCTCTGTGAGCTTATTACTTCTTGTGTGTTGTCTGTAAACTATTTTTTGTGTACCTTTCACCCATTTTTCTATTGGGGTTGCCGTCTTTTTCTTAATGATTCACAGAAGTTCCTTGTATATTTGAAATATTAATCCCTTGCCGTAATTTAGACGTTGTCTTTTCCCATTCTCTATCTGAAAATAAATTCTTAATTTTCATGTAATGAAATACCATTTTATGTCTTGTGCTTTTGAAGTTTTCTTTTTCTTTCTTTTTTTTTTTTTTTTGTGGTACGCGGGCCTCTCACTGTTGTGGCCTCTCCCGTTGCAGAGCACAGGCTCCAGACGCGCAGGCTCAGCGGCCATGGCTCACGGGCCCAGCCGCTCACGGGCCCAGCCGCTCTGCGGCATGTGGGATCTTCCCAGACCGGGGCACGAACCCGTGTCCCCTGCATTGGCAGGCAGACTCTCAACCACTGCGCCACCAGGGAAGCCCGCTTTTGAAGTTTTGTTTAAGAATTTTTTCCTCATCTCTACATCACAAATATATTATTTGATATTCTTTTCTATTAACTTTATAGTTTTACCTTCATGTTTATGTATTTAATACTTCTGGAGTGAACATTTGTATACGTATTAGGTAAGGATCCAGTTTTATTTTTCTCTTTCCAAAACTATTAAGTAACCCATCCTGTCTTCAATGATTTGTGATGTCTCCTTGATCGTACACTAATGTCCTATATGTGTGACCCTAGCTCTGTACTCTCTATTCTATCCCATTGGTCAATATATCTTTTGTTGAGCAAATACTACTGTTTTTTACTGTGTTCTTCTGTACATCTTAACGCCTCGTATGGTAAGTGCCTCTTCTTAATATTCTCCTTTTTTAGGATTGACTTTTGTATGCATGAACCTTTACTTCTTGATATGAATTTTGGAGTAATTTTCTTCAGTTCTGGGAAAATTCAACTGGAATTTTCATTAGAATTGCATTAAATTTGTGGATTAATTTGTGGTAGAATCAACATGTCTACAATATTAAGTCATCCCATCAGTGAGCCAGGAACTTCTCTCCATTTGTTTGAATCATCTTTTAAGGTGTTTATTAGAGGTTTGAAATCTCCATTGTGGTGCTGTGTATTACTGGTGAAACCAGTCCTTAGGAATTTTATAGTTATGTTGTTACCATGAATTGTTTATTATTATTAATCATATTTTCCATTTTGTTATTTCTGCTATGGAGAAATGATCTGGCTTTTGGATCAAGTGTTGGGCAACCTTATTAAATTTCCTTAGTAATTCTATAGTTTGTTGATTTGGTGTGCTTTTTGAGGTTGAAGGTTATACTAACTGCAAATATGACAGTTTCATCTCTGCCTTTCCAATCCTTGTATCTCTTACTTTTGAAATTTTCTGTGGCATTGGCCAGGGCTTCCAGAGCTGTGTTACACAACAGTGGTGATAGTAGCATTCCTTTTCTCATTCCAGATCCTGAACGGCAATGAATTAAAGGTTTTTCCATTAAATAAAATATGTGCTGTAGCTTTTTGGCAAATAACCTTATAAAATTAAGAAATTTCACTTTGATACGTAGTTTTCTAAAGGATTTTTAAAAAGAAACCATAAATATGCCTTCAGCTTTATCAAATGCTTTTTAAAAATCAGTTGAGATAATATAATTTTCTCCTTTAAGCTATCATTGTGGTGAATTACATTGATTCTGTAATGTTGGCATTCCAAGAATAAACCGCACTCAATTATGAGGCACCTTTAATACTCATATTTGGTTTGGTAACACTATGCTGTGTTTTGAATTTTTTGCACCTTTGGAATTGAAATGGGACTATTGTTTTCTTGTACTGTCCACTCTTGTTTTAGAACCAAGTTACTCTAGCTTCTTTAAAATGGCTGTCCAACTTCATTCTTTTTCGGTTTTCTACAACAATCTGTGTAACTTAGAATTAACTGTCCCCTGAGATTTTAGCAGACTGTCTTGAAAAACCATCTGGCTTTAGTGGAGGATACTGGGAGGAGAGATCTTTGACAACCACTTCTACTTATCTAATACTTATTTGTTTTCCTAAAGATGTCTATGTCTCTTTGCATCAAAAGGATGCTTACTTAAACAAATAACCTTGAGGGTGTTAGTTCATCTAAATTAACAAACGGTGTGTCACCAGTAAGTTGATTATATGAATACCTGAGAACAGTGACTCTGTATTAAGCCCAAATTTGAACAAGGAAAGGGGAACTCAGATTAATCTCATTTGGGTCTATATAGGGAATCTCTGTCTCTGTCAACTGGTTCTAACCAGCTCAGAATAATGCTGCTGAAGAGCTTGTATGCTGAGAAACGCTATAGTCATTTAAAGGTAGGATAATTATTGGGTTTGGTTGTGTTGCAGTTATTGTTGTTGGGTTTTGTTTGCCGCGCCATGCGGCATGTAGGATCCCAATTCCCCCACCAGGGATCAAACCCACGTCCCCCACATTGGAAAAATGGAGTCTTAACCACTGGACCACCAGGGAAGTCCAGTCATTGTTGTTGCTGATGGCTGTCTTGTGGCTTCTGCCAGAAGAATGCAGGTGCAGTCTTACGTGTGAGCCACCAGTGGTTGACTGAGAGGAGAAACGCGGTAGATCTGTTCTCTTAAATGGCTGTTTCTAGGTTTGATAGTGAGCTGTGTTAGACTTGTGTGTGATTCTAGGAAGTCGGTCATTTCTTTATGACACTTGCAGTCCAGTGGAGGGTGTTTTCCCACACTCTTGGAGCATGGGAAGAGTGAGAAGCCCCCCAGAGCAGAAACCACCCACCTCCTAGCAGGTTGCCTCGCCTCAGTATTAGGGAGCTGCTGCCCTCTACCAGATAAACATATAGGCAAGTGTAGCTCCTGGTCTCAGGAAGCTCAGAGCAGCTGTGTAAAAAACGTTTCCTTTTCTGATGTATGCACCTGCCCCCCACGTTTGTTTTCTTGGGGAGAAAATGCAGTCATATAATCAAGAGTGTACACAAGAATTTAATACTTCTTAAGTTGTTTGAATGTAATATCTCTTTTAATCTCCCTGAGTGAACTGAAGGATAGGGAATGGGGAATCCAGCCTTTCTGGTGCTGAAGCTGTGTATTTGCAGAAGCTGCCCTTGCCTCAAGGATTGGTTTGTCAGTGCCTAGAAGAACAAAGGAAAGGACCTGTGGAACTTGGAATTAGAAGTAGTCCCAGGCGTGTGCTGGGAATTAAGAGATGGCTCTCTGGAAGAAAAAACAAAAAACAAAACCCAAAAACCCTGACTTGGGCTTCCCTAGTGGCGCAGTAGTTGAGAGTCCGCCTGCCGATGCAGGGGACATGGGTTTGTGCCCCGGTCCGGGAAGATCCCACATGCCGCGGAGCGACTGGGCCCGTGAGCCATGGCCGCTGAGCCTGCGCGTCCGGAGCCTGTGCTCCGCAACGGGAGAGGCCACAAGAGTGAGAGGCCCGCGTACCGCAAAAAAAAAAAAAAAACAACAAAAACCCCTGACTTAAGTGTTTGTCAATTTCCATGGTGTAAATACTGCCACCACGGCTAATTTCAAAAGACAAAGACTTAACAGTTGGTTTGCAAAATCTCTGAAAATGTAACAGTTAGCTCTCCTGAGCTAGTATGAGCTGATTCCAGCACACCAGAAGGTAATCCACTTCCAAAGGGTAGAGACTACCAGCTATACCTTTGAAACTAAGTGGAAAGTTTCAAAGATTTCCCAGGTGAAAATAGGAAGCAAACCAAACTCTTTTAAAAAGCACTGGCTTGGGACTTCCCTGGCAGTCCAGTGGTTAAGATTCTCAGCTCCCAATGCAGGGGGCACGGGTCTGATCCCTGGTTGGGGAACTAGGATCCTGCATGACGCACAGCATGGCCTAAAAATAAATAAATAAATAAAAAATAAAAAGTACTGGCTTTTAAAGGAAACTCTCTTGAGAGAAAAATTAAAGTTTACTTCCCACAGTGCTTGCAAAGATAGCTACGTCATAGGTTATACATATTCTGTACCTTGAGCAAATACATTAATAAGTTACAGAAGTTGGGTGTCAGAGAATGAATAAGATAATTTTCCACTTTAAAAGATGGTTCTTAATCGAAAAAAAGCTACAACAAAGGTAAGCATTAGTGTTCATCAAAAGATACCATAAAGAAACGTTTTAAAAAAGCAAATTTATTAGACAACTTTGCAGTTGCTGGGATTAAACTTATTACTCTAAACATTGATAAATAAAGGGAAAGAAAGCATTTTAAAAGAATTAGTGCATAGCTGTACATTATAATTTTGTTGAATCATACGTTTGTTAAATATAAAACCAAATACATTACTCCCATGAAAAGGACTGAAAACATGAAAATAAAAGCCACGAGCTGGGGGAAGATATTTGTAACATACATAATCAAAAAGGCTTTATATGAAGTATAGAAAGAGCTCCTACTAATCAATAAAAAAGGAAAAAGAAATAAATATAAATTTCACAGAAGAGAAAGTACAAATGGCTCATCAATATGTAAAAATGGGGCATCTCAGTGACAATCAGGAAAACACAAATTTAAACTACAATGTGATACTATTTATCACTCACCAACTTGACATAAAAAACAAATATGGCCTAGGATGTGGAGCAAGGGGGCCATGTATCCACTACTTGTGGGAATATAAATATATAAAATATAGAAATATGTATTGTAAATATATGTATATAACCATTTTGGCAAGATAATTTGGTATTACCAGCTAAGGTTCAACATAATCATATTCTATTTCACTTCTAGGTCTCTACCATTTGAACTCTTGTACTGGAATATTTGCACAAGATTGCCAGAAGCAACACTGTAATAGCAAAACTGTAGAAACCCAAATGTTGAAATAAGCTGTGTTACATTCATGCTTGGCAATAGTCTTCAGCATTGAAAATGGAAGAACTACTGCAACAGTCATCAACATGCCTATGTCTACAGAACATATTGTTGACCAAAATCAGCAAATGACTAGTGAATCCATACAATAGAAATCTATTTACAGAAAGTTCAAAACCCGGAAAAACCTTTAAAATGTATTGTTTATGGATATGCATATGTGATTAAAAAAACAATTTTAAAAAAGCAAGGGAATGATAACACGAAGTTTGGGAAGGGGTTTACCTTTGGAGAAAGGGTGGGGGAAGCATGCAGCAGAGAGTGGGACACAGGGGCTTCTGCGGTGTTAGTAATATCCTGTTTCCTGGGTTGCTTGCGGGGGGCTTCCAGAGCGGGGATACTTTAAAAGTTTTAGATGGTAAAGTAATATGTTTAATTATTCTGCCACTGATCCTTCAAATGAACAAAATTACATAAATTCTAAAACTGCTCAAGAAAACATATGGTCATAGCACACATTGTTTCTTTTTTAAAAATTTTTATTGAAGTATAGTTGATTTATAATGTGGTGTTAGTTTAGTTTCAGGTGTACAGCAAAGTGAATTGGTTATACACACATTGTTTCCTAAATCATTCTAGGAACTTCCAAATAATTTGTTGATTTTTTTCGTTGGTGTGTGTATTGTCTGACACAGCTGAGACTAGTCAAGTGGTGCCCTTTCTGTGCCATGACTTGACATGGGGTAGCAGTGTACTCTTCAGTACTTACCCATCACATTGAAGTTGTTGTATGATGTGTAGTCTCAATAAGTGGAGAAAGAAAGGGTCCATGGTGCCGAATTCTTTCTGTACCCTGTAAGGTAACATGTTCAGTTAATTAATGCTCGGATATAATTGACATAGAACATTATATTAGTTTATTGTGTACAACATAATGATTCGATATTTGTATATAGAGTTAAAAAAAATAAGGGCCTAGGGGAGACATACGCTGGTATCTAAGATGCGTGATCTTGGGATTCACCCCAAGGGGGGAGACAACTGTGATGGTAAGGCCAACAGATCAGCAGACAACTGCCATGAAAAAGACAGTTTGTTACTCACAGATCCCCAAGGAAGGGGGCATATCACACCAAGGGGGGCGGGGTGGCCACATGAGGAAGCACGCAGGGTGGGCCAGGGGACAGAGAGAGGGGGAGAAAACGTGACAAACGTCTTTATTGTGGTTTCTGTGGGAGGACCAGTGAAGCATGGTGAGCGGGTTTAGGACTGGCTCATTTGAATACTTCCAGCTCTCGCTCGGTATAGGGGCTGGTTGCTAGTTGTCTGGTACCTGGCTCTGGTGTGATCAGGGCAGGTGGATAGTGACCCCGAGCGTGAGGGCACAATAAGGGAGGTGGTTGAAGTGTGAGCTCTGGATTGGTTGGTTTGTATTTGAAAGGCTCACTCACAGGTTACTTTACTATCACAGGTTACTTTACTAATCTGTAAGAATTGGCTACCTCTGGGAGAAGCAGTCCCTCCAGAGGCAGGGAGGCCCCAGGATGTGAAAGCATCAAAAACACAGATACAGAATGGAAAAACATGTTTAACACAACTTCTGAGGCATCCTTGGAGTGGCTCAGGCATCTCGCTGCTGTCAGATGAGCCAGGCTGTATGAGGCTCTTGTCAGTGGATGTTGGATCCTTGCCTGGCTTGCTTTATCTTGTTGTAAATCCCTGTTATCTCTACTCTTCTACCTAAATGTCTCCAGTCTCAATCCACACCCAGCGGTCCACTCTTCCTCCTCTGCAGAATGGTCAAGGACCTAGTGAACTCCTCAACGGCAGGTTCAACTATGTTCTAGAGTTCTTGTCAGTCAAAGTGCAAGTGCCTCCTCTTCTCGGCTTTTACACACATTTTTGTCCCCAGCCTGCCACTCCACAATCACAACCCAAAAAGTGCACTCTCTATGTCCTCCGCCACCTGCCTGCATCCATCCCACGGAAGCTTCCATTCCTACATCCCCAGTGTGTTCCATCCACTGTTCACACTCTTCTTTCCCCGGTCTGCACCACACCTCAAGTAACAATCCGGTCACCTTGATGCCACAGAGCACTGGCTGCACTACTTGTGCCTGTGCAGGGAGGATGAGATCGGGTGCCCATTGGGTCCTCACCATCTCTGCCACATCTCTCATGAACCGTTCCCAGTTGCAGTCCAACACCATTTTAACATAGCCTGTAGGATGGTGAGATGGAGGATGGTACACACGCTTCTCCATGGGTACCCATTGCTTGATGTGAAATTGTTTCAACCAGATCTGGGTTAAGGACGATCTTCAAAGCTGTGTGGCTCTACTTCTCTGGTGACTATTCTGGACATAACTGGTGCTGCAAACATCTCTCAGTTCTCTTGGTCCCTGGGGATGCCCTCTGGCCCAAAGACAGAGCCAGCAGTCACAGTTGTCTCCCCCCTTGGGGTAAATCCCAAGATCACGCATCTTAGAGACCAGTGCATGTCTCCTCTTGGTCCTTATTTTTTTTAATTTACTTATTCATGGACCTTTATTCATCCATAAAAAATCAATCTGCTGTGTCCCTAAAAAAATTCCACGGGGAATTTTTGATTAGCATTGCACTGAATTTATAAATTACTCCAAGGAGAACTGATACCTTTACTAAGTCAAAACATCGTCTCCATGAACATGACATACATCCCCCACTTTTTATCCTTTAACAAACTTAAATTTTCTCTGTAAATATTTGTGTATGTTTAAAGGTTTCCCGAGATAGTTAATGTTTTTGGTACTATTTTGTATTGCATTTTTTTTTTTTTTTTTTTTTTTTTTTTGCGGTATGCGGGCCTCTCACTGTTGTGGCCTCTCCCGTTGCAGAGCACAGGCTCCGGACGCGCAGGCTCAGTGGCCATGGCTCACGGGCCCAGCCGCTCCGCGGCATGTGGGATCTTCCCGGACCGGGGCACGAACCCGCGTCCCCTGCATGGGCAGGCGGACTCTCAACCACTGCGCCACCAGGGAAGCCCTGTATTGCATTTTTTTAACTGTTAAGAATTGGTGATGGGACTACCCTGGTGGCGCAGTGGTCAGTAATCTGCCTGCCAATGCAGGAGACACGGGTTTGAGCCCTGGTCCGGGAAGATCCCACATGCTGCGGAGCATCTAAGCCCGTGTGCCACAACTACTGAGCCTGTGCTCTAGAGCCCGCGAGCTACAACTACTGAGCCCGCGAGCCACAGCTACTGAAGCCTGCACACCTAGTGCCTGTGATCCGCAACGAGAAGCCACCGCAGTGAGAAGCCCGTGCCCCACATTGAAGAGCAACCCCCGTTCGCTGCAACTAGAGAAAGCCGGTGACAGCAACGAAGACCCAACGCAGCCAAAAACACAACAAAAAAAGAATTGGTGTAGAGAAACACAATTGATTTTTTATGTGAAACATGGCAATCTCACTGAATTCTCTTAATGGCTTCATTAGTGTGCCATTTGATTCTGATGGGTTTTCCACGTAAAAGCTTGCATCATTTAGAAATAATGATAGTTTCATTTCTTCTCTCCCATTTCTTATCCTCCTCATGTTTCTTGTCTTAGCAATGCGCAGGTCCTCCAGGAGAATGTGAAACTGAGGTGATCAGAAGAGGACATCCATGTCTCCTTCTTGGCCTTCTTGAGAATGCACCTAAAGTTTCTTCTTTACACATAAGATTTGCTGTAGAGCAATGATTCTCAAGCTTTTGTGTCTCAGGGTCCCATTATACTCTGAAAAATTATTGAGGACCTCAAAGAAATTTTATTTATCCCGACTCTGTCAGGATTTAACACACTGGAAAGAAAAAATGTTTAAGCATTTAAAAACACAATAATATATTGTGCTGTTATGAAGTTTTATGAGGATTGAGTTAATTTATGAAAAACCCTTGGCAGAGTATCTAAAAAGTGGTCAAATAAATAAATGAATAAATAAAAACACAATAATAAATCCATTATGTTAACATAAATAATAATTTTAATGAAAATAATCTTTTTCCAAACAAAAAAATTAATAACAAAAATAGTAGCCTTACATTTTTCTCAAATTTTAAATATCTAAGCTTAATAGAAGGTAGCTGGATTCTCATGTCTGATCCTGCACTCAATCTGTCACAGTACATTATTTGGGTTGAAGTATACAAGAAAATTCAACATCACACAGATATAACATATAGGTAGAAAACAGGAGAGCATTTTAATAGCATTTTATGATAATTCAGGCAATTCTTTGATATGATACCAAAACTTGACAAGTGGTGGTTTCTTAAAGGTCAGTTGCAATGTAGAAATCTTAAAGAATACCAATGAACATTCCATACCCAGTACACTCATGAAAAAAATGAGAATGAAAAAGGAAAAGAATATCTTAGTGCTACTGTGAAAATAGTTTTGATCCCACAGACTCCCCTGAAAGGGTCTTAAGAGACCCTCAGGTTTCCCTAGAACACACTGTGAGAACAGCTGCTATAGACTATTGGTATTTAACCTTTGTCAAGTCAAAAAGCCTCTCATTATTTTATAATACCTCTCTTTTTTGTTGTCATAATAGGTGTTGACCTTTATGAAATGCATGGCTGAGAGGGCTCTCTCTGCCCTGGAGCTAAGAGCTCAGCACAGGTACACAGAGTGGTGGAAAGTGCTCGGGGCACCCACGACATTCATTGTGGTGGCCTGTCAGTTTTGAAGCTCAAGGGCTTTACACGTGAGTTCAAAGGATTTAATTTCTGACACATATGCTGTCTGGTCCAGAAGGGACCATCCTGAGGAAACGACCAGGAAAACAAGGTCCAGGCTGGAGGAGTATCCTCTAACCACACACCTGCCAGCAGCCTGGGGGCCTCCTTCCTGAAGCTCCACACCCTCTTCTCCACAGCCCAGGTGGCCCAGGCCTCAGCCCCTCCAGCACTGACAGTGGCCACCAGGCAGAACAGGCATTCCTATTTTCTCAGGGTTGCACAATGAGGAATATGACCTGTGGATGAGGACAGCCACTGGTCTCCAGTAAGTTACCCTTTGCAATTCTGTAGGAGAAATGACCTGCAGGGACTCTCCCCCAGGCACCGGCCCAGCTTTCCTTCTCACCCCATGACCCCAGCAGGGATGGCTCAGTATAAATACAGCCACCTGTCCCTAGCAGGTCTGTTCCACCGGGTTCAGGTGAGGAACTTCTCCAAGGAGTGATTTCTTTGAAGACACTTACTTTAATTCTTCTCTTTTGTATTTGTCCTGAATGAGGTCAGTGCTGGCAGCGTGGTGCATGGGAAATGCTTTTTGGTTTATTACAGGCTGCTTTAGCAAGACACAGCTACGTCCCAGCTGTTCTCTTCTTCCACCATAGACACCTTGGTGACTTCTTAGACAGGCTTGGGTTCAGGGTTGGTGGGTTCAGAGCTGAGGGCTAGTGGCTCCGAGTGAGGTCCTACTGCAATATTCCCTAGATGGACCACTGAGAGTCTAATGAGAACAAGTGGAAAGAACAGCCGGGCTCTCCTCGACATACAAATCCCAAAGTGGGTGTACAAGGCTTGTCCGTGTCTCCCTGACCCTCTCCTTCCGTTTCAGCACAATGAAGCTTTTCACAGGCCTCATTCTCTGCTCCTTGGTGCTGGGAGTCCACAGCCGATGGTTTTCCTTCCTTGGTGAGGCTTATGAAGGTAAGGCTGGTGGAGGGGGGTGACACCCATGGGCCTCTGGGATTCACCATGAGCGCTCTTAAGGGTTGGAGCTACTGTCTTAGGCGGTGCTGCCCTATGTGGTAGAATGTGCCAGGTGTTTGGGGAGCTCTTTTTCAGACAGATTGAAAACCACAGGATTTATGTCAATCAGTCACTAGAGAAAGAACAGTCATCATTCCCAGCTGAAATGGAAGTTGAATGGAAGACACAAAATAAGTCTTGAAATGGTACAGCATTTCCCTCAGACCAACTGCATGAAGGAGGATGAAAGCTATCCATCTATTTCCCCTCTCTTCTTCTCTCCCTCCACTCATTCCTCCCTTCCTCCCTCCCTTTCCCTCTTCCTTCCTTCCTTCCTCTCTTCTTCTCTTCCTTCTTACCTTCCACTTCCTAATTGGATAATTCAGGGACCTTCAGCTTAGCTCTTGCTCCTGCTTCCTATACTCAGTGACACTGTCCCTGGTTCAGTCTGTTTCCTACCCTTTTATAGCCTTTTAACTGACAAAAAAACCCGTGTGCAACTGGGGTGGGGAACCTAATAACATATCTCAAGCTTCCAGTGGGAACTCGGCCCTTACATGCACTTCAGGGTGACCAACTCTCCCGCTTTGCCCAGGTCTGAGGACTTTTCCAGGACACTTTCAACGCTAACTGGGGCAGTTCCAGGAAAACAGGTGCAGTTCTGGTTGGGCTGGGGCAGTTGGTCACCTACTTACGTGCAGAATACCTCCGTGAGGGAGGCATCTCCCCCCATCTGAAGGGGAGAAAACCGAGGCTGGGAGCAGCCGAGTCCGTTGCCCAGGGACTAAGTGCCAGTCAGCAGGTGGCAGGACAGAAGTTTGAACCCAGCTGTGCACGAGGCCACAGCTCTTGCTGGGCAGACTTGTCCCAGTGCCACTCCCTCAAGCTGGGGGCTTATCAATCTCAGCTGCATGTTGGATTCACCTGGGGAGCAAGGAAAACTATTGAGCCTGAGACCCACCCCAGAGAGTGTGAGGTGATTGGCCTGGGCTGTGAGGTAGGTCTCATGGGACTTTCAGTACCTCCCCAGCTGATTGGAAGGTGTAACCAGGCTGAGGCGAAGACCCACTGCTCGAGGGCTTGCTTCCTCAGGCAGCCCACATCATCAATACCGTCCACTGGAAAGTTCTCAGGATGCCATTCGCGTGCCTAACAGGCAGGGGAATCAAGTCACATTTAGCGCATTCGCGCAGCAGGAATCCATTTCTTAGGCGTCAGGGCAGAGGTGCTGCATGTCTGCCCCCTTCTCAGAATCTGTCCTCCATGTCACCTCCTCACTCACCCAAATCCCCTGGATCTTATCCTACGCAGCTTCCTTTTATAACAGTGGTTCGGGGCCAAGGGCAATTCTGTGTCCTGGAGATATCTGGCAATGTTTGGAAACACTTCTGGTTGTCACGCTTGGGGAAGAGGTTGCCCTTTAGTGGGTAGAAGTGAGGGATGCTGTTAAACGTGTTACAATACCCAGGACAGCCCTGAACAACCAAGAATTATCTGGCTTAAAATTTCAATAGTATGAAGCCGAGGAATCCTGCCCTATAAGGATAGCTCCCTTCTCTCCTTTAAACATATCACATAGAGCCCTAAGTGAGATGCAGTCCAGAGACAGCATCATAGGGGCCTGACGACCAGGTCCAACACAGCTGTGCCCCTCCCCCCATAACGACTCTCATTCCAGTTACCAGGAGCAGGAAACTAGGCACAAAGAATGCTCTTCTCAATCTATGGCACTCATGGTGCTATAGCCACAGGATGAAACTGAGTCCGTGGAAGTCTTTCATTCCTTGATTCTTCCCTAAGGTGTGTCACAGTTTTCTGTCCACCTGATAATCCTTTCTCTATGTGCTTTCCTCCCAGGGGCTAAAGACATGTGGAGAGCCTACTCTGACATGAGAGAAGCCAATTACAAAAATTCAGACAAGTACTTTCACGCCCGGGGCAACTATGACGCTGCCCAAAGGGGACCTGGGGGCGTCTGGGCTGCTGAAGTGATCAGGTACCAGGGGCCCTGAGGATGCAGGGATGGGTGTGAGAGCCTCGGACAGCCAGGAGGGGCCAAGCCCTGGAGAACTTCCTGTAGGGCTGTGGCCTCTCCTCCTCTCTGTGTAATTTTTTTTTTTTTCGGAATGAGGGCCTCTCACTGTTGTGGCCTCTCCCGTTGCGGAGCACAGGCTCCGGACGCGCAGGCTCAGCAGCCATGGCTTACGGGCCCAGCCGCTCTGCGGCATGTGGGATCTTCCTAGACCGGGGCACGAACCCGTGTCCCCTGCATCGGCAGGCGGAGTCTCAACCACTGCACCACCAGGGAAGCCCTGGCCTCTCCTCCTGTTATTCACCCTCACCCTCTGTGTCCTGTGTGGGGTCTGAGTGGCTGAAGAGCCGAGCAAGGCTGGTGGGACAGACGATTCCCAAGCCTCCCCCATGGGTTCTGTTCACCCAGCATAAGGGGACCCGCAGGGCTGAGGTGGGCTGAGCCCCGGCAGCCTCAGGCTTCATCCCCTCTTTCCTAGCTCCTGTCAGAGTCCTTGATTCCTTGGAAAGAGGAGAGATGGGGAGGGTGGGTTGTTGATCGTCAGCCCTGGAGTAATCCCCTACCTGCCCTCCTCCATTCCAGCGATGCCAGAGAGAATATTCAGAGAGTCACAGACCTTTTTCGGCATGGAGACAGTGGCCACGGAGTGGAGGACTCAAAGGCCGACCAGTTTGCCAATGAATGGGGCCGGAGCGGCAAAGACCCCAATTACTTCAGACCTGCAGGCCTGCCCGACAAGTACTGAGCTGCCTCTCACTCTGCTCAGGAGACGACAGGGCTGTGAGCCCCCAAGGGCAGGGACGCTGAGCTAGTGAGTTCTCTGTCCACAGAAGCCAGCAGATCTAATAAATGCTTAAGAGATTGAATGTTGAAAACCGTGTGTTATTCTTTGATATAAGGACAGCCTGTTTGTTCCCAAGGGGTGATGGCTGGGCACCCACGTGAAGGCCGAGTCTGTGCCTGTGTCTTGGGTGTCGGGGCCACAGCCTCAGCATCAGACAGGACAGACACCCTGCTCCACCCCTTCCCCTGATCAGACCCGCTCCCCTCCAGGCCCCTCTGGTTACAGTGGTGCTCTTTCTAGGCCCTTCTGCATTCAGGCCTCTTCACTCCCTGGCAGTTGTGTCCTGTCAGCTTCTCTGCCCTGGGGTCTAGTGCCCTTAGTTCGTCCTCAGTGGTGTCTGTGTGCGGGCAGGGGACACAGCCTCGGGACGACTGGATCGTGGAATCCTGCTCCAGCAGCTGCACCTTGATCTTCTCTTCATTTCTCAGCAACACCTACAAATCCATCTATGAACCAATTTCTGTCTGTGCCATCCAGAAGTGCCTCCAACGCTGTTTCCCTTCACTCTATATTCCTTGCCTTATGCAAGTGTCCAGGAATAAACATGTCCACAAACGGAGGCATAGGGATAACATCGAGATTAGGTATCAGGAGGTTTTGTATTGCATTGGATATGTATCAGGTCCTTGAGAAGAAGTCCTTTTCCCTCCCTGGACCCTTCCCAACAGAGGAAAGCCAGCAGCATGTTACTCTTTTTCCAGTCATGCCGCATGGCTTGTGGGATCTTAGTTCTCCCCCCAGGGCTTGAACCCAGGCCCACGGCAGTGAGAGCGCCAAGTCTTAACCACTGGACTGCCCCGGAAGTCCCAGCATTTTACTTCTTACTGAGGAAAACAGTGTCTAATAAAAGGGGTTGGGGCCTGTTAGAGCACAGGAATTATGAGTGACTCTATAAATCACAAATTCCTAGATAAACCAATAACCTTCTTCCTTGGATAAAAATTTGGTTTTGGTGTTTGGTTTTCTCAGATTACAGATTCCAAGAAGTAAAATGATCTAACACTTTAAAGAGTGGGGAACAGGGGCTTCTGTGGTGGCACAGTGGTTAAGGATCCACCTGCCAATGCAGGGGACACGGGTTCGAGCCGTAGTCCGGGAAGATCCCACATGCCGCAAAGCAACTAAGCCTGTGCACCACAACTACCGAGCCTGCGCTCTAGAGCCCGCGAGCCACAACTACTGATCCCACATGCCACAACTACAGAAGCCCGCGCGGCTAGAGCCCGTGCTCCGCAGCAAGAGAAGCCACCGCAACGAGAAGCCCATGCACCGCAACGAAGAGTAGCCCCCACTCACCGCAACTAGAGAAAGCCCGCGTGCAGCAACGAAGACCCAATGCAGCCAAAAAAAAAAAAAAAAACAAAGAATGGTGAATAGACTTCTGTATCCAACTTTTATTTCAAGTAATAAAAAGGCTGAGTATTAAATTTTTCCTATTTACAATAATTTGGAGAACTTGCTTTATCCAAACTTTCAAGTCATCCTTTCTCCTACTTTTCCTTTCTTTCCCCTCATTTTGCAAAACTCTATACCTTCAGTACCTGGGATAGAAATCTAATAGTGAACATTCTCATAACAGGAGTCTCCTTACAACCTGGGGTCTGTTGAGACTTTACCACTAGAGCCCTAAACTCAGCAGTGCTTTGAGCCTGTTCTTGCCAGCCAATCTGCCACCACGCTCTCCCTAATCCCAGTTACCCTGCTCCTGCTTTATTTTGTCAGACTCGCTTTTCTGAGACACAGCCTCTACGTACACCTCTGACAGTGCCTTCTGATGGGAACTGTATGAGAAAGTTCTCCTGTGACTAGCGACCTTATAGACACAGTTATTCTTCCTCCTTGACAAGGAAATTAAACTTGTCTTTCCCCTACAGAGATCATTTCATCATGAATCGTCTCCCCTTAGGAGTGCTCCTGAATCCCACTTTCAGGGTAGAAGTGTGTGCCGGTTATCAGTTTATTTACTCTGAACTCCACGTCCACCCTTCTTTGCCCCGCTTGTGATACTGGAACTGGTAAACATTTCTCCTGTGCCAGCTGGGCACGGTGTTAACCTCTGTCCTTTCAGGGCGCAGGAGGGACGTTGTAGGACGCAAACACTTCCTGGTTTGTGCTTTCCTTCCGCCCAGCTCCTGTGGTGCTCTTCTCTTGCACAGGACACCCAGTGACACTCACGCCAGGGAGGACAATGTGCTTGTTCCTCACATGGGCAAAACCTTGCAGAGTCCACACAGTCAGTAACAGCTTTCCCAATAAAGCACCACATTGAAAACCCTGAGTTCAATCCACATCACTCTTCACTCTTGCACGTTTTCCTCTTCCTCTTTATAGTCAGACTTGTTGAAAACCTGCCCATCTGCACTTTCTGATTCCTCGCTTCTGACTCACACGTGAACCCACACCAGCCTGTCCTCTGTCCCCACCACTCAGCAAAAGAGCTCTGGTCACCACTGACCTCCATGCTGCCAAAACAATGGACATGTTTCTCTCCTCTGAGCCATGCTCAGCACAGTTGTCCTCTCCCTCCTTCCTGGAAGGTTCTCTCTTGGCTTCATAGTACCACACTCTCCTTTTGCTTCCCTTCAGTTTTCCTTTATCTCCTTAGCTGGGTCTTTTCATCTCCCCAAACTCTAAGTGTCCCTCAGACTTGGTTCTGGGCTCGCACTTTTTATTTCTCTGTATTCTCCCCAACAAGCGCAGCAAATAGTATCTACATGCTGACGGCTCTGAAACTTATATCTCCCCCTCCGAACCTGGTTTCCAACCTCCATGCTTGTTTATCTGATTGCCCTCCTGAAACCTCTGATTGGATGGCTTCCAGAGATCTCACACTCTGCTTGTCCAAAGGAAACGCGCATCTCCGTCCAGAACTCTTCACCCCCAGGCCACTCCGATTCAGCAAACGACACGACTCTTCCCTCTGTGGCTCACCCCAGATATTGGGAAATGTGCTTGATGCTTCCCTTGCCTTTACCTCCACATCCAATCCACTAGCAAGCCCTGTGATTCTACTTCCAAAATTCATCTCTAGCCCATCAGCTTGGTCTCACGTGCACCTCCACGCTCCTGGCCACACCTGTCCTCACCTGGGTTCCTGCAACAGCTGTCTCAGTAGTCTCCCCATCTTCATGGCTTCGGCCTCTGCTTAAGTGTGTCTGTAGAGTTTATCATCTAAGCCAAGTCACTTTCCATTGTGAAAGGGGCATTATTGATAATTATACCTGGATGACAGGAAGAAGCTGGAACTGTCCTGGGCAAAAGAGAGCATGTAGTTACCCTACCTCTCAGTCTAGCATACAAACTATACTCAGATCATGTCTCTCTCCTCCTTTAAATCCTTCAATGGATTCCCATGTCCATTAAAATATAATCCAGGTGCTTAACATGGCTTACAAAGCCCAGTGTGATCTGTCCCTGGCCACCCTCCAGCAGCATCTCATGCCACCCCTTCCCAAGCTCCCCACTCTCCAGTATCACCAACAAACCAAGATTTTCTTTGGCACAGGACGTTTGCAGGTGACATTTTCTCGGCCCACATACTCCTCTGCTCGCTTTTCACAAGGATGGGAATGTCTCACCTGTGGGGCTCTCCCGAATTCACTCTTTCTTGAGAGAGGCCTTCCTGGTCATCCTGGCTGACCCACTCTGGTTATTCTTTACAGTTTACCAATTTTTAACATGTGGGATTCTTTTACTCAATTTTTGGTTTATTCTTCTAATTTTTGTTTGGATTTTCTTTTGGTCCATCTTCCTCCCTTGTATTATAAAATCAGTGAGAGAAGTGACCATTTCTCTCTTGTTCACCCCTAATATCCAGTACCTGGCATATAATGGCATCTCAACAAATGCTTATTGAAAATGAATAATTGACCTAATCTTTTATTTTACTAATACAAGAAAGGTTTTCTTTCAAAGAAGGTCAGACTAGTTATAAGGAAGAGGAAGGAGCTAAGGAAGAGGGAGACAAGAAAGGTAAAGAAGAAGGAATAAGAGCAGAGTCAAGGGGAAGCAAGAGGCAGAGGGATCAAGCCCACAAAGGATGCTTAAGCCCAAGGGGAGCAGAAACTTCTCTGGCTCTGAGAAAGGAACGAGGGTGAAGAGAGTGGGGTCAGGGGATGCAGCACATTTGAGATGGACGACAGGGACCTGCGGGAATCTGGTTGTACCTGCCCTTGCTGTAGGTGAGTGTCCCCGGGACTCGTCACACTCCAGTGCGTTTGCCCGTTTTCTTGTCTGTCTTTAGAGCCAGTAGGTAGGGGACCCAAGGGCAAAGGCCTGTCTCTTTTACTGTGTGTTGTCATTGTATCCACAGTGCCTGTCATAGGGCCTCACAAATAGTAGCTGCTTTATAAATATTTGTTGAAATGAATGAACAAAGTCTGAGAAGAGTATTGTTCGGAAGTGGACAGAACTGGGGGGAGGGTCTGGGAGTTGTAGAAAGTATGGATGTGGTTTGGACCTGCAGAACATGGAAATGAGTCACTCTGAGGTGACTACTAAATCTGTACAAATATCATACTCACACCAGCCAAAATGATATAATTTTACTTCATCATAGAAAATATTCAGTTTTCTCCAACGATACTGTGCACACTCCCTCATAGAAATGAAAATGAGGAACGCCACGTGCAAATAAACTGTTAGTCGTTGTGGTAGCTGATGAGACGCCTTGGGAGAAATAAATGAATATTTTGAATTTCCAAAGTACTGTGCTGACTATCAGAGGGGCAAGTTAGCAGAGAACACTCTGTGAGACTAGAGGAGGGGAAAAGGACACACTGTATTTCGCTGAGTCTAAGACCCCTAGACTGAAAGATGTGTTACTATTTATACACCACCAAGAAAAAAAGATGCTACCATTTAGCTTCAGACATAATGTTTTCTTATCACTCTGAATTTTTATTTTACACTTACTGAGAGAGTTCTTTTAAACTTAGACATAGATTTTAATCTTACATCACTCCTGTGTATAAACAAAAAGGAAAGCATACACAAAATTAATCCTAAAGCAATGACAACAATTTCATGAGTGCTGCCTGGTCATTAGTGAATGTAAGACACATCCTAATTTCAGAAAAGTATAATCAAGAAATGTGTGTCCTAGAAATGATGAAATATGAGATTTAAATGTAAACCTATGCAAGTTCTCTCTCTCTCACTATATTTTCTGAGAAGAAATAATAATAAGCTTTGAGCTATTATTAACCATCAGGTGTGATGGGGGTGCTCCTGAGGTGAGGTTCAGCTTCATACCAGCCCCTCAGCTATGGAGGACCTCCCCAGAGAGGAGCAGGTTATCCACAACTGGTCCTGATGATGGTCCACGTTCCAAGCTCCCTCCTTAGCTGAGGTGTCACCTCACCTGGCGGAGCACTGCCTTTATTCTAACCCCAGAATGACTGAGGGCCTCTTCTCTTCCTGCAGAGGTGGCAGATGGGAAAGAGCTCACCCCATCTCCTTCCTAGTCACACTCCACCACTGCCTCTTTAAACTCTGCTGGCATGGGTGCTCCAACCTTTTAGAAATCCCCAGAACAGTCACCGGCTCCTACACATGTCAACTCTCTCAAGAACTCCCTCACCGCACTCCCGTCTGCTTTGATAGGGGCACCAGAATGAGCTGGGAGTGTTTGCAGTGAGCACGCACCCAGCTGAGAACCGGACAGACATTCTTCTATTCTTCTTGGCACCCTGAACCAATTTGAGGAAATCACCTATCTCCACAAATACTGCACTCCCGACAAGACTGACGACACTGCCGTCTCTCCCTCCCTTTCCTCTGGCGTTTCCTAAGTGGACCAGAGGTGGAATGGGTTGGAGAGGTGTTGATTGCAGAGGCCGGCACTGCTGCCTCTTTGTCAGCCTTGGGAGTTTACTGAGGTCTGGCCCTGCTTCCTGGATGCCTTCTCTAGGATGTGGGGTACTTGGAGCCGCTGTGTCCTCAGCTGTGGGTGATAGAAAAGAAGCATCACTCGACAGCCTGTTTTTCACTCTCAGGTGCATAGGGAGCCCTTTGACCATTCTCTAGTTTCCCAGGTTTGCTTTTTGAAATCTGTAATTATGGGAAAGAAGACCCAGGTCCTCTCTGAGGATAGTGTGCTTGGTTTACACACACATTTATTACCTGTGGAGTCCTGTCAAACCACTCTGTTTAAACCATAGTTGCAAAATCGCCCATCAATGACCCACTGATACGTTTCCTGAAAGAGTTGGACAAATGGGCAATAACTCAGGCTGGCCAGCGTGCCTAGTTCCCGAACGACCTGACCTGGGAGGGAGCTAGTGCACTGAGATCATCCTTTATTCTCTGCAGGGTGGACTTGGGACTGTCCAAAATAGTCTAACAAAGAGTCTCTAAAAACCTCAATTTATCCTTCCAGTAAAGATGCCTACAGAACTCATTCGTCCTTTTTTTCACTATTCAACACCCGTTTAATGAGCCCCCCAGTATGTGGCAGGAACGCTTCTGGGCGCTGGGAATCTGAGATAGACAAGATCAGTGCTCTCATGCGGGTAACATTCCACTGGAGAGGTATTATTAAGCTAATCAGTATTTAATGAAATTGAATTAAAATATATTGTCCAGTTATTTGTTTATGTGCTAATAACGGCTGCCAAGTTCAGGTGTCAACTCTATAACCTATGGCTAAGAATCCAAACGCCCAGTCTTCACAGGCTGGATTTGAATTTCGGCTTTGCCACTGACTGTGGTAGGTAAGGGTAGTAACATGCAAAAATGATTATGATAAGCTGTGGAGTGAAAAAGCAGAACATAAAACGATAGTATTATATCACCCTGTTTTTGTTTATGGGTTCATATGTCTACATGCACTGAGACAATAGATTGGAAACATGACGTTTCTACAGAGGTTCTTCCTGCACACCGGTCCCCCACCCCCACCACCGCGCCCGCCCCGTCTAGGCTGATGAAATTCGTATTGCTTTTATTTTCATTTTTATACTTAGTTTAAACTTTTTGATTTTCTTCAGTGAACATGTTTGTCCAATAAGAGTCATTAAGTCTGCCTGTGTCTAGGCATTTTCCTAGGTACTGAGTACGATGACGAAGAAAACCAACAACCCAGTTCCTGTCCTGATCGGGATTCCAAGGATGAGATAAGGAAAAACAGCAAACGTCCATTTATAATATAGTTGACTGGTATATGCCTCTCTGTCTTTACACACACACCTCCCCACAACAACACTAAATGTGCAAACACATACGTCATAAATAATGCACCCAAATTAATAACGATTATAAAATAAGAATCGATAAACCTGTCAGAGTCACATAAAAAATTTAAAATGGAAGATAAGAGGAAAAAAGATGTCCCTAATCTTTTTTCTGCTGCGGCCTCTCGCGTTGCCGAGCACAGGCTCCGGACGCGCAGGCCCAGCAGCCATGGCTCACGGGCCCAGCCGCTCCGCGGCACGTGGGATCCTCCCGGACCGGGACACGAACCCGCGTCCCCTGCATCGGCAGGCGGACTCTCAACGACTGCGCCACCAGGGTAGCCCAGATGTCCCTAATCTTTAGGTACCATATTCCATCTGTTAATAATCCTATTCTGACTTTCTTTTCCATATGATTTCTTTTTCTCTCAGGACTGCATTTCTTTCAGTGTTAAACAATGTGTTTCCAGCGCTTGACCTTGAAAACTATAGGCCCTACTCGTCTCTAGCAAAAGAAGTCTCCTCAAGTTAAGAAATAGAAAATGTTCCCTCTCTCCTGGAGCTGCAAGAATAGCAGATAGGATCACAAAAACTGTATCCAGAAAAGTTATTTCTAACAGAGGAGTTTCTTAAAAAAACAACAACAAAAGAGACATCAGAGATTGTCACTGTGTCCCGTGAGAGCAACCCTGTAATACTTTATTATTTAGACACTAATCTGTGTATTTGAAGCAAAATTCTTTTTTGATGGAAGCTTTTAGACTGGAAAAGTGGATAGCTGGGTCATGCCAAGGCAACGGCACTGAGCTATAGAAACCCTCAAAACTGTTGGAGGGCATGTGGGCAGGGCTGCCCTCCTGGACAGCAGAGTGACACTTCACAGTGAAAACAAGGATGTGCACGCCAGCAATATCACTCTTTTGATATACATGGCACATTGCGGATGTCATCTGTTTTCTGGTCTAATGCATGTAACGTCTGATCGTTTCATTTGCATTTTTCTGGTTACTAATGATTTGTGCATCCCTCTGTGAGCTTATTACTTCTTGTGTGTTGTCTGTAAACTATTTTTTGTGTACCTTTCACCCATTTTTCTATTGGGGTTGCCGTCTTTTTCTTAATGATTCACAGAAGTTCCTTGTATATTTGAAATATTAATCCCTTGCCGTAATTTAGACGTTGTCTTTTCCCATTCTCTATCTGAAAATAAATTCTTAATTTTCATGTAATGAAATACCATTTTATGTCTTGTGCTTTTGAAGTTTTCTTTTTCTTTCTTTTTTTTTTTTTTTTGTGGTACGCGGGCCTCTCACTGTTGTGGCCTCTCCCGTTGCAGAGCACAGGCTCCAGACGCGCAGGCTCAGCGGCCATGGCTCACGGGCCCAGCCGCTCACGGGCCCAGCCGCTCTGCGGCATGTGGGATCTTCCCAGACCGGGGCACGAACCCGTGTCCCCTGCATTGGCAGGCAGACTCTCAACCACTGCGCCACCAGGGAAGCCCGCTTTTGAAGTTTTGTTTAAGAATTTTTTCCTCATCTCTACATCACAAATATATTATTTGATATTCTTTTCTATTAACTTTATAGTTTTACCTTCATGTTTATGTATTTAATACTTCTGGAGTGAACATTTGTATACGTATTAGGTAAGGATCCAGTTTTATTTTTCTCTTTCCAAAACTATTAAGTAACCCATCCTGTCTTCAATGATTTGTGATGTCTCCTTGATCGTACACTAATGTCCTATATGTGTGACCCTAGCTCTGTACTCTCTATTCTATCCCATTGGTCAATATATCTTTTGTTGAGCAAATACTACTGTTTTTTACTGTGTTCTTCTGTACATCTTAACGCCTCGTATGGTAAGTGCCTCTTCTTAATATTCTCCTTTTTTAGGATTGACTTTTGTATGCATGAACCTTTACTTCTTGATATGAATTTTGGAGTAATTTTCTTCAGTTCTGGGAAAATTCAACTGGAATTTTCATTAGAATTGCATTAAATTTGTGGATTAATTTGTGGTAGAATCAACATGTCTACAATATTAAGTCATCCCATCAGTGAGCCAGGAACTTCTCTCCATTTGTTTGAATCATCTTTTAAGGTGTTTATTAGAGGTTTGAAATCTCCATTGTGGTGCTGTGTATTACTGGTGAAACCAGTCCTTAGGAATTTTATAGTTATGTTGTTACCATGAATTGTTTATTATTATTAATCATATTTTCCATTTTGTTATTTCTGCTATGGAGAAATGATCTGGCTTTTGGATCAAGTGTTGGGCAACCTTATTAAATTTCCTTAGTAATTCTATAGTTTGTTGATTTGGTGTGCTTTTTGAGGTTGAAGGTTATACTAACTGCAAATATGACAGTTTCATCTCTGCCTTTCCAATCCTTGTATCTCTTACTTTTGAAATTTTCTGTGGCATTGGCCAGGGCTTCCAGAGCTGTGTTACACAACAGTGGTGATAGTAGCATTCCTTTTCTCATTCCAGATCCTGAACGGCAATGAATTAAAGGTTTTTCCATTAAATAAAATATGTGCTGTAGCTTTTTGGCAAATAACCTTATAAAATTAAGAAATTTCACTTTGATACGTAGTTTTCTAAAGGATTTTTAAAAAGAAACCATAAATATGCCTTCAGCTTTATCAAATGCTTTTTAAAAATCAGTTGAGATAATATAATTTTCTCCTTTAAGCTATCATTGTGGTGAATTACATTGATTCTGTAATGTTGGCATTCCAAGAATAAACCGCACTCAATTATGAGGCACCTTTAATACTCATATTTGGTTTGGTAACACTATGCTGTGTTTTGAATTTTTTGCACCTTTGGAATTGAAATGGGACTATTGTTTTCTTGTACTGTCCACTCTTGTTTTAGAACCAAGTTACTCTAGCTTCTTTAAAATGGCTGTCCAACTTCATTCTTTTTCGGTTTTCTACAACAATCTGTGTAACTTAGAATTAACTGTCCCCTGAGATTTTAGCAGACTGTCTTGAAAAACCATCTGGCTTTAGTGGAGGATACTGGGAGGAGAGATCTTTGACAACCACTTCTACTTATCTAATACTTATTTGTTTTCCTAAAGATGTCTATGTCTCTTTGCATCAAAAGGATGCTTACTTAAACAAATAACCTTGAGGGTGTTAGTTCATCTAAATTAACAAACGGTGTGTCACCAGTAAGTTGATTATATGAATACCTGAGAACAGTGACTCTGTATTAAGCCCAAATTTGAACAAGGAAAGGGGAACTCAGATTAATCTCATTTGGGTCTATATAGGGAATCTCTGTCTCTGTCAACTGGTTCTAACCAGCTCAGAATAATGCTGCTGAAGAGCTTGTATGCTGAGAAACGCTATAGTCATTTAAAGGTAGGATAATTATTGGGTTTGGTTGTGTTGCAGTTATTGTTGTTGGGTTTTGTTTGCCGCGCCATGCGGCATGTAGGATCCCAATTCCCCCACCAGGGATCAAACCCACGTCCCCCACATTGGAAAAATGGAGTCTTAACCACTGGACCACCAGGGAAGTCCAGTCATTGTTGTTGCTGATGGCTGTCTTGTGGCTTCTGCCAGAAGAATGCAGGTGCAGTCTTACGTGTGAGCCACCAGTGGTTGACTGAGAGGAGAAACGCGGTAGATCTGTTCTCTTAAATGGCTGTTTCTAGGTTTGATAGTGAGTTGTGTTAGACTTGTGTGTGATTCTAGGAAGTCGGTCATTTCTTTATGACACTTGCAGTCCAGTGGAGGGTGTTTTCCCACACTCTTGGAGCATGGGAAGAGTGAGAAGCCCCCCAGAGCAGAAACCACCCACCTCCTAGCAGGTTGCCTCGCCTCAGTATTAGGGAGCTGCTGCCCTCTACCAGATAAACATATAGGCAAGTGTAGCTCCTGGTCTCAGGAAGCTCAGAGCAGCTGTGTAAAAAACGTTTCCTTTTCTGATGTATGCACCTGCCCCCCACGTTTGTTTTCTTGGGGAGAAAATGCAGTCATATAATCAAGAGTGTACACAAGAATTTAATACTTCTTAAGTTGTTTGAATGTAATATCTCTTTTAATCTCCCTGAGTGAACTGAAGGATAGGGAATGGGGAATCCAGCCTTTCTGGTGCTGAAGCTGTGTATTTGCAGAAGCTGCCCTTGCCTCAAGGATTGGTTTGTCAGTGCCTAGAAGAACAAAGGAAAGGACCGGTGGAACTTGGAATTAGAAGTAGTCCCAGGCGTGTGCTGGGAATTAAGAGATGGCTCTCTGGAAGAAAAAACAAAAAACAAAACCCAAAAACCCTGACTTGGGCTTCCCTAGTGGCGCAGTAGTTGAGAGTCCGCCTGCCGATGCAGGGGACATGGGTTTGTGCCCCGGTCCGGGAAGATCCCACATGCCGCGGAGCGACTGGGCCCGTGAGCCATGGCCGCTGAGCCTGCGCGTCCGGAGCCTGTGCTCCGCAACGGGAGAGGCCACAAGAGTGAGAGGCCCGCGTACCGCAAAAAAAAAAAAAAACAACAAAAACCCCTGACTTAAGTGTTTGTCAATTTCCATGGTGTAAATACTGCCACCACGGCTAATTTCAAAAGACAAAGACTTAACAGTTGGTTTGCAAAATCTCTGAAAATGTAACAGTTAGCTCTCCTGAGCTAGTATGAGCTGATTCCAGCACACCAGAAGGTAATCCACTTCCAAAGGGTAGAGACTACCAGCTATACCTTTGAAACTAAGTGGAAAGTTTCAAAGATTTCCCAGGTGAAAATAGGAAGCAAACCAAACTCTTTTAAAAAGCACTGGCTTGGGACTTCCCTGGCAGTCCAGTGGTTAAGATTCTCAGCTCCCAATGCAGGGGGCACGGGTCTGATCCCTGGTTGGGGAACTAGGATCCTGCATGACGCACAGCATGGCCTAAAAATAAATAAATAAATAAAAAATAAAAAGTACTGGCTTTTAAAGGAAACTCTCTTGAGAGAAAAATTAAAGTTTACTTCCCACAGTGCTTGCAAAGATAGCTACGTCATAGGTTATACATATTCTGTACCTTGAGCAAATACATTAATAAGTTACAGAAGTTGGGTGTCAGAGAATGAATAAGATAATTTTCCACTTTAAAAGATGGTTCTTAATCGAAAAAAAGCTACAACAAAGGTAAGCATTAGTGTTCATCAAAAGATACCATAAAGAAACGTTTTAAAAAAGCAAATTTATTAGACAACTTTGCAGTTGCTGGGATTAAACTTATTACTCTAAACATTGATAAATAAAGGGAAAGAAAGCATTTTAAAAGAATTAGTGCATAGCTGTACATTATAATTTTGTTGAATCATACGTTTGTTAAATATAAAACCAAATACATTACTCCCATGAAAAGGACTGAAAACATGAAAATAAAAGCCACGAGCTGGGGGAAGATATTTGTAACATACATAATCAAAAAGGCTTTATATGAAGTATAGAAAGAGCTCCTACTAATCAATAAAAAAGGAAAAAGAAATAAATATAAATTTCACAGAAGAGAAAGTACAAATGGCTCATCAATATGTAAAAATGGGGCATCTCAGTGACAATCAGGAAAACACAAATTTAAACTACAATGTGATACTATTTATCACTCACCAACTTGACATAAAAAACAAATATGGCCTAGGATGTGGAGCAAGGGGGCCATGTATCCACTACTTGTGGGAATATAAATATATAAAATATAGAAATATGTATTGTAAATATATGTATATAACCATTTTGGCAAGATAATTTGGTATTACCAGCTAAGGTTCAACATAATCATATTCTATTTCACTTCTAGGTCTCTACCATTTGAACTCTTGTACTGGAATATTTGCACAAGATTGCCAGAAGCAACACTGTAATAGCAAAACTGTAGAAACCCAAATGTTGAAATAAGCTGTGTTACATTCATGCTTGGCAATAGTCTTCAGCATTGAAAATGGAAGAACTACTGCAACAGTCATCAACATGCCTATGTCTACAGAACATATTGTTGACCAAAATCAGCAAATGACTAGTGAATCCATACAATAGAAATCTATTTACAGAAAGTTCAAAACCCGGAAAAACCTTTAAAATGTATTGTTTATGGATATGCATATGTGATTAAAAAAACAATTTTAAAAAAGCAAGGGAATGATAACACGAAGTTTGGGAAGGGGTTTACCTTTGGAGAAAGGGTGGGGGAAGCATGCAGCAGAGAGTGGGACACAGGGGCTTCTGCGGTGTTAGTAATATCCTGTTTCCTGGGTTGCTTGCGGGGGGCTTCCAGAGCGGGGATACTTTAAAAGTTTTAGATGGTAAAGTAATATGTTTAATTATTCTGCCACTGATCCTTCAAATGAACAAAATTACATAAATTCTAAAACTGCTCAAGAAAACATATGGTCATAGCACACATTGTTTCTTTTTTAAAAATTTTTATTGAAGTATAGTTGATTTATAATGTGGTGTTAGTTTAGTTTCAGGTGTACAGCAAAGTGAATTGGTTATACACACATTGTTTCCTAAATCATTCTAGGAACTTCCAAATAATTTGTTGATTTTTTTCGTTGGTGTGTGTATTGTCTGACACAGCTGAGACTAGTCAAGTGGTGCCCTTTCTGTGCCATGACTTGACATGGGGTAGCAGTGTACTCTTCAGTACTTACCCATCACATTGAAGTTGTTGTATGATGTGTAGTCTCAATAAGTGGAGAAAGAAAGGGTCCATGGTGCCGAATTCTTTCTGTACCCTGTAAGGTAACATGTTCAGTTAATTAATGCTCGGATATAATTGACATAGAACATTATATTAGTTTATTGTGTACAACATAATGATTCGATATTTGTATATAGAGTTAAAAAAAATAAGGGCCTAGGGGAGACATACGCTGGTATCTAAGATGCGTGATCTTGGGATTCACCCCAAGGGGGGAGACAACTGTGATGGTAAGGCCAACAGATCAGCAGACAACTGCCATGAAAAAGACAGTTTGTTACTCACAGATCCCCAAGGAAGGGGGCATATCACACCAAGGGGGGCGGGGTGGCCACATGAGGAAGCACGCAGGGTGGGCCAGGGGACAGAGAGAGGGGGAGAAAACGTGACAAACGTCTTTATTGTGGTTTCTGTGGGAGGACCAGTGAAGCATGGTGAGCGGGTTTAGGACTGGCTCATTTGAATACTTCCAGCTCTCGCTCGGTATAGGGGCTGGTTGCTAGTTGTCTGGTACCTGGCTCTGGTGTGATCAGGGCAGGTGGATAGTGACCCCGAGCGTGAGGGCACAATAAGGGAGGTGGTTGAAGTGTGAGCTCTGGATTGGTTGGTTTGTATTTGAAAGGCTCACTCACAGGTTACTTTACTATCACAGGTTACTTTACTAATCTGTAAGAATTGGCTACCTCTGGGAGAAGCAGTCCCTCCAGAGGCAGGGAGGCCCCAGGATGTGAAAGCATCAAAAACACAGATACAGAATGGAAAAACATGTTTAACACAACTTCTGAGGCATCCTTGGAGTGGCTCGGGCATCTCGCTGCTGTCAGATGAGCCAGGCTGTATGAGGCTCTTGTCAGTGGATGTTGGATCCTTGCCTGGCTTGCTTTATCTTGTTGTAAATCCCTGTCATCTCTACTCTTCTACCTAAATGTCTCCAGTCTCAATCCACACCCAGCGGTCCACTCTTCCTCCTCTGCAGAATGGTCAAGGACCTAGTGAACTCCTCAACGGCAGGTTCAACTATGTTCTAGAGTTCTTGTCAGTCAAAGTGCAAGTGCCTCCTCTTCTCGGCTTTTACACACATTTTTGTCCCCAGCCTGCCACTCCACAATCACAACCCAAAAAGTGCACTCTCTATGTCCTCCGCCACCTGCCTGCATCCATCCCACGGAAGCTTCCATTCCTACATCCCCAGTGTGTTCCATCCACTGTTCACACTCTTCTTTCCCCGGTCTGCACCACACCTCAAGTAACAATCCGGTCACCTTGATGCCACAGAGCACTGGCTGCACTACTTGTGCCTGTGCAGGGAGGATGAGATCGGGTGCCCATTGGGTCCTCACCATCTCTGCCACATCTCTCATGAACCGTTCCCAGTTGCAGTCCAACACCATTTTAACATAGCCTGTAGGATGGTGAGATGGAGGATGGTACACACGCTTCTCCATGGGTACCCATTGCTTGATGTGAAATTGTTTCAACCAGATCTGGGTTAAGGACGATCTTCAAAGCTGTGTGGCTCTACTTCTCTGGTGACTATTCTGGACATAACTGGTGCTGCAAACATCTCTCAGTTCTCTTGGTCCCTGGGGATGCCCTCTGGCCCAAAGACAGAGCCAGCAGTCACAGTTGTCTCCCCCCTTGGGGTAAATCCCAAGATCACGCATCTTAGAGACCAGTGCATGTCTCCTCTTGGTCCTTATTTTTTTTAATTTACTTATTCATGGACCTTTATTCATCCATAAAAAATCAATCTGCTGTGTCCCTAAAAAAATTCCACGGGGAATTTTTGATTAGCATTGCACTGAATTTATAAATTACTCCAAGGAGAACTGATACCTTTACTAAGTCAAAACATCGTCTCCATGAACATGACATACATCCCCCACTTTTTATCCTTTAACAAACTTAAATTTTCTCTGTAAATATTTGTGTATGTTTAAAGGTTTCCCGAGATAGTTAATGTTTTTGGTACTATTTTGTATTGCATTTTTTTTTTTTTTTTTTTTTTTTTTTTGCGGTATGCGGGCCTCTCACTGTTGTGGCCTCTCCCGTTGCAGAGCACAGGCTCCGGACGCGCAGGCTCAGTGGCCATGGCTCACGGGCCCAGCCGCTCCGCGGCATGTGGGATCTTCCCGGACCGGGGCACGAACCCGCGTCCCCTGCATGGGCAGGCGGACTCTCAACCACTGCGCCACCAGGGAAGCCCTGTATTGCATTTTTTTAACTGTTAAGAATTGGTGATGGGACTACCCTGGTGGCGCAGTGGTCAGTAATCTGCCTGCCAATGCAGGAGACACGGGTTTGAGCCCTGGTCCGGGAAGATCCCACATGCTGCGGAGCATCTAAGCCCGTGTGCCACAACTACTGAGCCTGTGCTCTAGAGCCCGCGAGCTACAACTACTGAGCCCACGAGCCACAGCTACTGAAGCCTGCACACCTAGTGCCTGTGATCCGCAACGAGAAGCCACCGCAGTGAGAAGCCCGTGCCCCACATTGAAGAGCAACCCCCGTTCGCTGCAACTAGAGAAAGCCGGTGACAGCAACGAAGACCCAACGCAGCCAAAAACACAACAAAAAAAGAATTGGTGTAGAGAAACACAATTGATTTTTTATGTGAAACATGGCAATCTCACTGAATTCTCTTAATGGCTTCATTAGTGTGCCATTTGATTCTGATGGGTTTTCCACGTAAAAGCTTGCATCATTTAGAAATAATGATAGTTTCATTTCTTCTCTCCCATTTCTTATCCTCCTCATGTTTCTTGTCTTAGCAATGCGCAGGTCCTCCAGGAGAATGTGAAACTGAGGTGATCAGAAGAGGACATCCATGTCTCCTTCTTGGCCTTCTTGAGAATGCACCTAAAGTTTCTTCTTTACACATAAGATTTGCTGTAGAGCAATGATTCTCAAGCTTTTGTGTCTCAGGGTCCCATTATACTCTGAAAAATTATTGAGGACCTCAAAGAAATTTTATTTATCCCGACTCTGTCAGGATTTAACACACTGGAAAGAAAAAATGTTTAAGCATTTAAAAACACAATAATATATTGTGCTGTTATGAAGTTTTATGAGGATTGAGTTAATTTATGAAAAACCCTTGGCAGAGTATCTAAAAAGTGGTCAAATAAATAAATGAATAAATAAAAACACAATAATAAATCCATTATGTTAACATAAATAATAATTTTAATGAAAATAATCTTTTTCCAAACAAAAAAATTAATAACAAAAATAGTAGCCTTACATTTTTCTCAAATTTTAAATATCTAAGCTTAATAGAAGGTAGCTGGATTCTCATGTCTGATCCTGCACTCAATCTGTCACAGTACATTATTTGGGTTGAAGTATACAAGAAAATTCAACATCACACAGATATAACATATAGGTAGAAAACAGGAGAGCATTTTAATAGCATTTTATGATAATTCAGGCAATTCTTTGATATGATACCAAAACTTGACAAGTGGTGGTTTCTTAAAGGTCAGTTGCAATGTAGAAATCTTAAAGAATACCAATGAACATTCCATACCCAGTACACTCATGAAAAAAATGAGAATGAAAAAGGAAAAGAATATCTTAGTGCTACTGTGAAAATAGTTTTGATCCCACAGACTCCCCTGAAAGGGTCTTAAGAGACCCTCAGGTTTCCCTAGAACACACTGTGAGAACAGCTGCTATAGACTATTGGTATTTAACCTTTGTCAAGTCAAAAAGCCTCTCATTATTTTATAATACCTCTCTTTTTTGTTGTCATAATAGGTGTTGACCTTTATGAAATGCATGGCTGAGAGGGCTCTCTCTGCCCTGGAGCTAAGAGCTCAGCACAGGTACACAGAGTGGTGGAAAGTGCTCGGGGCACCCACGACATTCATTGTGGTGGCCTGTCAGTTTTGAAGCTCAAGGGCTTTACACGTGAGTTCAAAGGATTTAATTTCTGACACATATGCTGTCTGGTCCAGAAGGGACCATCCTGAGGAAACGACCAGGAAAACAAGGTCCAGGCTGGAGGAGTATCCTCTAACCACACACCTGCCAGCAGCCTGGGGGCCTCCTTCCTGAAGCTCCACACCCTCTTCTCCACAGCCCAGGTGGCCCAGGCCTCAGCCCCTCCAGCACTGACAGTGGCCACCAGGCAGAACAGGCATTCCTATTTTCTCAGGGTTGCACAATGAGGAATATGACCTGTGGATGAGGACAGCCACTGGTCTCCAGTAAGTTACCCTTTGCAATTCTGTAGGAGAAATGACCTGCAGGGACTCTCCCCCAGGCACCGGCCCAGCTTTCCTTCTCACCCCATGACCCCAGCAGGGATGGCTCAGTATAAATACAGCCACCTGTCCCTAGCAGGTCTGTTCCACCGGGTTCAGGTGAGGAACTTCTCCAAGGAGTGATTTCTTTGAAGACACTTACTTTAATTCTTCTCTTTTGTATTTGTCCTGAATGAGGTCAGTGCTGGCAGCGTGGTGCATGGGAAATGCTTTTTGGTTTATTACAGGCTGCTTTAGCAAGACACAGCTACGTCCCAGCTGTTCTCTTCTTCCACCATAGACACCTTGGTGACTTCTTAGACAGGCTTGGGTTCAGGGTTGGTGGGTTCAGAGCTGAGGGCTAGTGGCTCCGAGTGAGGTCCTACTGCAATATTCCCTAGATGGACCACTGAGAGTCTAATGAGAACAAGTGGAAAGAACAGCCGGGCTCTCCTCGACATACAAATCCCAAAGTGGGTGTACAAGGCTTGTCCGTGTCTCCCTGACCCTCTCCTTCCGTTTCAGCACAATGAAGCTTTTCACAGGCCTCATTCTCTGCTCCTTGGTGCTGGGAGTCCACAGCCGATGGTTTTCCTTCCTTGGTGAGGCTTATGAAGGTAAGGCTGGTGGAGGGGGGTGACACCCATGGGCCTCTGGGATTCACCATGAGCGCTCTTAAGGGTTGGAGCTACTGTCTTAGGCGGTGCTGCCCTATGTGGTAGAATGTGCCAGGTGTTTGGGGAGCTCTTTTTCAGACAGATTGAAAACCACAGGATTTATGTCAATCAGTCACTAGAGAAAGAACAGTCATCATTCCCAGCTGAAATGGAAGTTGAATGGAAGACACAAAATAAGTCTTGAAATGGTACAGCATTTCCCTCAGACCAACTGCATGAAGGAGGATGAAAGCTATCCATCTATTTCCCCTCTCTTCTTCTCTCCCTCCACTCATTCCTCCCTTCCTCCCTCCCTTTCCCTCTTCCTTCCTTCCTTCCTCTCTTCTTCTCTTCCTTCTTACCTTCCACTTCCTAATTGGATAATTCAGGGACCTTCAGCTTAGCTCTTGCTCCTGCTTCCTATACTCAGTGACACTGTCCCTGGTTCAGTCTGTTTCCTACCCTTTTATAGCCTTTTAACTGACAAAAAAACCCGTGTGCGACCGGGGTGGGGAACCTAATAACATATCTCAAGCTTCCAGTGGGAACTCGGCCCTTACATGCACTTCAGGGTGACCAACTCTCCCGCTTTGCCCAGGTCTGAGGACTTTTCCAGGACACTTTCAACGCTAACTGGGGCAGTTCCAGGAAAACAGGTGCAGTTCTGGTTGGGCTGGGGCAGTTGGTCACCTACTTACGTGCAGAATACCTCCGTGAGGGAGGCATCTCCCCCCATCTGAAGGGGAGAAAACCGAGGCTGGGAGCAGCCGAGTCCGTTGCCCAGGGACTAAGTGCCAGTCAGCAGGTGGCAGGACAGAAGTTTGAACCCAGCTGTGCACGAGGCCACAGCTCTTGCTGGGCAGACTTGTCCCAGTGCCACTCCCTCAAGCTGGGGGCTTATCAATCTCAGCTGCATGTTGGATTCACCTGGGGAGCAAGGAAAACTATTGAGCCTGAGACCCACCCCAGAGAGTGTGAGGTGATTGGCCTGGGCTGTGAGGTAGGTCTCATGGGACTTTCAGTACCTCCCCAGCTGATTGGAAGGTGTAACCAGGCTGAGGCGAAGACCCACTGCTCGAGGGCTTGCTTCCTCAGGCAGCCCACATCATCAATACCGTCCACTGGAAAGTTCTCAGGATGCCATTCGCGTGCCTAACAGGCAGGGGAATCAAGTCACATTTAGCGCATTCGCGCAGCAGGAATCCATTTCTTAGGCGTCAGGGCAGAGGTGCTGCATGTCTGCCCCCTTCTCAGAATCTGTCCTCCATGTCACCTCCTCACTCACCCAAATCCCCTGGATCTTATCCTATGCAGCTTCCTTTTATAACAGTGGTTCGGGGCCAAGGGCAATTCTGTGTCCTGGAGATATCTGGCAATGTTTGGAAACACTTCTGGTTGTCACGCTTGGGGAAGAGGTTGCCCTTTAGTGGGTAGAAGTGAGGGATGCTGTTAAACGTGTTACAATACCCAGGACAGCCCTGAACAACCAAGAATTATCTGGCTTAAAATTTCAATAGTATGAAGCCGAGGAATCCTGCCCTATAAGGATAGCTCCCTTCTCTCCTTTAAACATATCACATAGAGCCCTAAGTGAGATGCAGTCCAGAGACAGCATCATAGGGGCCTGACGACCAGGTCCAACACAGCTGTGCCCCTCCCCCCATAACGACTCTCATTCCAGTTACCAGGAGCAGGAAACTAGGCACAAAGAATGCTCTTCTCAATCTATGGCACTCATGGTGCTATAGCCACAGGATGAAACTGAGTCCGTGGAAGTCTTTCATTCCTTGATTCTTCCCTAAGGTGTGTCACAGTTTTCTGTCCACCTGATAATCCTTTCTCTATGTGCTTTCCTCCCAGGGGCTAAAGACATGTGGAGAGCCTACTCTGACATGAGAGAAGCCAATTACAAAAATTCAGACAAGTACTTTCACGCCCGGGGCAACTATGACGCTGCCCAAAGGGGACCTGGGGGCGTCTGGGCTGCTGAAGTGATCAGGTACCAGGGGCCCTGAGGATGCAGGGATGGGTGTGAGAGCCTCGGACAGCCAGGAGGGGCCAAGCCCTGGAGAACTTCCTGTAGGGCTGTGGCCTCTCCTCCTCTCTGTGTAATTTTTTTTTTTTTCGGAATGAGGGCCTCTCACTGTTGTGGCCTCTCCCGTTGCGGAGCACAGGCTCCGGACGCGCAGGCTCAGCAGCCATGGCTTACGGGCCCAGCCGCTCTGCGGCATGTGGGATCTTCCTAGACCGGGGCACGAACCCGTGTCCCCTGCATCGGCAGCCGGAGTCTCAACCACTGCACCACCAGGGAAGCCCTGGCCTCTCCTCCTGTTATTCACCCTCACCCTCTGTGTCCTGTGTGGGGTCTGAGTGGCTGAAGAGCCGAGCAAGGCTGGTGGGACAGACGATTCCCAAGCCTCCCCCATGGGTTCTGTTCACCCAGCATAAGGGGACCCGCAGGGCTGAGGTGGGCTGAGCCCCGGCAGCCTCAGGCTTCATCCCCTCTTTCCTAGCTCCTGTCAGAGTCCTTGATTCCTTGGAAAGAGGAGAGATGGGGAGGGTGGGTTGTTGATCGTCAGCCCTGGAGTAATCCCCTACCTGCCCTCCTCCATTCCAGCGATGCCAGAGAGAATATTCAGAGAGTCACAGACCTTTTTCGGCATGGAGACAGTGGCCACGGAGTGGAGGACTCAAAGGCCGACCAGTTTGCCAATGAATGGGGCCGGAGCGGCAAAGACCCCAATTACTTCAGACCTGCAGGCCTGCCCGACAAGTACTGAGCTGCCTCTCACTCTGCTCAGGAGACGACGGGGCTGTGAGCCCCCAAGGGCAGGGACGCTGAGCTAGTGAGTTCTCTGTCCACAGAAGCCAGCAGATCTAATAAATTCTTAAGAGATTGAATGTTGAAAACCGTGTGTTATTCTTTGATATAAGGACAGCCTGTTTGTTCCCAAGGGGTGATGGCTGGGCACCCACGTGAAGGCCGAGTCTGTGCCTGTGTCTTGGGTGTCGGGGCCACAGCCTCAGCATCAGACAGGACAGACACCCTGCTCCACCCCTTCCCCTAATCAGACCCGCTCCCCTCCAGGCCCCTCTGGTTACAGTGGTGCTCTTTCTAGGCCCTTCTGCATTCAGGCCTCTTCACTCCCTGGCAGTTGTGTCCTGTCAGCTTCTCTGCCCTGGGGTCTAGTGCCCTTAGTTCGTCCTCAGTGGTGTCTGTGTGCGGGCAGGGGACACAGCCTCGGGACGACTGGATCGTGGAATCCTGCTCCAGCAGCTGCACCTTGATCTTCTCTTCATTTCTCAGCAACACCTACAAATCCATCTATGAACCAATTTCTGTCTGTGCCATCCAGAAGTGCCTCCAACGCTGTTTCCCTTCACTCTATATTCCTTGCCTTATGCAAGTGTCCAGGAATAAACATGTCCACAAACGGAGGCATAGGGATAACATCGAGATTAGGTATCAGGAGGTTTTGTATTGCATTGGATATGTATCAGGTCCTTGAGAAGAAGTCCTTTTCCCTCCCTGGACCCTTCCCAACAGAGGAAAGCCAGCAGCATGTTACTCTTTTTCCAGTCATGCCGCATGGCTTGTGGGATCTTAGTTCTCCCCCCAGGGCTTGAACCCAGGCCCACGGCAGTGAGAGCGCCAAGTCTTAACCACTGGACTGCCCCGGAAGTCCCAGCATTTTACTTCTTACTGAGGAAAACAGTGTCTAATAAAAGGGGTTGGGGCCTGTTAGAGCACAGGAATTATGAGTGACTCTATAAATCACAAATTCCTAGATAAACCAATAACCTTCTTCCTTGGATAAAAATTTGGTTTTGGTGTTTGGTTTTCTCAGATTACAGATTCCAAGAAGTAAAATGATCTAACACTTTAAAGAGTGGGGAACAGGGGCTTCTGTGGTGGCACAGTGGTTAAGGATCCACCTGCCAATGCAGGGGACACGGGTTCGAGCCGTAGTCCGGGAAGATCCCACATGCCGCAAAGCAACTAAGCCTGTGCACCACAACTACCGAGCCTGCGCTCTAGAGCCCGCGAGCCACAACTACTGATCCCACATGCCACAACTACAGAAGCCCGCGCGGCTAGAGCCCGTGCTCCGCAGCAAGAGAAGCCACCGCAACGAGAAGCCCACGCACCGCAACGAAGAGTAGCCCCCACTCACCGCAACTAGAGAAAGCCCGCGTGCAGCAACGAAGACCCAATGCAGCCAAAAAAAAAAAAAAAAAACAAAGAATGGTGAATAGACTTCTGTATCCAACTTTTATTTCAAGTAATAAAAAGGCTGAGTATTAAATTTTTCCTATTTACAATAATTTGGAGAACTTGCTTTATACAAACTTTCAAGTCATCCTTTCTCCTACTTTTCCTTTCTTTCCCCTCATTTTGCAAAACTCTATACCTTCAGTACCTGGGATAGAAATCTAATAGTGAACATTCTCATAACAGGAGTCTCCTTACAACCTGGGGTCTGTTGAGACTTTACCACTAGAGCCCTAAACTCAGCAGTGCTTTGAGCCTGTTCTTGCCAGCCAATCTGCCACCACGCTCTCCCTAATCCCAGTTACCCTGCTCCTGCTTTATTTTGTCAGACTCGCTTTTCTGAGACACAGCCTCTACGTACACCTCTGACAGTGCCTTCTGATGGGAACTGTATGAGAAAGTTCTCCTGTGAATAACGACCTTATAGACACAGTTATTCTTCCTCCTTGACAAGGAAATTAAACTTGTCTTTCCCCTACAGAGATCATTTCATCATGAATCGTCTCCCCTTAGGAGTGCTCCTGAATCCCACTTTCAGGGTAGAAGTGTGTGCCGGTTATCAGTTTATTTACTCTGAACTCCACGTCCACCCTTCTTTGCCCCGCTTGTGATACTGGAACTGGTAAACATTTCTCCTGTGCCAGCTGGGCACGGTGTTAACCTCTGTCCTTTCAGGGCGCAGGAGGGACGTTGTAGGACGCAAACACTTCCTGGTTTGTGCTTTCCTTCCGCCCAGCTCCTGTGGTGCTCTTCTCTTGCACAGGACACCCAGTGACACTCACGCCAGGGAGGACAATGTGCTTGTTCCTCACATGGGCAAAACCTTGCAGAGTCCACACAGTCAGTAACAGCTTTCCCAATAAAGCACCACATTGAAAACCCTGAGTTCAATCCACATCACTCTTCACTCTTGCACGTTTTCCTCTTCCTCTTTATAGTCAGACTTGTTGAAAACCTGCCCATCTGCACTTTCTGATTCCTCGCTTCTGACTCACACGTGAACCCACACCAGCCTGTCCTCTGTCCCCACCACTCAGCAAAAGAGCTCTGGTCACCACTGACCTCCATGCTGCCAAAACAATGGACATGTTTCTCTCCTCTGAGCCATGCTCAGCACAGTTGTCCTCTCCCTCCTTCCTGGAAGGTTCTCTCTTGGCTTCATAGTACCACACTCTCCTTTTGCTTCCCTTCAGTTTTCCTTTATCTCCTTAGCTGGGTCTTTTCATCTCCCCAAACTCTAAGTGTCCCTCAGACTTGGTTCTGGGCTCGCACTTTTTATTTCTCTGTATTCTCCCCAACAAGCGCAGCAAATAGTATCTACATGCTGACGGCTCTGAAACTTATATCTCCCCCTCCGAACCTGGTTTCCAACCTCCATGCTTGTTTATCTGATTGCCCTCCTGAAACCTCTGATTGGATGGCTTCCAGAGATCTCACACTCTGCTTGTCCAAAGGAAACGCGCATCTCCGTCCAGAACTCTTCACCCCCAGGCCACTCCGATTCAGCAAACGACACGACTCTTCCCTCTGTGGCTCACCCCAGATATTGGGAAATGTGCTTGATGCTTCCCTTGCCTTTACCTCCACATCCAATCCACTAGCAAGCCCTGTGATTCTACTTCCAAAATTCATCTCTAGCCCATCAGCTTGGTCTCCCGTGCACCTCCACGCTCCTGGCCACACCTGTTCTCACCTGGGTTCCTGCAACAGCTGTCTCAGTAGTCTCCCCATCTTCATGGCTTCCGCCTCTGCTTAAGTGTGACTGTATAGTTTATCATCTAAACCAAGTCACTTTCCATTGTGAAAGGGACATTATTGATAATTATACCTGGATGACAGGAATAAACTGGAACTCTTCTGGGCAAAATAGGCCTGTCTGTCTAGCATTCAGACTGATCTTTGCAAACCATAATCTGATCATGTGTCCCGTCTGCTTAAAACCCTTTAGCAGATCTGGTCCCTGGTCACCTTCCAGCATCATCTCATGCCACACCCTCCCAGCTCACTGCTCTCCAGCCACACTGTTCTTCCCTCAGTCCTACCAACAAGTCAAGCTCTAATTTACCAGGGTGTCTACACATGATATTGCCTTTGCCTAGAACACGCTTCCCACCTCTCCTTCACATGGGTGCTTCCTTTTTTCCTGTGACTCTCACTTGAAATCTCTCTTCGGAAAGGCCTTCTCTGACTACTCTGAGTGACCTACCATGACTATTCTTTCTTTCTTAGCAATTATCAATATGTGGGATGATTTTATTCATTTCTCGGTTTACTTTTTCTGTTACTTGGGTGGTTTGTTGGTTTTGATTGTTTTCTTGGTCTGTCTTCCACCCTAGATTGTAACAATTTCTGTCTCATTTATCTAGCACCAAGAAAGGTATCTGGCACATAACAGGACTTCAACAAACACTTATTGAACACATGAACGATTGAGAGAATTTATTTTTTAACTTACTAGTAAGAAGGGAATTTTTGCAAGGTAAGAGAAATGCATTGCCTTTCTTATAAAATGTATTTCCATTATACACAGATAGCACATTTTCTTTATCTATTTATCCATTGATGGACATTTAAGTACTTAGGTTTCTTCCATATATTGGCTGTTGTAAATAATGCTGCAGTTAACATAGAGGTGCATGTATCTTCTAAAAAAATTTTTTAATTGAGGTACAGTTGATGTATATTATGTAAGTTTCAGGTGTACAACACAGTGATTCACAATTTTTAAAGGTTATACTGCATTTATAGTTATTATAAAGTATTAGCTATTATTCCCTGTGCATCCTTGTAGTTTTATACATAGTAGTTTATACTTCTCAATCCCTTACCCCTATCATGCCCTTCCCTCTCTCTACTAGTAACCACTAATTTGTTCTCTATATCGTGAGTCTGTTGGGTTTTTTATTGTTGTTGTTATATTCAAGTTTGTTTTATTTTTTAGATTCCACATGTAAGTATGTAAAAGTTCTCATCACAAGAAAAAAATTTCATCACTGTGTATGGTAACTGATGTTAATTAAACTTATTGGGGTGATCATTTCACAATATGTACCAGTATCAAAACATTATGTTGTATAACTGAAACTAATGTAATGTATTAATTATATCTCAATTAAAATAATAATAATAAAGGCCATTCTAATCAGCACCCAGAATCACTGGAAGAGAGGGACCAGAGAGCCTGAGCTTGTGTTTGATCCAGCTGGAGTCAAGTTCCCAGGCACAGAAAGTTTATTTAAGCCTAAATAAACTGAGAACAGAACAAGCTGTGAGACTGTCACCTGGGATCCTCCCAGAAATGCAAAACCTCAAGTTCTACCTCAGATCTACTATGGCAGCCAGGACCAGTTACATAATGTGTGGTACCAGTACGAAATAAAAATGTGCGGACCTTGTTCAGAAATTATTAAAAATTCTAAAATGGTGAAAGTAGGGCATTAACCAAGCACTGGGCCGTGCTAAGCATGGGGCTCTGCACAGCTGCACAAGCCTGATGCCACAAAGATGGGCAGTTTCCTAGGAAAAGCTACACAGACAGCCAGGGGATTAAAAACTCTGATACAAAGTCACTAAACCCAGGCTTTGCCTATTAGTATCAGATAAAATCATGCTTAGATTGCTAGAAGAATATATCAACTTGAATATTCAGATTGATTCAGAGTTGTCCATCTGGAATAATGTATTATTACCTGGGGAAGATGGGAAAACCACAATCTGGGAAAACATTCTCTGTATTTAGGACACGGCGGTGCCAGTTAGTATTTTTCTGAACCCTCTGGGAAGAAATGCCAAGCAGGAATTTTCCAGGCCTCTCTTGTGGTTTGTATTTGATCCACTAAACCAGGGTTGACTGGAAACTCCAGGCTGGTCAACTCTGCAAGGCAGCATTCTGTCGTAATTCTGTACTGTTTCTCAAGAAGTTTCATGGTATCCAGATTTCTTCTAAATGAAGGGAAGGGAAAAGCTGGGTTTTGCTCTGACCTTACTCTAAAGTTACTGTTCCTGGTGCAAGGGATGATTTCAGCCCCTTGTTGTGCCCCAAAATGGTTAAGATGGTAAATTTTATGGTATCTGTAGTTTACAATTAAAAAAACGAACTTGACATGTGGAACCTGAAGAAACAGAACCCTGGTGGAATTTCAGCAGGTGGGCCCTGGGGCAAAGGGCAGCTCAGGGTTGATTGAGCAGGGGCACAATCGGAGGGCAAGTGCAGAGCGTGTCCAAGAACAGAGAGCCCAGGATGAGTGACAAACTTGGGCTCTGAAACTGAAAACAAGAGTCCGGGAACAAGTCACAGAGGGCCTTGTTGACAAAATTTTAATCAGTAGTCAATCTAAGAAAGAAATAGAGAATTTTATTCCAGCCAATATGAAGATTATAACTCAGGAGACAGTCTTTCAGAAAGCTCTGAGGGGGAGGCTTCTGGGAAGATGGTGGAAGAGTAAGACGCGGAGATCACCTTCCTCCCCACAGATACACCAGAAATACATCTACACGTGGAACAACTCCTACAGAACACCTACTGAACGCTGGCAGAAGACCTCACACCTCCCAAAAGGCAAGAAACTCCCCACGTACCTGGGTAGCGCGAAAGAAAAAAGAATAAACAGACAAAAAATAAGGACGGGACCTGCACCAGTGGGAGGGAGCCGTGAAGGAGGGAAGGTTTCCACACACTAGGAAGCCCCTTCGCGGGCGGAGACTGCGGGTGGCAGAGGGGGAAAGCTTCAGAGCCGCGGGGGAGAGCGCAGCCACAGGGGTGCGGAGAGCAAAGCGGAGAGATTCCCGCACAGAGGATCGGTGCCGACCGGCACTCACCAGCCCGAGAGGCTTGTCTGCTCACCCGCCGGGGCGGGCGGGGCTGGGAGTTAAGGCTCGGGCTTCAGTCGGATCCCAAGGAGAGGACTGGGGTTGGCGGCGTGAACACTGCCTGCCAGGGGATTAGTGCGCCACGGCTAGTCGGGAGGGAGTCCGGGGAAAAGTCTGGACCTGCCGAAGAGGCAAGAGACATTTTCTTACCGCTTTGTTTCCTGGTGCGCAAGTAGAGAGCGGATTAAGAGCGCTGCTTAGGGCTTCCCTGGTGGCGCAGTGGTTGGGAGTCCGCCTGCCGATGCAGGGGTGACGGGTTCGTGCCCCGTTCCGGGAAGATTCCACATGTCGCGGAGCGGCTAGGCCCATGAGCCATGGCCGCTAGGCCTGCGCGTCCGGAGCCTGTGCTCCGCAACGGGGAGGCCACAACACTGAGAGGCCCGCGTACCGCAAAAAAATAAAAATAAAAAAAGAGCGTTGCTTAAGGGAGCTCCAGAGACAGGCGCGAGCCGCGGCTGAAAGCGCGGACCCCAGAGACGGGCATGAGACGCTAAGGCTGCTGCTGCCGCCACCAAGAAGCCTGTGTGCGAGCACAGGTCACTATCCACAACCCCTTCCGGGGAGCCTGTGCAGCCCGCCACTGCCAGGGTCCCGGGATCCAGGGGCAACTCCTCCGGGAGAACGCACGGCGCGCCTCAGGCTGCAGCAACGGTGCGCCTCAGGCTGCAGCAACGTAACGCCGATCTTTTAACCCCGTCCTGTCTGAGCGAAGAACAGATCCTTTAACCCCGTCCTGTCTGAGCAAAGAACAGACGCCCTCCGGCGACCTACACGCAGAGGCGGGGCCAAATCCAAAGCTGAGCCCCTGGGAGCTGTGAGAACAAAGAAGAGAAAGGGATATCTTTCCCAGCAGCCTCAGAAGCAGCGGATTAAAGCTCTACAATCAATTTGATGTACCTGCATCTGTGGAACACATGAATAGACAACAACTCATCCCAAATTAAGGAGGTGGACTTGAGAGCAAGATTTATGATTTTTTCCCCTTTTCCTCTTTTTGTGAGTGTGTATGTGTATGCTTCTGTGTGAGATTTTGTCTGTATAGCTTTGCTTCCACAGTTTGTCCTAGGGTTCTATCCGTCCGTTTTCTTGTTGTTTTTTTAAGTTTTTTCTTTTTTTCTCTTAATAATTATTTTTTTATTTTAATAACTTTATTATATTTTATCTTACTTTATTTTATTTTATCTCCTTTCTTTTTTTCCTTCCTTTCCTCCTTCCTTCCTTCCTCCCTCCCTCCCTCCTTTCTTTCTTTCTTTCTCTCTTTCTACTTCTACTAATTCTTTCTACTTTTTCTCCCTTTTATTCTGAGCCGTGTGGATGAAAGGCTCTTGGTGCAGCAGCCAGGAGTCACTGCTGTGCCTCTGAGGAGGGAGAGCCAACTTCAGGACACAGGTCCACAAGAGACCTCCCAGCTCCACATAATATCAAACGGTGAAAATCTCCCAGAGATCTCCATCTCAACACCAGCACCCAGCTTCACTCAACGACCAGCAAGCTACAGTGCTGGACATCCTATGCCAAACAACTAGCAAGACAGGAACACAACCCCACCCATTAGGAGAGAGGCTGCCTAAAATCATAACAAGTCCACAGACACCCCAAAATACACCACCAGACGTGGACCTGCCCACCAGAAAGACAAGATCCAGCCTCATCCACCAGAACACAGGCACTAGTCCCCTCCACCAGGAAGCCTACACAACCCACTGATCCAACCTTAGCCACTGGGGACAGACACCAAAAACAATGGGAACTACGAACCTGCAGCCTGCAAAAAGGAGACCCCAAACACAGTAAAATAAGCAAAATGAGAAGACAGAAAAACACACAGCAGATGAAGGAGCAAGATAAAAATCCACCAGACCTAACAAATGAAGAGGAAATAGGCAGTCTACCTGAAAAAGAATTCAGAATAATGATAGTAAAGATCATCCAAAATCTTGGAAATAGAATAGACAAAATGCAAGAAACATTTAACAAGGACCTAGAAGAACTAAAGATGAAACAAACAATGATGAACAACACAATAAATGAAATTAAAAATACTCTAGATGGGATCAATAGCAGAATAACTGAGGCAGAAGAACAGATAAGTGACCTGGAAGATAAAATAGTGGAAATAACTACTGCAGAGCAGAATAAAGAAAAAAGAATGAAAAGAACTGAGGACAGTCTCAGAGACCTCTGGGACAACATCAAACGCACCAACATTCGAATTATAGGGGTCCCAGAAGAAGAAGAGAAAAAGAAAGGGACTGAGAAAATATTTGAAGAGATTATAGTTGACAACTTTCCTAATATGGGAAAGGAAATAGTTAATCAAGTCCAGGAAGCACAGAGAGTTCCATACAGGATAAATCCAAGGAGAAATACGCCAAGACACATATTAATCAAACTGTCAAAAATTAAATACAAAGAAAGCATATTAAAAGCAGCAAGGGGAAAACAACAAATAACACACAAGGGAATCCCCATAAGGTTAACAGCTGATCTCTCAGCAGAAACTCTGCAAGCCAGAAGGGACTGGCAGGACATATTTAAAGTGATGAAGGAGAAAAACCTGCAACCAAGATTACTCTACCCAGCAAGGATCTCATTCAGATTTGATGGAGAAATTAAAACCTTTACAGACAAGCAAAAGCTGAGAGAGTTCAGCACCACCAAACCAGCTCTACAACAACTGCTAAAGGAAATTCTCTAGGCAAGAAACACAAGAGAAGGAAAAGACCTACAATAACGAACCCAAAACAATTAAGAAAATGGGAATAGGAACATAAATATCGATAATTACCTTAAGTGTAAATGGATTAAATGCTCCCACCAAAACACACAGACTGGCTGAATGGATACAAAAACAAGACCCATATATTTGCTGTCTACAAGAGACCCACTTCAGACCTAGAGACACATACAGACTGAAAGTGAGGGGATGGAAAAAGATATTTCATGCAAATGGAAACCAAAAGAAAGCTGGAGTAGCAATTCTCATATCACACAAAATAGACTTTAAAATAAAGACTATTACAAGAGACAAAGAAGGACACTACATAATGATCAAGGGATCCATCCAAGAAGAAGATATAACAATTGTAAATATTTATGCACCCAACATAGGAGCACCTCAATACATAAGGCAAATACTAACAGCCATAAAAGGGGAAATAAACAGTAACACATTCATAGTAGGGGACTTTAACACCCCACTTTCACCAATGGACAGATCATCCAAAATGAAAATAAATAAGGAGACACAAGCTTTAAATGATACATTAAACAAGATGGACTTAATTGATATTTATAGGACATTCCATCCAAAAACAACAGAATACACATTTTTCTCTAGTGCTCATGGAACATTCTCCAGGATAGATCATATCTTAGGTCACAAATCTAGCCTTGGTAAGTTTAAGAAAATTGATATTGTATCAAGTATTTTTTTCCGACCACAATGCTATGAGACTAGATATCAATTACAGGAAAAGATCTGTAAAAAATACAAGCACATGGAGGCTAAACAATACACTACTTAATAACGAACTGATCACTGAAGAAATCAAAGAGGAAATTAAAAAATACCTAGAAACAAATGACAATGGAGACACAACGACCCAAAATCTGTGGGATGCAGCAAAAGCAGTTCTAAGAGGGAAGTTTATAGCAATACAATCCTACCTTAAGAAACAGGAAACACCTTGAATAAACAACCTAACCTTGCACCTAAAGCAATTAGAGAAAGAAGAACAGAAAAACCCCAGAGTTAGCAGAAGGAAAGAAATCATAAAAATCAGATCAGAAATAAATGAAAAAGAAATGAAGGAAATGATAGCAAAGATCAATAAAACTAAAAGCTGGTTCTTTGAGAAGATAAACAAAACTGATAAACCATTAGCCAGACTCATCAAGAAAAAAAGGGAGAAGACTCAAATCAATAGAATTAGAAATGAAAAAGGAGAAGTAACAACTGACACTGCAGAAATACAAAAGATCATGAGAGATCACTACAAGCAACTCTATGCCAATAAAATGGACAACCTGGAAGAAATGGACAAATTCTTAGAAATGCACAACCTGCCAAGACTGAATCAGGAAGAAATAGAAAATATGAACAGACCAATCACAAGTACTGAAATTAAAACTGTGATTCAAAATCTTCCAACAAACAAAAGCCCAGGACCAGATGGCTTTACAGGCAAATTCTATCAAACATTTAGAGAAGAGTTAACAGCTATCCTTCTCAAACTCTTCCAAAATATAGCAGAGGGAGGAACACTCCCAAACTCATTCTACGAGGCTACCATCACCCTGATACCAAAACCAGACAAGGATGTCACAAAGAAAGAAAACTACAGGCCAATATCACTGATGAACATAGATGCAAAAATCCTCAACAAAATACTAGCAAACAGAATCCAACAGCACTTTAAGAATATCATACACCATGATCAAGTGGGGTTTATTCCAGGAATGCAAGAATTCTTCAATATACGCAAATCAATCAACGTAATACACCATATTAACAAATTGAAGGAGAAAAACCATATGATCATCTCAATAGATGCAGAGAAAGCTTTCGACAAAATTCAACACCCATTTATGATAAAAACCCTGCAGAAAGTAGGCATAGAGGGAACTTTCCTCAACATAATAAAGGCCATATATGACAAACCCACAGCCAACATTGTCCTCAATGGTGAAAAACTGAAAGCATTTCCACTAAGATCAGGAAAAAGACAAGGTTGCCCCCTCTCACCACTCTTATGCAACATAGTTTTGGAAGTTATAGCCACAGCAATCAGAGAAGAAAAGGAAATAAAAGGTATCCAAATCGGAAAAGAAGAAGTAAAGCTGTCACTGTTTGCAGATGACATGATACTATACATAGAGAATCCTAAAGATGCTACCAGAAAACTACTAGAGCTAATCAATGAATTTGGTAAAGTAGCAGGATACAAAATTAATGCACAGAAATCTCTGGCACTCTTATACACTAATGATGAAAAATCTGAAAGTGAAATCAAGAAAACACTCCCATTTACCATGGCAACAAAAAGAGTAAAATATCTAGGAATAAACCTACCTAAGGAGACAGAAGACCTGTATGCAGAAAATTATAAGACACTGATGAAAGAAATTAAAGATGATACAAATAGATGGAGAGATATACCATGTTCTTGGATTGGAAGAAACATTGTGAAAATGACTCTACTACCCAAAGCAATCTACAGATTCAATGCAATCCCTATCAAACTACCACTGGCATTTTTCACAGAACTCGAACAAAAACTTTCACAGTTTGTATGGAAACACAAAAGACCCCGAATAGCCAAAGCAATCTTGAGAACGAAAAACGGAGCTGGAGGAATCAGGCTCCCTGACTTCAGACTATACTATAAAGCTACAGTAATCATGACAGTATGGTACTGGCACCAAAACAGAAATATAGATCAATGTAACAGGATAGAAAGCCCAGAGATAAACCCTCGCACATACGGTCACCTTATCTTTGATAAAGGAGGCAGGAATGTACAGTGGAGAAAGGACAGCCTCTTCAATAAGTGGTGCTGTGAAAACTGGACAGGTACATGTAAAAGTATGAGATTAGAACACTTCCTAACACCATACACAAAAATAAGCTCAAAATGGATTAAAGACCTAAATGTAAGGCCAGAAACTATCAAACTCTTAGAGGAAAACATAGGCAGAACACTCTATGGCATAAATCACAGCAAGATCCTTTTTGACCCACCTCCTAGAGAAATGGAAATAAAACCAAAAATAAACAAATGGGTCCTAATGAAACTTCAAAGCTTTTGCACAGCAAAGGAAACTGTAAACAAGACCAAAAGACAACCCTCAGAATGGGAGAAAATATTTGCAAATGAAGCAACTGACAAAGGATTAATCTCCAAAATTTATAAGCAGCTCATGCAGCTCAATAACAAAAAACCGAACAACCCAATCCAAAAATGGGCAGAAGACCTAAATAGACATTTCTCCAAAGAAGATATACAGACTGCCAACAAACACATGAAAGAATGCTCAACATCATTAATCACTAGAGAAATGCAAATCAAAACTACAATGAGATATCATCTCACACTGGTCAGAATGGCCATCATCAAAAAATCTAGAAACAATAAATGCTGGAGAGGGTGTGGAGAAAAGGGAACCCTCTTGCACTGCTGGTGGGAATGTAAATTGATACAGCCACTGTGGAGAACAGTATGGAGGCTCCTTAAAAAACTACAAATAGAACTACCATATGATCCAGCAATCCCACTACTGGGCATATACCCTGAGAAAACCATAATTCAAAAAGAGTCATGTACCAAAATGTTCATTGCAGCTCTATTTACAATAGCCAGGAGATGGAAACAACCCGTGTCCATCATCAGATGAATGGATAAAGAAGATGTGACACATATATACAATGGAATATTACTCAGCCATAAAAAGAAACGAAATTGATCTATTTGTAATGAGATGGATAGACCTAGAGTCTGTCATACAGAGTGAAGTAAGTCAGAAAGAGAAAGACAAACACCGTATGCTAACACATATATATGGAATTTGAGGGAAAAAAATGTCATTAAGAACCTAGGGGTAAGACAGGAATAAAGACACAGACCTACTAGAGAATGGACTTGAGGATATGGGAAGGGGGAAGGGTAAGCTGTGACAAAGTGAGAGAGAGGCATGGACATATATACACTACCAAACGTAAGGTAGAGCTAGTGGGAAGCAGCCTCATAGCAGAGGGAGATCAGCTCGGTGCTTTGTGACCACCTGGAGGGGTGGGATAGGGAGGGTGGGAGGGAGGGAGACGCAAGAGGGAAGAGATATGGGAACATATGTATAACTGATTCACTTTGTTGTAAAGCAGAAACTAACACACCATTGTAAAGCAATTATACCCCAATAAAGATGTTAAAAAAAAAAAAGATGTGAAAAAAGAAAAAAAATGTAAAAAAAAAAAAAAAAAAGCTCTGAGGGGAATTCCCTGGTTGTCCAGTGGTTAGGACTCTGCTCTTTCACAGCCAAGGACGCGGGTTCGATCCCTGGTCAGGGAACTAAGATCCTGCAAGCCGTTCCACCCATTAGAGGTCAAAGCAGTTATATAAGTTTTTGAGGCAAAGGGTTATACATCAAAGTGACATATTGACTATGTAGTCCAACAGGCAAGCAGTGGGTCATTGTGACTCCTTACAGGATTAAAAGGAAACGTTAATTCCTAAAGAGTTACCTTGCTGGGGGCTTCCCTGGGGGCTTCCCTGGTGGCACAGTGGTTGAGAGTCTGCCTGCCGACGCAGGGGACGCGGGTTCGTGCCCTGGTCCAGGAAGATCCCACATGCCACGGAGCGGCTGGGCCCGTGAGCCATGGCCGCTGAGCCTGAGCGTCCGGAGCCTGTGCTCCGCAACGGGAGAGGTCACAACAGTGAGAGGCCCGCGTACCACACACAAAAAATAAATAAATAAAAATAATTAAAAAAAAAAAGTTACCTTGCTGATGCCAGGAGGAAATTGCTTTTTTTTTCTTCTTGGCAAGTAGGCATTCCTGTGTCTTTTAAGGGAACCTAGTTAATGTGTAGTACAGATGCACAATGTATACTAAAGGGGAGGGGATAGTGGTTCAAAAAGCAGAGAACATTTTACGTGAGATTTTGTTCTTGTCCTGCCTTAAAATAATTTTGTTTCATCAGTTTAAATGTCAATCTCAAGGATTTGGGCTTTATTTTGAAAGCAGAGGAGAGCCACCGAAAGTTTCTGATTGGGAAGTGGCTTAAGGCTATGCCTCCGAGGACAAGGATTCTGACAATATATCTCCAATTAACTTCCCTTGAGACCCAGGGAATCACTCTTTCTCAGGGGCCTAGGTTTATCTACATACTAGGATAACTCTACATCTAAATTTAGGAATAACGTGGGGGTAGGAGACAAGCTGAAGGAGGTTAAATTAGTCCTTAGATCTACAAGTTCCAGGTCTGGGGCAGGATCCCAGCGTCTGTATTTTTAACGAGCTCCTGTGATGATTCTGATGCATGGCAAGTTCGTGAATCACCTGACTGGGTGGTACCTAATGCTGGTTCCATTGTGATGTGCTGAGACTCAGTGGTGGTGGGGAAGGCAGTCTTTAGAAGTGTTAACGAGAAAACCACAGGCCCCAAATGGTGCCACTTGTGCTCCCGCGATACCAAGCCTAGACTTAATACTTGACTTAGTTGCAGTTTCAACCCTCCCCAGAAATGTAATCTTAACCAGTGGAATTTTCTGGTCAGCACCGAAGAGGTAATCTGCATGTGGGCCCTCTCCATCCACGCCCCACCCCCAGAAGAGGTAACATGCATGATAAAAGTTTTGATGATCCCTTTCCCCCCAAAAGAAGATACCCTGACCTAGAAATAATCTTTTTTCTTTTGTCTTGTCCCACCCTTCTTCCTATAAAAGCTCTCCGTTTCGTACACCCACTCAGAGCACTCTTCTAGTTGCTAGGTGTGATGCTGTTTGATTCATGAGTTGTTGAATAAAGCCAACTAGACCTTCAAATGTACTGTTGAATTTTGTTTTTTTAACAGAAGTGAAGAAAGTTCCCGTAAGACTGATGTAATTGTCTTGGCAAGAAGTAATGAGAATGTGGGATGGTGGCAATAGAGAATGGAAAAATAAATGACTAACGGAAGACACCACCAATGTAGAATTGAGGGAATTTACCTAGTAATTGGAAGTGAGGGTTGAGGAAGGGGGCAAGGATGACGACAAGGTTTTGAGCCTTGGTCAGGGCAGTGACAAATTAAATACATGCAAGGAAATTATTTCAATTTTGGTCTTCCCACCGTCTTTTATTCATGAAAACCAGTGTACACGGGTCTGATCACTACTGGGTGAAACGATATTCCAAATCTTTCAAACGACAACTAATATTTATTACCCAGACACTATGCCACAGGCAGCATGCTCTGCATTTTAGTCTCATTTAATTGTCACCATGACGTAGCTCTGGTTCACATTCATTACCTCATTTAATCCTCAAACTACCCCCAAGGGGACTGCTGCTATTATCCATATTTGACAGATGAGGAAGCTGAAACTTGGAGAAACAAAGGAACTCACCTAAGGTCATCTAGATAAAGAGCAGACATTCAAAGCCAGTCTGCCTCAGAACCTGCCAACTAAAATTTGGCATTGCCATCTACCTCTACGAGGATTGAATCATGAACCACTGTGGCTGCTGACCTTCAACACCCCCTGAAAGGAGGTCAGGGTGGAGATCAGGAATGCGGCACTCTGTGATCTGGGAAAAACTGGCAAAACAGGTCTTCACATAGTTAGATATTTTCAGGAGAAGATCTTATGAGCTCCAATTCTTGCATCTACTCACATCTAGAAAAGAACTAAAATTATTAACTGTGACATCTGCTCCTCCTGACTAGCAGCAAGCCTCTGTCCAACTGCATGCTTGACTGCACGCACCACCCCCCTTCACTATAATCATTTACAGCACTGACCTTCCCCCAACCTCTTTGGAGCAGTTTCTCAGAGCTATCTGAAATGCAGTCTCCGGGCAGTAGTCCTCATTTTGCCCCAAATAAAACTTAACTCATGGGCTTCCCTGGCGGCGCAGTGGTTGAGAGTCCACCTACCAATGCAGGAGACACGGGTTCGTGCCCCGGTCTGGGAAGATCCCACATGCTGCGGAGTGGCTGGGCCAGTGAGCCATGGCCGCTGAGCCTGCGCGTCCGGAGCCTGTGCTCCGCAACGGGAGAGGCCACAACAGTGAGAGGCCCGCGTACCGCAAAAAAACAAACAAAAAAACCTCGCAATTCTCACATTGTGCTTCTTTTTTTTCAGTCGACAAACCCAAGCCCTCCGCCATTATGATACCCTGAAGCCCTGTTAAACACCAGTCAAGTCTGGATGCAAAAATAAAAGTGAGGCAACCATGAATCAATCTATCATTTTTAGGCAAGTGAAAGATTACAAGTTGTATTTGAAAACACCACCTAATATCCAAGTAGACTGTTCAAATTTAAATGTTTAACTGAATGGGATTTTTGTTTGTTTTCCTTAGAAAATAAATTCAGATGATGTGGGGTTTCGGGGGGGGGGGTTGTTTTAATGCTAGAAAATTCTGTTACCCTTTCGGTAAATGAGGATTGCTGTAACGTGCCCTAGAACGATCTGTCGGGAAATGATTGCACAATTGTGCCAGTTCAAGGTGTCTCCTCCTCCTGAGATTTCCTCCACACACTCTTTTGGACAGTCACTGTGTAATGACAAAAGCTGAAAGTGACAGGAGGGCTCTCACCCTTTACCTTATAGACTCACAGTCAACTTAATCCAATACAGCCACAATCTAGCTGAACTAGTGGGAAGGTGTGATATTGTGATAAGAAATTTATATTTGGTCTTCATCTCCTTTCCTGGCACAAAGTTCCTAAAACCCTTGGAATTTCCAAGGTGATGAGAGGGAGAAAAGTGTCTTTCATTATGTTAATGAGGTGAGTTTTGGACCACACCTAAGGATGGGGGCTGGCTGCCAGTGGAGCCAACCATGTGATTAGAGGGTTGGAACTTTCAGTCCCACTCTTGACACTGGCCATTGGCAATTGAACTCAACGTCCAGCCTATCTCCACTCTCAATGCTGCCGCTGCTTTATCTAGAGCTTCCAGTTGGTAAACGTGGAGATTGGTCTAGAGTGGCACTAGGAGAGGGCATGGAAGCTCCTTGCCCCTTCATACCTTACCCTTCCAGCCAGCTGTTCCTGAGCCTTTTATAATAAACTGATAATCTAAGTAAGTAAAATGTTTCTCTGAGTTCTGTGAGCCACTCTAGCAAATTAATTGAACCCAAGGAGCGGGTCACGGGAACCTCTGATTTATAGCCAGTTGGTCAGAAGTACAGGCATACCTTGGAGATATTGTGGGTTCGGTCCCCAGACCACAGCAATAAAGCGAGTCACATGAATTTTTTGGTTTCCCAGTGCATATAAAAGTTATGTTTACACTATACTATAGTCTATGAAGCGTGCAATAGCATTGTCTTAAAAAAATGTATATACCTTAATTTAAAACTGCTTTATTGCTAAAAAAAATGCTAAGCATCTTCTGAGCCTTCAGCAAATTGCAATCTTGCTGCTGGTGGAGGGTCCTGCCTCCATGTTGATGGCAGCTCACTGATCAGCGTGGTGTTTGATGAAGTTGGGGCGCTGTGGCAATTTCTTAAAATAAGACAACAATGAAGTTTGGCAGATCACCGACTCTTCCTTCTCTTCCTTTCACAAATGATTTCTCTGTAGCAGGCAATACTGTTTGATAGCATTTTACTCACAGTAGAACTTCTTTCAAAATTAGAGTCATTTTTCTCTCAACCCTGCCACTGCTTTATTAACTAAGTTTATGTAATATTTTACATCATTTGTTTTCATTTCAACAATCTTCACAGCAATCTTCACCAGTAGATTCCACCTCAAAAACCACTTCCTTTGCTCACCCATAAGAAGCAACTCCTCATCCGTTAAAGTTTTACCATGAGACTGCAGCAATTCAGTCATATCTTCAAGCTCCACTTCTAATTCTAGTTCTCTTGCTATTTCCACACGTGCAATTACTTCCTCCACTGAAGTCCTGAACCCCTCAAAGTCATCCATGAGGGTTAGAATCAACTTCTTCCAAACTTCTATTAATGTTAATATGTTGACCTCTTCCCACGAATCATGAATGTTCTTAATGGCATCTAGAATGGTGAATCCTTTCCAGAAGGTTTCCAATTTACTTTGCCCAAATCATCAGAGGAATCATTATCTATGGTAGCTATAGTATTACAAAATGTATTTCTTATAAAATAAGACTTGAAAAAAAAAATAAGACTTGATAGTTGAAATTACTCCTTGATCCATGGGCTGCAGAGTGAATGTTGTATTAGCAGGCATGTAAACAACATTAAACTTGATGTACAACTCCATCAGAGCTCTTGGGCAACCAGGTGCATTGTCAGTGAGCAGTAATATTTTGAAAGGAATCTCTTTTTCTGAGTGGTAGGTCTCAGCAGGGAGCTTAAAATATTCATTAAACCATGTTGTAAACACTTGTGCTGTCATCCAGGCTTTGTTGTTCCATTTATAGAGCACAGGAAGAGTAAACTTAGCATAATTCTTAAGGGCCCTAGGATTTTCACCATGGTAGATAAGCATTGGCTTCAACTGAAAGTCACTACCTGCATTAGCCCCTAACAGGAGAGGAAGCCTGTCCTTTGAAGCTTTGAAGCCAGGCATTGACTTCTCCTCTCTAGCTATGAAAAGTACTAGATGGCCTCCTTTTCCAATATAAGGCCGTTTTGTCTACACTGAAAATCTGTTGTTTAGTGTAGCCACCTTCATTAATGATCTTAGCTAGATCTTCTGGATAACTTGCTGCAGCTTCTACATCAGCACCTGCTGCTTCACTTTTATGTTATGATGACAGCTTCTTTCCTTAAACCTCATGAACCAACCTCTGCCAGCTTCAAACTTTTCTTCTGTAGCTTCCTCACCTCTCTCAGCCTTCACAGGATTGAAGAGTTAGGGCCTTGCTCTGGATTAGGCTCTGGCTTACGGGAATGTTGCGACTGGTTTGATCTTCTATCCAGACTACTAAAACTTTCTCCATATCAGCAATAAGGCTCTTTCACTTTTTTCTCATTCTTGTATTCACTGGAGTAGCACTTTCAATTCCTTTCATGTACTTTTCGTTTACATTCACAATTTGGCTATTTGATGCAAGAGGCCTACCTTTCAGCCTATCTCAGCTTTCAACATGCCTTTCTCACTTAGCTTAATCATTTCTAGCTTTTGATTTAAAGTGAGAGATGTGTAACTCTTCCTTGCACTTGAATACTTAAGAGGCCATTATAGGGTTACTAATTGGCTTAATTCCAATATTGCTGTGTGTCAGGGAATAGGGAAGCCTGAGGAGAGGGAGAGAGATGGGGAACGGCCAGTTGGAGCAGTCACAACACACATTTCTCGATTAAGTTCACCATCATACATGGGTGCAGTGGTGCCACAAAACAAATACAATAGTAACATCAAAGATCACTGATCACAGATCACCCTGACAAATAATGAGAGTGAAAAAGACTGAAGTATTCCAAGAATCAGGGAAATGTGACAGAGACACAAAGTAAGGAAATGCTGTTGGAAAAATTGTACTGATAGACTTACTGAACACAGGGTTGCCACAAACTTTCAATTTGTTAAAGAAAACAAAAAAGAAAGAAAAAAAAACAGTATCTGTGAAGCACAATAAAGCAAAGTACAATAAAAAGAGGTACGCCTGAAAAAAAAAAAAGAGGTACGCCTGTATGGTTAACAACCTGGATTTGTGACTGGCATCTTAAGTGGGGGCGGTTTTGTGGTTCTGAGCCCCTAACCTGTGAAATCGGATGCTATCTCCAGGGAGATACGTTCAATTGAGTTGAGTTGTAGGACACCCAGCTGGTGTTGGAGAATTGCTTGGCGTGGGGAGACACCCCCCACACACACTCTGCCACACACTGGTGACCAAAATTGTTAGGTTTTCCACACTTCCCAAAATGCTAAGAAGCTTTGTGAAGCCTCCCTTCTCTGATCATCTCTTCAACTAATCTGGTTATGTCATATCCAAATGTCACATGGAAGTATGACAGCAATTTGTGTCTATAGTTCTCTGGCTGTGTTATAAATGAAAGAAAGAAGTGAATCATTCAATGTACCCAACACTTTGCTTATTCCACACCGAGTTTACACCACACCTTCCTGCAAATTGCTCACTATAAAACCTCATGTCTACATTCCATTTAAATAATTTTTAAATTAGATTTTACATTTATTATTAATATAACATGCTGTGTAAGTATACAGGAGCCTGAAAATGGCAATCTAGTACTTGGCTTAAATAATACAAGCACTTGCTGTGATCTTTATCAGTACTCAGCCTTCCTTTATTATGGCTTTTAAAAAACAAATTTTAAAAGTGCATGACTCCTTTAGGCTACTGTTTAGGAAAGACTGGAGTAAAACATTTCCAGTAATGAATTAGTTGTATATAGGTTCAGATTAGAAAATGTCAAGCACTGGAAAAAAAAATACACTTTAAATTAGCTCAATTTAAATATAGGGCCATTTCATTTAAACATCTGATTTGAATCTTCAGTGTTTCACTCATTTTATGTGTTAATTCCATTATACCAGATCTTGCTTTGGTAATTTCTCAAGTGTCCCAGAGAAGATAAAAAAGGAATTCAATTTCTGTCAATTACATTGTATGTCTTCATGTGACCAGGATGAGAAACTTCTGCTCCCTACATGGCAGTCACGACAGGAAAAGAATTCCCCCAGTCCACCAGCAAGGAACAAATAACACTGTTGTTCAGAATAAGGACTGCATAGCTGGGGATATTCACATTCTGATTCCTTCCAGAGCACTTCATTTCAGCAAACAAGGACTGATTCCTTTCAAAATTCAACTTCAGTTGAAAAACACTGAGGTACAGATAGAGCCACAAATGCAGAGGTTACAGACATGGACAAAAGTGCTCCCAATAAGGTGGCAGGGATCTCAGGTGGGGCCTTTCCTTCAATAACAAATGCATTCAGAAGGTTCCGGAGCACGATTCAGTTTTTCTCAAAATGTCGTGACACCCTGCTGAATCTTCTTCAATTAGGCCTGCTGAGACCAGAGAAACCGATCACATTTTTCAAGCATGCATTGTATCAAGGCTCTGAAATCCCAAAGAAAAGAAACAGGCAAATTTAGCTGTCATTGTTCATTCTTTTCAGAAGAAAGGATTAAAAAAGCTGACTGTGCATCAAAAGACGCAATCAACAGACTGAAAAGGCATCCTGTGAATATGGCATCCTGTCCTATACAATAGGAGAAAATATTTGCAAACCACATATCTGAGAGGTTAATATTGAGAATATGTAAAGAACTCATATGACAAAAAACAAATAATGCAATTTAAAAATGGGCAAAAGACTTGAACAGGTATTTCTCCAAAGATGACATTCAAATAGCCAACGAGCATATGAAAAGATGTTCAACATCAATAATCACTAGGGAAATGCAAATAAAACCACAATGAGATATCACCTCATGCCCATTAGGATAGCTACTATCCAAAAAAACAAAACAAAACAAAACAAAACAGAAAATAACTAGCGTTGGTGGGGATGTGCTATAATTGGTGGGAATGTAAAATGGTGCAGGCTCCATGGAAAACAGTATGGAGGTTCCTCAAAAAATTAAAAATAGAAGTACCATCTGATCCAGCAATTCCACACCTGGGTATACACCCAAAAGAACTGGAAGCAGGGTCTCAGAGATATCTGTAAACTCACGTTCATAGCAGCATTACTCACACTACGCTGAGTGAAACAAGCCAGTCACAAAAAGACAAACACTGTATGATCCCACTTATATGAGGTACTTCGAGTAGTCAAAGTCAGAGACAGAAAGTAGAATGGTGGTTACCAGGGCTTAGGTGGAGGGGAAAGGGGGAGCTGTTGTTTAATGGGTATAGAGTTTCAGTCTTGTAAGCTGAAAAAGTTCTGGAAACTGACTGCACACTGATATGAATATACTTAACACTACTGAACCAAGTAGTTAAAAACGGTTGGCAGGAAATTTTATGTTATCTGTATTTTACCACAGTTTTAAAAAAAACAAAACAAAAAAAAACCCTGACTGAGACAATTAGGTATGCGGTACCAATAATATTCTTCAAGAACTGAGTACACGTCAGATTTGGGTATTTACATTAACCTAAACAGTGTTTCGGTGATGACTGTGAACAAAATATTACTTTAGCCTCTTCTCTTAATCACCTTCATCAACAGAGGAGTCTCTGTTCCCTCAGCTATGAATGAGGGGTTGAGACTATGTGATCTCTATAGTCCCATCCACCTCTGAAAATCTGTGCAATTCTACATTCCCCAGGTGCCTGTGGAGAGGGCAGGACAGACATACATTACCTCTGCCTTTTCTCGGCAATCCTCAGGATATCACAGGTTCTGGTAAACCTCTCTGACAGCTCAAGGGTCAAACCACATTCTTGTAGCAGTGACCAGGCCCGGTCTGGGCCCATGACCTTAGCTAACAGGAGTGACACATTCTCCACGTTGATAGGGGAAGGCCCATCGCTGAAGTTCCCATTTGGTGACTTCTGGGGGGCTGGGGCTGGCTTTGTGCTCTTGTTCTGTACCAGATGTAGGAGAAGCTTCCATTCCTCCACAGTCTCTGGGATCCAACCTACTCAAACACAGAGAAACAATGTGGGCTCTGACTGCTCTTAGCACTCTGCCTGCATACAGGAGAAACTATTCGTGAAAATGTTTCATACCAAAACATAAAAATATTAAAGAATATAATCTCATTACCCCCAATACAGAGTTGTTTTCTGAATATTTGTTGAACAAATAGCTCACGAAAAGGAGAAGCCATAAAATTAGCTTCAACATTCCTTCATTTGCTCACGCAGTAAGTAATTACCCAGGGCACACTCCATACTAGGCACTGAATGTGAATGAGGAACAAACAGACATGATGAGCCCGGCCTGCACTCCTGTGGAACTCATGGTCCAGTAAAGGAGACAGAACTTAGACAAACACATAAATAAATCTATGCTTATAAACTGTGCTAAGTGCTTGCTATAAAGGAAAAGATCAAAGAGCCATTAGAGAGATTGGCAGGTTTGGGTTTTTTTTTTTTTTTTAAGGATCAGAGAAGGGCTGTATGAGAAGTGACAGTTAAGCAGAGAGCTGAAAGATGAGACAAGTTTAGTGAGCATGTGCTTGTGGCCCATATGTACACAAACGTGCAGGGAAGGTGTCAGGAATGGAGGGTGAAGGAGCCTGCATTTCTGACAAAGGAAACATGGAAAATGACTCGACACAGGAAGGAACTAGGTGAGTTCAAGGAACTCAAAAAAGGCCTACAATGCACAAAGGTGGCAGTGAGGAGTGAGAATGAGATGATAGGGCTAGGCCATAAGGGAACAGCTTAAGAATCTGGATTTTATTTTGAGTTCAACGTAAGGGGCTTCAAGGCGGACAGCCACATAATCCAATTTTTGTTTAAAAGAACCATTCTGAGAGTCAGCAACGTGGTGGAGTGAAAAGCTACCTTTGTCTCTCCCCTTAACCTACAACCAGTAAAACATCCACAACACAACAAAGGTTCTTGTGTCTGACACACCAAGAAACCAGAGAATTCTCCACATATCTATACAACTAAAGGTGATGGACTGGAACACATAGAAGAGGCAGAACCAGGGAAACAGTGGAGGTGGTGTCTGCAGTCCCAGCCCTCCAGCCCCAGAGAAGCTGACAGTAGGCAGGGGAAGCAATGCACATGACCCCAGCCTCCAGCCCCCAACTCGAAGTAGCAAGCCCATGAATCTTACAACACTGGACATGGCAGGGCCACCTGAGCAATCCTAGCTATTGCCCCTGCCCCTTCCTCCCCAATAGCAGTGGAACTTGCCACTCAAGGGCTCCTGGACAGGAGGGAGCCCACCATCCTGGTGCACCAGGTGGCAATGCTAGCAGCACTGGCAGAAGTAAGGCGACCCTGCAGGTACAGGAAGTGATAATGCAGGCATCGGGCCACACCACAGATGGAGATGGTAGAGGGCACAAAGTGCAGACTCTCAAATATAACCAGAGGCAGCTGACGTAAGAGAAACCCAAAACTTGTGCTATAGCGCCACCCACTGGAAAACAAAAGAAAGGCCTCTAATTTCTAACCTGTTGGATCATTAGAATCAAGCAGAAAGGTGCTTGCTACTTTAAATGTGTGTCAGAGGAACAACTTCATCAAACACTGTGAAGAACCATAGTGATACTGTACCACAAAAGGAAAATTACGATTCTCCAGAAACCAAACTTAAAGTCACAGAATACTGTGATCTAACTGACAGAGAATTCAAAATAGCTGTCATGAAGAAAGTCAAGGAACTACAAGAAAACTCAGGCAGTTCAATGAACTCAGGAACGAAATTAATGAACAGAGGAATACTTTACAAAAGAGATTAAAACTCTAAAAAAGAAAAACAAATTCTAGAACTAAAGAATTCAATAAATGAGTTGAAGAAAACATTAGAAAGCACTGAAAATAGAGCAGATCACATGGGAGAGAGAATTAGTGAGCTTGAAGATAGAACTCTAGAAATGACACAAGCAGAAGAAGAAAGAAATAAGATATTTGAAAAAAATTCTATGAGAACTATCCAACTCCTTAGGAAAGACAACATTAGGGTAATGGGCTTCCCAGAAGGAGAAGAAAGGGAGAGGGGAGCAGAGAGTTTATTTAAAGAAGTAATAGCTAAGAGCTTCCCAAACTGGAGAAGGAACTGGATATACAAGCCCATGAAGCTAAGAGAACACCTAATCATCTCAATACACAAATACCTTCTTCAAGGGACTTCCTTCCCTGCTGGTGCAGTGGTTAAGAATCCATCTGCCAATGCAAGGGACATGGGTTCATGCCCTGGTCCAGGAAGATCCCACATGCCACGGAGCAACAAAGCCCGTGTGCCACAACTACTGGTCCTGCACTCTAGAGCCCACGAGCCACAACTATTGAGCCCACGTGCCACAACTACTGTAGCCCACCCACCTAGAGCCCGTGCTCTGCAACAACAGAAGCCACCACAATGAGAAGCCAGAGCACTGCAATCAAGAGTAGGCCCCGCTCGCCACAACTAGAAAAAGCCCGCACGCAGCAATGAAGACCCAACGCAGCCAAAAATAAATAAATAAATATATGTATTTTAAGAAGACCTTCTTCAAGACATATTATATTAAAATTGTTAAAAGTCAATGACAAAGAATTAAGGCAGCCAGGGGAAAAAGGAAGGGTAACCTACAAAGGAACCTCCATTAGGCTACTAACAGACTTCTCAGAAGAAACTCTACAGTCCAGAAGAAAGTGGAATGACATTCTCAAAATACTGAAAGATAAAAACCATCACCCAAGAATACTCTATCCAGCAAAGTTATCATTCAGATATGAATGATAAATAAGGACTTTCCCAGACAAACAAAAGCTGAGGAAGTTCATCAACACTAGACCTGCATTTACAAGAAATGTTGAAAGGAGCTCTTTACCAGAAACAAACAAACAGAAAAGAGCAAAGTACACAAATCTTTGAGTAAAGTGATAAGCAGACAGAATCTTTAAACTGCAACTCTTTATCAGAATAGGTTTTTTAAACACTTTACAGCATAAAGGTTAAAGGGCAAAGATGAGTAGAAAAAGTAATTATAGCTACTTCAATTTGGTAACAAACTCACAACATAAAAAGGGATAATTTGAGGCAAGAAAAATACAAAAGGGGGAGAGGAAAAGGGTGGAACTCATATAGGTACATAAAGATAAGATGCTATAAGCAGAAAAAGGACTACTTTATCTATGACATGTTTCATACAAACCCCATGGTAACCACAAAAAATAAATCTAGAGCAAAGACACAAAACATTAAAAAAGAGGAAAGTGAGAAAAACATCATGAAAAAACACCAAAGCAAAATGGCAGACAGAAATACAAGGAAAAAGAAATAATGAAGATATAGAGCAACCGAAAACGAAAGATAAAATAGCAGTACCAAATCCTCATCTGTCAATAATCATCCTAAATGTAAATGGATTGAATTCACCAATCAAAAGACACAGAAAGGCTGGGTGGATTAAAAACCAAGAGCCAACTGCATGCTGCCTCCAGGAGACTCATCTCAGAGTTTAAGACAATTATAGGCTCAAAGTAAAGATATGGAAGATGACACTCCAGGCAAATGGCAGCCAAAAGAAACTGGGTGTAGCCATACTTATATCAGACAAAATAGACTTCAAACCAAAAAAGATAACAAGAGACAAAAGTGGATAGTATATAATGATAAAGGGGATAATTCATCACAAAGACATAATGTTATTAATATATATGCACCCAACACAGGAGCACCAAAATATATAAAACAATTATTAACAGACTTAAAAGGAGAAATTGACAGCAACACAATAATAGTAGGGGAATTTAGCAGCCCACTGACATCAATGGATAGATCATCCGGACAGAAAGTCAACAAGGAAGCAGCAGCCTTAAATGAAACATCAGACTAGATGGATTTGATAGATTTGTACAGAACATTCCACTCAATTGCATCAGAATACACATTCTTCTCAAGTGGACATGGAACTTTCTCAAGGGTAAACCGTATGTTGGGACACAAAACAAATCTCAGTGAATTTAAGAAGACTGAAATCGTATCAAGAATATTTTCCAATTTCTATGAAAATAGAAATCAACTATAAGAAAGCTGGAAAAATTACAAATATGTGGAGACTGAACAACATGCTACTGAACAACTACCAAGTCAATGAAAATCAAAGAAGATATCAAAAGTTACCCAAAGACAAATGAAAATATGACATACCAGAATCTATGGGATGCAGCAAAAGTGATACTAAAAGGGAAGTTTAAGCAATACATGCCTACCTCAAGAAACAAGAAAAATCTAAAATAAACAATCTAACCCTGTACATAAAGGAACTAGAAAAAGAACAAATGAAGCCCCAAATCAGTAGAAGGCAGGAAATAATTAAGATCAGAGCAGAAATAAATGAAATAAAGACTAAAAAGACAATAGAAAAGATCAATAAAACTAAAAGCTGGTTCTTGAAAAGATAAAATTGACAAATCTTTAGCTAGACTCACTAATCTTAGAGAAGGCTCTGATAAATAAAATCAGAAATGCAAGAAGAAAGATAACAATGGATACCACAGGAATAGAAAGGCTTATAAGAGAATAATATGAACAGCTACACGCCAACAAATTGGACGACCTAGAAGAAATGGACAAATTCTTAGAATCATAAAACCTTCCAAGACTGAATCATGAAGAAATGAAAAATCTAAATAGCCCGATCACTAGTACAGAAATTGAAATAATAATCAAAGCTCCTAAAAAACATGAGTCTAGGACCAGATGCCTTCATAGGTGAATTCTACCAAACATTTAAAAGACTTAATACCTATCCTTTTCAAACTCTTGAAGAGAAGGGAATGCTTTCTAACTCATTTTACAAAGCCAACAACACCCTGATACCAAAACCACACAAAGACTCAAAAAAATTACAGGTCAGTATCTCTGATGAACATAGATGCAAAAATTCTCAACAAAATATTAGCATACCGAATACAATAAATAAAAAGGATCATACACCATGACCAAGTGGGATTTATTCCAGGGATGCAAGAATAGTTGTATCCACAATAAATTCACGTGATACACCACATTAACAAAATGAAGGATAAAAACCATATAATTATCTCAATAGATGCAAAAAAAAAAATTGACAAGATTCAACACCCATTTATGATAAAACGAACTTTCAATAAAGTGGGCATAGAAGGAACATACCTCAACATAATAAGGCCATATATATGACAAACTCACAACTAATATCATTCTCAATGGTGAAAAACTGAAAGCTAGCCCTCTAAATCAGGAACAAGACAAGGATGCCCACTCTTACCACCCTTATTCAACATAGTACCAGAAGTCCCAGCTAGAGCAATCAGGCAAGAAAAAGAAAAGGCATCCAAGTTGGAAAGGAAGAAGTGAAACTGTCACTATTTGTGGATGACATGATTTATACATAGAAAACCCTAAAGACTCCACCAAAGAACTACTAGAAATAATAAAGTTGCAGGGTACAAATCAACATTCAAAAATCTGTTGCATTTCTATACACTAACAATGAGCTAGCAGAAAAAGAAATTAAGAAAACAATTCCATTTACAGTCACAACAAAAAGAATAAAATACCTAGGAACAGATTTAACCGAGGAGGTGAAAGACCTGTATACTGAAAACTATAAGACACCACTGAAAGAAACTGAAGAAGACACAAATAAATGGAAAGATATTCCCTGCTCATGGACTGGAAGAATTAACATTGTTAAAATGTCCATATTGCCAAAGCAATCTATAGATTCAATACAATCCTTATCAAAACCCCAAAAACATTTTTCACAGAAATAAAACAAAAAATTCTAAAATTTACATGGAACCACAAAAGACCCCAAATAGCCAAAACAATCCTGAGCGAAGAGAACAAAGCTGGAGGTATCACACGCCCTGATTTAAAACTATATTATAAAGCCATAGTAATCAAAACAGCATGGTAGTGGCAGAAAAACAGATGCATATATCAATGGAACAGAACTGAGAGCCCAGAAATAAACCCATACATATATGGACAATTAATATACAACAAAGGAATAAGGAACATCCAATGGAGAAAGGACAGTCTCTTCAATAAATGGTGTTGGGGACATTGGACAGTCTCATGCAAAAAAATGAAAGTAGACCACTACCTCACACCATACACAAAAATCAACTCAAAATGGATTAAAGACTTAAATGTAAGACCCAAAACCATAAACTCCTAGAAGAAAACATAGGCATGACACTCTCTGACATCAGTCCTAGGAATATCTTTCTAGCTAGGTCTCCTCAGGCAAGGGAAACAAAAGCAAAAATAAACAAACAGGACTACATCAAACTAAAAAGCTTCTACACAGCAAAAGAAACCATCCACAAAATGAAAAGATGACCTATTGAATTGGAGAAGATATTTGCAAATAATATATCCAATAAGAGATTAATAACCAAAAATACATAAACAACTGGATGAAAAAGTGGGCAGAGAACTGAATAGACATTTTCCCAAAGATGACATACAGATGGCCAAGAAGCACATGAAAAGATGTTCCACATCACTAATTATTAGGGAAATGCAAATCAAAACCACATGGGAGGACTTCCCTGGTGGCTCAGTGGTTAAGAATCCGCCTGCCAATGCAGGGGACACGGGTTCAATCCCTGGTCCAGGAAGATCCCACATGCCGCAGAACAACTAAGCCCGTGAGCCACAGCTACTGAGCCTGCACTCTAGAGCCTGCAAGCCACAACTACTGAAGCCCGTGCACCTAGAGCCCGTGCTCTGCAACAAGAGAAGCCACAAAAATGAGAAGCCTGTGCACCGCAACAAAGAGTAGCCCCTGCTCGCCGCAATTAGAGAAAGCCCATGTGCAGCAACGAAGACCCAACGCAGCCAAAAATAAATAAATAAAAAATAATAAATTTATATTAAAAAAACCCACATGAGATATCACCTCACACCTGTCAGAATGGCTATCATCAAAAAGTCTACAAATGTTGGCAAGGATGTGGAGAAAAGGGAACTCTGTGCACTGTTGGTGGGAATGTCAGTTGGTGCAGCCACAGTGGAAAACAGCATGGAGGTTCCTCAAAAAGCTGAAAATAGAACTACCATATGATCCAGCAATCCCACTTCTGAGTATTTACCCAAAGAATATGAAAACACTAATTGGAAAAGATATATGCACCCCTATGTTCACTGCAACATTATTTATAATAGCCAAGATATGGAAGTAACCTAAGTGCCCTTCGATAGATGAATGGATAAAGAAGATGTGATACACACACACACACACACACACACACACACACACACACACACGTAATGGAATACTTCTCAGCCATAAAAAAAAGAAGAAATCTTGCCATTTGTGACAACATGGATGGACCTTGGGCATATTATGCCAAGTGAAGTAAGTCAGACAGAGAAAGACAAACACCATATGATCTCACTCATTTGTGGAATACAAAAACAAACAAAAACAAAATAAATGAACAAACCAAACAAAAACAAACATGTAGATGCAAAGAACAAAGTAGTGGTTACCAGAGGGGATGGAGTGGGGGCAGGGTGAAATGGGTAAAAGGGAACAAACACGGTGACAGATGGAAACTAAATTTTTAGTGGTGAGACACTGCAGGGTATACAAAAGTGGAAATATAATGTTGTACACATAAAACTTATATAATGTTATAAACCAATGTTACCTCAATAAAAAAATTTTTAATTAAAAAAAAAGAACCATTCTGGCTGTTCTAAGGAAAATCGGTTAAAGATGGGCAAGAATGGAAACCAGAAGGCCAATTATAAAGTTATTGCAGTAACCAGGCTAGTAGCTGGGATCAGAATGACCGTGGTGGAGCCAAAGAAAGTAGATAGATATGAGATATATATTTGGCAGCAAAAGCAATATTCTTTGAAGTGAAATATAAGTTAGGAGACAAAAATGTCAAGAAAAGACTCCCATTTAATACACCAAGGGTAAGAATAGCTATTATTATTACATTAACAAAGTATTAAGAGTACTTTTATCTGGGTGGGAAGAATTTTAGGTGATATCTTCTTCATTCTTCCTAGATTTTCCATTTTTTTCTATAACAAACATCATGTTGTAACTTTAAAAGAATAAACCATTTATATCTTAACTTTTCTGGTTATTTTTCCAAAGTGAACACATCTATAGTTCCACAAAACCATGTGACCCTCTTGTTTCATTTTTGAAACAAAGATGATTCAGTTATTATTGCTGTAACTGTGACACCTGAGGCTATCTCTTTGCCAGTCATCTGGTTTCTTTGCTTGGTTGTAACTTTTCTTCTTCTACAGCAATAGGGCTGAAAAAGGCTGTAGATCACACTGCTAGATGAAGGATCCTGATGTCATGCTGCTGGCATCTCTGCATTGAGATGAATAAAGTAACACTACAAAACAGACCAAGACCACCTCTCTGAGTGCAGGATGAACTCTCAGACTTCAGAAATCAGTGTGTCAAAGTCCTGGCCTCCTGACTGCCATTTTATCTGTATTGAATGATGAAAATTAAAAAAAAAAAAAAAAATCCCTAAGTACCTGTAAAGGCTTAGGAAAATCTGACTGCTACTCTAAGTTCATCTTAATGATCTCTAACTTTGGGCTGTGTAAAATGGCAACATGATGCAGATCAAAAAACCTGAGCACAAGCTTTAGAGATGGTCAAACCTGGTCTGAACACCAGCTCCAGCATTAACTAGTTGTATGACTGTGGGGAAACTAATTATCCTTTTTCTGGGCCTCAATCATAACTTTTTTAAAATCGAAATAATAGTAACTATCCCACAGGTTTAATATCTCATTTAAACAGCATATGGAAAAGCATCAGGTATCAATATAATGCCTCACATGGTAGGCACTCATGAAACAGAAAAGTTGCCTGTAGTTTATTTCTAGTTATGATTTCATGGTATACCAAGTAGTACAGATAAAAAAAAAAAAAAACTCCAAAAATGTGACAGCTAGCTAGAATAACATAAATGATCATTGAAATATTTATCAAATTTCTTTATTGAATAGTCTGTAGTGACTTCTAAAATACTATAACCAAGAAGAACCTATTGGGATTTACATACCATTGTCCCCTTCCATCAGGCTCATATCATTCAGATACACAATATTCGTGAAGGCCTCTCTTCTTCTCCCCAGCTCCAAACAGAGAATAAGATATCCAGGCCAGAAACTTTAAAGAGACCAAAGTTGGAGAGAGGAATAAAAAGCAGTGAATTTATCTGGAGCTGTGTGGTCCAATACTGTAGATATTAGCCACATGTGGCTATTTACATTTAAATTAAATAAAATTTAAAAGTCAGTTCTTCAGTTGACCAATACATATTTCAAGTACTTAATGGCCACATGTGACTAGTGGCTACCATACTGGACAGCGTGATAGAATATTTCCACTGCCTCAGAAAATTCTATTAGACAGCCCTGATCTAGAGCATTTAAGAAAAAAATAAATAAAGCTAGCGATAAATACTGACATTTGAGGCCAAGCCCCAATTATGAGACATTTAAGCTTATGCACTTCATAAACTTTAAGGTTCAATAACAAACTAGCATATTTCTTCCCTAAGTATGCAAACTTTGGAAGTTCTCCTTGACTCTTCCCCTTCCTTCATTTGCTATACCCAGTATCTACAGGTCTGACTGCATTTTCCTTTGAAATGTGCCATTAGATGTGCTCCTTCTGCTGACCTAGAATCAATTTGGTCATACCTGAATTACTGCACCAGCTTCCTAGCTGGCCTTCCTTTCTCGTCTCCAATCTTTCTCATGTATGAAACCAGAAATGATCTCCAGAAACCTGCATTTTATCATGTCATTTTTGTACCAAAAAGGCTAAAAGGGTCTCTGCTGATAACTAAATTCTTCTAACCACCTTTCAAGGTCCTATATGATCTCATGACCCACAACCTGGCCAGTCTCATCCCTCATTATCAGTGAACAAATATGTACCAAGTGCCTACCACTTTAGGAATTATGCATCATGAGGGAAAAGGAAGACACATGTCCCTATCTCCAAAAGACTGTAATCCAGGTAAAGCCATAAGATAACATCTTCAGGCCATGAATAACTACAAATATGTGGTACAGATAAAAAGCAAGGGCAGTTTTTCATGGCCTTACTCTTGCTGTTTCTCTCACCTGACTTGCCCTCCTCCTGGCTCCTGTTTGAATACAAATCCTACCCAGACTTAGGGCTTACCTCAAAGTCTCACCTCCTCCCTGAGTCCTTCACCAGCCATTCTACCAAGCCCATTCTGATCTCTCCCTTCTCCAAAACTATATCAATTATAACTTGTATCACACAGTCTGGTGTTTAATTAAATAAACCTGAGAACTGGGGCTAACAACTAAGCAAAAGGGGGAGAGAGGAATGAGCAAGGACCAGTCTCTTCCACACACAAAATAAAATACACTCAAAATTTAAGACAAAAAAAGATGTTTATTATCACTTAAAACAAAAAGCCGGGCTTCCCTGGTGGCGCAGTGGTTGAGAGTCCGCCTGCCGATGCAGGGGACACGGGTTCGTGCCCCGGTCCGGGAAGATCCCACATGCTGCGGAGCGGCTGGGCCCGTGAGCCATGGCCGCTGAGCCTGCGCGTCCAGAGCCTGTGCTCCACAATGGGAGAGGCCACAACACTGAGAGGCCCGCATACCGCAAAAAAAACAAACAACAAAAAAACAAAAAGCCACCTTTATGTAGCAAAAAAAATCCCAAATGACAAAGCACATCCGTTCAGGCCCCTAACTACAAAGTTACTAACTAAAATGATTCTAATCTTAACTTCAGCTTCTAGGAAAGTTCTCACTTACCCATGAGACCTACAGATGTCAGTCACTTTCTCTTTTGTTGTAAAATCTGCAGGAAGTTTAATTAGATGAAGGATTAGCTGACTGTAACCCCAGGAAAACAAGTGGGAATGAGGCCTGAAAAATGAAAAAAATATCAGTAAATTAGACAGGAAATAAACTCTACAAAAATGCTTATTCGTCAGCTGATAGGTAAGATCAGAGTTTAATTATATTTTTTCCATTATTATATTTTTCAAACATTTCTACTTGGCCTTTGTAAAATTAAAACAGCTATTTTTCCAATGACAAATACCTGTTTATTTTTTTTAATTATATATTTTAGTAATCAAAAGCAAAAGAAAGAAGCTCATAATTCCATCACTCACAGATAGCCATTTTATATCTTTCCAGACCTTTTTCTCTAGGCATATAAGATAGGCATTTTGGGAGCTTTTAAAAAGTTTCTCCTGGAGGAAAACACAAGGAATATTTCTGATAGATTACAAGTAACAGTGTGTATTTTTTATAAATTCTTTTTTTAAAAAAAAATCCTAATCAGGGACTTCCCCAGTGGTGCAAAGGTTAAGAATCCACCTGCCAATGCAGAGGACACGGGTTCAGTCCCTGGTCCAGGAAGATCCCACATGCCGCGGAGCAACTAAGCCCATGCTCCACAACTACTGAGCCTGCAAATCTAGAGCCCGTGAGCCACAACTACTGAGCCAGTGTACCACAACTACTGAAGCCCACGCACCTAGAGCCTACGCTCCTCAACAAGAGAAGACACCGCTCACCACAACTAGAGAAAGCCTGTGTGCAGCAACGAAGACCCAATGCAGCCAAAAAATAAATTAATTAAAAGTTTTTAAAATGTACTAGAAAAGCTTTAAAAAAAGAGTCAAAGTTAAAAAAAAATCCTACATCAGGTTACATCTAAAAATCCCTTGGCAAATTTCTAGGAAGAAAACACACATACACACACACACACACACACACACACTCACACACACACACATACATACACACAATTTTCTAACAATTTTCTTCTAACACAGGTTTAATCACCAAGGTCTCTTAATGTTGGTCCATGAAAGTTTCAGTAGCCCAGTTTAATTCTCTGCAATCATGTGCAAAATTTTGTATGAATGTGCATTTTTCTGAGAGGAATCATCAGATTCTTAGAGGGTCTGTGATTCAAAACATGTTCAGAACCACTAAGCAGTACACTCAATCTGATTACTACCATGACTTGAGTCAGTCGCTTCCATAGCTATTCCTGAAGTAAGCCCAGAATGCTGTATGTGAATAAACTGGTTCCATTCCAAAGGAGCAGCAGAACTTAGAAACAGGACTCCTTCTATACCTGGGGTCTCCTTCATCGTCCATAGTGCTGGTGCTTGGGGGAGCATCATGGGACACTGCCAACAGCAGCCAATCCAGTCTTAAAGACTCTGGTTGTAGGAGGGACTCAAGGAAGAATGGCCTAAGAGAAAGTTGGGGAAAAAATCACCAATATTCATGCTGAGAAAGGAAAGATAAAATGTGCAGATGTGAAGAAAATGTTATTAAGGGATCAAGACAGTGGATGAAATAACTTGAAAACTCTTCTGCTACAAAATGTATAGAAATGCTGGTGAAAATATAATAGCCTTTTAACTGAACAGCTGAGCTTCAAGATAATAAGGGAAATACCAAAGGGCCAAAAAAAAAAAAAAAAAAAGGAGAAATAAATACCAGTATAGCAAATGTGAACCAATCAGAAGAAACAGAGGGGGGAAGTTGCCATTCTCAATAACCAAAGGACATGTGTGTTCACTGCCATGTGGAGACAGGAAGTGAGGCCTCAGCCCAAAGAAGTTAAGAGCTGTAACAGATCCACCCACAAAAAGCTGGGATATATCACAACAAAAAGGTGGCAGCAAATCCACTCACTGGCAGAGACAACAAGGAAGCTTATCTGTCTTAGCATACGCCTTGAAACGGAGTTTAATTTTACACTGTTGATCGGAGAATCTCTGAGAGGGAGAGAGGGAGGAGAGAGAAGTGTGGGTTATGCACACATTTGTGGTGTGTGCTGTGAATTGTGAAAGAATGGAACATAACTGCCAAAATCCTCCTCTTAAATAGCAGGTGCCTCAATCCTGTGGCAGTTAATAGTAAAAATGTTCCAACTGCTTATACTAGAGAAACAGTGCCCTATCAAAAGAGAGTCCAAAAAAAAAAAGGAGGGTCCGCAAATATTCTCTCCTTCTCACCGTTGATCTTCAGGCCTTGATTTTACCAGACTGTCTAAATAAGCCAAAAACTGAGCAGGATGATGATGACAAAGTTGCATGACATCTGAAGGCAAAATGGATGGATAAAACCTGATTAAGGATCGAAGGGCAGATTCTCCAAATTTCTCATACAATCTGCATTTAAAAACAAAACATGTTAGTCTCCAACTTCAGTAAGATAATATAACTTGGTTACATTATCTACGTATTTATTAGAAATGAAAATAAATATACTAACAAGAAGCTGCGCAACACGTAACAGAGTAAAACTTTACAGACTGAGACGAAGAAAACGTCTGTGCTTTAGTTCACACGAACAACATACAGGACCACTCACCGGGTAGCACAAGCAATCAACAAAGGACTGTCAAAAGAGACTAAGTCATCCAATAACTTTAATCTTGTTGGAAGGTCTCCTTCTTCCATCTTTATATATGCAGGATTGGAACTTGCCATTTCTAAAAGACAAAGCACACCCCTTTCCCTTCATCTCACAGTGGTAAATATTTTACTCATGAACACATTAATCAACAATTAGTCATGCACCTACTGTGTGCAAGTCCCAACGTTTGTAAAGCATCATAGGAGAGACAAAAACAGAACAAGAGACAACCTCTGCTTTTAAGGACTTTAAAATCAAATTGGGTAATCAAGACAGTATGGCACTGGCACAAAAACAGAAATATAGATCAGTGGAACAGGATAGAAAGCCCAGAGGTAAACCCACACACATATGGTCACCCTTTCTTTGATAAAGGAGGCAAGAATACACAGTGGAGAAAACACAGCCTCTTCAATAAGTGGTGCTGGGAAAACTGGACAGGTACATGTAAAAGTATGAGATTAGATCACTCCCTAACACCATACACAAAAATAAACTCAAAATGGATTAAAGACCTAAATGTAAGGCCAGACACTATCAAACTCTTAGAGGAAAACACAGGCAGAACACTCTATGACATAAATCATAGCAAGATCCTTTTTGACCCACCTCCTAGAGAAATGGAAATAAAACCAAAAATAAACAAATGGGACCTAATGAAACTTAAAAGCTTTTGCACAGCAAAGGAAACCGTAAACAAGACCAAAAGACAACCCTCAGAATGGGAGAAAATATTTGTCAACGAAGCAACTGACAAAGGATTAATCTCCAAAATTTACAAGCAGCTCATGCAGCTCAATATCAAAAAAACAACCAACTCAATCTAAAAATGGGCAGAAGATCGAAATAGACATTTCTCCAAAGAAGATACACAGATTGCCAACAAACACATGAAAGAATGCTCAACATCATTAATCACTAGAGAAATGCAAATCAAAACTACAATGAGCTATCATCTCACACCGGTCAGAATGGCCATCATCAAAAAATCTAGAAACAATAAATGCTGGAGAGGGTGTGGAGAAAAGGGAACCCTCTTGCACTGTTGGTGGGAATGTAAATTGATACAGCCACTATGGAGAACAGCATGGAGGTTTCTTAAAAAACAAAAAATAGAACTACCATACAACCCAGCAATCCCACTACTGGGCAAATACCCTGAGAAATCCATAATTCAAAAAGAGTCATGTACCAAAATGTTCATTGCAGCTCTATTTACAATAGCCAGGACATGGAAGCAACCTAAGTTTCCATCAACAGATGATTGGATAAAGATGTGGCACATATATACAAGGGAATATTACTCAGCCATAAAAAGTAACGAAATTGAGTTACTTGTAGTGAGGTGGATGGACCTAGAGTCTGTCATACAGAGTGAAGTAAATCAGAAAGAGAAAAACAAATACTGTATGCTAACACATATATATGGAATCTAAGGAAAAATTTTAAAAGTCATGAAGAACCTAGGGGCAAGACGGGAATAAAGACACAGACCTACTAGAGAATGGACTTGAGGATATGGGGAGGGGGAAGGGTAAGCTGTGACAAAGTGAGAGAGTGGCATGAACATATATACACTACCAAACGTAAAATAGATAGCTAGTGGGAAGCAGCCACATAGCACAGGGAGATGAGCTCAGTGCTTTGTGACCACCTAGAGGGCTGGGATAGGGAGGGTGGGAGGGAGGGAGAAGCAAGAGGGAAGAGATATGGGAACATATGCATATGTATAACTGATTCACTTTGTTATAAAGCAGAAACTAACACACCATTGTAAAGCAATTATACTCCAATAAAGATGTTAAAAATAAAAATCAAATTGGGAGGCAAAGCATATTGGAAGTTTTAAACAAGATAAAGGAACAGATAACCAATACACAACTATTACCATTGAAAATGTACCCTTTATATATGTAATATATGTATTACATATATATGCTATTATATATGCAAGCTAATATATATATAAGCTATATTTCTACCATCAATGCCAAATTCTTCAGTTTTTTTCTAGAACTGATATCCCTAATCAATCTTTTGGAACAAAATTAGTTAATTAAATTTAATTAAATTAACTTAAAAATATTTGACCTATTTTTAAAAAACATCAGTTATAGCAAATCTTCCTCCAAAGGAAGATCTGACTTTGGGGAATAGCCAAGTCATTTAAAGCCAAGTGTGTAAATAAAGTGAGTGAAGATCTAGTTAAAACTACTTGTAGTTAAAAAATATATGTTTACATATATATGAATCTAAAATAAAATGAGTTTTTTCAAGAAGTTTTCAACTAGCTCTGAAGATAAATCCCAAAGAACAGTTCCAAAGCTGTTTTCATGATTACAACATCATTAGAAGAGTAGAACCTGTTCAATAGACCGTTTCTAAAGAGCCAAACCTTCAATTTCTGATATATTTGTTTAAAAAAAATATCAATTTTTCCCAGTTTCATTATTTCCAATTTGACTGGGTCAGACAGTAAGTATTTCAAGGGATTCAGAGGAGAAGGCCATCATTTAGAGCGTATGAAGAGAGGGAAAGCTTTGTGATTGGGTGGGCGCTAAGCCAAACTTATCCCCTTAAATTCAATTTGGAAGCAGCTGCATCATCTCAAACACCCTCCACGCTGGCTCCAGCCACAGCTCTGGCATAAGTTAACCACTCAGGTTGGTGAAGTGGTTATTTTTTTTTTGCTATTTTCCTGTAACCAAGGTTGGGTACAATCACATAATAGAGACAGATAGAGCAAATTTCCAGTGTAATATCAAACATTTGAACTTATTTGAAAAGGAATAACTCTTCTTACTTCAACATAAAAGACAGTCTACCTCAATTCAGAAAAAGAAGCTGAAATCATTTCTTATGCTTTTAACTGCTAAATGTGAATTGAGGCAGAACTGTAACCATAGATCCTTGTTTCTAGAAACCTTAAGTCAGATAATATAAAAATGTATCTCTACTTGTGACTACTCACTTTTGGTAATGAATGAAAAGTTTGCTTAAAGTCTACATCAATTATTAGAAACATGACATCTGTTATTCAGAGTTTTGAGTTAAGAAAATCCACCTGTTCAAAAACATGGGACTATGTAGTAGAAAGGGCAGGCATGGCCTCTAGGGTATGAAAGCTGGTATCTACATGAGGATGACCAACAGTGTGACCTTCACTCAAGTGTGGAGTAGAGGCTGCTGACTGCCCACCAAAATCTCTGAGGCAGACATGCAGGCTCCTGACCCATGTCCATCCTCTTCCTTCTAGACACCTGGAGAGGTCATTTCCCAGACTCCTTTGCAGTTAGGTGGGGCCATGAGATAGAATTCTCACCAACAGAAGAGACGTAAGCCACCACCAGGCCACACCTCCCTGTAAGAGCCTGTCTGCCTCTTCCACATGCTTCCCCCTGGACATAGCAACCCAGCCTTAATCATCAGCCCTAAGGGAGGATAGAGACCAAAAAAATGGAAGGAACTTGGAACCCTGAGTTACCACATGCAAGAGAGCTGCCCACTGACCTGGAACATCTGCCCTGGGCTGATATATAAGCAAGAAATAAACTACCATATCTGAGTTATTATATCGTATCTGAGTTATTGTGAGATACTACAGAAGTTTAGCCTACTCAACTATTATAATCTCTCTGTGCCTCAGTTTCCTTACTTATTAAACAGAATAACACCGTCTACTCCAAAGTGTTGTAAGGATGAAATGAAAGAATGCTGGCAAAGTGTTTAGCATATTATCTGGCACTTGGTGAGTACTCAATAAATGGTATATATTATCTCTATATTAGTAAGTTACAAGAGGGATTTTCTGGTTTTCATATATCTGCATTTATACAATTTTACTTAACCCAACTTCTCCAACATTGCTGTATCATTTTCTGAATGACTGTGAGAGAAATAAAACTAACTTCTTATAATAGTTGCAAGAACTATTACAAATTAAATTGAGTTGTAAATCAACTATACTTCAATTTAAAAAAAAAGTGAGCAATCTCAACAGAAAAAAAAAAGCAACAAAAGACTAAATTGAGTGGAAAACTGAAGGGATGGTTGACCAGAACAGAGGTGATTTTCTACTTAAATCTTCTTCTTTAAACTAAAAAATGCCAAGATGCTACTGTCCTCTATTGGTAAGGCAATCTGATTATTACCTTTCAATCCTTCAATAAAAGTATCCCAAACACAAGGACTGTTAGTATAACTCAGCTTGATGCTCTCCTTTGCTCTTTTCAAGTCCAGAAGAAAAAAGTACTTCTTTAGGAACCGACAAGCCAGAATTTCAGGAGAGCACTGTTGCAAAGTGTGGTCTACATGTCTACTTGCACTTTTGATCTCAGAATTCAATACACTCAGTTCCAAACACAATGTTGTCACTTCAGCCAGGTCCTTCTGAAGACTGCCTGGTATACTGCATGGAGAACATACTTGAAAAATGTCATCATCCAGGGACTCCCTCAGACTATTTACAGAGTCACGTGCTGCTTGATCAACAGTTTCTTCATTGCCTAAAGAGTCTCTTTTTTCTTTTTCATCTTCGTCTAATATTCCCTTTTTTGACTCATCAAGCAATAGCATACCCTGGTTTGATTCCATGGATGAGTTGCCAGTATCTGAAATGCCTGAAAAGTCCTTCATGGCAAATGTTTTTTCTAACTGTGAAAGCCACTCCTGTAAAACCATTTTCAGAGACTGTGGTTCAAACAATACCAGTGGGTCCTGTAGCTTGGTCCTATATAAGACAGACAAGTATGAAATTTATGTTTTATGTGGTTTTTCAAAAACAAATTGTTTCATGCTAAATAAGCCTAACAGATACAACATTACTTATCCAGAATAAATGTTACTTTTCAACTCTTTAAATAACAATTATCTCAGTAGCAAGACAACAACACAGAGAACATTACCTTTGTATTAATTCATGAATTTCAATTCCAAATGAAACTGCCTCTGCCCCACACTGTCTCAGGACCACTACTAATGATCTCAAAAAGTCATTCCCACTCTCTATAAAACTTTCTCACCCATAAATACTCACATTGCTTCTGCTGTTGCCATTCTGATCTCTTGAAACTTTTCCTCTTCTGGAGGTTGACTAGTTACTTCTTCTTTTCCCCTAGAGAAGTGTGAGAAGAGTTAAAGGGGATTAGAACCTTCTTGGGCAAATATTTCTAAGTGCTCACTAAGTGGTAGGTATTGTACTTAATGATACATGAAACAAACAGATGAGTATAAAAAATGGTCCATGGCTTCAAGATGAGTAAGTTCGAGTCAGAGTAAGCCCTAGTCAGAAAGAAAGGCAAGAAAACAACTGTAATATAAGAAAGAATAGAATGAATGCTAAAGAGCAGCACAAGCACTGTGATCTGAAAGCACAGAAAAAGGAATAATTATTCTGACTAGGCAACCACGAGCAGCTTTCCCGAGGAGGTGTATTTGCGTTAGGAAAAATGGGGGGAAAATACTGCAGGTGGGAGAAACAGCATGAAGAAAAGTAGTGAGGTGTACACACCCACTTCTCTGACAGGACTAGAATTTAGAGTGCTTAGAAAGACGTGGTTGGAAATGAAGCTGGAAAAGTGGGCTAACGTCAGACTGAGGGCTGCCTTAAATGCCACCGCACTATCTACACTTTTTTCCCGATATACATACGGATTCATAGCTAAGTTACTCTAAGGGTAACACACCTTTTTTCTCATCTGAATGTCCAGTCAGCATACACTGGCCCTGTGGGTCTATCTCAATTCCTGGGTGAGTGCTGAGCTTGCCTGCCTCCAATGCCCAGATCCCCTGAATTATGAGAAAAGGCAGAGACCAGGTGGACAAGATACTTCACACTGTGCCAGACCAAGGGCTCTGCTACAACCCCACTCCATAAGGACTATGCCACCAGCATATCATAGGAAGGCACGTGACGACATTAACGCCAATGCTCTCATCTTACAGGCCAGAGGGCGTCACCAACGTCACATGCTAGTCAGAAGCAGAACCAGAACGAGGCCTATATCCTTGGTCATCCTACTCTTACTCTAATACTCCTTCTCTAACATTGCAGAAGTTTGAAGAGATCTGGAGGTGAGGGAAGTTGTTCAGGGGAAAGATGGAAGAAGAGGTGCTAAATTAAAATTCTGTCTCAATAGACTTTTTATGGGTTGATGTAATTTTCTAACACTTACTCTGTGGTATTCAGTTTTTATAAGCTATGCAAATAATCTACAATGAACAGAGTCATACATGTGTCTTCTTCAAGACGACATGGTTTATGGCTCTCTTCAAACCGACAATTGTATCCTCTAGAATTTACACAGATTTCTCTGCAATGGCTTACTCAGTGTCTTCCTCCTTTGGACAAGTGACTGGACCCACATCCTCTTCACATGACTGCTCATCACACCTGGGTTCTGGTCTCACTTTCAGATCAGGGCTCGTATGAAGGGTGCCAATCTTCTCAGTAGTTTTACGCACAAAGCTAGAAACGCTGCAAGTCAAATACCAATAAACTAATATGAAAAGAATCTCATTACTGCCAAGAATGAAAATTTCAGTATCTGAGTTCTCTATGTTCCTGTCAGTCCCTGAAGGCAACTTGGACTTAGCAAGTCTTTCTTTACTTGCTATAAAGAAAGACTCTTTATAGCAACTTCCTTAATCAATTACATATTTCACATAAGGCCCATGTAAAATTTATAATAAGGATTTACTTCATTTACTAAACTACTCTGATTCAATCCTAAAGAAAAGGTCTTTAATTGCAGCTGTGTCTGCAATGTTTCTGTTTACTTAGGCAAAGAAGGCCATGTGAAAACCTGCCCCATCCTAGCCAAAGAATTTCTTCAGGAAACTCAGCTGCTGATTTGCCACAATATATCCTTTGAAAAAGCAAAATTTGTATCCAGTAAAACTCCCATTAGCAGTGAAGGAGCTACAGAAGTCTTCTCTTTCAAACTTAAATGTCTTTTTTTTTTTTTTTACAGAAATCATTAGTATATTCATAATACAGGGACTCAGTGACACATTGTATAATTATTAAGTTATAATTATGAAGACTTTATCCTATTATGGTAAAACGTTTAAGTGGAAAAACTTGGACATAAATTCATGTAAGTCAATTCTGGGCCCATGGAGTAGCTAGAAAGACTTCTGAAGAGTCTTCAATTCTGAGCCCAAACTGAGAAATGATTAAGTTAAGAAATGACTAATGATATATGGAAATTGTTCCAATCGGGGATGAGGAAAAAACATTTTTTAACTTTTGCTCAGCCTGAGGGGGAAAAAAAACACATTTGTAACAATTCAAATATCCAGGTACTCAAACAAAGAGGGAAGATAAATTCCCCAAGATTGAAATGAGAAGTAAACGGCTTTGTATAACAGGCTATATGAGGAATAATCTAGAGACTTTCTTTTTCCACATTTAAAATGTCTCTCCATTCTCAGCGCCAAAGTGCCTAACATGACAACTGAAGTAAAACCAGAAGTGGGATTAAATGACAAGACTAATGAGTTTACCTTTCCTTGACAGCCTGAAGAGACACGAGAGGAGATGGAGAACGAAACGACAGTGGAATGCCGAAGGGGAGAAAAGTTTCATTCTTATCTGTCTCAACCATCACTGAAGCGTGTGAAACATTGTCTGATGAATGGAATTGGGGAGAAAAAACAAAATCTAATCACATGAAGAGTTTTTTAATCTTTAAAGAAATTCTGAAATGAATAAAGCAAAGGAAATGAAGGATTCAATACCAAAATCACAACTGACCCAAATACAAATGAGTGGAACACAGGTTTACGAGATGCATGGGATGGTCCACATATAAAACACTTGGACAGGTACCTTCATTTTTCCTACTAACCCTGAATCCCCACAAGTCAGAAAGGAAGCTTAGAGTCTCTATTAATCTCAACAGTTCGGTCACAGGAGTACTTGAACATCGAAAAGTGAAGGCAATGACCCCCAGAACTGTAGTAATTTTTCATTCCGAATGGAAAATAATTTGGTTAGGATAAAATCGTTCCACTCTTTTGGTTAATGACCTCCTTTCTTAACTTTTCCAGCACTTTGATGCATGATAATAATTAGGTAATTTACCAATGTTAGCCTAAACAGGAGGGGAAAAAAACCCCAACTAAACATAAATCCATTCTTCTAATGGTGAACTGATCAATAGGTCTGGATGGAAAGTCTAACAACTTAATAAAAATTATTAACACCTTGTAGAAAACTCTATGCATGAGATAATCTTGGCAAACAGAAGCCACAGAAAATAACTGCTTCACATCAGCAACCAATAAAAGACACATTCTTCACCTTCATTTCCGTGTGAACCACAACACTGATCTGGTTGGTCCTCTTCTTGATGTGAGGTGAATTCTTTAAGTCTCTCATCTTCTGAGAGGGTTTGGCTGTGAAGGGAACAAGAGTCTTCATCTGACTGACTGCCTCTTCTACTATTAATGATACGATAAATACCAGAGTCCAAGATGCTGAAACTTTCCTAAAAAGAAAAAGAATTAAAGAAAAGTTAAACTTTTATAACACGATATAGCTTTTTAAGAGAAAAATCAACACTAAAAGAAACAAGTCATTAACGACAATTATGGCTTATTAGAACAAAATGGTGAGCAAGGTCTAGGCTCCTGGCAGCCAGGTCCCTCTCACCTGCTCATGGCATCATGCTACCATATTTCTCTAGTGGGTCTCCATGAAGTCTGGCTGTGAGAATGTGAGAATGTGAGAATGAGGATTAAATAAGACAATCCTGAGCTGCACTGACACTCAAGCTGGCATGAAGCATCTGAAATCACATATTAGGGGTAACTTAACTTGCTCTGGAGGCTATATGAGGTATATTTTCAAACAGAACATAATAAACAACGACAAAACAAAATGCGGCTCTAAGACACACCTAAATGAAGGCTTCATAACGTTGTCCAACACCTGAAAGAAAGCCCCCTCTTCACCACCACCCCCAAACAATATACAACATGGAAAGGAAGGTAACTTTTGGGATCCTAGAGGTAAATGAGTACAAACTAATGTAGAACAATCTTACTGTACAGCAAAACCCTTTTAAAAGTGAGAATACCTACATGTGATGAAATGGAGCTTCTTCTACTGCTACAAGCTGAATCCAAAGGTTCAAATTTTAAGATCAATTCTTCCAGTTGGGAAATCAGATCACCATAGGTTGTTAAGTCCAGCTGAGATTTCAAATGTTCCAATTTATCTATAGTCAAAGTTTTTCTTCCCTAATAAAAGGATAAGTAGAACCAATAGGAGAGTTTTCTGTTTGTAACTAAATCTATATTCAAATGGCCAATACATTGAAAGAGATCTAACATAGAACATAAAACCTCAAAGGTGCTTTAAAACGGCTTTAAAAGCTAGTAAAAGACTTAATAAGAATTCTCTTAGGAACTAAGAATTTAGAGTTACTGTACATATAATAATTTCACTTAAAACAAGGCCTTGGGCTTCCCTGGTGGCAGTGGTTGAGAACCTGCCTGCTAATGCAGGGGACACAGGTTCGAGCCCTGGTCTGGGAGGATCCCACATGGCGTGGAGCAACTAGGCCCGTGAGCCACAACTACTGAGCCTGCATGTCTGGAGCCTGTGCTCCACAACAAGAGAGGCCGCGATAGTGAGAGGCCTGCACACTGCGATGAAGAGCGGCCCCCGCTTGCCACAACTAGAGAAAGCCCTCGCACAGAAATGAAGACCCAACACAGCAAAAATTAATTAATTAATTAATTAATAAACAAACTCCTATCCCCAACATCTAAAAAAAAAAAAGGCCTGAAATTCAAATAAATTTGTGGGTAAAGTTGATTTTTTTGAATGGAAAGTATACAGTTTTTCTCACCCCCATCCCCACTCCAGATTTATCTGTCATGTTTCCTTTGGGGATTTACTGCTGCTTCATCAGCAGGCTAATAAAGACAAGCAACCGTGTAGCACAATCCTGCAAGCTAGAATGGTTTTAACAACCCAGATGAACATGTCAGCTTTCTGACTCACTCTGCTGGCAATGACGGAATTCTGGAAAAGGCAGCAAGTTTGAGCAGCCAGGTTCCACAGGCCTCTCCTTAGCAGGCGTTCCACACAACGTTCCACAGATAACAGAGAAAGATGGGAGACCTTCCCATTTAGGTGCAAACAGAACAGCTCATTCTTACAGACAGCCACATCCTGAATATCTACAAAAACCACAGGGGTGAACACACAGGACATTAACCAAGTACTCCTTTTCCATTTTTGCGATGGCTGAAATTATTCTAATAGATTCATTTTCTATATAGGGTTTGGCTTGATTGAATTTCACCTCTATTTTTATACTTGCATTTCAATGAAGAAATCATATCTTAGACACTATTCTTTTAAAAAAGATCAAGAATAAAAGATACAGAGAAAGAAACATCTCTCTGATCTAAAATCCTGTTTTTAAAAATGTTATGTTTTGTGAAAAGAAATTGGGACTTTAAAAGGGGGCACTTCGGAGGCCAGACTATCACATTTCTGAGTTACAAATCTGATACCAGTAACAGATTTCAGTGCAGTATGTAAATCAACAAACTGTTCGTGAAAAAACACCTGTCTTGGCAGAATACCATGAAATGACCTAAAAAACTAGTTTTCACGGGACACCTTTAGGAAACTTAATTCACGAGAAATCAGTATGTAATGGTTCCTTCATCTTTTTTATGTTTTTACAAAGTAGAAAATGACTCAAAAGTCAGGATACACTCTCTGAGCAGTCATGTTAAAAATGCTAGATTTATTTCCTCCATTTCTGGTTTAAACCAGAAGAATACAGAGATTGACTTTCTCTGCCTCAGCCACATAAAATGGCTATTGTTCCCACAAGGACTTTTCAACCCTAAATTATTAAGACACAAAACAGGAGTTAAAGCAAGACTTCTAACAGGGATAAATATTCAGGGTAAGTAGAGGGAAAAATTAACCCATTCAATCCTTAGCAGTGGTTGCTAATATTTAAGAATAAATGAAAATTGTATTTAAAATAACTAAATAACTATACACAGATTCACAAATGTATACTTCGTAAGTACCTTATAATGGGATACATCTATGATGTTAATCTTTAAAAGAAATGTCACCTCATTCTATTTTCTACTTCTTACACTGCAAGAGAATCCTCCTACAATAACTAAATCTTTCACAAGCATGCGATTAAAAATTACATAGGAAGAAAAACACAATTACCCTTGACTTCACTCCAAAGAAGGACTTGAACATTCTGAGGAAGGAAAATATAAATTCCTCTTTCTGTCCAAGTCAGCACACAGTGCTCACTGCAAGAGAAAATGGAAGAGGTCAAGAGAATTCAGAAGTTTATAATTCCCTGATTTCAGACCCTCACACTAGCTATTAAAGCAAAATCAGCCTGTACAAAGAAAGCAACAGTTGATCCAGCCAATTACATCCTACCACCTCTTTTCTGTCTGTAACAACAAGCCAGTAAAAGATAGCATAATATGACACCAAAGTGGGAAAAATTCAGATACACGAAATATCTTCTAGAAAAATAAAAGGCTGGTATCTTACCTGACTTTTATTAAAGTATCTAAACTTCCCATATCTGGTATGACATCTAAAACAAAGACTAAACACATCTAACCACCAATCACTGCTCTAGTGAGCCACTTTTAGGGAGGATAATATATATATATTTTTAAATGTGTTTATTTATTTTTTTGTTTTGGGCTTCATTGGGTCTTTGTTGCTGCACGCAGGCTTTCTCTAGTTGCGGTGAGCAGGGGCTACTCTTCGTTGTGGTGTGTGGGCTTCTCGTTGCAGTGGCTTCTCTTGTTGAGGAGCATGGGCTCTAGGCCCGCGGGCTTCAGTAGTTGTGGCTCGCGGGCCCTACAGCACAAGCTCAGTAGTTGTGGCGCACAAGCTTAGTTGCCCCACGGCATGTGGGATCTTCCTGGACCAGGGATTGAACGAATGTGTTCTCTGAGTTGGCAGGCGGACCCTTAATCACTGCGCCACCAGTGAAGTCCCAGGGAGGGTAATATTTTGATGTCCTTAGTTGTATGTGGGCAATAAAAGGTTGAAAACTACCAGTCAACTATGGGAGTTTATTTTTTTCATTAAAGGCTATACCAATATTATCTAACCTGTAGCATCTCATCAAGATAGGAGTGTTATCCCTATTTTATAAAAAAGAAAAACTGAAGCTCAGACAGATAAATAACATGTTGAAGACCATTCAGCATGAATACTGAAGAGTCAGAATTTATACCAAGGACTGTCTGGCTCCAAAACCTGGACTTTTTTCTCCATACCTCACAGAAGCTACTTCTACCCTCATTTATCCTCACTGACCCACCCACTGTTATCTGGAATCCTGATCATTCCACTTAACTACATTCTTGGAAAGTCACAGATCTCCTAAATGCCAAACCCAATAACCTACTTTCTCATTTTCCTTCTTGATCCCCAAGCAGAGGCCAACTCTGCAGACTGTTCCTTCCTTCCTGAATCTCGCCTTCCTAGACTCTGGACACTACTTCTTGGTCCACCTTCCTTTCCAGTCCTCTGGTACTCTCCATCTCTGCTCATCTCCTTCTATACTACTTTGCTCATATATCTCATTTACTCTCTCGAGGCTGCTATTATTTTTTTATACACCACTGGTAATCCCCAGTCAGAGCATTCCCCATTGTAACAGTCTCATTCTAGTCACCCCTTAAGCATCAGCAGCAGTTCTACTGCCCTTTGAAATCCTCTCCGACAGCGCACAGCCCTCTCTCCCTCCTGCACGCAACCTATTTCTCGTCAAGCCCGCTCAAACGGCACTTAATCATGTATTGCACTGTCACAACTCTTACTTTTTATTGTTGTTAAACATTTTCTAGAAATAAACTACATCTCTCCAACGAACTATAATCTTGAGAACAGGGACTTTTTTTTAAGTTTATGCCTCCAAGAGTACTAAAAAAGGTAACATGTGGCGATGAAACTAAGGGCGATATTTAACAGGAATTCGGTCCTCACACAAATGTTAAACATTTTGCCAATATAAGACCAGATCACGGTCCCTATGGGAAAGTAATCTTTGTCACAAAGAAGGAAGAGATGGTCAGAATCCTAGTCCAAAATAAGTAAAATTGGAAGGCTGCCTTTAGGAGCCAGAAGGGAAAAAAAACCCAGAAGCCAGAAGATCCCTGAATAAAGAGACACAGGATCAGGATTTTGACACTGAACTTGACATGCAGCTTGGAAAGATTCCTTAAGAATAGGTGGGGGGTGGGGGGGACTAATATCAGAGCTGAGACTTGGTAATTTACACACCCTTCATCCCCTTCCCCTTCACTGATAATAAACAGACAGGGACACAAGCCTAACAACATTGTTTAAAAAGTTAAGGAAGAGAAAGTGACACCAGTGTACCCCAAAGAAAATGAGGCATACAAATTTGCTTCCCCGTAGAATTTGTGGGTGTAACAGTGAAGCTTACCAAAACACAAGTGTACACATGGGAAAAAAAGTAAAGAAAAGCCCTGTAACTAATGTTTTTTCAAAAAAATCTTTGTGAAACTCTTTAATTTAGCCATTATTTGAGAACCTTCTGTGTGCCTAGCACTGTGCCCATAGCAAAGGAGTTGACAATCTGGTACTGGGATGGATATTCATAGTACAGTGAAACAGGGTGGTGACAGAGAAATGAACAAGATGTGACAACAGTGCAAGGGAATAAGTGTCTAACGTGAGTCACTGGAGGAGTCAGTAAAAGCTTCAAGGTGGCATTAATTATTGCTTAAGCTGAGGAGTAGGCAGAGCCAGATCATGCAGGGCTTTGAATGCTATGGCAGGAACTTGTATGGGAGCTTTAAATAGTTTAACTCAAAGGAAAAACACTACCAGGAGGACCAAGCAGACTGGCCTTGCCATTAGAAAACATACTCCTGGGTAAGGGACTTGCCCACACCCCACACATCACACCATAGCCAACAAATGTTAAGTGTCTATGATATGCCAGGCATTATGCCAAACACTGAGAATAACACAGGGAACAAAACAGACATGATGCCCTTAAGGGCCTTACTGTCTAGGAGTAAGAGAGGCATAAATACTGTTTGAATATGTAATTATAAACTGTGATAAGTGCCATAAAGAAAGAGTTTTTAATAGGCTTTATCTAACTATGGGCAAATAAATAGTGGTCTTTCTCCAGTAACTTTTAGGATGAATTATGGACTTGCAAAAGAGTTATACTGTTTACAATTTATTTTCACATATTTCATGATAGGTAGTGTGACATACACATACGTTATTTAGGGGCAGTTAGTTAACATTTCAAGTGTTTTTTAAAATTACATTCAAAGCACGGTTAGTTAGCCTTTGAAAGAACTCGATCAGGAGCCAAGCTCCAGAGTACCCTATACCAGCTCTAAATAACATTCTCTGAATCTGCATTAGGGATCTTATTAATTAGCCTAAGAGATATTAGAAATAATATTCTGCTGTGGAAATAAGAAGAGTTCAAGACACACAGATTGACTGGAAATCATACACTAGCATGCCCATGCTTGTAGAACAAGCTGTAAGAACTGGCCAGCCCAGCAGCTGATGGCTTTAAGTGGCACTCTGTGCTGCCACTTAATAGTGGACTTTTTTGGACCTAATCCAACTAGAAGGCTAGCTGAACTCAGACGTTAGCATATGGCTGGCTGGATCCACCCTGAGCAGATCTTTCATGCAAAGTACCTGAAGAATAGAGAGCTGAAATTTCACCAAGCTTACAAGAACAAGTTCTACAACTACTTTTGTGCCTGCCTACCAGGAAACATACATATGCAGCAGACTTCAGTCTGAGACTTGCTTTCACTGGAATATTCCACTAGGGAGAGGAGGTTATGAAAGAATGTGTATCTACAGCTCCGAGCTCTAATTTGTCAAAAGTTCTCGACAACTGTGAAGTGTCCAACTGGTTTAGGCCAGTTCAAAACAGAAAGGGAAGCATATTTCTATGCTTTTTTTCATTCCTCTTATATGTAGAACACTTCACATAACACAGTCATTTCCTAATTTTCTAAAAATGATTTAGTACAAAAACAAACTTGAAAAGTTAACTACCTTGAACAAGAAACAAAGAGGAAAAGTTAAGTGTTCATTTTTTTTTTAAAGGATCGAAGGGAGAAACTTACCTAAGATGTAAGAGTTTGGGGAAAGACAAAGACTGGGAGGATCCAACCGTATGATCATACTGAGGTTCTGATCTAGGAAGTAAACATGATTAATGATTCAATCAAAATATACAAGTATCTTTTTCCCTATATAGGAAAATTTCTGCCTCCAAAACAAATTCAAGAACCTAACTGCATTTACCCTTATTGAATTTGCTTTAAGCATATGAAAGATAATTGATTAAAGACTTTTTGGTTTCTCTGAATCTTTTAATAAAAATTCTACTTCACTCTCAAAAGGCACGATAAAATCTTTAACTCATGCAGAATATCAGAGGTTTCAAACCAAACCCTCCCTGTAAGTTCCTCAAATACTCCCTGCTGGCCACACAAATCATTACCTTAGATTAATCACAGGAAGAGGTGGTGATGAGAGGAGTTTCTTAAACTGATGTGTACTTATAACTTCTCCATCAAAGTTCACTTCCCACATCCTGGAGCCAGGGCGAGCACAGTATATTAGGGGCTGCTGGCTGGCAGAACATCTTCCAGGGAAGAAACAAGCTCCGTATTCTCCATCTCTTTCCTTGTTTCCAATTTTCCAAAATTTTTCTCTAATACCCGACCCCCGCAGAAAAGAGAAAGCATGTTTACTCACAAAAAAGTCAAAAGCAATGGCACTACATATCGGCATGGCCATAATAACCCCACCCACAATGTCCCCTCTCTCCTCATATTAGCAATTTACTGGAAAGAACAACAGAATGGAAAGGTCAAAATAGGGTTCTAGCTCTGATTTGCCATTAACTATTTCTGTTACAGAAAGCAAATGACTTCAAGTTAGTACTCAGTTTATTATCCACAGAATGTGAACTCTCCTTTCAAAACTAAAAAGTAAGTGCTACCAAACCATTTCCTACATCCTTAAATCCTACTGACTGCTTTCCAAATCACCTTGTTCTTTGGCCACTCCATGGAGGCTACTCATCTGCCCTGTCTCCAGGCCACTCCTCGGCCACATATACCCAATAAATGCCTCACTCTTTCCTCAAAATGCTAAGTCCTTCTGAAAGGCTGTACCTTGGAACATTCTGTTCCCTGAGGGTTACCTGAGCTAGATATATAAAAGAACTGCATATACAAAACTGCCTGAGAACACGGAAGGTGAGAATGAGGATATCTCTTTCCAAACACTCCTTTATTATTCTTCATAAATTAACTCTACCATTCCTCCTCTGACAGACTTCCCTGACTCCTATAAGCAGAAGGATATGCTTCCCATGCTATGTTTTCAAAGCATTCACCACATTACATGTGGTAGTTGTGTCTATTTGAACAGCAGATTATGACTTTCTTCAGGACAAACGTCATTTCTTTTTCCTGTTTAGCTGAACTCCCAGTGCACAGCACAGTAGCTGGCCCACGGAAAGCACTCAGTGCCTTTTGTGCTCCATATACTCAAACTCTTTATTTGGACAATGGCCTGATATGGTCTCTAGCATGAACTTCCTACGTGACCTTAGATAATTCAATAAATATCCCTGTACTTATTTGCTTTATGAATAAAATATAACATCAGCTTTACTAGAAGAATATGGATGTGAAAGTGCTTTAAAATGTATACAGAGCAATACAAGAAGTTACGGTTTTATTACCTATGTTCCTTATTTGGGAAATAAAATATATTTCTTGCTTATTTCACATCCTCTATGGTGCTTAACAACAGTGCTACTAATTCAGAGGAGTGCAATAAATATCTCCTGAGTAAACCAATACAGTCAACTCATTCTCATTTGCATGCTCATTAGTCTTGCTTTCTACATTTTCAAATGACATGTGACAGGCACAAGGCTAGGTATTTCCTATACATTATCTTAGTTAATCCTTAAAACTACCTCTACATTCTGGATGGGGAAACTGACATTTGGCAAGGTTTAAGAAGTGGCAGAACTAGAACTTGAAACCATATTGTCAGGCTCCCTTATCCAATGTTCTCTCTACTACAACATAATTCTTTGTTTCTGTTTGTTCTACTTCCTCCTGGGATCCACCCTGTTCATTAACAATACTGACAGAAAGTAGCATGAAAAGCAAACTCGTACCTCACTTCCGTTAGTTATTAGGAGCCTTTGTTTAAAAAAGAAAAATGCTTCTTTGTTTGGAAGGGAATATACCTTGAAACAAAACTTAAAACATACATAAAAATTTTCAATTATTGTACTATCCATGTACCCCCAAACTGAATTCTAGCTAACAAAGTAGGCATTTCTAAAACATGTTATTTTTGCAGTTAGTTATTCTCATAACCAACTCTAGCCACAATCCTGTAAAATGGGAGTATAAGTGATTAGCAACTGTACTGCACACAGGGAAAAATAAGCCTCCACTTATTTAGCTCTTTATACCATTTGACTAGATTCTCAGAACAACCCCAATAAGGTGTTCATTCAATGCAGTGTTCTGACCATTTGTCAGAATTTCAGCCAAATTTCTGAATTGGGCTGTTTGGTAAACTCGAAAACCTATAGATGAAGAATATTTGAGAAATTTGTGAAGCTAACAAATATTTTACCAAAATCTCAAGGATGGATTTAATGGCCAAAGGTCCAATGTCAAAGAATATACTAGAGGTAACAGGAAAGGCACAAAATCAAGACAGAAAGATTCTAGTCTGCCTCCTCCCAGCTGCATGATGTGAGGCAAGCTCTATCACTCACTACGCTTTCTGATCTGCAAAAATGAAAGAGTGACACTACATGATCTCCAGTTCCGTAAGTCTAACTTCATCACGGACCTACAGTCTGAAATAAGTCAGAACCAAGTACACCATCCTTCCTGCTAATTCCATGTAAACTGATCCTTTGCATCTCAAAGCCTTGCCCCTCTGCTGTACAGCTAGGTTCTCTGATACCAGACATCTGCAACCTACTATTACTGGTCTCCTTCCCACATACCTTTCTCATCCCAAGAAAATTTTTTAAAAGTGCATCCTCTCCTCATCCTTCCCTCTACTAACCCTGACAGTCAACATACATTCCTTCAAAACTTTTGGAGTCCAGTCTCCTACTTTCTAGAATAGCAGTCTTCTAACTGAGATACAAGAACCCCTGGAAAAACATAAAAAGTTTCCAATCCTTGATAGTTCTAAGGGAATCAATTTCCAAACCCTGATTTTCTACATGTACACTTTCTTAAAATGATCTGAGAACCCACATACTTAATTAGTGTGACATTTAAGACTGTCACTCTCCATGTGGTACTAATTTACCAACGTGATCTCCCATGACTCCCCTACTCAAGCCAGAGGACACATTTTAGAATATGCCTAATTCTTTCTTACTTTTCCCCAAGACTCTGTTCCTTCCTGCTAGAATATCCTATCCCCTCTTACCTCTCTTCCTTCAAACTTCGCCTATTAAATATCCTCAACAAATTACTGAAGCTGGCTAGTGGGCTCACAGTGGTTTATTATGCAATTCTCTCTTCTTTTGTGTGTGCTCAAAATTCTCCACAATAAATTTTTAACAGAAGGGCTGGGTCCTGAGGAATATGGTAGCTGGACAGGGCCAATGGAGGGGGAAAAAAAATGCCCAGTGAATATTTCCCTGTGGTGAGAATGGCTAAAGAACTTAAACACAGCAATACACAACATTCATTTCAAACCATTTCCTATTCTGTTCTGGTATTTCACAGCTACCGCCAATATACTCCTTTGCCATTCATTGCGCCTTTGGTTCCACTGTTGAGATTTCATTAAATATCTGTCAGCTTCATAATTTTCACCCAATTTTACCCTATAGTAAAATTCTATTAAGTACACAATTTCAACAACAACAAACTCAATCAAGGAAGACTTCCCAATTCCCCATATAGAAACAGGCCTCTGTTCGGTCTTCCCTCATGACACTTAGACCAGGTTTCTTGGTAGAGTTAACTGAATATTTGTCTTAGTCACCCACTGGACTATGTCACTCTCCTCTAGCTCCTCTCTACTCACTAACATCAGCTTGCACACAGGTGGTTCCTTATTAATATCTGTATAACTGAATTGAGGGGTTTGGGTGAGATGACTTCTTTCCGGGACTAAAATTCTGTATTTCCAATGACTCATGGTTAGTCAATATACCTCTCAGTATCACATAAGAAGCATCGAGTAAGTGAAGATATAAGTAATCTTCCATCCAAATAATCTAACTGGACAACACAGGAGTCAACTGTCGTTATTGTGTGAACAGGAAACATCACAAAGGCAGCAGCCGCCTAAAAGGGATATGACAAGGAAATAAAATTTATTTATCTTTACGTATACACATAATCCCCTTCTCTTTAGAGAGAAGGGGATTATGTGCTTTTACATGAAAACAGTTTAGACAGCAAAATAAAAACTTTAAATGGGCCAAAATTAATTTGCCTGTTAGAATATCAAGTTTCGCTCATTTAAGTTTTGTGAAATAATTTGCTACATAACTGCAGAAGAGAATTCTTAAGGCTCTGTTTGTGATTATCTATTCTTAGAAGTTGGGAAGAAAAAGATGAAGCAAGTTTTAGAATACGTGAGACAATTTTTCACCTGTAGACAGTACTTCTCTCTTTGGAAAAAAGACAAATTAGAGCTGCAATAAGTGTAGAATTCCAACTGTATATCAAAAATATGTTAGGAATCAAGTAGTAACCTTGATGGGTCATCATGAATATTTAATTAATACATCAAGAATATTCTGATGTGTTAATTAAAATAACTTAGCCAATAGTTATTCTTCTCTACCAGGATCCTACATGCAAATAAGCCAATGAGAGACAAGTCCCCCATTTCTGATATCATAGCTTTGGAGGAGAGGGACAGCGAGGAGCAGGCTGGCTCTGCCTTAATGACAGACTGGAGCATTCTGTTAGGATAACTTGAGACTCAACTTTTCTACTCCAACAACTGTGGCAGGAAGCCTGGGGACTCACACTGCTTAGCGTAATCCAGGAGATGTCTTTAAGATTCCATTCAAACAAGTTACATCCATCCTGAGAAAATATACCTAGACCCATGAGTTTCTTCTAACCAGGGACCAGGAGTATAGGACCCTGGACAATTGGTACCATTTCTATGTTTGCCATTTTATTCACACAACTAATAAACAGGCATCTTTTCTTTTTTCTTTCTTTCCTTTTTTTTTTTTTGGCTGCGCCATGTGGCATGCAGGGTCTTAGTTCCCCTACCAGGGATCGAACCTGTGATCCCTGCATTGGGATCACGCAGTCTTAACCAGTGAATCGCCCGCGAAGTCCAGCCATCTTTTCTTTCTTAACAGCCTAGTATTAAAGAATGCTTTACTTAAATGAGCCATGAAGGTGAATTATGGAGTAATATAATAGACAACTGCAAATTACTGAAGTTAGCTCACAGAAGCCATTCTGTAACAGTGTCAAGCTAAACCAGGGTACCATATGTACTACATGCAAACAAGTCTTCTCAAAATTCATAGTCTGAGCTCTAGATCAGTCCCCAAGAGACACAGTAGGTCAAACTGTGTCCTTTAATTGAAATTCTGTGAGACAACACCTTATATCTCACCTACATACACAAAGAACTGGACTGGTTCTCACCTTTGCTTGTTTAGAAGTGTTGAGTTTGATGGCAGAAACTTTCCCCATATGATCACCTATAAAAACTCTAAGAATAGCTGTATCCCAACAGAGAGCTGTAACTTTTCGGCCTTTGTGTTCTGAAGACACATAAATTCGTTCTGGTTTCCCACGACGCTCTTGATTTAATTCCCAAACAACTACAAGACCTTGACTGCAAGTATTGAGACACAAAAGCAAATTTTTGGCAAAGGTGAAAAAGGTACAATTTCAATGCACCACAATATCAACTATGTTAAATATATAAGCAAATTCTTATTCTTCAGAAAAGAGGAAGTAGAAAGCCAAGGTATTAATTTCCTTGCTTTAGTCCACCAATCCAATATAATAGGAGAACTTAGATGTTCTAAATTATCCCTGTTACCTTTCTCTTTTAAGGCCACAGAAATGTTGTTGCCTCATATTACTGTTTTCCACAGACCCTAAGTGACCAACTGTCCATCCTGGTTTGCTTGCGTCTAAGAGGTTTCCTAAGACACGGGACTTTCAGTGCTAAAACAGGGTCAGGCCCAGGCACACTGGGATGGCTGGTCACCCTAACAAACACACAACTACATTTGTCAACTTCAAATGCATTTGGAAAAGATCAGACAGTTTTAGAACAGTTTCTTACCTGGTAGCCACAGCAACATAATCATCATCATGTAAACAACAGGCGACCTGAGAAATTGTACCTTCCTAGAGCACAAAAGGAAAAATATTAGGCAGCTCCTCAAAAATGGGTAATTTTTTACTTTTAAATCTCAAGTTTTACCCTCTTCTTTTAGTCCAAATGATCATTGATAATAGAGAAATTCAAATTTATGAAAGATACTCCGGATGGTACATGACAGGGCTACCCTTAATCTTACCCTGTGCGAAAGAAAAAGCCTGTGCTTCCATCCTTCTTTCTGAATGAGATTGAGTCCTCCTCCTGAACTGCCCAAGGCCAACCATTTTCGAGACACAGCTATGCTCGTGCACTAAAAAACATGGCAACAGACAAGTGTGAAACTGTCACAGTCATTTAACAAATAAACTATGTACTGGAAATAAATACTGAGGATCTGTGTCAGGTTCCTCCCCGCACCCAACCCACCTGCCCAGTTAGACACCACATAATGGCACTCAAGCTCTTATTCTAGATAGTGAAAGATACAGAAGAAAGAACATTTTGGTTTTAAATTTTTAATTGAATCTCGAAATTGCTGAATAGGCTCAATTGTATAAATGAGTAATTTTCCCTTGGCAAAAGCCAGTTACTAGCCCATTCATCTTCTGTGCAATTCAGCTAGGTCATTCCAATACTGACCACAATGATGGAAGATCAAGTAAGTCTCTAGGGTATAAAGCAACCACTTTAATCACCTGCTCACATAAATCACTTCTCGTCTGTATAATCAGCACAAAATGTCCACAGCTTTGAGAGCAAGTGAGACTGCAGAGGACACAAATGCAAGTCAGTGTACTATTACGTCTCCCCACACCTTCAGCCTACTGATTCTTCTCCTTACCCACCAGAGAAAGCAGTGGCCAGGCTGTGCCCAATACCCTGTGACAAAAATTATTGGTTGGTGAACGAACAGGAATTCCCAATCCTCTTCGAACTTGTTGCTTTCTACCGTAGAAGCTGGAAAACCTAAATCTTCACTTACCCAGTTTCTTTTGCAGCTAGGGGGAGCCCTGTGACTCAAATCCAGCTAATAAGACTAAGCCCTACTGGGGCTTCCCGGAAAGCTTTGCCCTCCCAGATAAATGGCCGGAGCTGAAGAGAAAAAAGCCTTTGTCCTCGGCCACCTCTTTCTTGCTTGAGATGCTAACGGAGACATTAAGACTGGAGCCAGAAACTAACACACTATTGTAAAGCAATTATACCCCAATAAAGATGTTAAAAAAAAAAAAAAAAAAAAAAGACTGGAGCCAGCACACTTACCTTGCAACTGTGACCAACAGTCAATATACAGATGATGGTAGAACAGGAAAGATGGAGAGCCTGGGTCCTAAGGAATATCAAAGGCCACTACACTAAACCCAGAAACGATAACCTCCAACCAGGTTATAAACACCTTTACTGCTTAAGATATTATTGAGAAGGTTTTCTGTAACTTGCAGCTAAAAAACGTCTGATATCAACCCTCATAATTGTTGTCCATATTACTTTGCCTATTACTTCCTATTCTCCCTTTGCTCAGAGACTAGAAAGTTGCTTTGGGGTGGGAACAAAAGGATAAGAATGAAATTATTTTGGAATTGGTTATGAAACTGTTCTTTACCATGTCATTCCTGAGTTTATCAAATGAATTCAAGGTTCGAGGGAAGCACATACTCCTTCCCACAGAGCTAATTTTTAGCTAACTTTATAAAGCTAATTTTTAGCTCTGTTCCCTAAAACAGAGGGGGTACATCAAACTCCTTGTTTTGGAACGAACTTAGTTTAATAGCAATGGTTCGTGTTGCTCAAAATGCAATGGGGTATACTCATTTATACTATTTTATTTTCAATTGAATACATTACTTTCTGAGAGAAGACAGCAAGATTAGAGGCGAGAAAATTCAGTAATCTATATGATAGTTTCCAAGGATGGGAAAGAAGAATTCAAACGATTGCTTGAAAAATAAATCAAGAAAGCACTATGAACATACTACTTCTATGTGAGGTATTACTAGCACAGGTAAGAACACCCAAGATTCTATAAAACATAAAGAACGGGGTCGGAGGGGCACGTAACCGAGAGCACACAAAAATATGAAAGTGAAAATAAAACTGATATAAGGATCACGAAAATCACCTTTAGACGAGCGGAGTCCAGCCTCAGGGCTGAAAGTAATGGATCCAGAGACTCAAATTCTGCAAGAACATGGTTGTAGGACTCTGGTATCACTGGCACGAAAGTCATTTACCCAGAAAGATGAAACTACGTTGAGGGATAGGCACAGTATTCCTGAATAAAACCTGCAAAAATATAATTTAAGAAGCTCACCACTCCTTCAGCAAGCACTTAATGAACAGGTGGAGAAAACAGGGAAACATGAGAAAGGGACAAGGATCCCTATTCTGGAGCTCCTTGGCATCTAGGTGGAAAGAAAACACACGCAGGTGACATTATAGGTGACCATCAGCTTGTACTGATTATTCCCTGACTCCTAAAACTCCCACAGAATGAAATCCAGATTCTCAAGGCCCTCCACAATCCTATCCCATTCTATTTACCTAACAGTATGAACAGATAGAATAGACGCTTGCAGGATATAAGGGGAAATTTTGTCAAGCTCCTCTGTGGTAAAATAGCACCTCCAGCTGCAATTTTTTGAGCTGTAAATCTTCTGCTTTTAAGTCTCTTGTTAAATTCAATGGTTATCAGCCCACATTTTAACCGTGCTTAATAGGAAAGGGCCTCTGGATAGCTTTCTCCAGCCTGTGAATAAGTGAAAAGTCAGGTGTGGGGAATTAGGCAGAAAGAGGAATAAGAGCTTCAATAAGAGGCCTGATAGGAAAGAATAGAAATAAGAATACAAGGTAGCAAATGCCAACTACCCAGTGAAGACTTTGTAAACTAACACAAGAGTTCTTACCTGTTCAACAACTCTCAAGTGTACATTTTTGTCAAATTATACCAGTTTCCAGAAGAAAGCAGAATTTAAGAAAATTCTATCCATTAATTTTAACTTTTCCTCAATTCTTTGTTGCCTACCAAATTGAGAATAAAAAACAAATACTACAAAAAAATTCAGAAACAATTGTTTATGCTTAATTGTTTTAAATTTATACTTTGTGGTTTTAACTTTTTTTTTCAGAAACACATGTATTCACTCACTCATTTATTCAACAAATATATACTTAGCACCAACTATGTGCCAGGCATTGTTCTAGGTCCCAGAGATAAAACAGAGGACAAAACAAAGTCCTCATGGAGCACACTTTCCAGGGGCAAACCATATATAAGCTTACAATACTTTTTACTGCATACACATAATATAGTCTTATTTTCTGCTGGTAATACAGCTGATCTCTGCAAGGAGAATGGTGTTCTGAAAAAACAAAATTCTTTAGTAGTCCTCCTATACTCAAATATTTGAGAATTCCTAATCTAAGAAAAATCTTCTCTCATCCTTTTCACTCATTCATTTTATTAAGTACTGTAGATACAGACAAATCAGGATTGCTAAGACAAATAGTTTTGCTCACCATCCATCTCTACAAGGGTTACATCGTAACCCACTACAGTTGCTGACCACCAGTGCACTCTGAGAGGAAATTAACAACAGGATGAGGCCCTCTGCTTTGGACAAAGCAGGCCCCTCACAGATGTATATCTCAGGAAGAATTTTAATCACCCCAGATTTTTGCACCTTCCCATACATAGAAAAGCACTAAAATAACTTGAGATATCTATTCTTTGTGATTAGCAGTAATCTTTTACCAAGATGTAGGCTTAACCTGCAGTTATTTCCTCGCCAAAAATCATATATAAACTGTCTTCTCTATATACACTATTGATAGTATGTATAAAATAGATAACTAATGAGAACCTACTGTATAGCACAGGGAACTTCTACTCATTGCTCTGTGGTGACCTGAATGGGAAGGAAATCCAGAAAAGAGGGGATATATGTATATGCATTGCTGATTGACTTTGTTGTACAACAGAAACTAACACAATATTGTAAAGCAACTATACTCCAATAAAAATTTAAAAATAAAATAACATAAAATAAACTGTCTTCTCCCCTACCTCTTCAGAGCAGTTTCCTCAGGGCTAAGTGGCTGTTAGCCGGGCTATAGTCCTCAGCAAGACCTTGAATAAAACTTAAACTCACAACTCTCATCTTGTGTGTTTTTCTCTGAGTCGACAGTTTCTAGTAGAATGTGAGGCACAGTGGTGCAAACAAGACAAATAAAATAATTCCAGAAATCAGTCACTTTATAATCAACTAGGGAGAAAAAGACAAATCATACATACACACACACACACACACACACACACACACACACACACACACACACCCCTCATAAGGGAAACGTAAGCAAGGTCCAATGTCGAGACTTAGAGGACAGAGGGATCACATTGAGTTAAAAGTAACCATAGAAAACTTCCTGGGGAAGTAGCACTGGAGCTGAGTAGGTTTTATCACAAGGAAAAAAGAAAGGGTAGCAGGTAGGGCAGCAATAAGCAAAGATACAGAGGATATATTTGGAGAATACAAGTTTAGTCTTTGGTTGAAACACAGGACACAAGCAACAGAAAAATGAAAGATAAAGCTGGAACAGTAATTCAGTCACAAGGTACAAGGCACTGTGAATCTCAAACTAAGGAACCTGCACAAATTTTAATTTGGTAGGCAACAGAAAGGCATTGAAGAATTTGGTGTTGGGAGATCACAATTTCTGTGAAGCGCTGTGGGTAGACACCAGAAAAAAGACTTGAGAAAAGGTGGGAGGGGTGGTGCGGAACTAAAGACAAGGCCTTTCAATTACTCAAGAAATCTGGTGGAGGAGAAAACCCCTCGACCTTGTGAGCAGGACAGACGCAAACAGATTTGTAGATAGCAGCTAAAAGAAAAGGCTTTAGAATGAAAGGGACTAAAGGGACTTCCCTGGTGGTCCAGTGGTTAAGACGCTGTGCTCCCAATGCAGGGGGCCCAGGTTTGATCCCTGGTCAGGGAACTAGATTCCTGCATGCTGCAACCAAAGATTCCACAGCCACAACTAAGATCCTGTGTGACCCAACTAAGACCTGGAGCAGGCAAATAAATAAATAATTTTTTTAAAAAATGAAAGGGACTGAAAATACAAGAAAAAGAAAATAAAATCACTGTACAAGATCCTAAGACAGACAGAAAGGAATGACATCAGGCCCACAGCGGCTATCTCTTCCACTTGCAATCTTAAAACAATCTCTGAGACGGAAAGACCATTTGGTCTTGATCTCAGTGAAGAGAGAATGACCTGGAAATTATGACCTAACAGAGTAAAAAACCTAGTTAAGTTTCTATTTTTCGGAAAAAGACTTAATAGAGACGAGAATGAAAAAGGAATAGCATAAACAATGTCAGTTCTCAAGAGAAGTTGCTAGTGATAGTGTTGAGCCAACTCCAAATTTATATTTTTCTTTGCGTTTACTCTCTGAAATGACTCCTTTCCCTCCAGATCTACTTACTAAAATCTGCCCAGCCTTTCAGGCCCAGCATAAGTCCCACTTCCCAGAATTCTCAAAGTGGAAGACTCATAGGTAATTCAGTGCACACATCCATGTAATTCAGGAATTAGTCTTGTGCTGGATCCCTGAACACTTTCAGCAAGGGAAAGGAAGTGCTCCCTCTCATGAAGCTGCCCATTCCACTCCTCCACAGCTCTCACTGTTATAACGTACTTTTTCTACTATTGGGCTGAAACCTGATGACTTGGAGCTTTTATTTCCAACTGTGGCTTCTACAGTTTAAGGAAATAAGTTCACTCCTTTCAAAACAGTCCTTCAGTATTTGAAAAGTGTTATGAGGTCTTCTAAAAATTCATCAACCCCAGTTCTTCCTGACCTGACAATTTCCAAATTCCTCTCTCTTCTGATCAGCCTTCCACACAAGAGCTTTAGTCTGCCTAAAAATGTGGTCTCCAGAACTGAATATAAATCTCCTTAAGTAGCTGGATACACAGAATAGAGTAGAAACACTAAGTTCCTTGACCTGGACACTAAATTTCTATGTTACATCCTAAAACAGTATCAGACTTTTTTTCCAGATATGTTTTTAAGGTAGCCATGTCACACTTTTTTTTTAACATCTTTATTGGAGTATAATTGCTTTACAATGTGCCATGTCACACTTTTGATTCAACAGAGCAAGCAGTTAACTAAAACCCAAAGAAATTTTCAAATAAAATGAATATAATCTTCCTAGTCAGTACCTAGATACAGTAGAATTGAGCTCAAATTGAAAGCTGCCATTAATCAAATGTGATAATAGATATAAAAAGTACCTAGAAAATTTAAAACTGTTCAAACAAGAACAGCAGAATGCTGATAACTGTTAAAGTTTGGTTAGGTTCACATGAGGGTTCGTTATATTATCCTGTCTACTTTTGTCTATGTTTTAAATTTTCTTGAACAAGATTTCTTATTGAAGTATAGTTAATTTACAATGTTGTATTAGTTACAAGTGTACAGCACAGTGATTTCGTCATATATATTCAAGATTTTGTTAAGTATGTACTTAACAACAAAAAGCTCTGTACAAACCTTTCATTCTATAAACTTTCTGTGCCTCCATGGTTTAATATATGCTGTTCCTTGAATATTCCTCCATCTAACAAAACACTATCTTCCTGCAGACCCGAGTTTAACTATTACTTCTGTTAAGTCTGTCACACTGTTAGCCTAGCAAAAAACTAAGCAAATAGAAGGTGGTCATAAATGCTTACCAAAGTCAATGAAAGAACTTTTTGAAGTGCTGACTTGCCCAAGGTCACAGAGTTCACAAGTAGAGCTGAGACTAGAATCCACTAATCCTGAGTCCAAATCTAATTACCTTTCCATTTCCCCGCACTGCTCGATGGTAACTAATGGAGCAGTAGAATCAAGCAAAGTCTTTTCTCTTCGTCCTAGTACTCATTTTTATTCATTTTAATGGACTAGTGTTTGCTGCGCAAACACCCAATGCAAATCACAGCTTTCTTTCTTCCCCACTAGGGGCGTGGAAGGAAGAGGAGGCAAAAGAGAAAAGAAAGGAAGCAAAAATTAAAGATATTATGCGGAGGGGAAGTACGAGATTCCCTCATTCCCGTAATGGAGATCTTTAAACCCAAGTAACAAAGAACAACTCTTCATCTCAGACCAAGAAATGGCGACTCACTCATTCATGCACTCAGCATGCCTCGCACACCCCACTGCAGACAGTTCCTGACCACAAGCTCCCTGACTAGCGGAACTCCTAACTTTTTAACAGCAGTAACTTTAATACTATACTCAGATTTCTTAAAAGGAGCCTCGGTAATCAAGTTTTCAAAGCCAGGCTCACAGCCTGTAGGTCTCAGCCTCTCTCCACCATCTCCAGGCCGGTATCCCCCAAATTCCAATGGGTCACACCCTCTCTCCCGGCTGGGTGCCGTTAACACTCACCACGCAGTAAGAGCCGCACCTTAACTTCAGTCTCCCCTCCTGCTCCTCCCCTCCCTGGCTTACGTCATCCCGGAGCGCCGGGGACGCTGGGACAAAGCTGTTAACTGTACTTCCTCGTCACGTGACAGGTTACGCCCCTGCTGGCGCGTGGTCCCTCCCCCTCGGGCCGCGGTCGTGATTACGCTCTCTGTGGCCTGCAGTAAGCGGGCCGCTGTCGGCCGAAGACGCAGCGCCGATCGGGACCGGAGGAGCTCTAGGCCAAAGGGGTGAGCCAGGCAGGATCCCGGGACCCTTCACCGCTTAAAGCGGCGAGAGGAAATGAAACAGGCGGGCACCGGCGGGGAAGGGAGGGAACTAGCGGAAGGTGTCATGGCGGCCGCGCTCTGGGGTCACGTGCCCCGCAGGCCCGCCTTAGTACTTCCGGTCACGTGCCTTCAGAGTTCTCGCAGCCAGCGATGGAGGCGAGACCCCCCGGTAACAGAGGCGGTGGCGACGGCGGCGGCTGCTGGGTTTCAGCCTCTTCCCGGCAGCGTCTCTAAGAAGCGCAGCGGAACTCGACTCGACCTAGCTCAGTAACTTACTCCTTGCCCAAGGCCGTAGCTCCCACCTGGTAAGTTTAGACCGAAGAATGGGGGTGGGCGGGCGGGTGAAGAGCTGACAGGCCTGGGGGCCGCAGGACGGCGCGGAATCTGCCCCTTTTTCCTGTGTCCCTGTCGCCGTTGCCACAACTCCCAAGCCTGCGGTCTCGTAGCCCTTTATTATTCTGAAGCGACGAAGAGGCGACCCCTAATCTACTTGTCTGTAGGAAGCCTTATCTCTCCACTGAAAGCAGGGACTCGAAGATTTATTCAAAGCCGGGATCAGACTTGGCTCATGAGGATGAAGGACACGGAGGCCTCTCTGGGGCTGAGAAGCCCGTCCCGTTAGAAAATGTGCTGTTGAGTCTTTCGGTTTCTGTAAGGGAAAAGCTTTTACCTTAGTGTCCACACACCTTTTGCTTTACCTGTCAAACTTACCACTCTTAAAATCTTCTTAACACGTGTGCCAGGCCAACCCCCTACACACACATAACATTTTGGTCTGTGCCCAATTTGATCATCTTTAAGCACCAACACATGGAAATAAATAATTATTTTAGAAATTCTCCAGTGTTCTCAGAGACTACATTGTTTAAGGAAGTGTATTCAGTTGACTCTTAAATGCCCGCTTTAGGGTCTGTAAAATGGGGGGCGGGAGAAGAGAGATAAAAACAACCTTTTGCCCATCAGAAGACCCAGTTTTAAAAACATACAAAAACTAAGTGGTTTAAAATATACCTTGCAGTAAGTACTGATTCCATAAAGGAGTGGAACAATTTTTCCCGTTGAATTCTTACCAGAAACCCCAACATACAAAGCAGCATGCCATGGTGGAATTGAGTTTGGGAGCGCTCAGCCTCCCCTCTTGGAACACAGTGTGAACATCATGAACTGGGCTTTAGTAACTAAGCCAAAGCTGCCAACCCTAAGATCGATTTAAAAAAATCAAAACTAGAACAAATGAGATGGAGAGGTCACAACAGAGGGGAAGGTAACCTCTAGTATCAGGCTTATGGCTTACAAAAGATCTAGACTCTGGAACTTTGTACCTTTTAGCAGACTGAAATCCATTATTTGGAAAGAAGGGAGAGAGAATTTGGAGGCATTAAACCTGTTCTGCTACTCTCACTCATCTGACATTTGGCAGTGCATCAGACTGATGAGCTTTGAGTCTCTTCCAGGTGATATTAAATACATATGGTAGTGCTAATGTTAAAAAAAAAAAATCCACACAAATGCAGGGAGGGCTCTTTAAAAATACTAGGAAGGTTGGTGCAAAGAGAGAGGAATCAGTTAAAAAGAATGCACCCAACGATCAACTTCAGTCAGTTGTGGCTGCCTCCTGTACGACCTGCTCTCAAGGCTTATATCTTATCCCTGCTGGGCTGTCTTTACACCTTTTAGCCCTGCTTTTCTGCGCTGCTGGTTTTTCCCTTACCATCAGAATGTTGTCAGGTGTACCTTGAGCTTTCCTATTCCTAGCATTTTGACCACTATTTCTACTTCATGGATGCTGCTACTAGAAGTGTCTTTGGGGACTTCCTTGGTTGTCCAGTGATTAAGACTCCCTGTTTCCACTGTAGGGGGCATGGGTTCGATCCCTGTTCAGGGAACTAAGATCCCACATGCCACATGGCACGGCCAAAAAAAAATGTTTTTTTAATTTAAAAAGAAAAAAAGTGTCTTTGTCCCTTCCTCCTTTTTCTCTTTCCTGCCTGCAATGTGACAGTGTCAGGCATCCATCTAATAGTCCCTCCTTGCTCCATTTATGATTACCAACTGATTGCTCTTCTCTCAATTTTGGTATCGTACTCTTTGTCAGCATGCAGTATTTATTAGTGAATATGAGCATACTCTTCCCTCTATCTTGCGTCTCTGACGCATTTTCCTCCTCCTGCCTCTCCCATCACTGCTGTAAAATGAAAAAGTGCTCGGTCTTAAAATTGCTACCTCAGTTATTCCCTTTAATATCTTCTTTATGTGTGTATGTATCCTTAAAACAGTACGTTTTGATCACTCTTTACATACTTTCAAGGTCTTATTCCCTGTAGTGCTGAATTGTTAACATTTTTTAGGATTGCCCGATGGCAAGCAGCATTCCAGTCTCCATTTTGTATGCTGGCAGACACAGAAGCGCTTTCTCTAATAACAATCCTCCTTTTAGTGAGTGATAAGGAGTTTATATTTCACTTGTTGCCTTTTTTTCGTCTGCCCCATTTATCTCTGCACATTGGAAAAGGAGATGTAGGTAATGGAAATGCAGAGACATGAGATGTAGGAAATGGAAATTTAAAGATTTCTCCTGAATAGTTTCAAATTCTTCCTATCCCTGTTTACTTATAAGCCAGTTATTGGAATCTGTAAGGAATGGTACTCTGATCTGTGAGTTGAGAGCTTTAGTGCTTCCTGGAGTTTAGCCGAGGATGTATGTACAATGGTTTCTTGTTATGTCTTAACCAAGACTGTATTCTTTTAACAACAGAGATCTTAAATTGATGTCATAGGTATTTATTGGACTATTCCTATGGACTAAAATATGCTGCTGGGCTCTGTATTGCCATGAACACAACACATACAGCCTCTTCCCTTCTTTATGAAACTTGCGGTCTTTCGGGGAAAAAGGCATTAAAAGAATTACATTAAAAATTAATTGCAGGGACTTCCTTGGTAGCGCAGTGGTTGGGAATCCGCCTGCCAATGCAGGATACACGGGTTCGAGCCCTGGCCCAGGAAGATGCCACAGAGCATCTAAGCCTGTGCACCACAGCTACTGAGCCTGCACTATAGAGCCCGTGAGCCACAACTACTGAAGCCCATGTGCCTAGAGCCTGTGCTCAACAGGAAGAGAAGCCACCGCAATGAGGAGGCTGTGCACCGCAACGAAGAGTAGCCCCTGCTCGCGGAAACTAGAGAAAGCCTGCGCGCAGCAATGAAGACCCAACGCAGCCAAAAATAAATTCATTAATTAATTTTTAAAAATTAATTGCAGTAGTGATAAGTGTTGTGAAGGGAAGAATACTATAACTTTGAAACTCAGAGTAGACAGAAAATGAGTAAAAGCTAGTTGATGGAAAGGGAGGAGAATGTGCAGAGGCTCAGCACAAGGCATGCATGTGCCTTTAGCCTCAAGCAAGTAAATATTTAACTGCAAATGAATAAATGCCTTTACTGGAGGATTTTGCTATTTAAAGAAGTCTTGTGGCAGATTATTTCATAAAGTAAATAATCTTTTAAGTAAAACTAGATCTTCATCAAGCCACTTTGTTTAAATATAACTGCACCGATGTTTTTCATAAAATATTCTGTGGCTCTTACAGATTTCTACTAGAAAGAAGTTTTTGCCACCCAAGGAGCCACCTTCAAGAAAAATCTAGAAATCATAGAAGCCCTTGTAGGATGGTCCTACTGGTTCTATTAAACTTCCTAAAACTGGTCCTTGTACAATTAACAGAGGTGCTACAGATGACCAGGGAAACTTGCCAAGCAGGTTAGCTGTGAGACAATTGACTAGTTATTCCCAGTGTTCAATAACTTATCTCTGATTTATTTTTAAAGCTCCCTCTAAATAGATTTTAATATGAATGGTTTTACATGCTATGCATAAGAGGCTATGTTTTTTCCCAATTGATTTAAAGTAGCCAACTCTAATAGTTCTATTAATCTAATTTATTCTCCACTTTACAGTTTCTCTGTCTTCATTCATCTTTCTCCTTATCTTCCCATCTCAGAAAGGTTTTTTTGTTCTTTTCCAAAGTTAACACTTTATTTGTGCCCGTAAGCCCAGTTAATTGGTGACTTGCTCTGTCAGCTGTAACCTTGTGTTTCCTCCATATATGGACATATTTTAAATTATCCTGTAGTTATCTGCTTATCCCCCTCCATACACACACCTCTCCTATCTTTCTCAGATTTTAATTCATGTTTCCTAAAATGTGGTTCATATGGTATGCAGTTTAATTTTACATAGTATAGACAGGTTTTTAAATGTTTTTAATAGTTACGTGTTTATTATAATGAATATTATAAAATTAATATTAAAATATTTAATGGTTCCATAGATTTTATAAAAATTATTATAAATTAAAGTTTTAATACTAAATAAAAACAGTACACATATTACAGAAATTGAAAATAACAGTTTTAATTCTTACCAACCCTAACACCTTCCCATGTTACCTTATAGATGTGGTTTGATAGAGAACAAACTCTTGGAAAGACATTTTTAGTAACTGCTTTTCTCATTACAAAATACATATTTATTGTAGATAGTCCAGAAAACAAAAAGAACATTCAAATCATCTGTAGTCCTGTCACCATAGGTAACCACTATTAAATTGGGTGTATGTCTCTCCAGTCATATATATTTGCAAAATAGCATAATGGAACTCTAAGGTCAGACTGATCCAGATTCAAACCCAGTTCTACTTCTTGGTGTTTTGGGAAAGCATCTTGATCTCTCAGACCCAATTTCCTTTATCTGCAGAATAGAACTAACTAATAATAGAACCTACCTCAGGATTGTTAACTAGGGACTGAATGAGATAATGCCTATAGAGAATTTAGCCCAATGCCTGGCACGTATTACAAGCCTTCAATAAATTTTAGAAGGTTTTTTAAAATTTAAGAATATGGAATCAAACTACATGCTTTTTTTGCTTGCTTTGATCACCTAACAGTTTATCTTTTCATGTCATTAAATAGTCCTTTAAGGAATTCCCTGACGGTCCAGTGCTTAGGACTGTGCGTTTTCATTGACAAGGGCCCAGGTTCAATCCCTGGTCGGGAAACTTAAATCCCACAAGCTGCGGCACAGCCAAAAAAAAAAAATAGTCCTTTAAAACAGTGGTTTTCAAACTTTTTAAGCAACAGTAATCCTCTAATCAAAATCTTTGGAGGACATCAAATAAGTAAATCAGTTAAAAGATGGTATTATATATTAAGAATTTTGACCCTTTATCATATATAATGTATGGATATTAAAACTGGAGATTGTAAAGTAACATGGGAAAATGTTTTCAATGGCAAATAAACAAGATAATTAACTTGGCTGTACTTCATGATTACATTTGTAGGGTGAGTACAGATAAGCACAATTTAAAATTAAGAAAATTGATGTTAAAGTTGTGAGATTGTGGCATTTTTTAAAAATCCCTTTTTGTTAACTTACTAGGCTCTGTCCCAACATTTATAAATGCCCACATAATACAGACTATTTCTACCTGCGTGACTCAACAGCACCTCACACTCATTTTCAGAGCCGAATTCCTTACCTTCACTTTCAAACTTGTTTACCCTTGTTACTGTTTCTGTGAGTGGCATCGCTGTACTCATGTCAGTTAGGCTTAAAAGTGGGGTATGAGCAAGCAGCTGTGATACCTCCTTCAGCACAGTGTCTATTCATCCTGCTTCCTCAGTACTCCTCCTTGTCTCTTCCTCTCCATTCTCACTGCCACCAGCCTGGTTCAGACCCTTTCTGGTCCTCCCTTCAGTCTCTCTCATATTGCCTCAGATTAATTTCCTAAAATACAAATCACTCCCTTATTCAAATCTTAAAAGTTTTCTGTTGTCTGCCACATAGGGGGGTATTCTCCACTATCTGCCTCCATCTTAACTGTCCAACTTCATATCCCACTGATCCCCATCATGAACTTTGTGCTATATCCAGAGTGGACTACTAACCATTTGCAGAGAGTCTGGAGCCTTTGCCCCAAGGCATTCTCTTTGCCTATAATGCTTATTGCCTTTTCTCTGTCAAAACCCTCATTCAAAACCCAATTCATAACTAACTTCTGTATAAAAAAGAATAAACTACCAATACATGTAATAATGTGGTGAATTTCCAAAAACATGTTAAGCAAAAAGCCAGAGACAAAAGCATACATAGTGCCTGAATTCCATTTATATGAAATGCTAGTACAGATAAAAACTAATCTGTAGTGATAGAAATCAGAAAACAGTTGCTCGAGGGTGGGAGGAAGAGAATTGACTCGAAGGGGGCATGAGAGAACTTGGGGGGTGATGGAAATGTTCTCTGTCTTGTTTTGGGTAATGGTACATGGGTGTATACAGTTGCCAAAACGCATCAAACGGAACACCTAAGAACTATGCATTTAGTGATTTGCATCTTGTTTGTTCAGTTAATTATAACTGAATTTTTTTTATTGCCCTAAGATATCTGTGAAATATTTGACAAAGCCTTTCATGTGAAAAAGTTAATTGCCTCTGAGTCCTAATTCAGAACTGTTTTTTGTCTCCCTTTTGGGACTTTACACATTCTAATTTGTATACACACACACACACACACACACACACACACACATATCTTGCTCACTAGACTGGAAGCTTTCTCAAAGCAGAAATCACTACTGGCAGACATTTGTCTTCAGGTAATCCCTAGACTTCTTGGCTCAGTACAGAACTATTGAATAAATGTATTCACACTGACCCTTTTCCTTTCCATTTTTGGGGTGGAGTAGCCTGTAAGGAAACTAAAAGGGAAGATCTGGCTATTCAAAATTCAGGTAGTCAACTTCAGAGAAATTAAAATTTCACTCTTTTTTTTTTTACTTGTATTTTTGATTTTTAAATCACTGTTTCAGTGAATAAGAAATGTTACAATAAAGCTTCACTTGTTTGCTCAAATTTAATTCTTATGACACTTAGATATGCTAACTTCTCTGAAATTATAATTTGTACCTGAAGAAGTAAATATTTTTAAGTTATATTTTAAATCATTCCTTTGGGAATGAAAGCTAAAATCATAACTTCACCAGAAATGGCATATATGTGCCATTTGTGCCACCACTTTCCCCATCGCAGCCCATGGCAGACTTCATCAATCGTGGCATCTTTCTTGTTGAGCCCAAACAGCCTCAAAATCCTTTTCAGCCTCATATTCCAGACAGCTACACTCAAGAATCTAGGATTTGGGTTGAGTGGTTAAGATTCCCAGGATGGGGTGAACTTGGGGGGAGCTCCAAGCTGTTTCTTCCTAGGTAACAAATTAGCCATATACAAATGAATCTTCCGCCTAGACTGGAGAGCAGTTGAAGACATTTGATTGTTAAAAGATGGGGAAGATAGCATCTGAAGTGTTAAGTGTTAAATTCTTTCAGTTTTTTTTTTAAAGCATATTAGACCGGGTTTTAGATCTAGGAGTGGTTTTAGGAAGTCACACAAACCCTTTGGCTCTTAGTTTTTTCAGTTGAAACAAATTTGAACTAAATATCCAATAGAGTGCTGTGTAATTCTAAAGTTCTGCAATATAGGTTACAGACCACATATTTGTAGTCAAATCATGTGTTTAAGATTTAATAATATAACAGGAAAATAAAAATAAATTGAAAATACTCTGATTAGCATGTGTGGAAATGGTTTGAAAACTGCCAGGTGTTGTCAACTTGCAGTGTTGTGTAAATTCATACCTGTTGTATGAGCAAAATGAAATTTGATTTTAAAGGAATAACGCCATACAGCTTTATCTTCAACTCAGAAAGAGGGAAAAGACTTTTTTCCCTCCTTATTACTCATTTTAGATTTGGAAGGGACTCAAGTCAATAAATCCAACCCTAACTGAGATGTGAAATCTTTTTGTCTTTTTTAGCACCTTCTAGCCGTCATGGCGACTTCATCTGAAGAAGTTTTGCTGATTGTAAAGAAGGTGCGACAAAAGAAGCAGGATGGAGCTCTGTACCTCATGGCAGAAAGAATTGCTTGGGCACCTGAAGGCAAAGATAGATTTACCATCAGCCATATGTATGCAGATATTAAATGTAAGTCGGCTATACTAAGTCTGATTTATGTCATATTTGTTAGTAACTTTATAAGAAGACTGCTTATACAGTCTTTGTGGGGTTTTTATCATAATGTCAAAAAATCAACTGTATAAAAATAATTATAGAGTAGGATCATTGAATATATATTATTCTGTAACCTGCGTTTTCTACAATAATAGAGTATGTACAGCTTTACATGTGTAAATCTACCTCACATAAAGATCTCCACACATACCTTCTTTTAAGAGTTGCATAATAGTCCACTGAATGGATTTACACTTATGTATTTAACCAGTCCACTATTGAAGGACATTTAGGAAGTTTTCAGAATTTTGTTATTGAAAACAATGTTGCAGTATTGGTATATGCACTAATATCTTTTTGAGGTTTTATGTATGGGATACATCCCTGCAGTGGGCTTACAGGTTCAAATGGTTCATGCATTTAAAATCTTGATAGATGGACTTCTCTGGTGGCGCAGTGGTTAAGAATCCCAACTGCCAATGCAGGGGACATGGGTTCAAGCCCTGGTCCGGGAAGATCCCACATGCTGCAGAGCAACTAAGCCCGTGCACCACAACTACTGAGCCTGTACTCTAGAGCTCGCGAGCCACAGCTGCTGAGCCTGCATGCCACAGCTACTGAAGCCCATGTGCCTAGAGCCCGTGCTCCGCAACTAGAGAAGCCACGGCAATGAGAAGCCCGCGCACCGCAACAAAGAGGAGCCCCCGCTCGCCACAGCTAGAGAAAGCCCGCGTGCAGCAACGAAGACCCAGTGCAGCCAAAAATAAATAAATAAATTTATTTTTTAAAATCCTGATAGATGATGCCAGATTGCCCTGGCATAAAATTGTATCTTTTAAGTAAAGTCGTCTAATCTTTGGTTATGTGGCCATCCATCATCTGTTGAGAAAATAGACTTAGTTTTATACTAAATGTAGATGGGAGGAATACAGAGCATAATATCTTTATATCCTTTTTATGATTTTCAGGTATGAAAGCTAACATCAAAACCCCTTCTCTTTTCAAATTTGCAAAATTAACTTTGAATTTATTACCCAAAGGACATGGTACTTTGTGGCTCAATAATAATTAGGTTTAAAGGCACCAAGTGAATCCTGGGATTTAGAACCTGTACTCTGAAAGGGATTTCTGCAATTCACCTAACTAAAAGATCTTGAATAGGAGGGACCCCAGGGGAGTTGGGTAACAAAGCCCTCAACAAATTGTGTTATCTTAACTATGACCATTAATATGGATTCATTTATTTTCCTGGATATGAGATTCTTCTCCTAGATAAAATCCTGAACAGATTTCAAGGAACATGACACCTCAAAACATAGACAATCCTCAACTTGCAAGTGGTCAGTTTACAAATCTCCTTTGTGTATAAACAGTTGCCCTAAGGACTTACCTCTAATTTGCTGCTGGAAATGACCAAGATCATCTTTCTCCACTGAAGTAACTTAGAATCTTAATTTTCAAAAGGAAATACTGTTTAAAATTCATCATAATTCAGTACTGCCTGAGCTATCTGGTCTTTGTCCACTCCTGGTAACACTACTTCCTTTCAAACCTTTGTTTCTGTGGAGAAATGCCTCACCAAGTTTCTAATAGTAGTCTTAACAAACTAACATTTGTTCTACAATAGACTCATAAATTAGGAACTGCCTGTATTAGCATTTCTCTTAAACGGGAAGCTAGCCTTATACCTTTGCAAAACAGATACTCAATATGATACTTACAGCATGCAATAAAGAATATGCCTTGGGCTTCCCTGGTGGCGCAGTGGTTGAGAGTCCGTCTGCCGATGCAGGGGACGCGGGTTCGTGCCCTGGTCCGGGAGGATGCCACATGCCGCGGAGCGGCTGGGCCCATGAGTCATGGCCGCTGAGCCTGCGCTCCGCAACGGGAGAGGCCACAAAAAAAAAGAATATGCCTATCTTCTGTATTTCAACAATTCTTCTCAGCTATTGGGGAGGAGAGCACATGCCCAAATTTAGATCTGCACCAGATCAGTTTTCATTTTAAGCTGAATATTTGAAAGAATGCTTATTTCTGAAAGAAGCCATTGAAAGTTGTCAATAATACATTACTAAGGTGAAAATTAGCAGTTAGATAGTTAAAAAGCTTCAAAAGTAGGCCTCTCAGAGGCACGAGCTAAGACAGAGCAAGAATAAAGCAGTGACTGAGAAGAGATAGTAGAGAGGAGTGATAGTTTGTTTTGGAGGTATGGAATAATGGAACAGGCTGGCTGACAGTGTAAATTGCTTCATATTGCTCTTTCTGGCAGTAAGGTATTTCATCTAAACTGTTGGTTTGGAAGCAGCATCTTCATTGAAAAAGTTTCTGTTTATTTAAGTGTTAGTAGGTTGCTTGGGGCAGAGAGCTCTAGGTAATGTGTTCACACTACCATTAGTCACCCATTTAGTGAGACAAAGCCCCTTCATCTCTGTTTCCCTTATGAAGAAGACAAGTCATGAGGCCCACTTTTTAAGAATACAAGATCTCTATTATGTAGGTATATTTTGACATTTCCAGCTCCAAATTATTATGAAAATCTTCAAAGTTACAGAAGAGTTTAAAGAATAGTACAATGTATACGTGTATATTGTATACCATCTAAATATTAGTTATTTTGCCATATTTGCTTTTTTACGTGAGTGTACACTTTGACTGCTTATAGCGTTGTGACACCAAGAAAATTTTAATAAATATCCAGACCATTGTTGCATTTCCCCAGTTGTCCAAAGTTTTTTATACCTGTGATTTTTTTTTTTTTAACCAATACTTAGTCTAGGTTCATGTATGTAGTTGTAGTCTCTTTTGTCTGTTCTTTAAGAGTATGGGCTTGTAGAATATCACACATTCTGATTATGTCTGATGGTCTCCTCAAGGTTTTGTTTCATTTTTTTCCTGTATACCTGTATTTCTTATAAATTAAAAGTCAGGTCTACAGGCTTGATTATACTCAAGTTAGACATTTTCAGCAAGAACAACACATAAGTGGTGGTGTTGCTATTCCGTCACCTCAGAAAGCCCATAGTGTCAGGTTGTTCCATTTTTAATGAGGCTAAGTTTGGTCACTTGGTTGAAGTGCTGACACCTGATCTCTCAAATGTAAAATTACGTATTTTCCTTCGCAATTAGTAATTAGGCCATGGGCTATGTTTTGGAGTTTTTTGAATCGTGACAAATCATTTTTATTAATGATATTGTCAGTTGGAAGCAGCTATTCAGGGTGGATTCAGGACTCTGAGTTGGCTGTTTAGAAAGCTTTTAAGAAAGCTGCCCAGTTGAGTGGAAACCAAAGCCCTTAGTATCCATAGGTGGAAGCAGTGGGTGAGAAGTGCCACACAAAAAGGATACTGAAGAAGGAAGCCAAGTGCTAGCAGTGAATTTGTTGAACCATGCTCTGGTTATGTGGGATTATTTGAGAATTGTACATTTTCTGCTGAAGCATCAAGATTGGAAAAGGGCAACTAAAGCCCAAAGGAAGCCTGAGTCTTGAGAGAAGTAACTTATTGTATGACTTTCCACAGTGTGAGTGTCCTTATCTAACTAGCCTCATGCTTCTTTTTAGGCCAGAAAATCAGTCCAGAAGGAAAAGCTAAAATTCAACTTCAGCTGGTCCTGCATGCAGGGGACACAACTAACTTCCATTTTTCCAATGAAAGCACAGCAGTGAAAGAGCGAGATGCAGTGAAAGACCTTCTTCAGCAGCTGCTGCCCAAATTCAAGAGGAAAGCAAATAAAGAACTGGAAGAGAAAAACAGGTGAAGGAGGAAAAGAACAGCCTTTTAAAGAGATGCTAGGTTCTCACCAGTCAAGTAATAGTTTATTTCTCACCCCTTGTGCTTTGACAGTGTAGTTTAGGAAAATATGGGCTTCGTTATCTTTACCTCTGTGTTTGGTTATTAACTTTAGCATCTTACTAGCTTTGGCTTTCGGCAGATGAGATAAACTCAGACGAACTGCCTCAAACCTAACATCTGATTAGGAACAGAACTGCGATTCGAAGGTGCTAATAAGGTCCCTTAATTCTCTAGTTCTTTGTCACAGAGAAGATACTAAACCATTAGAAATGTGTGTGTGAATAAGAAACCTGAAAGTAGTCATACTGTAAAAAAGTTGAGAAAACATCTAAAATAATGAGAATTTCGGATAAGATGAATTATCTTTCTGTGCTTATGGCTCCAGGTGCTTATCACCATGAAAAACTAGTTGCTAGAAAATCTCTCTTCCCCATTCACCTTTTTGTGAAAGAGAATACAGTACAGTACAAATACAGCCTTTGTATCACTGGAATATAGGGATGAATAAGACCAAATCCATGCCTTCAAAGAGTTTAGCCTTTGCTTCTTCAGACTGACTTCTGTTTATCTGCACTTACATTTGTTCCTCCAAAAATGTTTTTTTGCTTTTAATTACTGACAAATGAACTAAATGACCTCTGCCGCTCAATCATCACAAAATGAAAGTTGGGTGTTTCATGTGGCTAAAGTCTTTTTTGAATGTTACCTAAATGGTGTTTTATTCTAAAAGTTCAATATGTTCGATATATTCTATCACCAGAATGCTGCAAGAAGATCCTGTTTTGTTTCAGCTTTATAAAGACCTTGTTGTGAGTCAGGTGATCAGTGCTGAGGAATTCTGGGCCAATCGTTTAAATGTGAATGCAACAGAGAGTTCTTCCACATCTAATCATAAGCAGGATGTTGGCATTTCTGCAGCATTTCTGGTATGTGACCCTTCTAGATTTCTAAAGGGAAAAAAACCGTGGTATATGTGTTAACGATGCCACTTCTTTTGTAAAATTTAGCATTTTCTTCAAGTAAATTAGTGGATACTTCAGTATCCACGGTATTCTTCTAAAATAATTTTTAAAATACATACAGTATCTTTTTTAATTTATATATTTTTTGCCAGTTATATTTTCTTAGTTTTCTGGACTTGACTCTAGTATGCTGGAAATCAAATGGACTTTTGAAAATGTTATAGCAACTGGACTAATGCTTACTTCCCCTATTACTTTTAAATTTAGGGCTTTCAGCTACCTTTTTTTAATGATTGCAATATTTTACTTACAATGCAAAGTTTAAACGTATAATGACCACCAGGTTATAAAAAAGTAAGATTTGTAAAATGTATCTTAAGAGGAAAATTGAGACTACCTTATGTATGGAATTAGAAAGTGACGGTAAAACCAAAGCAGTATTTATACATTTAACAAACATTTGAGTAGCAGTTACGTGTTTGGCATCTTTCTGAGTGCTTAGCAGTGAATTGAATTAATAAGGCCTTCTAAAGAAACCAATCAGATAATATTTAACTACTTAGTAACCAAATAGTTAAATATTTGGTAACTGTATAAGTTCTATGTTAAATCTCCACTAGATATCTGCCTTTGGCCACACTTAAATGTGCCATTTTTGACCATTATATTTTCAAAAAGCAGATTTTACAGTTCACTAAAATTATGTGAAACCAGGTCAGGCTTCTGTGAGCCCTGTCTCTATGCCAAAAGTATAGGTGAGGGACTTATCTCTGTCTCTGTTTCATTCAGAGAGTCTGTTTTTCCACCTTTGTCCAGTGTTCATTGGGTTCTTAGACATCTTCCCCCAATATTCTAACAAATACAGATATATATATGTGGTCTTTATTTTAGGCTGATGTCCGACCCCAAACAGATGGATGTAATGGTCTGAGATACAATTTAACGACTGATATCATTGAGTCCATATTTAGGACCTATCCAGCAGGTAAGAAGAATCAGTTCTTTCAGATAGTTAAAATATTTGTTTGGATGAATTCAGTAATGTATCATTGAAAAGCAAAAGGCTTTACCTTTATTCCTGATGAAGTGCTATAAAATATGTAAAGTACGTTTTCCAGTGCCTGACATGTGGTAGATACTAATGGCTTAGCATATAATGTGCTGTCATCAATCCATTGGTATGATGACTTTCCCATTCTTTCCATTGGTGGTTCTTAAACTTTTTTTTCTTTAATATATTTTTTTTTTTTTTTTTTTTTTTTTGCGGTACGCGGGCCTCTCACTGCCGTGGCCTCTCCCGCTGCGGAGCACAGGCTCCAGACGCGCAGGCTCAGCAGCCATGGCCCACGGGCCCAGCCGCCCCGCGGCATGTGGGATCCTCCCGGACCGGGGCACGAACCCGCGTCCCCTGCATCGGCAGGCGGACTCTCAACCACCGCGCCACCGGGGAAGCCCCTTTTCTTTAATATTTAAGTTATTTTTTCTTTTTTATGTATATATTTATTTTTGGCTGCATTGGGTCTTAGTTGCGGCGCATGGGCTCTTCATTGCAGCGTGCAGGCTTCTCTCTAGTTGTGGCCTGCTGATTTTTCTCTCTCTAGTTGTGGTGTGCAGGCTCCAGAGCCCATGGGCTCCAGAGTGTGTGGGCCCTGTAGTTTGCGGCACACGGGCTCTCTAGTTGAGGTGTGCAGGCTCAGTAGTTGCAGCACACGGGCTTAGTTGCCCCGCAGCATGTAGGATCTTAGTTCCCCGACCAGGGGTCGAACCTGCGTCCCCTGCATTGGAAGGTGGATTCTTTACCACTGGACCACCAGGGAAGTTCCTAAACTTTATATACCCTTTAACATACATGAGTAAGATGACATGCTCCAGAGGCATCAATAAATGAGTCTCTACAGCACTAACTCAGATCATCCTTCATGCTGCCTCCCTTGCAGAAATCATCCTAAAAGTATAAATGTTTTGATTCTAGCTCTAGTGATTTACAATGTGCAGCCAAGGTTGAGAGCAGCTGCTTCAGTCATTCTTCTAATTAAACAAAGCTCTCAAGCTATACACTATTCTCTCTTTATACTTCCTCACTCCTGCCCCTTTAGTCCTTAGGAAACATCTCTCTCCCACAGGACTCAGCTCAAGCATCACTTCATTGCCACTTCTGTAAAATCCTGACTATCTTAGGCAGATATAAGCCCCCTCCCCATTCCTTCCATAGGGCTCTGTGTCTTACCACATTATAATGTAATTATTTTCTTATCTTTCTGATAATAACATAATTATGTAGTGTTTACTATGTGCCAGACACCATTCTAAGGCCTTTATGTATATTAACTCATTTAATCATCACAGATAGTACCTATGAAGTAGGTACTATCATTACCCCCACATTACAGATGAGGAAGCCAAGATAAAGAAAGATTAAGCAATTTGTCCAGCATCACACAGACAGTAAGTGGCAGACCTAGAATTTTAAACTTAGGCTCTCCAGCTTAAGAGACCTAAACCTCTTAATCTCTTTACTTATTGAATAATGTGTAAAAATCTGGAGTGCCGAACTGATAGTCCATTGGGTTATGGAGATCTTTATTTATTTCCCCAGCACCTAACACGGTGCCTTGGATTAAAAGTGTCCATATATAAGTGATCAAATAAGCAGATTCAAGTCTCACTCCAAAAAGCTTGGTGTTTCCACTAAAACTTTGAAACTCGTCAATTTTCTTGGTACAAAATAAGGTTTTGTGGGACTTCCCTCATGGTCCATTGGTTAAGACTCCACACGCCCAATGCAGGGGGCCCGGGTTCGATCCCTGGTCAGGGAACTAGAGCCTGCATGCTGCAACGACGATCCTGCATGCCTCAAATAAGACCCGGCACAGCCAAATAAATAAATATTCAAAATAAGGTTTTGTTTGTAATTTGTTAAGATTCATAAAGGTAGTGCCTCACCTAATCTCTCAAGTTATATTTTATATTTACAATTATTATATACAGTTTGTAAAGTTGAATACTTTCATAATCTAGTTTTGCTGTTAGTCTATTTTGAAACTAATTTGAGGGGTTTTAAGAATTGGAGATTCACTATGTAACTATTATGGGTTTTTTTCACAGTAAAAATGAAATATGCAGAAAATGTTCCCCACAACATGACAGAAAAGGAGTTCTGGACACGTTTCTTTCAGTCCCATTATTTTCACAGGGACCGGCTGAATACTGGGTCAAAGGACCTCTTTGCAGAATGTGCCAAAATAGATGAAAAAGGTAACTGTTTATCCTTGACACACATTTATTTATTTATTTTAAAAAGACATTTATTTATTCAGTGTCATGATCAGACTTATATTTAGCAATCAACAGCATGGGTGCAAAAAAAAAGAATCTACATTAAAACCCTTCGTTGGAATGCTTTACACTTTACACAGAACAGAAACTAAAATAACCTGTTATACAATTAGTCACAAATACAGTCCTCGAGTTTCTTTGCGCATACACGAGTATTGTCTAAAACACGTCTTCTTTATAGCAGCTAGGCCCTGCCACCACTGTGCTTGGCGGAGTTCACAAATCTGTTGTAACCTGTAGCTTCCCTGTCACTTCTCTGGCTCTCCTCTCCTGCTAAGCTTTGTTTCCTGGCAGTAATCAAAACCTTCTGCCACTGCCGTAGCTACTACTGCTGCTGGAACCACCTTGGTTTCAGGGTTTGGCAAAGTATTGGCCTCCACCACCGTAGGGACCAGAACTACTGCCTCCAAAGTTTCCTCCTTTCATGGGTCCAAAATTTGAAGATTGATTGCTGCAACTGCCAAAATCATTGTAGCTTCCACCGCCTCCAAAACTGCTTGCATCATTACCAAATCCATTATAGCCATCCCCACTGCCACCATATCCCCCACCACCGCGGCTGCCACCAAAGCCACCTCGACCACTGAAGTTTCCTCCACGACCAAAGTTGCCATTCCCACCAAAACCCCCTCCACGACCACCACCAAAATTTCCAGAACCACTTCGACCTCTTTGGCTGGATAAAGCACCAGCCATCTCTTGCTTAGATAGGGCTTTCCTTACTTCACAGTTGTGGCCGTTCACTGTGTGATATTTCTGAATGACAGTCTTGTCTACAGAGTCATGGTCATCAAAGGTTACAAAAGCAAAGCCTCTATTTTTGCCACTGCCTCGGTCAGTCATGATTTCAGTCACTTCAATTTTCCCATACTGTTCAAAATAATCTCTTAGGTGATGTTCTTCAGTGTCTTCTTTAATGCCACCAACAAAAATGTTTTTTACAGTTAAGTGGGTACCAGGTCTTTGAGAATCTTCTCTTGAGATGGCCCTCTTTGGTTCCACCACTCTTCCATCCACCTTGTGTGGCCTTGCCTTCATGGCCGCATCCACCTCCTCCACAGTGGCATATGTGACAAACGTGAAGCCTCTGGAGCGCCTGGTGTTTGGATCCCTCGTTACCACACAGTCTGTGAGCGCTCCCCGCTGCTCACAATGGCTCCTCAGACTCGCATTGGTTGTTTCAAAGCTCAAACCTCCGATGAAGAGCTTCCGCAGCTGTTCGGGCTCTTTGGGTGACTCTGATTTAGACATGACGGCAGTGGAGGGGGCGGGGAGACGTCAACGATGCTTACTCGGCGGCATCCATGGGCAGAAACACACTCTAGCATTTAATTTGCTGCTCTCGTCATTACTGCTGTTAGTGAATTTTTTTATTTCTGAGAAAGGAAAACTTAATCACTTTTTGTTTCATTGATTTTCTAGGGTTAAAAACAATGGTTTCATTGGGAGTGAAAAACCCACTACTTGATTTGACAGCTTTGGAAGATAAACCATTAGATGAGGTAAGTAGTAGTAAAAGGATTTACGAGAGAAAACAGTCTTTTCCTAGTCTTCAACATTTGTATAATTTTAAAATTGCCTTGAGTATAGATATTCTAACTTGTTAGAAGGTAAAACAAACAAAATACTGTTATTTGGAATGGTTTATCAAAAGTGCTTTTCAAGAGCACTGTTTATTATTAAGATTGCCTTGGAGAACTGAAATTTCCATATGAATTGGTAAAACATTTTTTAAAAGAATTTTCTAGCTCCCCCATCAACAGTTGCCTAGGTATTAATGAAGGTTTAACACGATGTTTTTTATGCTGTATCTAACATTAATCTAAATAAATGTGCCTAAATACTAGTATACAGGGAAAAGTTAACATTGTTGGTTGCCCACTATTTGCCAGATCTTGAGCACAGTCATGACCCTTACCCTATATTAGCCCCAGTATGTTTCAACAGCTAGACCATCAGGTATGAGCACCTACCTCAGCACCTACCTCTGACTCCAGACTGAGAAGTTTATCCAATCACGGAGAAATAGGTGATCCCTTCTGATCAAGGCTAATTCTATCCCTGCCTCTATCTTCTAGGCTAGGAAGGAACCTGCTTTCCTCAGGTATTCTCTTGACACTTGCCCTTCCTTTGGCTACTATTCTGTTAGCCATATAAACATGCTCATTCCTTCCTCCCCCCCCCCTTTTCCTCTTGGTATATGCATGCACCTGGTGAGAAAACCAATGTTAAAATTGTGTCCTATAAGTCTAAATTATTAAATTAACAGAAAGTAATCCTTGATGTCCCAGTGAGTCATTTCCCTAATGAAATTCAGTTGTTTTCTTGAAAATTCTCAGCATTCAGTCGCTTCCTTGGTGAATCTCAACACGTTACAAACGTGGCCCTCTTTAATCACCTGGAGAAAACGAAGCTTAAGATACAGCTTAAGGGACTTCCCTGGCGGTCCAGTGGTTGAGACTCCGCGCTTCCAATGCAGGGGGCGTGGGTTCTATCCCTGGTCGGGGAACTAAGATTCCACATGTTGCGCAGCGTGGCCAAAAATAAAATAAAATTAAATTTAAATATATTTTTTAAAAGATACAGCTTAATATGGAGGGGGAGTTTAAATTTTTTTTAATAAAAATGGTGGTATGTTGTGCATACCTTTCTTCACTTTTCCTGTTATCACTATCAATCTGAGCTAAATACACCACACGGTTGTTAAGTACATAGACTTACCTGGGTTAAACTGTAGTTTATAAACATTTTTCTAAGTTTTCTTGTAAAATGAGGTTAATAGTTCTGACCTTGGGAAGGGGTAGCAAAATTGGAGAGATGTTGTTTAAGGGTACAGACTTGCAACTAGTGTTCCCTTGTAAGGATATATAAAAATTTATATATCCAATCCTTTTAATTGGTTGATTCAGTTGTTCCTTTAATGCCTCTTTTTCCCCTGTCATCCTCTAGTAGTTCTGTCCCAGGGTACAGACTTGAGCCTCCTTGTAAATACATTCTTTCCATTCCATTGCTTCAAATTCTAATTATGTAATGATGACTTCCAGTTAGTCCTGGTCTGTCTTAACCCCAGAACTCCAAAATCATATATCCAACTCCCTACTTGATATCTTCACTTAGGTAGTTCACAGCACCCTTCAACATAACATATCCAAAATAGAACCTTTGATTCCCATTCTCAAAAACCTATTTCCTCCTGGGTCATCTGTATGTCAGTTTAAAAAAAAACAAAACCATTACCATGGACTCAGTTACTCAAGCCAAAACCTAGGAGTCTCCTTGATTCCTCCCCTTTCTTCACCTCCAACATTCAATTGATCAACAAGTACTCAACAACACATCTCTGATCTGTCTACATCTCCTCTGTCTCTGTAGACACTTACACCCTCTTGCTTTTAGGGTACCGTTGCTTCATTGCTTGCATTAACCTCCTAATTGATCTTCTTATTTCAACGTTTATTCCCTATAGTTTATTCTTCCCTAGCAGTAAGAGTTACAAATCAGATCATAATGCCCCCCTTATGTAAAACTCTTCAGTGATTTCTCATTGAACTTAGAATAAAATCAAAACTCCTACCGTGCTCTTCTTGATTTGGCCTCTGCCTACTTCTCCCTCAGTTGGGGCTGTTTCCACTCGATTCGTGCTCCAAACATAATTGCCTTCTTTAAGGTCCGTATCAAGCTTTTTCTACCTCAGGGCCTTTACACTTGCTGTTCCGTCTTCCTGCTCTTCTACCTAACTAGCTTCTACCCATCTTTTGGACATCTGTTCTAATGTTACTTCTTCAGTGAGACCTTCCCTAACCTCCCTATCTAAAGTATCTCCTCCCATTCCAGTCACTACACTGTGTCTTTATTTTCTCCATTTCTTTTCTTTATTTTCTTCATAGCGTCTGTCACTATCAAAAATGGTCTTATTTTTACCTTGTTTTACTTGTCAGTTGTCAGTCTTCTTTCAGTAGACTGTAAGTTCCATGAGGCTGACTGTTCCTATTACTGGCCTATCCCCATCACATAGGAGGTATTAGGCACTCAGTAATTATTTGATAAATGAATGAATGGCATATGAGTTTTTATGATCTTTCTCATACCTCTTTAACCTTATGTCCCACCAATCCCTGGCCCACCCTTCATTCCAGGAATACCGAACTACATACAAACCCATGGCACAATATGTATTACATTACTTCTATACCTTTGTTTAGTTTCCTCTTCCTGAAATGTCTCCGTTTTTGCCTTGCAAGCACCTATTCATCTTATGGTGCTCCGTGAAGCTTTTTTGAACCTACCCTACCCTCCCTGTACCCCACTCCGGTGGGAGTGACGGCTTCTTCTTTCGTAGCCCCTATGAGTTTTAACTAAGTGTACTGACTTACAGCCCAACGTCCCACTAACTGGTATTTTAATCTAGATCCAAAATTGCTCTTTAGGAAAAAAATGCAGCACTTAACAGTTAAGGTATTTTTGCAATACTAAAAGCAGTTAGTAGTATTTGTTCATTTTTTGTGTGTATAATGTCACTTATTTTTAAGTGTTTACCTGTAAGTATTTGATAATGCTCAGAATTAATAAAGTCCTGTCATCCAGAAAGTTTTTACGGCTCAACATGTCTCTCATAATAGATAAGAAAACCAGAAGTTTATTTTAATTTTTAATCTACTAAATTGTTTCTCACAGGGCTATGGCATTTCCTCTGTGCCATCTACTTCTAATTCTAAGTCCATAAGAGAGAATAGTAATGCTGCCATCATCAAGAGATTTAACCATCACAGTGCCATGGTCCTGGCAGCAGGTCTCAGGAAACAGTTAAGTACACATGCTAAGATACAATAACTGGGTTTTCCATGATAGCCAGATGGAGTTTTGTTTTTGTTCTGCCTGTGGTTTTCAACATTAATTTTTTTTCCTTTGTTTTCAGAGAAGCACAAAATGAGCAAAATGGCGAGCCCAGCAGCATTGATGGAAATTCTGGAGATGCAGATTGCTTTCAGCCAGCAGTAAAAAGGGTATGGGTAAAAAGTCTGGGACATTTATGGCTCACATTTCTCCAGATACCTTATGTAACTGCGAGTACCTTATGTTGACCCTTGATCAGTTCAGATGACTCAGTTCCTTCTGGCCAAGATGTTAAGCATTTGGCTTAAATTGTAGAACATTTTAAAGAGTACTTCCTCAGTTTTGGCCTGCCAGCCTGCTTTCCATGGACTCAAGTCTGTTAACTGTTTTTATTGTTTTGTTTTATTTTTTTATTTATTTTTATTTTTTTCCTTCACCTGTAGACACATACACATATTAACATACAGTTTTATTTTCTGGGAAAGAGTATCAACAAAGACAATATGACAGAAAGAAAAAACTAAAGGTTAGTGTATGTGATTTTAAAAGATAAGATTGGCCCTCATGTTAAACCTGGCATTTCAGAACTGGAAATGTCTTTCATTAAATACAGAAAAGAGGTTGTGGGGGAATATGAACAGTTACCTACTTGTATGTTTCTTCTCTCTCTGCAACTTTGCCAAGCTTCGCTATCCCTCAGTTTTTTTAAGTTCCTCCCTCCCTCGTTATAAAAATAAGTTATGATAAAGCTTCCTTAGAGGGCAGTCAGGCAATATGTATTAAATTTTTGAAGGTTTATACCCTTAATTCCACTTCTGGATAGTATTCCACTTTGGACATTTATTTTTAAAAAAAATAAAGTTGTGTGCAAAGATTCAGATACAGATACTCATGGCAGTATTATAATTGAGAAAATAGCAACCATCCTAATATCCCTGATACATCCATACAATGGAGATTGATGCATGCAGCAATTAATGGCTTTTTAAAAGGATTGTTGAATTAAAAAGAGTTCACATATACCATACGATAGTTCAGTTCATTAAAATTAAATTCAAGAAACCATTTTTGAGTTGCCTTACATGCCATATTAGGTGGTGGGAAACAAGAAAGAATAAGATTGGGTTCGTGTCCTCAAAGAATTTAGTGTCTACAGGTAAAACAAAATCAAAAGAATAATTATAAAACAATTTAAAGTATAGTAATTGTGTGATTTACAATAGGAGCCAAAGAGTGAGCAAGTAGATGAAGTTCACAGAACAGACTAATATGATATAATTAAGTTTATGATTTTTAAAGGGGGATTATAGGCGAGTCTTTTATATATTTCAGTTACTTAATATGTTTCTACAGGGATATACACCTTTAAAATTATCAAAGTCAGTAAGATATTTCTTTTCTGAACTAAGCAAAGTGAATCTAAAATGTAAGTTAGAGATGCTAAAGAAGAAATCTAGGAAGTGATGCTTTTCTTTGCAATATTGCACTAAGTACCTGTGATTCTTGGTAGTGAAAGAATTGTCAAAAATCATTGTGTGAATTTTCACAATATTCAGTGATAAACTGACTCTGTAGATATTTTTTCAAGTCAATAGTTGTCTGCTGTGTGTTCTGCAAGGGATTTATAGAATGAGAGATCCAGAAGTATTATATTCATGGAGCTTTCAGTTAAGTATGAAAGTTAGGTGAATAACTAGGCCTTGGCAGAGGCTTAGGATTTGGATTTATATAAGAGGTTAGGTTGGGACATGACTTGGGTAAGGTAACAGCAGGGGTAGAAATGAGCTTGACATATGGGAAAGGTAATGAAGACATCAGTATGCTTTGAAGTTGGCTCAAGGGTGTAGAGCTGAGAAAGTAATAAAAGCTTAGGCTGAGTCTAGGTAAGGTGGGACTGATGGATGTGTTACTCTGAATAGCATGCTGAGGTCAGATTTGTTCCTATACTACAAGAGGACTATTTAGACTCTTAAAATAGGGGCAGTTTAAAATACTGTTTTCAGATTGATCTTTTTTGAGGTATATTTAATATCTTAAACGTTTTGATCCTAGTCTGGGAAGCTACAGATGAGAGCTAACCAGATGAATTCCATAGCTCTGTAGGGATGAAATATTGTAAAATTGTTTTCCCAAATGTTTACGTAGATTGTCACCATGTGTCTTATAATTAATGTGTTTTTATTATAAGGCTGTAGAAATATAGCATTTTGTTACTAGTCCAGGAGAAAACACAGTAGTAAAACCAAAATAAAGAATCCAGAAGTAAACCCAAATATTTATTACATGGAGGAATTAAATACATATATGATAAACATGACATTTCAGAATCAGTGGGGAAAGACATTATTCTACAAATGGTGTTAGGGGGACTGATTAATAATTTAATATTTTAAAAAACCCTCAGATTCCCTACCTTACTACTTACTTCAAAATAATTCTAAGTGGATCAAAGATTTAAGCAAAAAATTAACCCACAGAAAGAATAAGCATAAAGGGAATAATTAAAATTGAAAAACACCAAATTGGAAGAAAAGTATTTGCAACACGTAAAAAAATTATTTTTTAATATTTATTTGGGGAGAAAAATAGTAAAATACACATTTTCATCTACCAGATTTTCAAATATTAAAGGTTCAGTAATGCTTAGTTTGGTCAGAGTGTAGGAAAACAAGTACTCTGTGTAAGGGGATGGTGAAAAAAAATGGGTTCAGCCATTTGTAGAGCAGTCATGTCTAGGAAGTGAGATTCATTTTGGGAAGACTTCATATTTTATCCTCTGTACAGTTTTGCTTTTTCAGTCATGTTCATTACTTTTGTAAGAGAACTTTACAATAAAAAGTGTTGTGTTGATAATTATAGGCGAAGTTACAAGAGTCCATTGAATATGAAGACTTGGGAAAAAATAATTCCATAAAAACAATTGCACTAAACCTCAAGAAGTCAGACAGGTAAGTTTGGTGACTAATATTAAATTAACTTGAGACAGAATAGTTTTATATTACAAGTCATTGCAGAATATATTCTGCAAGTATAGAACTCAAGCTTTAATTAGTTTGTTACCATAAAATACAGTATCTTATTTCCTTAAAAATTTACTTTGTGCATCTCAGGAAAGGATCCTAAATGATGGAAGCCAAGAAAATAAATTTTGGCTATCTGTGCTGTTTTCTTCCTATTGCCCTTACAGGAATTAAATTATATTATTGAAATATCTTTAACTCTTTACTTTGGGGAGAATGTTGTCTTGAGACTGCTAAAATATTTGAAAGACAAATGTTGAGCACCTTTATTCTGTGTGATTAGTAATTTCTTCTTTGCTAATCTTCAGGTACTATCATGGTCCAACTCCAATCCAGTCGCTACAGTATGCAACAAGTCAGGACATTATTAATTCTTTTCAAAGTATTAGACAAGAAATGGAAGCTTATACACCCAAATTAACTCAGGTAGGTGACTTGTACTGTTTGAAAAACAGAATTCCCATTCTGTTTTCTCAGTTTATGAGCACATTCACTTTGAACTGTAAAACTAATACTTTAATGGGGTTTAAAGACATATTTCTGCTTAATAAATTGAAAAAGAGGTAGAGAAAAGAGGTATTTGGCATACCTGAAGGTAAGATGATGATGAAAAGTAAGATAATGAGTTTTGTGATTGCTGATTTTTTCTTCCATATACACAGTTTTATTGGAAAAATCCCAGATTTCCCCAAATTTCTGGACATCACTCTCTAGATACTATACTTGTGCAAGATCTGGCCCTTGGGCCAAAGTAGGTCCACCTAACTTTTTTAAGCTGTGGTCAGTCTTAAATATTTAGATTCTTCCGCACACCCCTAAAAAAGTGATTTCATTATCTGAGACACATGAAGAGGTCATCTGCCCTCGGATGTGTATACCTGAGTGTAGCCAGTGACTAGTCGGCAAGCTCAGCGGTCGCTGAAGCTTCTGGTTACAATGCATTTCTAACAAAAGGAAATAGGAATAAAGTGAGCATTCATGTCCCCTTGACTCATAGTTGTCCTGTAATGTGCTCTTCACACCAAGTTAAATATTTTTTTCATCCAGCCCATACACAGGTTTCTACTTGTAAAAACTTCACTGAGACACACTAAACCTGCGCTTGAGCTATTCAGCAAATGATTTGTTCCTCTCCATGGCTAGCCCTTGGTACTTGTTAGGCACTCAATGAAGAGATAGATTGGTTATGTCCCTAAATGTTGATATGGATACAGTGGGGAATGTGGGGTTTTTTCCCCTTTTGGCTAGGTGTATTCACTTCTTGAAAAGTGACAAATGATACATTTCTGCTTTGCTGGATTTTCTTATGTCAGCTGCCAGTAAGGATTTAACATTTGTTTTATTGTCTTTTTTTTCTTTCCTTAAACTCAGTTTTACCTTAGCACTCTTACCTTCAGTGCTAAGAGTTCATAAGTTAAGTTGGTAGTTAAGTAAGGGCTTGGCTAAGACAGAGAAAGACATATATTACATGATATCACTTCTATATAGAATCTAAAAAATAGTACAGGGACTTCCCTGGTGGCACAGTGGTTAAGAATCCACCTGCCAATGCAGGGGACACGTGTTCGAGCCCTGGTCCAGGAAGATCCTACATGCCGTGGAGCAACTAAGCCCATGCGCCACAACTGATAAGCCTGTGTGCCACAACTACTGAAGCCCATGCACCTAGAGCCCATGCTCCACAACAAGAGAAACCACTGCAATGGGAAGCACATGCACAGCAATGAAGAGTAGCCCCCACTCACGGCAACTAGAGAAAGCCCACATGCAGCAACGAAGACCCAACACAGCCATAAATAAATAGATAGATAGATAGATAACTCACTCCCAATCTTTAAAAAAAAAGTACTAGTGAACTTATTTACAAAACAGAAACAGACATAGAAAACAAACTTATGGTTACCAAAGGAGAAGGAGGGGTGGTGGGCAGGGATAAATTGGGAGTATGGGATTAACAGATGCACACTACCATATAGAAAATAGATAAACAATAAGAATTTACTGCACAGGGAGCTATATTCAGTATCTCGTGATAAACTATAATAGAAAAGAATGAAAAAATATGTAGATATATACATATACATGTGTAACTGAATCACTTTGCTGTACACCTGAAACTAGCACAAAATTGTAAATCAACTATACATTAAAAAAGGCAGGGGGGCTTGACTAGACAAAAGCGTGTGTATTTTGAAGTACCTATGGACTTGCCTGGTATTCCTGGAAGATTGGTAGGTATTCTGTTTCTACACATATTGTGTTTCTAGCCTCATGGAAAGTGGTTCACTCTGGTTGCTATAACTTATGTATTTATACAGGAATGAAGACTTATTGGACATTTTGCTATAGAACTGAAATGTTAAGTAAAAAAGATGGCCAAAAAAGAGAGAAACCACTTTTTTGTCTTAATTTCTTTCAGGTTCTCTCAAGCAGTGCTGCCAGTAGTACCATCACAGCACTGTCACCTGGAGGAGCACTGATGCAGGGAGGGACACAGCAAGCCATAAACCGTATGTGCTGGACCTCATGTTGCTGTCCGTTTACCTAAACCTCAGAAGAGCAATTTGAGAAGAGTGCTAAGTTTTATTGGTTTCTCTTTGGGACATTTCTGGGATTTTTGTTTTGTTTTTATGCATCCAGATCCTAAAGCATATTTAGACAAGAGTTGATGTTTCAGTATTGTTTTAATATTACAAACAGTGGCACGTTGCTGTGTCACACTAGTAATGTGTGACATTGCTCGTCACACATTTTTTTTCCTCTCCTACCTCTTAAAGCAAAACCTGAAAATTCCTCCAAAACCCCAAGGAAATTTAAATTCTGTGGTCTGTCGGCCACAAAACCAGTAACTTGTCTCAGAATAGCACATCCTGGTTTAGTATTGGCAGAGTGCACATTTCAGATTTATTCTCTGAGTTGTCATTCTTTCAGAGACCACGCACAGGGGAAAATAGCTTTTATCCTATGGACCACTTTTTCTTTTGCAGAGATGGTGCCAAATGATATTCAGTCTGAATTGAAACACCTGTATGTGGCTGTTGGGGAACTTCTACGGCACTTCTGGTCCTGCTTTCCCGTTAATACGCCATTCCTAGAAGAAAAGGTCAGAACCCATTCCAAACACAGCCAGCTGTTGTAGTAGTGTAACTTAGTGAAGTGTTATCTTGAAGTTGGAAAATTGTATTGAATGTTTACCATGTGCCAAACACTACTTTGCATATATTGTTTCATTTAAGCCTCACAGGCATCCTGATGGAGTAGGTATTGACACCCATTTTGTATACAAAGAAACTTGAGATCCAGACCAGTTCCATAACTTATAATCGTGCATCTTAAAAGTTAACTGAATCACTTTGCTATGCACCAGAAACTAACACAACATTGTAAATCAACTATAATTCAATTTTTAAAAAAGTATTAATAGCTTTACTATATAGTCTGCTCTTATAAACAATCTTTAAGAGAAAGATAAATACCCCATTTAAAATAATAGGCAAAACATTTTTAACAGGCGATTCACTAAAGAATGCAAGTGGCCCAATAAACCTAAGAGGAAATTTTCATACTCAGTATTCAAATAAATTATCTTTAAAGCTACATAAAAAGCGCATTTTTCATCTATAATTTGTGAAAGGATAAAAAACTTAGAATGATCAGTGATGGCCAAGTTGCTAAGAAGAGAGTCCTTTCCTCCACTACAAGTACTACCTTTTTAAAACACGCTTTGACCCAGAAGTTCAACATTTAGAAACTTAATCTAAGGAAATAATTAACAATGAATGTATGCAAAGATTGAGCCATAGAGATGTTTCTCTACCACTGTCTGTGTAGAAATGGTCTAAATATCTACCAGAAGGGGATTGGTTAAAGATACATCCATTTTAAATGACGACTTAGTATTTAATGACTTAAAGATGTTGCCGTTAAACCAAGTGGAATTTTAAAACAGTGTATACTGTATATTTTCTACATATGCATTTATACACATGCACAAAAAACATCAGGAAGGATATGAATTATAAACCAAAAGAATCTGAATATATTCGATATTGCTTCTCTGCCTGGTGGAGCCAGTTAATCTTCAAAAAAAGAAGAAAGAAAAAGAAACCTTATGTGTGTTTTTCTCTTGATCCCTGTAGGTTCTTTGAGAGTCTGTAATTCGTTATTTCTCTCATCTTTTTTTAGGTAGTGAAAATGAAAAGTAATTTGGAACGATTCCAAGTTACAAAACTCTGCCCATTCCAAGAAAAAATTCGGAGACAGTATTTAAGCACAAATGTAAGGCAACAATTTAATTTTGGCCTAATATTTTTCTCTGTGTAGTAAAATGATGAAATTTACTTTGTTTTCCTGTAAATGAGTATATATGTTGTTTTTTTTCTGTTGCTGGGAATACTGGGGGGTTTTTTGGTTTTTTTAAGGCTGCCTTTTTTTTTTTTTTTTTTTAAGAGCATTTATTTATTTTATTTTTGGCAGCATCAGGTCTTAGTTGCAGCACGCGGGATCTTCGTTGAGGCATGCGGGATCTTTTTTTTTTTTGGGGGGGTATGCGGGCCTCTCACTGTTGTGGCATCTCCCGTTGTGGAGCACAGGCTCCGGACGCACAGGCTTAGCGGCCGTGGCTCACGGGCCCGCCGCTCCGCGTTATGTGGGATCTTCCTGGACCAGGGCATGAACCCGTGTCCCCTACATCGGCAGGCGGACTCTCAATCACTGCGCCACCAGGGAAGCCCCATGCAGGATCTTTTGTTGGGGCGCCACGGGCTCTTCCTTGCGGTGCACGGGATTCTCTCTAGTTGTGGTGCGTGGGCTCTGTAGTTGCGGCACACGGGCTTAGTTCCCCGGTGGCATGTGGGATCTTAGTTCCCTGACCATCGATCAAACCTGTGTCCCCTGCATTGTAAGGCGGACTCTTTACCACTGGACCACGAGGGAAGTCCCAAGAATAGTTTTTTAATTGTAAAATGTATCATACATTCAGAAGTGTATAAAATATATTTGCTCTTTTAAATAGTAAAACAAGTAAGTATTTGTGTACCCACCAATCATGGTAAAAATAGAACCAGTACCCTGAGTGGCCCTGTCCCACTCTCTCAAGGCCATGACTAACCAGGATTTGTAATAATCACCTACATGCTTTTCTTTATAGATTTACAACCTATATGTATGTTCCTAAAGGTATTTATTTTGAAAACCTGAGTAGCAAGTACAAATGTAGCAATGCAGAGGAAGGTAGAATTGCCATTCTATGAAAGTAAGCTGAACAGTTCCTGGATTATGATCGGCCTTCAGCTTCCGTGGTTGACAGCAGGGCATGGCAGTGGGTAAGGCAGTGAGAAGTGTCACCTTATGCCCAGGATTTTTAGCGTTGTTTTTAATGGAAGGCTAGAGCAACCACACAAGATTGTTTCTCTATGTGTTAATGCAAGTCTTCTCAGAGGTGACAGGGAAAAAAGTAGTATGTACAAACTTAAGAGTTCAGTGTTTCAGTGAGTAGGATAATCAAAACAAGTTTTACAGTTGAAAGTTGAAAAATCTTCATCAGTAATATTTTTAGTAAGTTTTTATTCCCTAAACATTCTAAGTGGTTTTTCTTAAAATATAACAATGTTATTTATAATCAGAAAAGAAGCTTGAAGTGTCTTCCCACAGCAGAGCAAGGGTGACAAGTAGATTTCAGTTTATGTGCCTTCTCAATTGACTGTCACTGCCTGGAGCACTATAGTCAAAAGGATTCTGAGGCCATGTGCAGCCTTACAGGAGGCTGTGGCGTTCATCTCTTCTAACTGGTTCTGTGGAGCCACTGCAGCCTATGGAGCAGTGTAGTTCCCAGACAGAAGTAAGTAACATAACACTCCCCCTTGTGCACGTGCGTGCACACACACACACACACACACACACACACACACACACACACAGTGATAACAGGTGTGGTAAATAAGAGTTTATTTTGTTTTTAACTACCTCAGATTGAGTCTAAGTTATTGGCATGCTACAAGGATTTAGGACTTCCTGGTCTCTGTCCCCATACTGCCAAAATTGACCTGCAGACTTTTCATAAAACTTTTACTTCCAACCATGTCACTTACACTGTCCACTTCCGAGGAAACAGATAATCCAAAGACACTCTGCCTTAGGAGTCTTTATCAGCTTAGTTCAGTGTGGTCCTGTTGACTTCTAGTTATGTCTGTGACGAGGGTAAAATTTTTTTCTGCTCAAGATACGTAGTCCTGACCTAAGGCATGACATAATACTTGTGTGAAGCTTTGAGACCATTTAGATTTTTCTGTAATCTGCTGAGTTACATTGAAATCCTGAAGTGTTAGACCTGGAAAAGACTCTAGAGAACATAGAAAAGTGCTTCACAAGGTTGCCTGTGCAGCAGAATTAAGTGGAGGAGCTTTTGAAAAATCAAAAGATTCCTGGGTCTCATCCCAGACCTGTTGCCTCAGAATCTTCAGGGGAGTGGGGCATTTTTCAAATTTTCTCTAAGTTAGTGTTGATGCTACCCTCTTGATCTTAGTCAAGAGGCTAATGTTTATATCTAGAAATCACCAGTTTAGTTCACCTTTCTCATTTGACAAAAGAAACTAAAGCCTAGAACCCAGGATTTCATGTTGTCCTATGGCTGGTTACTGACAGGGCAGACATACAGTGCAGGCAAAGCAGGTGAATTTCCAGCCTCTACTATACCCCACCATCCCTCTTACCTTTCTATACAAAATGTGTCTGATAACACTTTCACAGAGGGCTTGCATGTTACCTCATTGGAGAAACAAAAAAGAGCTTGGGAACAGCACTGAAGTATGTGCCAGATCTGGATCAGAAGCAGTAACTTCCCCAGCCTTTACCATTGTTGCGTAAGTGTCTTGCTATGTTTTTCAGTTGGTAAGTCACATAGAGGAGATGCTCCAGACAGCTTACAACAAGCTCCACACGTGGCAGTCACGGCGTCTGATGAAGAAAACGTGAAGTGTCCGTGGCTCTCACAGGTTCTGTGAGACTGAGAGAACTGTAACCTGCAGTGACTCTGGAAACCTGGCCTGTCAGACATGCAGGTGATCACACAGAAGTGACAAGAAACATCTGTACCATGCCGACTCGGAGCTGATGCTATTGTACTTGCACATTGAGAACTGAAAAGAAGGGAACTAGGATTAAACTAAAAGCTAGGGAGGTAAATTAAGGCAGAACCAAAATGAGCTAAGTTGCAAATATATATATATATATATATATTTTAAAAAGACACTGTTTACAGCAGTTACTCAGGAACTGCTTTTGATTCACATTAAGCTGCTTTCAGGAATCTAAAAAAAAAAAAAACTTTTTAAAAGGGTGCATTGATAAAATCTGAGGATTTTTGGTTTTGTTTTGTTATTGTGTAAATTTTTTTCCTAAGTTTATGGCACAGGGTACACCTTAAGTATTTCTCCTCCATCTTCCACTTGGATCCTCAAGTTTTGCTGAATTCTAGTTGTACCTTACATCAGCAAGCTAAAGAGAGTACTTTAAAATAAAGCAGAGGGAGACTGTTGCTCAGCCATCCGGAAACAGTTGTAGTCAGAAGACATCATTGGTCCTGTGTTTCCTACGGAAATAAGAAACAATAAATATTGCACTGAATGTTTGTGGTTTGGAGTCCCTAAAAGATAAAGAGGGGACATATTTGCAGAAAGTTGTGTGGGGTTTTTATGCAGAATTTTGTCAGAGGACAATGCGCTGCATGTTTTTCTTTGAGTGCAAATGTACATTGCTAAGATTTTTTTTAAGATGGCATGTGCTTTGAAAAGAAATTGCATTTTTAAGAGTTTAAAAATCTTATGAGTGAGAGATATAAGAAATCTTACTTATTTTCACCTCTTTAGAAAAAATAAAAGATGTTTCTCATATCTCTTTTTCTCCAGTATCTGAGTGTTACGGTCCTTGGCGAATTGATAATCATTGCATAGTGACTGCAAAGCCTAAATGCAAAAAAAAAAAAAGATTTGTTTTTGGAATCTGTGCCATATTTTGTTCCTGATAGTATCAACTCACCGTTTATCTAAGACTTTAGATGTCTTATATTAAAAATTACAGAAAAAAGTAAAACTTTTTATAGATACTCTTTTAACTGTAACACATCTTGTGGATTCTCCTTATGTGTGGTACTTACTTGGGTGGGCTGCTCGAGAGCTACTCATTTTTTTAAGCCATTATGCAAGCTGGTTATCTTTCATAAAATGGCTACAACAGGTTTTCAACCTGTTCAGACTTTGAACCAGTAAAAGGAAAGTAGCAACATCATTCTTCTGCTTCAGCCGTCCCACTTCTCCTTCAGATCAGTTTAGTAGTGGTGTGTTACACTTCACAGTTGTACAAAGTGCATTTCAAATGAATATTACCACAGCTACTCTATAAGCAATAGCAATCGAGCAGATAGAAAAATGTTTGAAACAAGAAAGAGTATGTCTGGGAAAGGCAGACGTAAAGAAATAAAATGCTCTGTTGAGTGCTCTGTTAAAGATTAAGTGATAAATACAATGGAACCTGAAGGAAGAAACCATTGGGGGAATTGGGTGGGCTTCACTAAAGAAGTAACATTTTACCTAAGCCTTGAAGGTTGAACATGGAAGTGCATGATGAAGATGTGAAGACTTTGAAAGACCCACACACACACACGTGTTGGGACAAGAGTGTTTGTTGGATTGGAGAGTTGGAAGTGAAGAGGCTGGGAAAATCAGTTTAATTCAGGTTTCAGATGGCTTTGTAAGGCCAAGATAAGAAATTCAGACCTTACCCATTAGGCATGGGGGACCTGGAGAAAATTTTAAGCACATGAGTTGTTTTTCTGAGGGTATTTTGCTTGTTCTGTTTGTTTTGTTGGATTGAGAGTCCAGCAGTTGGGGATGCCAAAACCTAGAAGGCTTTGGAACAATCCAGACTGGAAACTAGGTCCAAATTAAAGTGGAATTCTGGTAAATAGAAGAGGGAACTGAATAAAGACTTTCGTTACGGTGTATGATTAAGTCTCATAAGGAATGAAGGACTTAAGGGGGATTTCACCAGAGGTAGCTCTCACTTTCAAGTCCAGCTTATATTTGAAATACTTGATCCTTGGAGTCCTTTCAAAATGAACTTTGGCAGCTGTTTAGACCTACTATGGCCCCACCTTCACATTGTGGAAAATGATAGCAGCCGCTGGTGATTGAGAGCTGTGATAAACCAGTACTGTTCCTAGCACCTTTAGAAATGGTTTTGATGTTAAGTAATTTACCCCAGTAAGTGTCAGAGCTTACTCTAAACTGCTAAGCTTCTGCAGTCACTGAGATGGGACTAGATGCTTGTGAAGTTGGAAGCTTTTATTCCCCAGCGCAGGCTTCCACTGCATAGTTTTTCCTTTGACTGCCCCATCAGTCATTCCTGCCTCCAATTCTATTCTGTACTTCTTTTACTGCAAATCACATTATGGGGTTATTCTGCCTAGTGGGTCCCATTAGCCCAAAGGGCTGCAAAATACAATAGTATAGTGAAAGCATGTCATGCCTTAGGAAAATGAGTTTCTCCTGGAAAAACATAAAATCAGTAGTGCTAGTATACTTTGGACTTAACACTGCAAAATGAGTAGGATACTTTGTGACATCTGCTTTAGTCTGGAAAACAAGATTGCTTAAACACCTGTAACTTAGGCGGGTAAGCCACTCACCCAGGCTGAGGGTTTAATCCAGAAAGTGATTTCCTATTGGTGCATATATCATCTGGAGCCAACAGTGGCCCTCGTATGGAAAGCTGCCCGTTTTAAACTTAGATTTGCTATTTCCAGTGTCAGAACTTGGATGGGAGTTCTCAGTGCATTACCTCTGCCCTTTCCCAATTTAGCTTCTTCAAGACTCAGCTGTTTTCCCAGTTCCTGAGGCCAGGGGAGTCTTAATTATTTTCAGCTCTTAAACTGTCCAGAGCTGGAGCATTGCCTAGAACCTGGTTCAGGGGTGATCAGCCTTAGTTTGTAGTCCATATCCTCGATTGGGTGTGTATTTAAGTCACAGAAAAGACCTTGGAATTCAAACTTTGTAACCACAGAGCCCTGTTTTCATAGTCTTTTGTAGAATCCCTAATATTTATGACAAACATGGAATTATACCTGTTGAGGTGGAGCCAGCGATCCAGCTCTTTCCACTCCCACTAACAAAACAGCATGAAAAACCTACACCCTCTCTGGCCATCTGGTAACCTGCTGTGTTTGTTGGGATGAATGATAACAAAAGTAGGCCGAAGGCAGTTCCCTGGCAGTCCAGTGGTTAAGAGTTGGTGCTTTCACTGCTGTGGGCCCAGGTTTGATCCTTGGTCAGGGAACTAAGATCCCACAAGCTGTGCGCGCAGCCAATAAATAAATAAAAATGAATTCTCTTTAAAAAGGAAAGTAGGCTGAGGTTGAAGCATAAGATAAACTGGCTTGTATTTATTTATTTATTTATTTGCTTATTGGCCGCACAGCACGGCTTGCCGGATCTTAGTTCCCTGACCAGGGATTGAACCTGCATCCCCACTGCAGGGTCTTAACCACTGGACTGCCAGGGAAGTCCCTAAACTGGCTTAAATTTAAAATTTTACTGATCTGTAGTCATAGAAATAGCAAGATGGTAGACTTAAACCCAACTTACTAGCAATTGAAACAGACTGAACACTCTAAAAGACAAAGATTGTCAGATTGGATTGAAAAACAAAACTCAACTACATGCTAGTTATAATCACAGAAATGTCTATACTTACCTCACTGGATTTGCCCTCCCTCATGTCAAATTCAGGTTCACTAGGTATTAGAATTCAAAGACCTTTATTACTCAGAGTTACATCTTTCTGGTTCGAGGACCTAAGTGGTGAACAGAGCAGTGAAAAAGGAATGACAAATACAAAATCACTGACCATTAATGTCCATTTTTAAAATTATAACAAAAGTATAATATTTTTAAGGTTTGAATAGTACTGACATATATAAAATAATAGAAGATGTTTCTGTATCCTTACCCCCAAATCTCATTCTCTTGAGGTAGTGCTTAGTGTATTTTCTCCTGGACATTTTTCTATGTGCTTAAAATTATTTTTCTAACCTACAATCTAAGATTTTTCTAGCAAAGAAACACCTGTGCACACATTTATACCCTTTAAGATAAGCCCTGACAATGGGGCTCTTCTCCATAGAGAACCCATTCATGGTCCCATTTCTGTAAGCTAAGTTTTTATGAATTTTGATCTTATCCATTAGTGTGATACTTCTGGCACCTGGTTATCCATAAGAACAGGCTATGTCTGGCCTGAATGCAAAAATTCCTTGGAATTTTTGGGATTTCTCTACTATAAAAAGTAGAGAAAAAGTAGTGTTATAACAGGCCCTCCCAGAATTGACTGCAGCCTCAGCAGCAGTAGAGACATGGTGTAGCGGAGCCATTAGAGCACGGTCATTGGACCTACACTGGGTTCGAATCCCAGCTGCGTAGCTCACTAGATGTGTGACTACTTAATCTGTGCCTTGGTTTCTTCTTCATCTGTAAAGTGAGTGTTATAGTACTTAACTGATAGGATTACTGTGAGGATAACAAATAGAGTATATATAGGGCACTTGGAGCAGAGCCCAACACATGACATGTGCTGGGTGAGTGCTGTCCTTAATGCTGATACAGGTTTTCACTGAGCCACACGGTGAAAGGCAGCATCTTCTCGATTTCACTGTTTAGAAATCTAAATGGAAGAAAATTTCCTCAAAGAACAGTAAAGGTGCTTACTTTTGTACTTTTACGCCCAAAAAAACTGCCCAAATCTAATTTTCATGGCTTATCTTTAATAGATGTATTAATAGTCACGTTTTTGTGGTGCCCTGCATTCTCCAAATTACTTTAAAATATACATATAAAATTGCTTATAACTGATTTCACACTTCAGTTGCAGTATTTATGAAATAAATTCCATTCTTTTGAGAACGTGAGGAGAACGTTTCTGTGTTCTTCCCTGGGATGTAAAATATAGGTCAAGAGACAACTGTACGTTAAAAGATACTGTAAATTAGAATCCAAAATTCATTTGAAATTAATGTTTCATTTCATATCTTATGTTTGATATTTAGGGAAACTTTCCCTTTTTTTGGTGAGAAGGGGAAGGGAAGCACATCCTGTTATCTTTTAAGTACTTGCTAAAATTTTTTTGTAAAAATAGAGGTTGGGATCTATGTAGAAAACAAACTTATGGTTACTGGGGGTAAGCGGGGGAAGGGATAAATTGGGAGATGGGGCTGACATACACATTACTATATATAAAATAGATAACTATTAAGGACCTACTGTATAGCACAGGGAAGTCTACTTAATACTCTGTAATGGCCTATATGGGGAAAGAATCTAAAAAAGTGGATATATGTATAACTGATTCACTTTGCTGTATACCTGAAACTAACACAACATTGTAAATCAACTATACTCCAATAAAAATTAAGAGGAAAAAATAGAGGTTGGGATCAAAGAGAAACAGGTTGAAAATATGCTGAGTTAGCAGGAGAGCAACCTTGAAACTTGATAAAACAGGTGAAGGGGTTTCTCTTCAAAACAAGGTCACTAACAGGCTTCAGGGAGCACATCCCCAGACCTAAACATGGTGATTTGTCATCTGGACAGTTGCATATCACAAGTATAGCTTAGTTAGGCAAGACGGAATTTCTTTAAAAACATAATAGTGATCAATTTTCTGTGTTACATGAATAGGTTAGTAAAAATCTAGTAAACGAGAAAGCGCTCAAGCTCTACAGCTGAGCTACCTGGGTTCAAATCCCAACCCTGCCACTTAATAGTTGTGCAGTCACTTCATCACTTCATGCCTCAGTTTCCTCACTTTTAAGATGGGCGTAATAAGTGTACTTACAGATTTATTGTGAAGGTTAAATAAGCTAATAAATGTAAGTGCTTAGAATACTGCATGGCACAAATTAAGCACTCAATAATTGTTCTTCGTACCATTTATTATTATTTACCTTTACCTGGCTTCAGCTCAAAGCTTATTGACTCAGGCTAGCATAAAATACCAACACTGATAGGGACCAGAGAGTAAGGGAAAAAAACTAATATTTATTAGATCTATTTGCTAGATATTTGCCATGTTATATGTACATTCTTAATCCTTAGGATTCACTCAACAATTATTTATCAAGCTCCTACTATACATCAGTCTACAGACCCCACCGTATAAAATCTCCGGGTCAGGAAAAGGCACTGTCCTAGATGATGGGTAGAATAGACTGTGCCTTCATGAAACTTAATAAAACTGAGTCTCGGAAAGGTGAAATGACTTGCCTAAATACCCTGACTCCAATTTGAGAGTGGAGAGCTAAGATTCAGGCTCAGCTCTTCAAAGCGAATCTGTGCAGCTGCGAACTATTGACCTTTCTCTCTCTAATCGCCTTACTGCCTCCCCACCGTGCTCAGGCAGGCTGGAACTTTCTTTTCTCCCTGCTCTAAATAACGGAGAAAGGGAGATCTGTGCTATCAGGCCACACACTGACAAGCACATGTGGCTCTGAGGCTGGGAGACTGCTTCCTTCTCCTGAAGTGCAGTGACGGACACAGATTCTTGGATTTGAAGCCCTGAGGGAGGGCCACCCAGGCTCCAACTCTGCTGTTGGTGCCTAAGCCTCTGTTATGTGCTGGGTCCTCAGAAGAATTCAACGGACCTTCGCTGTCCCGTTTTCTCCTGACATTTTACTTTTTAAAAATTAATTTTGTTTTTTAGCAAAGTTATTCATGCTCATAATTTAAAAAATCAACACTAAAAGGTGCATACCAAAACATCAAATCCACCAACTTCCCTCATCACAGAATTAATCACTTTCAACTCTTTTAGCTTATATTATACCATTCTCAATTTATCAATTTTGTTATTCTCCACTATTAATGGTCATTAAGGATTTAGTGTTCTTATCATTATTCCCATTTCCCTCTCTCCAGCCTCCCAATATAGTTCACAGTTTTTTGATGATCAACAGTGTTCACATTTTGATAATGTGAATATTGTTTGGTGCTTCAGTCAGGGTCCTGGCAGGAAATAAATGGCACCCTCAAATTGGGTGATTTAAGGAGATTAATAAAGGGATAGTTTTCCAAAGTGTAGGCAGAGTAGAGAGAAACCATAAGTTACAGTGCAGTATCCTAGTTACCAGGCCTAGGCCTGATGAGGCGATGGAAAGAAGTGGTTACCAGGAGAGAAGAGACCCTGACAGGAGTTAAGGGACACAAACCACCCACAGTCCCACAGGGAGGGCTCCATCTCACTTTCCCTCTCCCCCAGTCTCTGCAGGGAAGGCAAAGGGCACCGTTGCTGTGTGCTTGCTTCAGGTCAGCCCCTCAGAACCCAGAGCAGGGTGGAGAAGAAGAGAGTGGACCTGCAGGGCAAATAGAAGATATCAAGCATCACAGCTGAGCAGGGTACTAAGGTTCCCTTAACTTTCTTGACCAACTTTTCTTTCACCACAGTTTGCAGCTGGCTCGATCTTCTAACACTCCTATGGCCACTTCACTCCAAACTCTGAACAGACTGTAAAACCCCTCAGCTGGCCCTTATATTTGAGCAAGTTATTTAACGTGGATTAGAAGCTCCATGTGCACAGCCAGGTCTGTCGAATAGAGGACGTCCACCGGGGTAACTGGGGGGAAGCCGCTTTGCCAGCCAGGTCTCTCACATGTCAGTATTTGGGGAACTTTTCTCTGAGACCATTCAGTCTCCAGAGAAGGAGCCGCTGTGTCTCTACCTGGGAGTATAAGCCTGGAGACTAGCTTTCTGGGAATTGCCTCAGAAAGGGGGTTCTCTGTCTATAGACATTCTCTTATGCGCCAGTGCCTCTCACCACTTTGCTTGCGTCCTGATTGCATTTCCCCAAAGAGTAAACCCCTTATTTTCAGTGAGGGTGGAGGCAAGAGGCAGTCATTTTGTTGCGCAGGTGGGGAAGGAATCCGGGAATCTCCAGTCTCTTAGATCCCTTGTTTCAGGCCCACACTGTACTCCTATCTTCCATAGAACTTGCTCCCTCCAGCTCCTGAGCCCATCTAGTGCAAATCAGCTTCCATCTCTTCACCACCTCCCTCTGTGGCCACTTAGATTTCACTCTCGTGTCAGTCACACTGATTTCAGCTTTCTAAAATGTGGTTGACAGACCTCAGCTGCGGTTGTCTCCTCTTCCAGTCTCTTGGTCGTTGTGTGATTATATGTTTGTATGTTCTTTTCCCATTATTTTAGTAAGATTTGGGGAAGGAACTAAGATAAACGTATGAGTTCAATCTGCCACGTTTAACCAGAGATCCACTAGTGTTGACTCGTGGTTATTTTAGTGTCGAGGTGAATGCTCGCCATTTCATGACTAAAGGCCCCATAAGATGACTGCTCTAAACCGACTGAAAAAAAATGCACAACCTAAAAGTTGAAACTTATGTTTTATTCGGCAGACATACTGAGGACTTAAGCCCGAGAGACAGCCTCTCATATAGCTCTGAAGGATCCTTCAGAAGAGGTGAGGGAGGAGCCAGCATATATAAGAGTTTTGCAAAAACAAACCAGGTAGTTGAACATCAAAAGGTTTCTGCTAATTAAAGAAAAAACAAACATCTCAAGTCAATGAATTTAGCGCTCTTCTCTGTATGGGAATGTGCGAGAGTCTGGGCTCACTGAAATCATGCCTTTGATAGGCATCTCAGCTATCTAGGGCCAGCATACTGTTCTTTTCCATCCTGAATCCACTCGGTGCACCGTTGGGGGTGACTGCAGTGGCCGATGACTTGATGGCCACAACATCCTTTGTTTACTGATTTGCCAAGCAGCGTTCTTTGTCCACAACCCAAACCCCTAGTAGCTATCCTCCGTTCCTTGTCATAGAGCACGCCAAAGTTACTGAGCTCGTGCTTTTTCCCCTGGTGTGTGTGTGAGCATATCACATGATCCCACTGCTAAGCTGTTCACTAGCCCAGTGTTTTCTAAAGTGTGGTTAGCACACCTGCAGGGGGTTGAGTAAATATCGGATGACTGAGCATTTCAAATTTCTAATTGTATAGTTATATATTTTAATGTGTGTGTGTATATATATATATTTAATGTAACTGGCATATCAGGCACATTTTTGCTAGGGATGAAGCTAAGTAAAATAGGGAGTCAATTTAAAGAAGCACGTTGAATAGAGTAGTATGGGTGCTATTCAGGAATGGCAAACATTGTGACAATGACTGATACTTGCTAAACACCAATGCTGCTGAGTTGCAGCTAGCTAGTGCTACATGATCCAGAAAGGAGACTTAAGAAGCACATTTCTTTCTTAAAAAAGCCCTAGGGGGGCTTCCCTGGTGGCGCAGTGGTTGAGAGTCCGCCTGCCGATGCAGGGGACGCGGGTTCGTGTCCCGGTCCGGGAAGATCCCACGTGCCGCGGAGCGGCTGGGCCCGTGAGCCATGGCCGCTGAGCCTGCGCGTCCGGAGCCTGTGCTCTGCAGTGGGAGAGGCTGTAACAGTGAGAGGCCTGTGTACTGCAAAAAAAAAAAAAAAAAAAGCCCTAGGGCCTGTGCTCTTCCCCCAGCTGGAATGGAAACTAAGGATTGTCCAGTGTGGGCATCTCACTGTTTGTTTTTGTGAAATGGACATAGAAATCCTTCGGGCCTGGTTGGAGTTAGCCAGTTGTGAGTTGCAGAGTGTGGGCACTAGAAGAGCAAAGCTGGCCTTTAGAAACTGCCTCCCTCTTTAGAGCTGCATTTCTGCCCCCAGAGAGCCCCCTTCTTTGCACCTTTGCTCCTGCGGCTCTGAGATGCAGGGTGAGCACATGGGAGGGGCTGGTCACTGACAGAGCATTCAATTCTCAGCCTCAAGGAGGCCGCTCGCTTGTCTCAGAAGTGCCCCTGGCACAGCTCCAGCCCAGATGAGGCAGCGCAGGTGGGGAAACAGGTGGTATCAAAGGTCTCTCCCAGCTCCTGGAGGCCATCCCTCTTCTTAGATCGGGACTCTTGAGAGCTTCCCAGAAGTATCTTCATTTCAACATTCCAGATTGCCCCCCAGGGATCGAAAAGGAAGCTAACATTTATTGGGCACCTACTGGGTGCCGGGTGCTTTACATTTAAACCTCACAACAACATATGAAAATGGTATTATCCCCATTCTACAGAGGCCCCATGAGAGGAAATAATTTGCTCAAGTTCTCATAGTGAGTGGTGGAATCAGGAGTCAAACCCAGAGCAGTGTGAGGCCAATGCAAAGAGCCATACTGAGGGAAAGACGACAGCAGGCCTGTCCCTTGGAAACATGGGCCTCACCCTGCTGCTGTCTGGACATTGCATGGCTGCCTCTCTTTCCAAACTGTGAGAGAAACAAAACCGAAGGAGGCCAGGGTCTCGTGGGCAGGGGCTGCCTTTCTGAATCCATGCAAGGGGCAGAGACCAGCCAGCGTAGGGTGGCCAGAAACAACCATGTACTTTACATCATAAGCTAAGTGTGCCATAAAAAACTAGGAAACTTGTAGCCCCTCCCAGGCCAGCCCAGCCTTGTATATACAACCAATTTTAGTACTAGGTAATAAAGTATCTTAAAAAAAAAAAAAGGTTGGATAAAGCAGTCATTATGTGCAGGTTCTAGAAGATCCTCACCTGAGGAAGGGGTCAGGCTCGGCCTGGGTGCAGGGCCAGGAAGAATGCTCTGAACCAATTAGAGTCTGAAATAGATAAAACAAACGGTCAGAGCAGTGACCACAAACTTGCCTCTCTCCTCAGTTCATTTCCTGAGATAGGAATATGGTTTATTGAGCTATTTCCTTGTTTTTCCTATTTCAAAGATGCATAAGGCTTAGAAAGTGACTTGCCCAGAAACATACAGGCAGTAGGAGTCATGTCAGGGTTTGAACCTGACTGGCTCCCAAAGCTGAGGTTCCCATGGAGACCCTCTTCCTGAAGGACAGTAAGTTGGGTGCAGCAGAGGAATGCAGTACAGATGGAGGCTCTACCATCTGCCCCTCCTTGTCCCTTAGGAGATGTGGAGAATATCTCTCCAAGTGGAGGAGTTTGCAGGGATGTCTGTTTTCTGAAAGGCCTGGACAGAAAGATAGACAGGGCCCTCCTCGGAAAGGGTCAATCTGGGCTTTGTTTTCCCCAACGTCTCTGTCCCAGGACTAACAAAATGACAGGAAAAGGGCTTCCCTGGTGGCGCAGTGGTTGGGAGTCCGCCTGCCGATGCAGGGGACACGGGTTCGTATCCCGATCCGGGAAGATCCCACGTGCCGCGGAGCGGCTGGGCCCGTGAGCCATGGCCACTGAGCCTGCGCGTCCGGAGCCTGTGCTCCGCAACGGGAGAGGCCACAACAGTGAGAGGCCCATATACCGCAAAAAAAAAAAAAAAAAAAAAAAAAAAAAAAAAAAAAAAAAATGGCAGGAAAACAGGCTGACAGGGGCTGTCCGAGATGATCACGCCAGCCCCCGGCGCACGCCTGCTGCTCAGAGCAGTGAGGGAGCAGCCTCCATGGAGCGGTGCCTGGTGTCAGCTTCGTTGATTTTCTACTTCATTAGGTCAGTGAGAGGCTGCGGCTTCCACAGAGAGCCCTCTTCAGCATGGCCTAGCAATTTCCTGAGAGGAACTTCCCGTTGTCCCTGCTGTCACGGGCAGTAGCTGCACCTGGTCTCCCTGCAGAGAACTTGCCCAGATGCCACCTGGCTTTCATGTCTTTGAAGCCTGGCTATAGCACATCTGGCTGTGTGACTTTGGACAAGTGCCTTCACCTCCCCAAAACTCTGTTTCTGGAAAACGGGAGTAATGATGTGCCCTACTCCACAGGGCAGTTGTGAAGATTAAACAGTGCTTTTAAAGGGTTTAGTAGGAGTGCTGGAGACGTACATATTAAATGTTCAATAAACATGGGAGTGATTATTATTGCAACGCTCAGAAAGTCTGCACCCGCGAGGTTTGGTGTCCTAGCACTGACTAGGAAGTACCCTTCAGCATCACAAGTAATTTCAAAATAGCTCAAATCCCAGGCTCACCCTTTGGCAAAGTGAGAGTGGAGACGACAGTGATGTCCATAGCAGCATTGACCAAGAATTCTCCTTACTCTCAAATCTCCCTTCATCAGTCAGCAGAAGTTAAGGCAACCCTTTTCCAGTCTTCCCACCTCCACTGCCTCCAAAATTCCCTTGAGATATTTTCTCTTCCTCTTTATTATACAGATTAACATCCTGTAGACCCAAATCCTCCCTTCCACTACCAGTCCAAATACACAGTCTTCCCCAACCAGGTATTGATTCTGCATCACAAAAGCCCAAGGCACAAGTTGAGCAAAAACCGAACTCCCCTCAGAGACTGGGAAAAGAAGTTGAACTGGAGAGGGACTGCCCCAGGGTGCAGGGAAGGCTATGAACCTTGCCCGGTCCACTATCCACACAACTGAATTTCAGGCTCCCCCCCGCTCCCCCCCCCCCCCCCCCGCCGCCCCCGGAGATGCGCACAGAGGGCTGAGAGGAGGAGCGCGTCATACCAGGAGCGGTTCCACTTGGCATTCTGATTTGGTTTTCTCCTGGAAACGGAATCTCTCTGAAGAGGCCGCCCCAGTTCTTGACACTGAGGCAGTGAGTTTTAGCTCCATCTCTGCTCCCGGGGCACCCACCCTACCTTCCCTGTCACTTTGACTCCACATTGATAAACACCCACCCTGGTTAAGAGCCTGCCAGCCCCTCAAACGCCTCAGGGGCCACTTTATGGGGTAGGGGTAACAAGGACCTGGGATTCTTGCCTAATCCATGGCAAACTATCTCCTGCATCACCAGCACCTCCTCTGCCAGGGAGAGCAAAGTCTAAAGGCAACTAACACACTGCAATTTTCAACTTTCACCCATTACCCTAAGGAAGGTTTACCACCAGAGCCCCACAGCCTGCCCTGAGAAATCAATTCCATGTGGGAGGGAGTGGGTGGACTCCAAAGAAGAGCCTTCCTAGCCTGCCCCGTTTCAAGACTTTTCTCAGAGAACTCCTGCTGCGTCTGAAGTCTTCCAGGGAAACCCAGCTGGGCTTCCTCCCTAGGCTGTTCCTAAGTTCCAGGCACGACAGTGGGGTGTGATGGGCCCGAATGACACTCAGCCCCACTGGAGTCTGCAAGGGAGCCCTGCCAAGGGTGCTCGCTCTGGATCGTCGCCCAAGGCAGGAAGCTGTGGCCCCTGGTTACCATGGAGATCTTGGCACAGGCTGTGCCCATCTGTGGCTGCCAGGCAGCCTCCCTTAGGAAATGAGGAGGAGAAATTTGGTTGCTGGAGAACTAGCTCAGCCTGGGGGGAGACTCCGTGACACCATGAGCCTGCAGCTGAGGGGGCTGCAGAGGAGGCTGAGGCCGGGAGCTCTGTGAGGACAGCGCTCTGCTGAAGCGGCCTCCTGCAATCCTGTGGCTTCAGTGGCTGGGGTGTGGCCTCCTGCTGAGCGAGGCCTCTCCGCCAAGCTGCCAGTCCCAAGCCAGGGCTTGTTCGAAGTGGCTCTGGTACAGTGGAAAACCCCAGAAGCCAAGCCGGGAGTAGAGCCACACCCACAGTGCCAAGGAAGCAGCCCAGGTTGGTGGAGAAGGCCGTGGTGTCTGGTGCAGGGAAGAAAACGCTAGACTAGTTGGGAGGTTCCTGTTTCTTAGTCACCACCCCTGAAACACCACGGTAGAGTCAAGAGCACTTCCTTTCTCTTCCCTTCCCTTCTCCCAGCCCTACTTCCCCACTGCACAATGACGTCTGCCCTGCAGGCCAGTGGGATTGCTGAGAGGCCCTGCAGTGTAAGCAAAGCAGGGGCAGGTGTGAGGGGCCGATCTCCCTCACTGATTCAGTGGGTAAAGGAGGGCCAAGGCTGTGAGGGCCTCTCCTAGGCTTTCATCCCTTCTGTGGCTAAAACTGGAAGATCAGCTCAGTGAAAATGTCCTTTAAGACAGCCTGACGCTGCAAGTATGTTTGCACAGAGGGCAGAGCTTGGCCCTGCACACATGTGGGCTTTGCCAGGCTAATGGAGCACCAGGAACAGGGAGGCTGGTTAGATTATTAGATAGGGCCCTGAAGCAGCCCTGTGGGCAGATGAGCTGTCTGGACCTTGGGGAGTGTTTATCACATTTGTCCTTTGATATTCGGAAAGCAAAGGGCTAACTGCTTTCCAGGCTGTGAGGCACCCCAGGAAAGACAGAGGGGCAGAGTAGCATAGGAGAAGAAAAACTAGACCAGGAGTTTGAAATCCACCTGGCTGCTTTCCAGCTATGAGGGGCCTGAAGCAACTACTTTTTTTTTTTTTTTTTTTGCGGTAGGTGGGCCTCTCACTGCTGTGGGCTCTCCTGTTGCGGAGAACAGGCTCCGGACACGCAGGCCCAGCGGCCATGGCCCATGGGCCCAGCCGCTCCGCGGCATGTGGGATCCCCCCGGACCGGGGCACGAACCCACGTCCCCTGCACCAGCAGGCGGACTCTCAACCACTGCGCCACCAGGGAAGCCCCTGCAATTACATTTTTTGAGCTTTGGTAGTCTCACCAGTAAAACAGAGGTCAAAATTCTTGTTCTGCTTTCCTCTCTCAGTTGAGGTGAAAATGCCTTGAGAGAATGGATATGAACCCCGCACCAAGCTACACATAAAAGAAGGCCCGATGAGCTTTACCCAGCTGCAGGGAAGCCTTCTCCATGTCTGTACCCATCACAGCCTGTGGTCCCTCCTGGGGGTCAAAGGAGCTCTCTTTTGTTCCTCTTAACAGAGAATCCCAGGCTCCCTTCTGGTACCCTGAAAAAATGAGGTGGGGTACCTTTTCGGGTCAGGGTGCTCTGAGCAGGCTCAAATAACAGGGCAGAGGGCCTCCTTCTCCAGTAGAGCCTGCGTTGTGAGGTGCAGCTAGATGAGTGCCTGTGTACCCCAGTTTAAACAAAAACCTAGGACCCAAATTTCAGTGAGGGGGCCCTGCAGTCAGCAGCTGCACAGCTAAGAAGACTTCCATTCATTTCCCACACCTAGCCCCAGGAAATTACCAATACACTTCCCTGGTGGTATTCATATTTACAATTGGCTTGATCCTCTTGGACTTTTAGAGGAAATTGCCCTTCTTTTTTGAGCTAGGCTTTGGAATGTAATTCTCCATCTGGTGAAGGTTTGAAACATCTACACAGGAATCAAAGAGTTGGGTTCCTATTATCAGTAATTCACTTTCAAAGCCCTGTGAGACTGTTTTTTATTAACAATCCAATACCCACCAGTGCCTTGGGAATTTTGGACCCTGTTTTGGAGCTAATATGGGGACAAGAGAGTGCCAGGCATGGATTTCCTGTTGCCATGGGTGGAGCCAGGAGCCTTGGATGTCTGTCTTCACCCCCACAGTAGCCCCAATCACTTTCCAAAGTAGGGGGCAGCCTTTGCCACTGGGTCCTGAGCAAAACTGGAAAAATGAAGGTGTGTGTGGAGGCTCAACTCCCTAGCTCACAGCCTCCCAGGATGTTTGAACTGGAAGAGAGAGACCCTCTTATGTTTAGAGGCAGGGATGCTGAGACTACAGAGGGAATGTGACTGCCATAATGTCACCCAGAGGCCCACGACAAAGCTGGGGCAAGAACCCCAGGTCAGGGCTGCCTCTTCACCGGGTTGCTCACTCATCTTTGCCAAGCCACCACTGTCACTGTCCTTGCCACCCAACCTGTCAGAGGGAAAGGCTGTCTCAGCTTCCCACAGTCCTCCCATGCTGTGATTAGATAAGGGACATCTTCTGTTACACTGGGAATTGTCTGGCTTGGAGAGGCCCTGGGACTCCCTCTGCAGCCCTGATATTGGAAGGCCTCAGTTTGGGAGCCCCTTATATTCTGGTGTCAGTCTTTGCCTTGGAACCCGTCAATGGGATGGAAGATTGAGGCCTAACTCCCTGCCAGGGAAGGATGGAGAGAAAAGGGCACAGGTCTTATCTCTTTCCTGGGGTAGAAAGTGGCTGGAAGGGTAATGCCTTAGTCCATTCAGGCTGCGATAACAAAATACCATAGACTGGGTGGCTTATAAACAACAGAAATTTATTTCTCATGGTCCTGGAGGCTTGGGAGTCCAAGACCAAGATGCTGGCAGTTTCCAAGTTCATAGATGGCAATCTTTTTGCTGTGTCTTCACATGGCAGAAGGGACAAGGGCTCTCTCTAGGGTCTCTTTTATAAGGGCACCAGCCCCATTCATGAAGTCTCCACCTTCATGACCTAATCACCTCCTAACAGCCCCGCCTCTAAATATTATACTATTCTATTGGGAATTAGGTTTCAACATATAAATTTTGGCGGGACACAAACGTTCAGTGTACAGCAAAGGGAATTTAGGGTTTCTGAGGGGATTGTTAGGGGATCATATGAGGAATGAACTCTGGAGGGAATGACAGTCTAAGCCAAAAAGGGAAACAGAGGCAGCATCTAGTGTCTGAGGATGAGCCAGCTTGGAGGAGGGGAGAAGAAGGAGTTGGAGGCAGGGAGACATCAGGATAGCAGAAGAGATGGCACCCAGGAGAACTTGGGGAGTCGGGTTGGAGTCTTCAGCTTCCCCTCGCATCATGCGAGAAGAAGATGCGACTGGGGGGATGACATGAAGCAGTCTCCCAGGGGCAGGCACCTGCTCTCTTCCCAGAGGGAGGAGCCTCTGCTTTGGCACATACGCAGCAGGCCCTGGCCTATCAGGGATGGAGATGGAAGAGGCTATCTGCATCTTGGACCCTGCACCTTAGGAAAGCCATCAGCTTTGCAACTGTGGAAAAGGTGAAAAAACGTCAGGCTGTCAGCGAGTGTTCAGAGGTGCCGTGGGGACGTGTAGGGTGCGTCAGAGAAGAGTATGTTTTGTGCAGAGGTGGTTGGAGCTGTGTGTGTTCTGAAGCTTTCTGTTGTGTAACAATGTCCTTACCCAGGACCCTCCACCATCACCTTTCAACCACCTTGCTTTCACCCTATCTCTCCCATTTCTCCAAAACTTCAGTGACTTCCACTGTCCACCAAAAACCAAAAACCCAAACCCCCAAATTTCTCAGCCTGACATTTAAAGCTAAAGATTCACCAGACGTACCTTGAATTTCCTGTCTCCAGGTATTTGTGCTCTGCTTTCTCAACACCTGATCTTAATTAATTGAACTCTTTTTCTGGGCTGAGCTCAGATCCCACCTCTTCCAAGAATGCTTCACCGGTATCCCTGGCCAAAGGACCTCTCTCTCTCCTCTGAATACTAGAGCAATATTTTCTACAACTTTTGTGTTAGTTTACATTCTATGTTGCACTTTAACTATAGAGGGGCATGTTGGTTTTCTCCACTAAATGGTGGAGAAAGCTTTGAAGGCTTATCAATTTGTCTTATTCATTTTTGTATCCCTAGCACCTAGAATGGTGCCCTTTACACAGCAGGCACATAATTCAGAATACATTTATTAAACAAATAAATGCTGGTGATGTGGAGATGAATGAGAAAGTTTCTGTCCATTAGGAGCTTACAGTGTACGGAGAGAAAGAGATGAACAGCAATAAGAACTAATACAAAGCCCAAGGAACAGCATTTGATCTATGGAGGTGTGGGGTGTGGGCGGGCATGGATGGTGTGAAGGGCATCATGTGGGTTGAAGGAACCGCCCAGGTGGAAGTGGGTGGCATATTTGGGGAACGTGGTAAGTACCCTTGGGACTGGCATGAAGGAAAATAGGAGATAATGCCAGAGAGGGATGTGGGCACTGGATTATAGAAAGCCTAGTGTGCCTTTCCAAGGAATTTGAAGTTTATCCTGGAGGCCACTGACTGAGGAGCCATTGAATGTTCTTGAGGAGGAAGATAATAAACACTTACTGGATAAAGGAATGACTCTGTGTTTTGGGTAGACACCATTCTCTGGCCAGGGTCACTTTAGGAAAATCTTATGTTGGATGTTAAGTAGCACCCATTCTCTGAGGCCAGCCTGTCCCCTGGTCAAACCACCTTTCTGTGAGATTTTCCCTTTTAAAGAGGCCACCCCCCCCCCAAAAAAAAAACACTTGGTCAGGGTGAGAAGTCTGTTCTGCCTTCTGAAACAATTTCCTGCCCCACCCTCGGCTTTGACTTTTATGGAGAAATTCTTCTGTTTGGACTGCATTAGTCAAGATACTGTATTACTTAGGGTTCTCCAGAGAAAAAATATATATGTATAAAATGAGACTTGTTATAAAGAATTGGCTCATGCGATTATGGAGGCTGAGAAGTCCCACGATCTGCTGTCTGCAAGATGGAGACCCAGGAAAGCAGGTGGTATATATTCCAGCCCAAGCCAAAGGCCTGAGAAGCAAGAGTGCCAATGGTGTAAGTCCCAGTCTGAGGATGCGGAGACCCATGTCTCAGCTCGAGCAGACAGGCAGAGACACCCACTGCCACCCACTGCCTCTCACTGAAAACTGAGCCTGGGACTGGCTTGGGCCCCCTATATAATTTCTTCACCTTTGTGGAATTGGGGGATAAGGGGTCGGGGAGGGACAACATCCTATACAGAAGAAGAATCACAGGCTTTGGAGTCATCAGCCTGGGTTAAAGTACCAGCTGAAATCAATTATTAGCTGCAGGACCTTGGCAAAGTCAGTAATCTCTTTGAGCTTCAGTTTTCTTATCTGAAAAATGGGGATAATTATGCCTGCTCCAAAGAATTAAAATGACGATGAGTATGGGGATTGCCTAGCTTACTGCCTAACACACAGGAGGTGCTGAGTAAATGGTACTTGTTTGATTCGTATTTGTAGAGTTAAATAGAAGCTCCTGTTCTACACGAAAAGAAGGAAGCTGCGCTTGGAGTGAGCTGTTGTTAGGTGCCTTAATTTAGGGGACTGCAAACTTTCTGCCTAGATTATCTTCAGAGGTTGTCCCAGAGCCCTCCTGGTGAAGGTTCCTACCTGTCTCCCCAGCCGAACGTCTGCTCTTCATGCTCTGGCGTCCTCCTCCGGACAGCTGCGGTTGCACTGATAGGAAGCCAGGGGCCCAGCCCTGACTGAATGAGGACATTGTTGCAAAGACTGAGGAACCACAGACACTGTTGCAGTCCTCCCTGCCCTGAGGAACCCTGGAGAACCTGTGGCTGGCCCTCAGCCCCTCCAGCTCTGTGTTTGGGGAGACAGCCTAGGTCCTCCCTAAACCTCCTGGCCTCCTGGGCTCCTCCGGGCCTCTGGAGGGACGGGAAAACGGTTAGGATGTGCTAGAGAGATGCCCTGTTTTTCTGAAGATGAGGTTAGAGTTTTCCCTTCAAAACCAAGGAAGCCATGATTAGGGATCTTTCTCAGAGCTGGCGGCTAAATTGGTGCCCCAGGTGCAGGGAGGACATAGACTCACCCATGCCCTTAAGAGACTTACCCGCAGGTGGGAGAGCAGAGCCCCACACACCTCGAAGGCAAACAGGTTTGAAGGATGTATAGACTTGGGTGGTGGAAGCAGAGAGGAGGGAGATACCGACTCTGTAAGTGTATGTTGGGGGGGAGTGGGGGGAGTAGCAGAAGATGGGTAGAGCTGGAAGAGGTGGAGGAGGAAGGCCGGCCGGGAACCAGCGTGAGCAAAGGCCTGGAGGTAAAATTAATGTGATATGCTAAAAACAAAAAAAAACCCAGACTGTTCTTAGGCGTGGCTGGGACACAAGGTGCTGGACCGGTGGGGCAGTAGGGAGTGCCGACCAGAGAGGCTGAGGCTTTACTTTTGAACTATGGGACTTGGAAGGTTTAGCAGTAGGGGGACAAGCAGGGTCACGTTTTGTAAATCGCTCGACTTAGTTAAGCAGACTGATGGTGTGCTAGGCATTGTCTTTCTTTCAACAAATATTTGTCGAGTGTCTATGACGTGGTAGGAGCTGTTCTGGGCACTGGGCAACAGCGGCAAAAATTCAGATCGAGCCTTCCTTGAGAGTAACTTTCACAATTTATGGAAGAGGAAATTGAAGGTCGGCTTGACCCCGGCTGATGACTCTGGCCCGGACTTTTGTGCGGAGGTAGCGTGGCTCTGGACAGCCCTTTAGATGTCTCGGCGCACATGGGTCGGTCAGCCTGCGGGTCCTCAGGATGCGCGCGCGCAGCCGGGGCTTCTCTACCGCCCCGCCCGGAGCCCGCCTCCAGCCCAACCCACACGTGGGTTCCCGCACGTCCGCCCGGCTCCCCCCTGACGTCAGCCTCGCGGTTCTATTTAAGGCCCCTCCCGCTCTCGAGTCGGAGTACCAGAGCAGCTGCCGCCAACTCCGGGTCCAGCGCCGCTTGCCGCCGACGCCCGCCCGCCCGACGTGTACTCCCGGTATGATCGGGCTCGGCGCGCACTGCGCCCGAGGGGGAGAGCGACTGCTTCGGGCTAAGCTGGCCCCGTGCTGCCTGCTCACGGGAGGGATGGGCTCTGCTTCCCAGAGGCAAAGTCCTGAGACCTGGGCGGTGGCTCATGCCACAGATGGGCTCTGGGCCCGGCCGCACCCTGCTTTGGCTCTAAGTGGGCACAGTGGCCTCTGGCCGGGCTGGGGAACCAAGGAGGTGGCCGCACCTAATCTGAGGTCGAAGGCCTGGGTGGATGCAGAAGGACCCGGAGACTACAAGTCTGAAGGGTGGGGGTTAGGGCATACCACCGGGCTCGAAACGAGCAAACAGCACAGAACTCGAAGTCGGGTTCCGGGAGTCCATGGAACTGAAAAAGCCTCAGCAGTCTTGGGCGGCTTCCTGGAAGCCGGAAAGGCGCTGGGTGCCGCTCGGGTTGTATTTTAACCCTCGGACTCTCGAGAGGTGGGCTCCTTGGGGGCAGCCGCTGCCTGCAGATTAAAGGTCGCTCTTTGCGCAAGTTACATGTGTTAAGCAGCTAACGTTGTTATAGGGCGCTATGCTAGACATGGTGCCTGCAAATTTGAAGCCGAAAGGGTACCAGCTCTCTCGCCTCTCAGACAATGTAACGAGAGGAGGATCATCCGGTACCTTCCCCTCCTTTTGACAAAGGAGGGAACCTAAGACTGGTTGGGGCATCTCTAAGGTCACAGCGAGTGGGTGGCAGAGTTGGGGCGTAGACCCCCTTTCTTCAGGGCTTCACCCGCACCCGTATCCCCACATTGAAGGGAGCGCTGCAGCCCAGAGCTGAGGTTTTGGTGAAACCAGATGTCCGCTGAAAGAACTCCCTTCCCCCTGTCAGGCTGCGAGAAACCTTACAAGGCTGTCTAGAAATAGCAGTGATTTGTAAGGAGAGACTCGATTCCAGCTTGGTGACTCTGGGCTGCCTGCCTGGAATTCCTCTCGGATATTTTTGCCCTTTGGGGCAGTGTCAAGATTAGACGTGGTGCTTTCGGGATGCAATCTACGACAATCTCTCCAGTGAATGCAGCGCAGGTTTGGATTAGCAGAGCCAAAGCCCCCGTCCCCGGCTGTGGAAATCGAGGGTTCCACCAAGTATCTGTTAACTTTAGGGCTCCAGGCTTCAGGCCTCTGCAGCTTCCTGTAGTAACACAATTTCCTCATACCGGGCCTCACGCCTTTGCAACGAGAATCACGGCGGAAGCCACACGAGGTGCCTCCCTGTGGGTGGCGTTAACAGTCCCGGGTTCCTAATATCACGATTTAAAATCTGGCTCTGGCAGCGCGCCAGGCCGGGGAGGCTGCCAGCCGGGCTTCACGTTGTTCGTGTGTGCGTAGGAGCGCTAGTTTAGTCTAAAGTCTGATTCTGAGCTCACTCTGACCCAGAGAGCAGCATAGTTTCTGGTCACGTCCGCTCACGGGCGGGGTCTCGCAAGCATCCGCTGTGCTGTCTGGTCTAGGGCCCATGTCTCCGTAGCCGGAGGCCACTAGCACTCTGAAATGCGCTTGCGCTTAGGGTTACTGAATGGATAGGTGGGTGGGGGAGGGGTAGCGGCTAATCTTCCGTGTCTGGGCGGGGCGTAAAATCCGCGGGCTCCGCCGCTTCTTCGGGGGCGGGGGTTGGGGTGAGGAAGAAGAAAACGAGGGATTGCGCATGAGCAGAGCTCACCTTGGCGGTGGGCAACGCCGTGAGGCCGTCAAAGGCCCTTTACTCACGTACCTGTGGTCCTGAAGGGGCTTGGCAGGAGTCCTGGTGACGGGAATAGAGTTGGGCGGGCGGCTCACAGTGATCTTGTTTGAGGAAAGGCCAGCTCCACTTGGAGTTAACAAGTCAAGATGAGTGAGCCCTCAGGAGGCTATACTTACACCCAAACGTCAATATTTTCCACGCCAAGGTGAGGACGTTTACACTAAGATCCTAGTCAGACCAGATCCTGGCATTAGGCCTTTGAATTGTCCTTTGTCTGTCTTTTTTTCCCTCTCCCTTTTTAGTCATCTCTTGTGATTTTTAGTGGCAGCTACCCCTAAAGGAAGCAAAAGAAGCTTTTTCAGAACACCTTTTGGTTAATAAGCGTTAATTTAAAGAGGATGCAGTCACAGTGCATGTTTTTCCCCTTATAGATTCCTTTCGGTTCTAAGTCCAATATGGCAACTCTCAAGGATCAGCTGATTCAGAATCTTCTTAAGGAAGAACATGCCCCCCAGAATAAGATTACAGTGGTTGGTGTTGGTGCTGTTGGCATGGCCTGTGCCATCAGTATCTTAATGAAGGTAAGTGAGAGCCTATCACTCTGGAAGCCAAGGATACCTTGACTCCATCCATCCTCCACTCACTCTCCAAGAATTGCGTTATCACGTTGTATATACAGATATTTAGGTTCATGCACTCATTCAAAGAACTTTATGTGAAACAAACTTGTAAAACACGATGCTATACCAAGAGTATCTAAACTACAAGAATTAAAGGTTTTTAGGCTGGAGACCCAGTTTCTTAAATTCACTGTGCTTTATTAACCTGCGTTAGTTGCCTACAAATGAAAAAGTAAAGTCCATGCCTTTAAACAAGCTAAAATTATTTAAAAGTAATTTTGGAATTGAAATTGATATATATACGTGGTAAAAATTAAACTGAATGTGGGAAGTCTTCCATCCATGTTAATCCCCTCTGCCCCCCTCCTTGGATAGCAGTTTTGGTACCAATTATGGAGCTAAAATTTAATTAGAAAAAGAGAACTTGTGAATGAATAAAATGTACTTTTGGGGACTTCCCTGGTGGCGCAGTGGTTAAGAATCCGCCTGCCAATGCAGGGGACACAGGTTCGAGCCCTGCTCCGGGAAGATCCCACATGCCACGGAGCAACTAAGCCCGTGTGCCACAAGTGTTGAGCCTGCTCTCTAGAGCCCGTGCTCCACAACAAGGGAAGACACCACAGTGAGAAGCACGCACACCACAATGAAGAGTAGCCCCCCTTCGCCGCAACTAAAGGAAGTGCGCACGCAGCAACGAAAACCCAACACAGCCAAAAATACATAAATTAATTCATTTTAAGTTCAGGTTTGGAGTTCCTAATAAGAGTGAAATGATGAATTCTGGATTCTGAACAGAAAAGGATTGAAATGAGAAGGGACTGAAGGCAGAAATGAGCTATGCAAAGGTCTCGTAACTACACAGCTTGCTCTATATGTTCTTAGACTACATAGTATACCAACTCTTATTCTTTCCCCATTGGTTCGGAAATTGATGTCATTTATTTTTCCCACGCCTATGAAACACCTGTGATGCCCCCTAACTCTGGTGTGGCTAAGAGTAACTGCCAGACCACTCATTATACTGTAGATGATTAGGGGTAGATCTGCAGCTTGGCTAGTATACCTCTTTGGTTTCAGTCCTCATTCCATTTGTATTAAAGCTGTTGCTGGCGCTCCTTGTCTGAGATGCACCTACGAACTTTTAAAGGTTCATCTGAAAGGATTTTTTTTTTTTATAAGAAGATGTTGGGGGTAGGAGTTTATTAATGAATTAATTTATTTTTGGCTGTGTTGGGTCTTCATTTCTGCGTGAGGGCTTTCTCTAGTTGTGGCGAGTGGGGGCCACTCTTCATTGTGGTACACAGGCCTCTCGCTGTCGCGGCCTCTCTTGTTGCGGAGCACAGGCTCCAGACGCGCAGGCTCAGTAGTTGTGGCTCACGGGCCCAGTTGCTCCGCGGCATGTGGGATCCTCCCAGACCAGGGCTCGAACCCGTGTCCCCTGCATTAGCAGGCAGATTCTCAACCACTGCGCCACCAGGGAAGCCCCTGAAAGGATATTTTTCACCAACATTTTGTAATGCACAAATCTGTCTTTATGTAATAAAACTGTTAGTGTTGGTTAGTATGTGGAAAACATGTAACCAGGGAACGATCCAGAATATCACTTTTTAAAGTCTTAATACTAATCAATATCATCTATTTAATGGCTAACAACCTAAAATCAATGTGTAAAACTGAATTTGAGAGACTAAATAGAGCAGTTTTATATAATTGGTTGTTAGTCACTGCCAATCCAGTGTTCTGCTTCTGTACAGTAGTGGTGGACCTCCTGCAGAGGTTGCTCCAATGAGGAGAGACGATTGGAGAGAGGGTCGGTGCTTTTTCCTATGTATAGGTCATCTGGGAGTCAGCTCTTAAACGGAGGCCTGCCTCTACTTTGAGGTATGTCCTGATAATAGTTAATAAAGTAGCTGAACCCTCCTACTCCAGAAATATAGAAATTTTGCATGCCCTTCTAAAAGTTTGGAAATAGCAATTTTCCATTAAACTGAACATTTTTTGTCTTTTAGGACTTGGCAGATGAACTTGCTCTTGTTGATGTCATAGAAGACAAACTGAAGGGAGAGATGATGGATCTCCAACATGGCAGCCTTTTCCTTAGAACACCAAAAATCGTCTCTGGCAAAGGTTGATTTCAACATGTTTGTATTACACTCTCTGCTAGACTTAATTCTTTATCAGGCTTGAGAATCCTAGCTCTTCAAAGATTTCTTTTTTATACAGGATAAGAGAGCCTTTGAACAATTTTGCATTGGTACCTATGGATATCAATGTTTGAATTTCCAGCAAATGGTTTTAAATGGAAATCCAGTTCGTCCACGATGTGGAAAGCATCTGAATTAGAATGTAATTAGCAAAGCTTCGTAGGTCCATATTTTACCACATTGCTTCAAATATTTAAATATATACTTACTTCCACTGCTTCCTTTCATACACTAACACAAGGTTGAGACTAGGGTAAATGAGTCTGTTCAGCAGATATTCTTGGCTTAACCCTATCACACCTTACAATTACCAGCCAGGAAACGGACATAGGCCCTAATAGAGTCTGTTTTGACACATGAAAATCATTGACCATTTATCTGATAGGTGACTCCCTTCATTATCTTCAACCCAGGGTTAACCACCCTGTGCCATAGGGTATCTAGAAGCAAGACATGCTTGATAAGTGTACGGTTGCCCCTGCTTAAAAAAAAAAAAAAAAAAAAAGAGCCTATCCCTGAGCTGGTATGACCACAATTAAGTAGTTAATTAGAAATAGGAGTATGGAAGAGTGTGAGCATTGACCTCAGGTGGCAAAAAATTGGGGGATGTGTCTCACTTGATATGAGTATGAAATAAATTTTATTTCTTTCAGCTCCCCCCAATCATAGTTATATAAAGCCAACCACATAACTAAAACCAGAATACAAGGAAGGTGTTGATGTATTCTTCCTCCATGTAAGTGGCCACAGTGATAAAACTCCAAAAAGGAGGAGTCTGGGCATTTATATGCCACATATGCAAAACACTGATAAAACTGTCCATTAAAAAAGTTAATGGAACAAACTTGCTGGAGTTTTCTTAAAGGCCTTAATCTGGTTATTGTTTCTCTTTTGTCTAGACTATAGTGTGACAGCAAACTCCAGGCTGGTTATTATCACAGCTGGGGCACGTCAGCAAGAGGGAGAAAGCCGTCTTAATTTGGTCCAGCGTAATGTGAACATCTTTAAATTCATCGTTCCTAATGTTGTAAAATACAGCCCACACTGCAAGTTGCTTGTTGTTTCCAATCCAGGTGAGACTTTTAATGGCATAAAAATAGATGAGCTAGAGTAAAACTGATAGTATCAATATATCATAATCTGTATATATATTTACTTCTCATATTTTTCATTTTCCTCCTGGGAGTGAGTTTGTGTTTTTGTAAAACAGTTACGTTTAAAACGTTAAAAGGGATACAATGCCATTAATGTAGTCTGCACTTTAAAATTTGTTACATGCCTAAGAAGATCTTGGATAAGGAATAAGTTTATGAATAATGTGTTATTTATGTTTTAAAATTATTTATTTTTGGCTGCGTTGGGTCTTTGTTGCTGTGCACGGGCTTTCTCTAGTTGAGGCGAGCCAGGGCTACTCTTCATTGCGGTGCACAGGCTTCTCATTGCGGTGGCTTCTTGTTGTGGAGCATGGGCTCTAGGTGCACGGGCTTCAGTAGTTGTGGCTTGCAGGCTCAGTAGTTGTGACTCGTGGGCTCTAGAGCGCCGGCTTAGTAGTTGTGGCACACGGGCTTTGTTGTTCTGCGGCATGTGGGATCTTCCAGGACCAGGGCTTGAACCCGTGTCCCCTGCACTGGCAGGCCGATTCTCAACCACTGCACCACCCACGAAGTCCCAATAATGTGTTATTGATGCACAACTTATTTTCATTAAACTACACTTCTTGAATACTTAATGTATTTGCTATATTGTACACAGTATAGAGGCTTAAAAATATTAACAAAAATATTGATTGGTCATGATCAATATCAAGATCTATACAGAGCCATGTATCCTGAGTAGTCAGTCCTTATCTAATGATTCACATAGTATCTGTGCCTAAATATTTTCTTCACAGTGGATATCTTGACCTATGTGGCTTGGAAGATAAGCGGCTTTCCCAAAAACCGTGTTATTGGAAGCGGTTGCAATTTGGATTCAGCCCGGTTCCGTTACCTCATGGGGGAAAGGCTGGGAGTTCACCCATTAAGCTGTCATGGATGGATCCTTGGGGAGCATGGAGACTCTAGTGGTAAGCATAACTTATTTTCTCTTATTGTTTTCAAGAAATTGTGTAAAAAAAATTGACAGGAGTGTCGTTACTAAATCAGAGCCTAAATCAGATATCCATTCGTTAGGGCAGATGGTTTCCAGAAATCTTATCTTTTGGTATAATTGTATGCTAAGAATTGCTAAGATTTAAGCCATTTTGTATGACATTTTTTGGTATGAGGGATGGGGAATGAAATTTATTTATTATAATGGACATATTAAATAAGATAGCGCTTAGGATACCTCATTTAATATCACAGCTATTTGTACTGAAACTGCTCGTTCCTGAAAAGGTAAGCCAAGCCAAGTGGCGTGTATGAGAAAGAAATCTATTATTATCACAGTTGAGAGATGTTATAATTTGTGCAGAGTTCTCAGCTCCTTATGCCAAGAAAATTCCTCTTATGATTTCATAATATCTCAATAAGTTAGGAAAACAGATTCGAATATAGTGAAAATTCTTAGCTTTACATAATCTAATCAACAAAAATCTAAAAGTTAGAGTATTGGTAGTCTTGACCACCTACCAAAAGGAGATAATCCTCCTTAGATAAGAAAAGACAATTTTAGAAGAATGGGTCAGAATTACTAGTCTGCTGGCTGGTGCATGGGAATAAATCAATTCTGTTCTATTGTTTTTAGTGCCTGTATGGAGTGGAGTGAATGTTGCTGGTGTCTCCCTGAAGAATTTGCACCCCGAATTAGGCACTGATGCAGATAAGGAACATTGGAAAGCAATTCACAAACAGGTGGTTGACAGGTAATAGATCTCATAATTTGTAACACAGAAGGTTGAAACTTATTATTTTTATTTAAAAGATTAAAAGTTTGGGGAATTCCCTGGAGGTCCAGTGGTTAGGACCCTGCACTTTCACTGCTGCAGACATGGGTTCAATCCCTGGTCGGGGAACTAAGATCCTGCAAGCCGTGTGGCGTGGCCAAAAAAAAAAAAAAAAAAAAGATTAAATAATAGCATTTGCATTTGGTTACTCTGTCAGAAAACTTGTTTTCTAAAGCTTTGTTAAAGCTTATAATATAAAACAGGTAAAGGGATTAAAAATCACAGACATTATAACGTGGTCAAATATTAAAATGGCAGTTTAGGCCACGAAGAGATATTCTAGGCAGTAGTACATTCTGACTTGCCAATCAACAGTTAGAGGAGAGAAAGACCACGTACAGCTGGGACAGTCAAGGAAGCCTTGGTGTAAATGCAGATTGACACAACTATTGAAGGGCTATGAAGACAGATGCTGAATCTCTGGCTTTATACATCTATGAACCTTTCCCTCAACTTTACAGTTATTCATTTCTAGTTGTTAATGAACGTTTGTAAAAATAAATAAACAGAAAAGTAACAAAGATCGCAGACATTAATGCTACAGTCTATCTTTATTTGCCATAATTATCAATTTACAGTATGATAAATCTTTTCTGTATTTGTAATGTAAACTAAGATAAATCAAGTTAGATTAAGTCTACCCTATTTGAGATTCAGTCTTCAAAAGCATATGATTCATTTAGTTAGGAATAAGAATTTTTAAATCTTATATAGGGACTTCCCTGGTGGTACAGTGGTTAAGAATCCACCTGCCAACGCAGGGGACACAGGGTTCGAGCCCTGGTCTGGGAAGATCCCACATTCTGCAGAGCAACTAAGCCTGTGCACCACAACTACTGAGCCTATGCTCTAGAGCCCGTGAGCCACAACTACTGAGCCTGCATGCCACAACTACTGAAGCCCACGGGCCTAGAACCTGTGCTTTGTAACAAGAGAAGCCACTGCAATGAGAAGCCCGAGCACTGCAATGAAGAGTAGTGCCCGCTTGCCTCAACTAGAGAAAGCCCGTGCACAGCAACGAAGACCCAACGCAGCAATAAATAAATAAATTAATTAATTAATTAAAACTTATAATAGTCTCTGAGTAGAAACACAGCTAGCTTCTTATTTATTCAGATGATTATAAAGTTTTAAGTAAGGTATATATTCATAATGGTACAAAAAAATGAAAATAATTATTAACTTCAGAAATTATTCAAATAGGGAAACTTTCAACTTAGTGGCATTATCTACTTTAAATAAGGTAGCCATGTGTGCATCTCAAGTTTATGGAATTGGAGAATGAATCGTGATGGGTGTAGGCAAGGCCCTCTTATTTGTATTTGTTTAGTTAAAACCTGTTAACCCATCATCCAACCCAAGAAGTGTTGACAGTCGCTGTCAACTAACTGTAGCGTTTGTTGAGTTGGAGTTAGTAGTCTGCTGGTGCTTGGAAACGAGTGAATTCTGTACTCCTCCCCCCACATACACACTCTTGAGATAATCCCAAGTCAAGCATGCTATATGTAATCTTGGATTTGCATTTTTAAATTCAGTATTGCATTTATAAGAATCATCTATTTTGTTGCATGTGGCTATAGTTATTTGTTTTCACAGCTATGTGATATTCCATTGTATGAGTATACCACAGTTTATCCATTCTCCTTTTGGAGAGCATTGGGCATGTTGCCAGGTTTTTGCTATTACCAGCAATACTGTTGTGAACATACCCATACATAATATCCTGGCATACATGTGCAAAGGTTACACTTAGGTATATAATGCAACTTTACTATATTTATATAGTATTATTTACTATAAAAATGATTTATTATAAAGCATATGTTCAGTGAAAGCTTTTTCTTTGTTCCTCCCACCCTACTTTTCCCTACCCTTCCCTGTCCTTCCCTACACTTCCCTACCCTTCAGTGCTTATGAGGTGATCAAACTGAAGGGCTACACATCCTGGGCCATTGGACTATCTGTGGCAGATTTGGCAGAAAGTATAATGAAGAATCTTAGGCGGGTGCATCCGATTTCCACCATGATTAAGGTAGGTCTATGTAGTAATAGGTTTTACTTGAATGCTATTATTTCCTGTTCTTTAAAAGAAAAAAAAACTTCTGAGAAAGCAATTAATGTTAAGTCCTCAATCATTGAGTTAAGTGAAATAAATTAATGCACCTGCAACTTTCTTTTCTGAAAAGACATGGTTGAGCTTTAGGATTAATGTCCACCAATACTGTGTTGCGCACATAGATACTTGATAACTTGTTGACTGAAAGACTCTACTCAATTCTGTTGAGATGGGTGCAAGGCTATAAAACAAATTTTTTCTTTGGGAAAAACAGAAATCACACTCATGTTAGAGTTACCAAAGTGTTCTACAATAAAAACGGGGAATTCCCTGGCAGTCCAGTGGCTGGGACTCCGTGCTCTCACTGCTGAGGGCCCAGGTTTGATCCCTGGTTGGGGAACTAACATCCCACAAGTCTCGCGGGGCAGCCAAAAATAAATTGCAAAGTACGGTGGAGAATGGCAATTTAGATTTTCTTTTAGAATGGAAATCTTGCTGCTATGTTAATGACTTTCTTTTACACTGTTCATTACATTCTAACTGAAATTCTGGAAAGGAATTTCTACTTATCAAGTTGTATTAAGTAAGCTTCATAACTGTAAAGAATGAAATTCTTGGGAGATCCCAGAATGCATAGAAAAAACGTAAAGTATTTTTCATTTCGTCCTCAGGGTTTCTATGGAATAAAAGAGGATGTGTTCCTTAGTGTTCCTTGCATCTTGGGACAGAATGGAATCTCGGATGTTGTGAAAGTGACTCTGACTCCTGAGGAACAGGCCTGTTTGAAGAAGAGCGCAGATACACTTTGGGGGATCCAGAAAGAGCTGCAGTTTTAAAGTCTAATATCATACCACTTCACTGTCTAGGCTACAACAGGATTTTAGTTGGAGGTTGTGCATATTGTCCTTTATATCTGATCGGTGACTAAAGCAGTAATGTTAAGACAGCCTAGGAAAAACATGAATTTCCTAACATTAGCAATAGGAATGGTTCATAAAACCCTGCAGCTGTATCGTGATGCTGCACGGCACTTATCTTGTGTGGTCCTAAATTGGTTCGTGCAAAATAGCTCTACTTCCTCAAGAGGTACCGCTGACGGTGTCGCAGATGCTGCAGTTGCCCTTCAAACCAGATGTGTATTTAACCCTGTGTTATATAACTTCTGGTTCCTTTAGCCAAGATGCCTAGTCCAACTTTTTTTTCTCCAATTAATCACATTCTGGGATTGATTATAAATCCAGTATTGCATGTCTTGTGCATAACTGTTCTAAAGAATCTTATTTTATGTACCATATGTATCAGAATAGTATACATTGCCATGTAATGTAAAAAAGAAAAATCAACATAAATAATGCAGCCAAGTATTTGTTATACCAACTAAAACAATAAATAAACCTTGAACAGTGACTACTCTGCTAATTCATTAAGATACAAAGTGATAAAGCTGTTATTTGTTAATTACATTAATGGAAGCCATTAGGTTATTCTTGGGCAACACTATGATGATTTTTTAAGGGGTACTGTTTCTAATGACCAGACTTTAATAAGAATATATTAAGGGTGTGACTAGATTGACTAGCTGTTTTGTTACCATTTCCATTGTAATCAATCTCAATAATAATCTCACTATAATCAAGTTAACTTGATTATAGTGCTGATCATAACTTGTACCCTACAGTTCACACAGGTAACATTCTATACATGAATGTAAAAAACATTATTTGCCAACTGAACATAAGCAGTGGTACTTTGCCACTACAGGGGGACAGAAATTTTTAAGAACCTTTACTCTCTGGAGGCAGTAACATAATGGTACTTAACAATTTTAAACCAAATAGTCCTGGTGGTTGTCTACTCAAAAATTTTCTTTAAAAGAAAAACAAAAATTTTCTTTAGATTTCCCTTAAAATATTTCTATAACTGTGACCTTCTCCAGGCCTAAAAACCATACTTATAGAGGTTAACTAGAACAACTTTATGGTCATCACGCCTCCAGGATTTTTTTTTCCAAAGTTTCCTTCTTGAGAGCTAGATAAGGGAAAGAATTATGTTTTGTTTTGTTTTTTAATGTGTCTCAAATGTAGAAGGACAAGACTAACCTACATAGGCTTGACAATTAGCTGTTATAATAGGATTTGCTTTCATATAGGCTTTGAAAAAAATAACAGCCTTAAGATATAATTTACACAGCACAAAATTCACCCTTTTAAAGTGTACAATTCTGTGCACTCACATAGCTGTGCAGCTATTACCACTATCTAAGAACTTTTTAATTACCCCCCAAAGAAATGTGCAATTATTCCTATAGCCTTTTGTAGACTTTGATGCATCTTCAGTCTTTAAAAAAAAAAAAGTATTTACCCTTACTTCGTATTATTTCATACAATAAATTAGCCAGTATCAACGTGACAAAAAATGCTTAACAGATTTATTAAACTAATCTTTCATGAATTTTCAGATTTAATCTTACAAAGCTTCCTTACTTTCTGGTACATTATGTGTTCCATGTTCACCTTGCACCTTCCTGCGCCAGGCAAGGGTAGGCCAACTCTGCTAGGAGCCCTGATTATTTTTACTGTTGTATCTCATTTTAGTCTTAATAACCTTGGGAAGTGGATTAAGCAGGACTTAGGCTCATCTCACACAAGTTGCCAGTTAATGGAGGAAGCAAAGGGGACGTTCAGAACATGTGCCTTGGGCAGGTATGAACGAAGAGCCTCTTTTCACCTAGAGCAGGAGTTTGGTCACTACTAAAATGACCCCTCTTTTGGCCTGAGGCAGGTGTAGAGCTTGAATCTGGAGGTCATCCAGGTCAGCTGTGTCTCGCTCACAGTCCTGTGGTAAATGAGGTACAAGGGCCAGGAGCTGCTGTGGAAGGAAGCACACAAGCAAGTGGTAGTACAGGACCAACAGTCACTGCCACTCCTGTGAACCCCTTGCTTGGGGCTGGTAGTAGGTTGTGAAAAGCGCCATAAGAGAAACAGGAGAGATGTAGGGAGCTGATGGTAGTTGAGACATTAGTCAAGGAAAGCTAGAGGAAGTGCCATTTATGTTCAAAACTGAAAATGAGGAATCAACTTTGAGAGGGGCTGGGGAAGAACTTTCCAGATATATGGAACAGGAAAAAGCTGTCCAAAAGCTGGAGGGAAGTGTGGTGAGTGTCTTGAGATGAAGTTGGAGGGACAGAAGGTGGCCAAGTCTTGAATGTCTCTTAGGTTGTGGTAAAAACTGGTTAAGTGTAATGGAAAGCCATTGAAGGGTTTTAAGCAGCCTCACTGCATGATCTAACTCACATTAAAAACAAACTACAGGCTTTGATACAGAAAATGATTATCCTTTAGATTCTGAAAAGGATTCAAATGCAAGTGATGACAAAAGATGACAGAGGAGGTTGTGTCCCCTTCTGTGAGTTATAAATAAATCCTTGGCATAAATTAAAATCACCCTTAGAAAACTAGACATGGCCTTTCCTTTTCATTACTACCCTCTGTTCTCTCAAGAGAAATTCAAACTTGATTTCACCACTCAGTCCTGAAGTTATAGAACTTAATCATAATTTTTTAAATTCCTGCAAATAAATGCTTGGACAAGGGCATGTAAGTGCACTGAAAAGTTTGTTTCTGAAACTCAGGCTGATCATTCCCAAGTCTGCTCTTTCCTTAAATTCCTTTTCGTCCTCAGGGCCCAGGTCCCTTCAGCATGCCCTCTCATAGAGAGATAAGTTAGGTCGGTTCAGGCCTTGAGCTCTGCCACATATGTCCCAAGATAGCTGCCCATCTTCAATCTCGCCTCCACTAGTTACTATCAATTCAGATTTGGAAGCACCGTCCTCAGGATGCTGGTTTTAGCTGGTCCACTGGAGATTATGGGGCGCTCCCAGGAGAGTTCTTTCCCACGACGGCTTCGAGCCTGGCCCCTTGCCCTCCACGTGGTAGTCTGGCCTCCAAAAAGCTTCGCCCTAAAATCAGTCCGAAGCCTAGGCCGGCTGAAGGAAATGAAACAACACGGCAACATCCCTCTCTTGCACACTCTTCAAGACCGTCTAGAATACCACCTACCGGTATTAAGAGAACATAAACCACAGGTGGCGCGGAACGCCCTCGGGCCAGAGGACACGCCTGAGCCAATGCGCCTGCGCCCGGGCTGGCCGGGGGCGGAGCTTGCGTGCTGACGGAGGAGAGCCATGCGTGGGAGTGTGCTTGCGGAACGGTTCAGGGAGTAACTGTTGCTGTGCTTCACACCTCAACGGACTTTGCCGTCTTTTTTTAACTGGTGTAACTTTAAAAAGCAGCCTAACGGCCGTACGTTGCACATTCAGGCTGTTGCGCCACGCTAAGCGTTTGTGAGTGACTGGGACTGGAGCGAAAATGGTGGCTGGGGGCAGGGAGAACCTTTAAAAACCAGTTGGTTCCCCAATCCCTAATACGGATGGATAGACTGGTCCGTGTTCCACCCCTAGACCAGGAATTCTTTTCTTTGGCTTCCCCCTGTTCCTGGCTCCAAAATTCTGCAAACTCAAGAGGTAGTTACTTAGATGTTCAGTGTGGTTAGTACATCGGTAGGTATGAGAGTGATTAATTCAGGGACTTTGATTTCACTGAAATTGCATTATCCCTATCAGGTTCTCAAAATGTCAACTGGAGCAGCTTATTGAGAATCTAATTGAAGAAGATAAAGTCTCCCAGAGTAAGATCACCATTGTTGGAACTGGTGCTATAGGCATGGCCTGTGCTATTTGTATCTTACTGAAGGTAAGTGATAAGCCTATACTGTGGCTGAAAATAAGTAAGCACTTATAGGTCTTGTACATGATCATGAGTGCAGGGTTGCAGGGTTAATCCCTTGGAGCAAATAAGTATCATCTGATTTTTACACAATTCAAGAAACATTTATTTGGAGTTTACCATCTGTTAGGCATTGCCAGACTATTTAAATTTATTCCTAGGAGACGCACTGATTATAGTATTTTGTTAATAGTATAACATTTTCTGTTAAAGTGATTCAGCACTTTGTCTTCCTTGAAGAGTAATGGGTGAAAATCATATTTCCCAATGGCTTATACTTAAAAAAATTTTTTTTAATTATATAAGCATTACATTCTCATTATAAAATAAAAAGTACCAAATTTGATAAAATAACAATGGAAGTCCTTTAATTTTCCTTTCTATTTCCAGAATATCTTTTCATGTACTTGTTGGCCATTTGTATAGCTTTGGAGAAATGTCTGTTTCAAATCTTTTGCCCATGTTTATTTTTCTTTTTTATTATTATTTATTTATTTATTTTTTGGCTGCACTGGGTCTTTGTTGCTGCGTGCGGGCTTTCTCTAGTTGTGGCGAGCGGGGGATGCTCTTCATTGTTGTGTGTGGGCTTCTTATTGCGGTGCATGGGCTTCCCATTGCGGTGTCTTCTCTTGTTGCAGAGCATGGGCGCTAGGCGTGTAGGCTTCAGTAATTGCAGCACACGGGCTCAGTAGTTGTGGCTTGCAGGCTCTAGAGCGCTGGCTCAGTAGTTATGGCACACAGGCTTGCTTGCTCCACAGCATGTGGGATCTTCTCGGACCAGGGATCGAACCTGTGTCCCCTGCATTGGCAGGCAGATTCTGAACCACTGCACCACCAGGGAAGTCCTTTTGCCCATTTTTAAATTGGAGTTTCATTTGTTTTTGAGTTGTAGGAGTACTTTTTATATTCTGAATATTAACTGCTTATCAGGTAAATGGTTTTCAAATATTTTCACCCATTCCTTGGGTTTCCTTTTTGCTCTGTTGGTTGTGTCCTTTGATACAAAGAAGTTTTAAATTTTAATGTAGTTCAATTTATCTGTTTTTACTTTTGTTGCCTGTGCTTTTGGTGTCATATCCAAAAATCATTGCCAAATCCAATGTCATGAAGCTTTCCCTCTATCTTTTCTTGTAAGAGTTTTATAGTTTTGGGTCTTACATTTAGGTCTTTGATCCATTTTTAGTTAATTTTGTCTATGATATAATGTAAATAGTCCAACCTTATTCTTTTTCACGTAAATATCCAGTTATCCCATTTGTTGAAAATGTTGTCCTTTCCCTATTGAATGATCTTGGCACTCTTGTCAAAAAATATCTGACCATATATGTGAGAGGTTTTTTTCCCCCTGGGCTCTCTGTGCTGTTCCATTGGTCTGCATGTCTCTTCATATTAGTACCACACTGTTTTGATTACTGTAGCTTTGTTATAAGTATTGAAATCAAGAAGCTTGAGACCTCCAACTTTGTTCCTTTTCAAGATTGTTTTAGCTGTGCAGTCTCTTGAGATTCCATATGAATTTTAGAATGGATTTTTCTATTTCTTTTTTTTCTTTTTTTTTTTTTTTGTAGTACACGGGCCTCTCACTGTTGTGGCCTCTCCCGTTGCGGAGCACAGGCTCCAGACGCGCAGGCTCAGTGGCCATGGCTCACGCGCACGGCCGCTCCATGGCATGTGGGATCTTCCCAGACTGGGGCATGAACCCACGTCCCCTGCATCGGCAGGTGGACTTCATTGAACGAACTCATTGAACGTCTACATGTTCGACAATGAGGCAAGAATCTTCTTACTCCCTCTGGGCTGCTAGATAGCAGACTGTCAGACAAAGATGGAATATTGAAAAGAGATGAAATTAGAGGGTCAGTCAGGAGGTCCAGTAGTTGATTGACATTTCAGTAAGAAATAAGAGAGGGAAGAAAATTATTCAAGAGATAAAAGGACATGAGTTTGCAGATATGAAGAATTCACTGAGGGCTCAACACAATGAATCAATAAAAGCCTACTCCAAGGAATATTATCATGAAATCTCAGAACTCAAATTGTACGAGAAGGTCAGTTGTTAAAGCCCATTTATTTTCTACTAGAATCCATTGTACCCTGGCAAATGTCCAAATGAAGGAGAGTAGTTCAGGACCTTGTCTTCAAGTCACATTGATGTAAATTGTGGGATAAATGGAAAGTGATGAAAGATATTAAAATATTCATATTCATATAGTCCACTGATGTGAAGGGTCATAAGGGCTGTAATGAATACCATGACACCTGCATATTTCATGAAAGGTGGACTTTAAAGGTTTTATCAGGACATGTAAAGTTTTTAGGAGTGGATAGCAGTACAACCTACTTCCTTGTCCTGTACAGAGCAAAGTGCCCATAGCAGTTTTCCTTAGATTAATTTTTTTTTTCTATCTCTCTACCTTACTATGGTTACTCAGGACCTCCCTAGAGAAAAGATCCTGGGATACTCTTTAACTATTCCTTTAGATTCTGGTAGGCTTAACAATCCCAGGCTCTCTATTTGGAATTGTATTTGAGAAATGGCTCATATAGATGTATAGTTAATTCTTAAAAAACAAATAAAAACTTTTAGGGATTATTTGAGCTCCGTCTTTGACAGTCAAGACAAATGGGGATGGAAAGATTCCCTTGAGAGAATTTTCTGGCAACCTGTTGAGAAGGGAGATAAATCAAGTTGGAAATATAATTTAAAAGCAGGCTGTGTTGGTTATTAACTTACTGGCATTCAGCTCCAAATTCAACTTTGTATACTCTGCTTTGTGATGCTGGCGCTGGATCTCCACATAATCGTTTTCTCCTTTGCCAGTTGGCATCTTGTTAGGTTCTGCCAATAGGGAACACTAGAGGAAAGTTGGGAGGCAGGAGGAGAACCATGACCTGCTGCTTCCTGTTTGCTTATTGTTCTGTTCACTGTCATCCCAGCTGTATCCCTTTGTCCCAAAGGTAGCAGTTGGTTCTAACCTCCACTTTCTTTTGGAGCCACCAGCATTGACCTCATCTTGTCCGTTTAGTGGTATGAGCAGTAGGCAGATTTTGCCTCTTCCAGAGTCTAAGCCTAGTTCCATGAAGCACCTCCTTTAGACTCTCTGCTTCCTCAGCCTTGGGGGTGGTAGCTTCAAGCTGCAGTTACTATCTCTGGGTTACCATAAATTTTCCCCTTCTGTTCTTTCAGCCGTTCAACATCTGTCTAACCAATTCCCTATATTAAATTCCTTCTGTTGAAATGCTTAGAGTGGTTTCTGTTTTTCTGTCCAGACCAGACAGATACACAGATGTAAAAATGGATCTGTAAGGATGATATGGTTTTCTTATCAGTTAGCTGAAAAGTGATATATGATTCTTTTGGATGAAACTCCTTATCCTTATCCTATTCCTGATGTATGACACATAATTTAGTATATTTTAGAATTTACCGTTTTCCAGAAAGGCCAGATGATGCCTGATGTGGAGGGTGGGGTGGGGAACAGTAGTAAATAGGGACTTTGAGTCCTTTCCCTTACTGTTCACCTTTGGAATCTGGCCACTGGAATCTGAGGGAATACATTCCTTCTTCTTCTTCTTTTTTGCCACATGGCATGTGGGATCTTAGTTAAACCCGTGCCCCCTGCAGTTAAAGCACAGAGTCTTAGTCACTGGACCGCCAGGGAAGTCCCCTGCATTCCTTTTGTATAGTTCTATATTCTGTTGCATGTGATGAAACCCCAATAAATTAGAGTATAGTACAGTATATAGAGACTGTGTATTGTTCATGTAACTGGAAAAAATCTCAGTAGAGCTAGCTTCAGATATTACTAAATTCTGGAATTCAGACATATCAAGACACAGTCTCTGTATATCTTAGTCCATACTTCCTCTGTTGGCTTAATTCTTGGGCAGGGTCTTTGTATATGGTGGTGAAGATGGCTGTACAGTTTGTTCTTAGAGTCTTATATCATTAGAGCTTATGATTGCAAAGAAAAACGAGACTTCATTTCTCATCTTCCATTTTCTAACCTCATAGACATTGTGCTCATTTGTTATGCCTGGGCCATATACCCATTTGTGAACTAATTGATGCAGCCAGAAGGAAGGATGGAACAATTGGTTGGGTCTGGTATATGCTTATCTACCCCTAGGTTGGAAGGCGGACGTTAATTGTAATATACTGAGCCACATGAAATGGTTTCCCACAGGTGGCTACCTTTAGATTTTGGCCATAAGCATTCATACTAAAAACAACTTCAACCAATTCAGAAATTAGGCATAAGGGTTAAATATAATAAAACCTTTGAAAGGATTTCATAACTTTTCATTCGTTTTATACTGTTACCTGAAGTGGAAGAAAACCAATTCTAAAAAACTTAACAATTACATGAAGGCAAAGCAATTAATAATTTTGCTACATTCTGTTGTTTACCTTAACTTCTGGTCTCTCTAGGCACATTAAAAGACTTTTCTTGGCCATGCCTTGCAGCTTGCAGTTCCCCTACCAGCGACTGAGGGATTGAACCGGAGCCACAGCAGTGAAAGCTCAGAATCCTAACCACTAGGGCACCAGGGAACTCCCATTAAGACCATTATTTTTATAACACTTTTTCTATTAAAAATGTAACACTCCTTTGATTATAAAATAACCACACAAAATTTTTTCTCTTTCTCCTAAAACTGAAATGGGAACATTTTATTCAGGACTTCCATGTATTTTAGGATTTGGCTGATGAGCTTGCCCTTGTTGATGTTGCAGTGGACAAGCTGAAGGGAGAAACAATGGATCTTCAGCATGGCAGTCTTTTCTTTAATACTTCAAAGTTTGTTTCTGGAAAAGGTTAGTTTTATAAAGTTATTTTCAGAGCTTTAAAAACAAGTAATGAAGTTTATCAAACTGTTGTCAATAAATATAAAATTTAAAAATAGCACTATTGTAATTAGGATATATAGTTTAGAAGGTTAATTTTTTGAAAAAAAACATTCCAGGGGCTTCCCTGGTGGTGCAGTGGTTGAGAGTCCGCCTGCCGATGCAGGGGACACGGGTTCGTGCCCCGGTCCAGGAAGATCCCACATGCCGCGGAGCAGCTAGGCCCGTGAGCCGTGGCCGCTGAGCCTGCACATCCGGAGCCTGTGCCCCGCAACGGGAGAGGCCACAACAGTGAGAGGCCCGCGTACTGCAAAAAAAAAAAAAGAACATTCCATTCTAATTGGAGAAAATTTGGTACATACAAAAAAAGTATGAAGAAAATTTTAAATCTCGTCTGTTAATGGTTTTGTTTCTTTCCTTTTTTCATTTGTTTTTTACACAACTGACATATAAATGCTTTTTAAACTTGCCATTCAGTCTTATATATTTTCTCAAGGATATGCAGTCTTGAATAGTTTTGTAATATTACTGATACATTTATCTATATTCTTTAACCTGTTTTATTTATTTATTTATTTTTGGCTGTGTGGGGTTCATTGCTGTGCACAGGCTTTCTCTAGCTGTGGCGAGCGGGGGCTACTCTTCGTTGCAGTACACGGGCTTCTCATTGCAGTGGCTTCTTTTGTTGCGGAGCACGGGCTCTAGGCTCATGGGCTTCAGTAGTTGTGGCACGCGGGCTCTAGAGCGCAGGCTCAGTAGTTGTGGAGCGTGGGCTTAGTTGCTCAGTGGCATATGGGACCTTCCCGGACCAGGGCTCGAACCCGTGTCCCCTGCATTGGCAGGCTGATTCTTAACCACTGCGCCACCAGGGAAGTCCCTAACCTGTTTTTTTGATGTGTGTTTTTAGAGGATCAGGTTTCAGGGTATAGTCTGAGGCTACAGAAGAGGAAATGGAGAGCTTAGCCCCATTAGCATTAGCATCATGTGTTGGCCAACTAAGAAGCCTTAGAGTATTAGGAAAAATAACTTTTATCATACACTGATGTATGTAGTGTGCTTTTTGGTAATGTGATTCAACAGATATACTTTCTTCTAGAATCCCTCTTATCTAACATGATTGGAACTGAAAGTGGTTACTTAATTTTAAAATGCCTGTTAGAAAGAACCATCATAAAATTTTATATTGACCTAAACATGTTAGTGTACTTAGAACTTCATTTGCTGATTTTCTGATTGTAGGGCAAGGACTTTGAGTATGGCTCAGCTGATTGGAGTTTTGCAGTGTGTTTTTTATAGCACACCAGTAGTAATCATTTCTATTTCTTTAAAATACTGTAATTAATTTAAAGATACTCATGAAGCAGTCTAATCACAAAATTCTATGAAATTTTTATGGTTTTTCTCCATTTTTATGTCTCTCATACCTAAGAGGAAGATTTTTAAACAACCTTCTTTTAATATGTCTTTCTAAGGCATTCAACTTAATTTTCATAGTAACAATCATTAAAAAAATTAATTATGAAATACTTCAGATATAAGAAGTTTTAAGTATAACAAACATCAGTGTATCCAACACCCAGCAAAAGAAATAAAACATTACCAATCCACTTGATACATTCTGTGTGTTACATCTATTCATATCTCAATCCTGAATGTAGTGTTTACCTTTACCGTGTATTTCTTTCACCCTCATATTTTAGTGATTTACATCATATTATATAATTAATAGCTATATCTGGCATAAATATATTTGGGTATAAGCGTGACAGATTCTTGATATGCAGCAACTCATGAGCAGAAGTATACAGATGCACTAGACAGAAGTCTGCTAGTTGAGAGTGTTCAGTGTGCCTTGGGTATCAGTATGTTTTACATCAGTTAATCTGTTGAGTTTATTGAGTGGAGTCAAGTTAAAAGAACTACTCCTATATTAAAATACTTTAAAAAATCATTCAGCCTTTAATTTCTAGTCATATGGCAGGATAAGTACCTGAATCAATCCTTTTAGTAAAGGGGAAGAAGTAAAATTATAAAAACATACTTTTTGATTTTATAAAAAAATCAAAAAGAAGATAAATATAAGAAGAGGGACAACATATAGAACTAAATAAGAGTTTAGCAAGGATGCCAGACACAAAATTATTAACTATTAATAATTATTAACTATTAATATTAACTATTAATAATATTAACTATTATTAAAAATCTATTCAAAAACAAGCAAAAAATTTTAAAGGTATTATTTGTTATCAAATATAGGAAGTACCTAGGAATAAATCTAACAAGACATGGTATAAGAGCTTTTATGCAGAAAATAATACAGCCTCATTGAAAGATGTTAAATATCTAAATAAATGAAGAGATATGCCTTGTTCATAAAAGTGTCAATATTGTAAGATGTCTGTTCTTCCCATATTGATTATAGATTATATGCAATCACAGTCAAAACCCAACAAGTTTTATTGTTGTTGTTGTTGTACATAATAAACTAATTCTAAAATTCATTCAGAAATTCAAAGGTCCAAGAATAGACAAGATACTTTTTTAAAACATTGTTAAAAACACTTATTTTGATACAGTCTATCATAAATAAGTCAGTAGAGGTTCCACTCTGCCACAGATGCAGCTGTGCAGTGAGAACCCTGTGCCATCCAACTGATAAATGTCTGAAAGATGTTCCATTTCACCTCCCAGGCAGAGTGCACACCTTCCATGCTCTTCCTGTCCATTGATCGCTTCCAAATCCAGATGACCAAATAGTCCTTTATCCCCAAAGCAGGTTCAAAACAGTAGATTCAGGCATTCTTCTCAAATCCCAGGTAAATCTTAAAAGGAACAGAGCTCCAGTGGATGGCGAAGTGCCCACCCTTGAAGAGCTGCTGCAGCCTTTGCTCAGCTTCACCATGGCAACAGCCTGGGCTGCGCAGTCAAGAATACTCTTGAAAAAGAACAAGGTGGTGAGAACTTGCTTTACCAGATATCAAGACTTATTACAAAGCTACACTAATTAAGTGCAGAGACAAACAAAAGATTGTTATATAACACTGATCATATTGTAGATCAATGGGAAATTTGCAGACTTATAAATTCTTTTTCTTATGGCAATAGTTGTTTTTATGGAAAGAAATAAAATTGAACCCTTTCCTTTTTAAAAAAAAATATATTTTTAAAATTTATTTGGCTGCAACGGATCTTCGTTGCGGCATGCAGGATCTTTAGTTGCGGCATGCAGGATCTTTAGTTGCGGCATGTGGGATCTAGTGCCCTGACCAGAGCTGGAACCTGGGTCCCCTGCATTGGGAGCACAGAGTCTTAGCCACTGGACCACCAGGGAAGTCCCCTGAACCGTTTCTTGATAACACACACAATTCCAAATTGGTTAAAGACCAAAAATATGAAAGGCAAAACTTCAAAGCTTCTGTTTAGAAGGTAACATAGAATATCTTTATGACATCAGGATAGGGAAGAATTTATTAAACACAAGGACACAAAAAGCATAAACAGTAAAGGAAAGAGTATAAAGTTTAGTGTTTATGTTCTTAAAAAGGCACTAAAAGAGTGAAGAGACAAAGTGTAAACTGAGAGAAAACATTTGCAACATAAACAACTGGCAAAGGAATTGTGTTCAGACTAAAAGTACTTGTGTAATAAATAAGATAAATATAGGTAGCCCAACAGAAAAATAGGAAAAGACTTGAACATTTCACAAAAGAAGAAACTCGAATTGCCTATAAATATAGGAAAAGACAATCTCATTAGTAACCAAGAAAATAAAAAGTATATCAATATACCATTACACACCTATTAGATTGGCAAAAGTGAGATAATACTAAGTGTTTGTCAGGATGTGGAACAATAGGTTTTCTCATGCATGACATGTAGAAATGTATTATAGTAAAACTATGTTTTTTTTTAAGTTTGTCATTACCTGGTGAAGTTGAACATGAACATATCCCAAACCTAGAAATTGCACTCCTAGGTATATTCCCAAGAGAAATTTGTGTACATGTGCACTAAGATACATGTACAAGGATGTATAGTGTTGTCATTTGTAATAGCCCCAAACTGGAAATAATTCATTGTATGACAATACTAAGTTGATCAATTATGCAGTATAATATTACACAGCAATGAAAGTGAATGAATTAGAGGGACACACATTAACATGGATAAATGTCAGATATTTATCTAAAGTAATACATACCTTATGATTCAAAACAGATAAAGCTTAATATGTTATTTGAATATGAATAGGTAGTAAACCTTTTTAAGGTTTTAAGGTAGTATGAGACCAGAATCTGTTATTATGGATCTAATGATCAAGTTAGGGGTATAAATACAACATAACCACAGGAAGATAACATAAGGCACTATAAATAAGGACTATGTGAGAATTATAGGCAGTAAGTGCTATAAAAATTCAGTGAAGCCAGAGTAGTATTTATGAATGATATAATTAGGGGATGCCTGGCAGAGGAATTGGTATTTGAAGAAGCCTTTGCTCCAGACCACTATGGTTTGCTGTCTCTGGGAGGACTGAGTTATATTTAGAAAGGAAAATAAATAACAGGTAAGGAGATGATGGCATTAACAGAATCAGGGTACCTGGAAAATCTGAAATAAAAATAAGACACAAAGCTAGTAAGTTAACTTGTTGGCAGATTGTGAAAAGACTCGATATTTTACTCTGGTATACACTTTAATTGAAGTTGTCGGACATAATATTTCAAATAGTTGACCTGAGCTATGGCGAGATGATTCTGGAGAAGTTGCGAGGCTTTTTGCCAGTTTATTCTCTAAAAGTGAGGGGGGAGGAGGGAGAAAACGAGGGGCTGGGATAGAGAGTTACAGAGAGAGACACAGAGGTTGAGAGATTACTTTAGATTTCTGTGGTTAGATAAGACTTTATGGAAGATGATGTCAAGCAAGGTCTTTGAGCAAGAGTGAGTAGACTATGTATGCAGAGAGAGAAGAGAACTTCCTCCTGTAGATCTTTTTTTTTTTTTTTTTTTCTTGCGGTAAGTGGGCCTCTCACTGTTGTGGCCTCTCCCGTTGCGGAGCACAGGCTCCGGACGCGCAGGCTCAGCGGCCATGGCTCATGGGCCCAGCCGCTCCGCGGCATGTGGGATCTTCCCGGACCGGGGCACGAACCCATGTTCCCTGCATCGGCAGGCGGACTCTCAACCACTGCGCCACCAGGGAAGCCCTGTGTAGATCTTTTATTTGATACAAGGGAAAGATAATCTCTTAGATTAATGTGAAACTTGCCAGCCTAAGAAATGAAATTCTCTAAGTTTGTCTTTCTAATTAAAATCTTTACTGGGGCAGGAAAACCATTCAAATGTTTACGGTTTATAAATTGGATTAGAAAGATATAAGAATGATCATAGAGGTGCAATAGTATGTTTAAAATCAAGCAAATTTCCTTTTCAAAAGAGCATAAAAATAAGTTTTTTTAAAATGGAGATGGAATATAGAGATTTTAGCTAATTTAGTTTTTGACATCCAAATAGAAAATAACTTCTAAGTATATGATAGTTTTTAAAAAGTCCAGTATGGGATAGTGAGCATTGTAACATATTGTTGTTGTTGTTTTTTTTTTTTAATTTACTTATTTTTTAAAAGTGTTGGCTGCGTTGGGTCTTCGTTGCTGTGTGCGGGCTTTCTCTAGTTTCAGTGAGTGTGGGCTACTCTTCGTTGCAGTGCGTGGACTTCTCATTGTGGTGGCTTCTCTTGTTGTGGAGCACGGGCTCTAGGTGCACGGGCCTCAGTAGTTGTGGCTCGCGGGTTCTAGAGCGCAGGCTCAGTAGTTGTGGCGCACAGGCTTAGTTGTTCCGCAGCATGTGGGATCTTTCCGGACCAGGGCTCGAACCCGTGTCCCCTGCATTGGCAGGCAGATTCCCCACCAGGGAAGCCCCCTCTGCCCATTTTTAAATCGGAATTTTTGGTATTGAGTTGTATGAGTTCCTTAGATGTTTTGAATATTAACCCCTTATAAGATACATGGTTTGCAAATATTTTTTTTTGTTTGATGTAGTCCCAGTCATTTATTTTGCTTTTGTTGCTTGTGCTTTTGGTGTCATATCCAAAAAAATCATTGCCAAGACCAATGTCAAGGAGTTTTTCCCCTACATTTTCTTCTAGGAGTTTTACACTTTGAGGCTTCTGTTTAAAGCTTTAATCCATTTTAAGTTGATTTTTGTGAGCAGCATAAGATATGGGTCCAGTTTCATTCCTCTGCATGTGATTATTCAGTTTCCCAACACCATTCATTGTAAAGACTGTATTTTTCCACTGAGTATTCTTGGCTCCCTTGTCAAATATCCGTTGACAGTATCTGCAAGGGCTTATTTCTAGGCTCTCGATTCTGTTTCATTGGTCTATATGTCTGTTTTTATTCCAGTACTATACTGCTTTGATTACTATAGCTTTGTAATATAGTTTGAAATCAGGCAGTGTGATGCCTCTAACTTTTTTCTTCTTTCTCAGGATTGCTTTGGCTATTTGGGGTCTTTTGTGGCCCCATATGAATTTTAGGATTGTTTTTTATATTTCTGTGAAAGATGCCATTGGTATTTTAGATTGCATTGAATCTATGGAATGCTTTGGATAGTGTGAACATTTTAACAATATTACTACTTCCAATCCATGAATGTGGGATGTTTTTCCATTTATTTGTGTCTGCTTCATTTTTTTGTGTCAAAGTCTTATAGTTTTGAGTGTGCAGATATTTAATCTCTTTGATTAAATTTATTCCTAAGTATCTATTGTTTTTGATGTTATTGTGAATGGGATTGTTTTCTTTATTTATTTTTCAGGTAATTTGTTGTTAGTGTATAGAAACAACTGATTTCTGTATTTGGTATCCTGAAACTTCACTAAATGTACTGATTAGTTCTATTAGTTTTTGGTGGGGTCTTTAGGATTTTCTATAAATAAGGTCGTATTATCTGTTATCAGAGACAGTTTTACTTCTTTTATTCTGATTTGGATACCTTTTCATTTTGGCTCCTGCCTTATTGCTCTGGCTAGGACTTTTCAGTACTGTGTTGAATAGGAGTGGTGAGAGTGGGAACACTTGTCTTGTTGCTGATCTTAGAGGAACAGCTTTCAGGTTTTCACCTTTGAGTATGTTAGTTGTGGGCTTGTTATATATGGCTTTTATTATGTTTAGGTACATTCCTTCTCTACCCACTTTGTTGATGTGATATTGACATGAACAGATATTGAATTTTGGTAATTGCTTTTTCTGCATCTATTGTGATGATAATAAAATTTTTATTTTTATTGTTAATGTGGTATATCACATTTATTGATTTGCATATGTTAAAACATCCTTACATCCCAGGGATAAATCCCACTTGATCATGATTTATGATCCTTTCAATATATTGTTGAATTTGGTTTGCTAATATTTTGTTGAGAATTTTTGCATCTGTATTCATCAGGGAAATTGGCCTGTAGTTTTCCTGTAGCAGCCTTATCTGGTTTTGGTATTAGAGTAATGTTGGTCTCATAAAATGAGTGTGGGAGTTTTCCCTACTCTTCAATTTTGGGGAAGAGTTTGAGAAGGATTGGCATTAATTCTTTAAATGTTTGGTAGATTCACCAGGGAAGCCATCTGGTCCTGGACTTCTCTTTGTTGGGAGATATTTGATTACTGATTCAATCTCTTTACTCATTATTCTATTTCTTCATTATGTAGTGTTGGTAGGTTTATGTTTCTAGGAATTTATCCATTTCCTCTAGGGTATCCAATTTGTTGGCATATAATTGTTCATAGTAGTGTCATGATCCTTTGTATTTGTGTGGTATCAGTCATAAGGTCTCTGTTTTCATTTCTGATTTTATTTGAGTCTTCGCTCTTTTTTCCTTAGTCTAGTTTGTCAATTTTAACTTTTCAAAAAACCAGGTGTTAGTTTCATTGACCTTTTCTATTGTCCTTTTAGTCTCTGTTTAATTTATCTCCACTCTGATCTTTCCTTCCTTCTGCTAACTTTGGACTTGGTTTGTTCTTCTATTACTGGCTCCTTGAGGTTGTTTATTTGAGGTCTTTCTTTTTTCTTAATGTAGGCATTTCATGCTGTATAGACTTTCCTCTCTACAAACTGCTCTTGCTTCATCCCATAAGTTTTCGTATGTTGTGTTTCCATTTTCATTGTTTCAAGATATTTTTAAATTTCCCTTTTGATTTCTTCTTTGACTCTTTGGTTGTTCAGGTGTGTGTTGTTTAATTTCCATATATTTTTGAACTTTACAGTTTCCCTCCTGTTAATTTCTAGTTTTGTAACATTGTGTTTGGAAAAGATACTTGGTATGTTTTTGTTTTTGTTTTTGTTTTTTTTGCGGTACATGGGCCTTTCACTGTTGTGGCCTCTCGCATTGCGGAGCACAGGCTCCGGACGCGCAGGCTTAGCGGCCACGGCTCACGGGTCCAGCCGCTCCGCGGCATGTGGGATCTTCCCGGACCGGGGCATGAACCCCTGTCCCCTGCATCAGCAGGCAGACTCTCAACCACTGTGCCACCAGGGAAGCCCTGGGATCCATTTTTTTTTTGATCCATTTTTATTGTACAGTCAACGACCTCTCCAGATTTGCTAAAATAGTCCTTTAGGTCCTTTTTGCTGGTATCCCAGCTCAGGCCACCAGTGAACAGTTTTCCTGCATCCTCCTTGTTCTTGCTGACGTTTATCTAGTAGCCCTCCGTGCTGTTCTGGTTGCCAGCCTGGGGCGCCGTGTTTCCGCCTTCAGCACCCACTGTGACCCCAGTGCCGGCTGGCGACTTGCCTTCAGTGGTGGCCTCGTGTCCGCTGTCGGTGGCGCCCATTGTCTCCATGGGCTGCTCCTCATCTGTTTCTGACATGCTAGGCCGTGGCATACGGCTCCAACCCAGAAGCTTGCCCGGGCCCGTGTGGTGCCTCTGCCTCTAGTTTTTTTCTTATAGTGACTTTGGCCTTGGTAAATGGGTAATGCTTAGAATCAGTAATAATGGCTCCACTTTCATTTCTGGTTTTAGTAATTTGAGTCTTCTCTCTTTTTTCTTAATTCATCTAGCTAAAAGTTGTCAATTTGTTGATCTTTTCAAAGAACCATTGATTTTTTTCTATTGTTTTTCCATTCTCTATTTTGTTATTTCTGGTCTTCATTATTTACTTCCATTTGCTAGATTTGGGTTTAATTTGTTCTTTTTTTTCTAGTTCCTTAAGTTGTAATGTTAGATTGACATCTTTTGTGTTTTTTAATGTAAGCATATACGGCTATAAGTTTACCCTTTAGCACTGCTTTCTCTCTGACCAATAAGTTTTATGTTATGTTTTCATTTTCATTCATCTCTAAGTATTTCCTAATTTCCATTGTGCTTTCTTCTTTGATCCATTAGGTTGTTATAGAGTGTGCTTTTTAATTTCCACAGATTTGTGAATTTTCCAGTGTTACTTCTGTTATTGATTTCTAAATTCACCTCGTTGTGTCAGAGAATATACTTTGTATGATGCCTGTCTTTTTAAATCTATTGAGACTTAATTTGTGGCATAATGTATGGTCTATTTTCGAAAATATCCCATGTGCACTTGAGGAGAATGTAGATGCTGTTATTGTTGGGTAAAGTGTTCCATTTGTCTGTTAGATCTAGTTGGTCTGTGGTGTTGAATTCTCTATTTCCTTACTTACCTTCTGTTTGATTGATCTATCCATTATTGAAAGTTGGGTATTGAAGTCTTCAATTATTATTGTAGAACTGTCTTATTTCTCCCTTCAGTTTTGTCAGTTTTTGCTTCATGTATTTTGATGGTCTGCTATTAGATGCATACATGTTTATAATTAGTTTTATTTTCTTTCATTTTCTTTATTGAACCTCTAATTAGTATGTAATGTCCTTCTTTGCCTATTGTAAACATTTTTGATTTGAAGTCTATTTTATCTGACATTAGTATAGCCACCCCTGCTCCCTTTTGGTTACTATTTGCATAAAATATCTTTTTCCATTCTGTCACTGTTAATCTATTTGTGTCTTTGGCTTTGAAGTAAGTTTCATGTTGACAGCATGTACTTGGCTTATGTGTTTTGATCCATTATGTCAGTCTCTTTTGATTGTAGAGTGTAATTTGTTTACATTTAAAGTAATTACTGATAATGGGGGCTTCTGTCATTGTGCTATTTGTTTTCTATATGCTTTAGAGCTTCTTGTTTCTCATTTCCTGCATTACTGTCTTCTTTTGTGTTTGTTTTTTGTAGTGAAATATTTAAATTCCTGTCTCATTTTCTTTTGTATATATCCTATAGCTATTATAGCTATTTTCATTTTGGTTGCCATGGGGGATTACCTTTAGCGCCCTAAAGTTATAATACTCTTATTTGAATTTCTACCAGCTTAACTTCAATAACATACAAAACCTCTGCTTCTTCATAGTTCTATCCTCACCCCTTTTGATTGTTGATGTCACAAAATTGCATCTTTGCACACTGTTTGCCCCAAAATATAAACTAATAATTCTTTTAAATGCAATTGTTTCTTAAATTTGAAAATGGGAGTTACATACCAAAGTCACAGTAATACTAGCTTTTAGACTAATTTTTTAAATGTATTAGTCTCCTAAATTATGCAGAAAATAAAAAGTGTAAGTGTAAACCATTGTTACAATATTACTAGCTTTTATAACTGCCCATGCATTTACCTTTATTGAGATCTTTATTTTTTCACATGGCTTCAAGTTATTGTTTATTTCATCCTGCAGGACTGCCTTGAGTATTTCTTGCAGGACTGGTCTAGTGGTGATGAACTCCCTCAGCTTTAGTTTCTTTGGCAAAGTCTTAATTTTTCCCTCACTTTTGAAGAACAGTTTTGCCGGTATAAGATATGATTCTTGGTTGACAGTTGTTTTCTTTTTATCACTTTAAATATATCTGCCCAGTACCTTCTGGCCTCCAAAGTTTCTGGTGAGAAATCTGCTGATGATCTTGTTTTTCACTTTTCTTCAGTCTTTTTTCTTTCTGTTCCTGAGTCAGTAATTTCCATTGTCCTATCTTCAGTTTGCTGATTCTGTCTTCTGCCTGCTCAAATCTGCTTCTTAGTCCATCTAGTGATTTTTTTCATTTCAGTTATTGTGCTTTTCAGCTCTAGAATTTTGGGGGTGGGGGTTCTTTTTAGGTTTTATATTTCTTTATTGAATTTCCATTTTGTTCACTCATCATTTTCTTGACTTTCTCTACCTCTTCCTTTAGTTCTTTGAGTATCTTTAAGACAGTTGTTTTAAAGTCTTTGTCTAGTATATCTGCCATCAGTTTTTTTTTTCCCCAGGGACAGTTTCTGTTGATTCATTTTTTCCTTTGAATGGGCCATACTTTTATATTTCTTTGTATGCCTTGTGATTTTTTGTTGTTGTTGCTGTTGTTGAAAACTGGATGTTTGAATCTAGTAATGTATGACAACTTTATCAGATTCTATCCCTTCCCCAGGGTTTGGTGGGTTTTTGTTGTTATTGCTTTTGTTTTTTGATTGTTGAAGGCTGTTTCTGTGCCAAGGACCAACCTGAGGTGTACTTTTAAGGTCTTTGAGGTTGTTTCTAGGCCTATGCTTTTCCCTGGGCATACATGGTTACTTTCTTATTTCCCCCAAATATGCCACTGCTTTTGTATGTTCTGGTATTTAATGTCTGGCTCCCATGAGGGGAAAAAGAAATATTAAGGGAAGGGGGAAAGGGTGCCTGCCCTTTACATTCCTTGGAGGTTACTTTAGCCAGAGGGGGAGAGGCTTGCAACAGTAGTGGGGAGGTGCAACAACAATGGCTTTGCCCTCTTTGTCTACCCCTCTGTCATCAGAAGCAGTAATCAGTCATTAGAGAACAGATCTCTGATATTTGGAGGAAAGGGTGCTTTTCACAGGCTGTGCACAAACTGCTTTCGGTACATGTAAACAGCCCTGCTACTCTGCTAAGGGCTGAAATTGGCTGAAACTAACCACAGTTTAACATACAAACCTTCCCCTGGAAATTTCAAGCTTTCAGAAGACTCCAGAGTTCCACCAAAAGTTATATCAGACAGATTCTGGCAGTGCAGTTATTGTCTAGTTGGGGAGATAGATTCCTGGTGCTTCCTACTTCTCCATCTTCCTAGAATCCTCCAGTATTTAACTAGATTTTTAAACCTAGAAAACTTTTTTGTGAAAAAGCAAACTCAAAGTCATCTTCCTAGATACTCCTGCCTTTTTGGAAAGGGTCCATACCTGCTGTTAACTATTCACCCATGACCTGGGTGATTATCTTTGTATCATATATCCTTCATAATTCCTGTGACAAACATGTCCTAATATTTTACACATAGAAAAAAAACAAGCTTGTATACACCTATAATTACCAGGATCTATAAGATCCAATAGGTAACCAGAATCCCTCACCAGATGTTTTGGTAATTCTTAACTAATTGGACTATCTTATTTTGCCCTTTTATTTACTATCACTTGTACCTTATTAAAGTTATTGATAGATGCATTTGTGTGTTCAGTTTCTCTAAAGCAAATTTATTTCTTCTTCTAGTCAAACTATTTCCACATCAATTGGAAGTTTCAGGTCAATATCCCAAAATATCTTTTCACTGTGATAATTTTTATTGGTATGTTTCATTTTCTTAAATTTCCTTAAGGGGACCTACAAACCTTTGTTATGCCACATAGCTTTGGATAAGAGATTAAATTAATGCCTAGCAAATGAGACATATGTTAATATTACAGTATCATTTCATATCTTAACAAAAATGTCCCTTACCCATATATTGTACCATATATTTCCAGTTACAGGGACCACTAGAGGCCATTTCCCAGTAAATGCAGGAATCTAACTGATCTGGAGGGTCAGTTATAACCCAGCCACAAAGGAACATGTTTTAGCCAATACTGGTTTCCAGATGTCATGGAGTAGCCCATCTTTATAGGGAGGTCACAGTGTTAGGCTTTTGTCTGCCCAATCCCAGATAATTGTACTACAGGGACTGCTAGTTTCTTTTTCATTTGAAACACTATTGCTATAAGGGAATAGTGATTAAGATCACATTTTCCACTGTAGTCCTGTATGATTTGAATACCAAACACTGCAACACATTACAGATCAGTACTCATTCCAGTTAGTCCTCTCAACAATGCAGTGTCCAGCATTAAATTATTTGCCCCTTGTTCATTTAGCAGAGGATCTATAGTTACAAAGAATCCTCAGGATACTGCTAGTACTTATCTAAAAATGACTCAACTCTTTTATATTATAGCCTCTGATTTTCCAGTGCCTAACTAACAATTGCAGGGGAGTGACATCATGATTTAATAGGATGTCTTTCCAGGTTCTGAATAGAGCATTTAGTTTACAGCATGGGTCAGTCTTTGTCTTAAAATACCAGCCTTGAAACTGCTTGTTCTCTATCCTCCCTTTTACACCAGCAGTTTTAATTTCATTAGGATGGTTAATAGCAACTAAAGGAGTATGTTTTTAGCCATTTTCTTCTCAACCCTCTTCTCTTTCTCAAGACATTTTGTTAATTCCTGAGAGCGTAAACCTGTCATCCAGATTCTACTGGTAAGATTTGTCCCCACTTATCTACTGCAAAGCTTTCTTCAACTCATACACCACTAGTCAATCAATCTCTAGGCAAAACTTTCCTTCCTTTCTTTTTACTTACCCCACAGAGTCTTGGTTATATTGAGGATCTGAAAGTTAATTTTAATTTTGACATGAATCCTCATGCCCTCTAGTAGTACCCCTGGTTTTGGATTGATAGTCAAATCACAGGACACCACAATAAGTGTAGTGCAGGCCCAACTTTCCTGTGTTGAGCTTGTCCATTTACACATCAGTGTAATTTGCTACCGAGTGTGTTGTGTGCAGTCCTGGGGCCTTGAAACTGTGCCTAGGTAGTTGCAAGACCATCTGATACAAATAACGATACTGTACATTCTGTGTTTCTTGTCCTGGATCCTTTTCTCAAAATTATATAAGAGTTAGGTTAAAACTTCTTTGTCCTTTGAGTTTTACTGTCAGTCCAAACCTGAGATCGCTGTTGGTGGCAATGCAAAAATAAAATACATATTTATTGTAGAAAATAAGAAAATTCATAAGCATAAAGAAGATAATGTCACCCTGGGGCTTCCCTGGCGGTGCAGTGGTTAAGAATCCGCCTGCCAAGGCAGGGAACATGGGTTCGAGCCCTAGTCCGGGAAGATCCCACATGGCGCAGAGCAACTAAGCCCATGCGCCACAACTACTGAGCCTGTGCTCTAGAGCCCGCAAGCCACAACTGCTGAGCCTGCATGCCACAACTACTGAAGCCCGTGTGCCTAGAGCCTATGCTCTGCAATGAGAAGCCACTGCAATAAGAAGCCCACAATGAAGAGCAGCCCCCGCTCGCCATAACTAGAGAAAGCCCGCATGCAGCAACGAAGACTCAATGAAGCCAAAATATTAATTAATTAATTAATTTTAAAAAAGAAGCTAATCTCACCTGTAAGCCTGTCACTCAAAAATAATCACTATTAATAATTTGGTGGATTGATATGATTCTAAAGTTCCTATAAAAATGCATTATGGGGCTTCCCTGGTGGCGCAGTGGTTGAGAGTCCGCCTGCTGATGCAGGGGACACGGGTTCGTGCCCCGGTCCGGGAAGATCCCACGTGCCGAGGAGTGGCTGGGCCCGTGAGCCATGGCTGCTGAGCCTGTGTGTCCGGAGCCTGTGCTCCGCAGCGGGAGAGGCCACAACAGTGAGAGGCCCACGTACCGCCAAAAAAAAAAAAAAAAAAATGCATTATGTTTTTTACAAGGCTGAGATAAGAAATTACATAATGTTTAGGATTATGCTATTTTCCTTTGAAAATGTATTATGAACATTTCCCCATATTTCAGTATGTTGTTGATTTAATAATAATTCTTGGGGAAAATGTGTAACGTGGCTTACAATTATATAAAGTTTAAATTTACACTGGCACCTTAGTAACAATATTATGTGGTCAGCAAGATGTATATGCCAACTTTCAAGGTGATCAGATTCTATGTTTGGATATTTAAGAAAAAATTTAAAACTAAAAGTTTCATTTTGAGGGACACAATGACCTAATATTCCACATTTATGATGAATGAGGGGTGAATTATTATTTGAAGTGAATAATGAAGTTTATGAGAATAATATAGAAATTTTTACTGCCTGTTCATAAATAATTTCAAGACGACATCTCTGAGAAAATTTTAAGAGTAGTATTGACATGTAGACTGCTTCAGAACAGATGCTTGAAAAATATTATGTTCTCTCTGAATCAAGTTCTCATGAATTTGATTTTCTTACTTTCCACAGCTGTAGTGCCTATGAGATTCTCAAGCTGAAGGGGTATACCTCTTGGGCTGTTGGACTGTCTGTGACAGATCTGGTAAGATCAATTTTGAAAAATCTCAGGAGAATGCATCCAGTTTCCACTATGGTTAAGGTAGGCTTAAATAGAAGCTTCACTTATCATCTTTGTTTAAATATTGCTGAGTCTTTACTATGTGCCAGGCATTATACAAAATTTTGAGAATATGTTGGTGAACAAAATAGAGGCCCTGACCTCATAGAGTTTAATGGAAGATAGGAACTTAATAAAACAATTGCAAATATATGATAACACATTGTGTTAAGTGCTATGATGACAAACTACGAAGTTCTTAGAGTATTCAAGAAGAGAATTTGCTCTGCGGAGGGGGCGTTTGTGGTGGTTAGGGAAGATTTCCTAAGGAAGTAAAATGACCTAATCTGAATAATGAGTAGAAGTTAATTTGCAAGGCTGGACTAATATTCCAAGCAGAGGGGACACATGTGTAGGGGACCTGAGGTAGATATAAGTAGAGAGCACTTGAGGATCTGAAGAAAAAAGGTCAGTGGTTGAAATGCACAGAGCAAAGGGAGCAAAGGGAAGTACATGATAAGGCTGGAGGAAGTAAGCAGGGTCAGGCCACTGAAAGTCTTATAAAGGGGTTTGGGTCCTTACCATAAGAGCTATGGAAAGCCACCAATGGAACTTAAGAAAGGGACTGGTTTTACAATCTTTTTTTGTTAAAAAGATTCCTGGGGCTGTGATGGATGGAACAGATTTGAAGGGGACAAGAGTAGAGGTGGGTAAACTTGGGAAGAGGATGTGCATTAGCTCGGAACAGAGAGGATGGTAGTAGTAGAGATGAAGAGAAGGTGGCAGATTTGAGTTATACTATATTTAAGAGGTAAAATTCATAGGTCTTGATAATGGAATGAAGTGGGAAATAAGGGAGATGAAGGTCATTCTTAGGTTTCTGTTTTGCACAGTTAGATAAATGGTTATATAATCCACTGAGGAAAGGCATATTCAGAGAGAATCAGGTTTGAAGATCATGTTTGTAGTTACGGAGAAATTGAATTTGAGGTGCCTTTGCAATATCTCAGAGGAAATAGTCAGTTGGGTACAAGCTTCTGGAATTCATAGGAGTTTGGGGTTGGAGTTATAAATATGAGCATCATCAACATAAAAAGTGTATATCAGGGCTCTTAGTTAAAAGCCACAGAAGCCAACCCGAACTAGCTTAATAAAAAGAAGATACATTGGCTCATGTAACCGAAATGCCAAGGAGGCCCGAACCTCATGCTCAAACTATATCGTTAGAGCTACCTTTTCTCCCCACAATCTTGGCTCATCTTTTCACTCTTATTGGCTTCAAGCTCATGTGGGCTTTTTCCATGGGGCAACAAAGATGGCCCTCAGCATCTTCAGGCTTAGAGCCTATAGTATCAGAACCCTGCCTCTCCCTTTACCCATATTAATTTCTTGATAATTGGCCTTTCTGGGATCACTTGTCCATTCCTGTGATACTTGTCAGTTCGGAGAGAGGCAGTTCCTGAAAGGAAAAGAGAGGTTCTGTCAACATTAAGAAAAGAAAAAAAAAAAAAAAGAGAGAGAGAGATACTAGACAGGCAAAGACAGTAGATATCCCCTACACATGGTAGCTGAAACCATGAATTTCAACGAGCTTGTCTAAGGAGAGAGTATAAAGTGAGAGGACAGATTGAGATTGAGTCTTGAGGAATTTCAGTATTAACAGCAGAGTTTATAGTGTGAGTCCACGAAGGTGACTAAGTGGTGGCCAGAGTTAAAAACCAAGAGAACATGGAATCATGGTCACCAAGTGAAAGGAGGATGCCTTAAAGATGAAAGGATTGGTTTTCTGTTCTTGATTGATGTGAAGTCATATAAAATGAGGGTTAAAATGCCAGGAAGGTAAAGTCACAGAGGTCACTGATAACCTTAGCAGATGTTTAATAAAGTAATAGAAATGAAAAATTCTGATTGGAGTACACCAGGGTTTTCTTAACTTCGGCACTATTGATTTTGGGCTGGATAATTCTTCATTATTGGGGCTGTCCTGTGCATTGTGGGATGTTAGCAGCATCCCTGGCCTCTACTCATTAGATGCCAGTAGCATACCAGTTTTGACAATCAAAAATGTCTCCACAATTATACTGCAATAAAGATGTTAAAAAAAATGTCTCCAGACATTACCAAATGTCCCTTGGGAACGTTTGGTAAGGCAAAATCACCTCCAGCTGAGAACCTTTTAAGTAGACTGGAGAAATTAAAGCCAATATGAACAGCTCTTTTGAGGTAAGTGGCTGTGAAATTAAGGAGAGAGAGCAGTAACTGGAGAGGAAAATCAGGGCAAGGCAGGTTTTTTTTGTTGTTGTTTAAAAGATAAGATGTAAAGAAGATATTGAAGATAGTAATAAGCAGAGAGGGTGGGATCCAGAGCATTGGTGAAGGTATTAGTCCTAGAAAGGAGGAGGGACAACTACCTTTTTTAATAGGGGATAACAAAGAGAAGATAGGTAGTGAATCATATAGGTTTGTAAGTTTGGCATTGGAAGCATCTGATGACTTCTGTCTTTTTAGTGAAAGGAGACAAAATCATCTACTGAAAGTCAAGGGAGGTATAGAAAAGTCAGGTGTTTGAGAAGATTTGAAATCATCTTTGTAGACAGTGAGAAATAGAATTTGACAAAAAATAAAGGCAGAATTACTGTCAGGTGGATGCTTGAGGTAGATAAGCATTAATTTTTTTTTTAACATCTTTATTGGGGTATAATTGCTTTACAATGGTGTGTTAGTTTCTGCTTTATAACAAAGTGAATCAGCTATACATATACATATGTTCCCATATGTCTTCCCTCTTGCGTCTCCCTCCCTCCCACTCTCCCCATCCCACCCTTCCAGGCTGTCACAAAGCACCGAGCTAATATCCCTGTGCCTTGCAGCTGGATAAGCATTAATTTTGACAAAAGTTAAAGATCAGCTTTGTTGTGCGGTTTTCTCTAGGGACCTGAGTGCAGGAGGGGAGAAAGTAGATAACTGAATTCATCTGGGTTTGGGTTTTACTTGTGGAGTGTTAAAGGGGGAGAGAGAAGAGAGGAAGACAGAGAGATAGAGATGTAGGTAGTTTTGGTGTCTATACTTGTTAAAAATGAGTTTGACCTTCTGCTAAAGGGTCACAGTCAAATTCAAGACCGTTGCCCTTAAATGTTATCTACATACAAATGAATAAATTACAAAAAGAAAATGAGTAATAAAGAATTTAAGAAATATTTCTAAAAATTAAAATAGGCAAAGGGTCTTAGGGTGTAGCAAAAGAGTTACAAGAAAGGAATATAAGTTGGATATGGAGGAACCTCATAACAAGGTTCAGAGTAAGATACTTGGGGTGGGAGAAGGTCCCATGAGCTAAAGAAGACAAGAAACTGGAAAGAAAGGGAATTGGTTCGTTTATCCACATGGACAATGAAGCCACCAAGGATAATGGCACAAACTGGGATAGAGAGAAAAGATTGCTAGGGTCAAAGTCTTTTATGAATGAGATGGAATACTCAAGAGGTTTGTAGACGGTCATTAGAAAGGAAAGAAGAGCTGAATAAGATGGGCCTCAAAAAATAGGGGGAATTGTTTTTGTTTTTAAAAGAGCAAGGGATTAATAATCTGGAAGAGACAGTGAGGGGTATACAGTGGATTCTACACTCTTCCTCTTTTGAGGATACAAAGGGCTGTGGGAGAATAAGCAATTACCCCCAGAGGGCTCCTGAAGAAGAGTCAGGGAGGTGTCAAATGAATGCTCCTGAAAAGAGGTTGAGCAATACGGGAATTTCATAGTCTTTACTGAACACATCAGCGGATGAGTTATAGTTTGTAGGAAATGCTTAAACATTTGACATTAAGAGCAAAATCATTTGTATGCTCTTAACCTTTTTTCCCAGTTACTTCATTTTTATTACTTCACATTTTCAGCAAATAAAGTTGCCAATAGAGTTTATTTAACATTAATATATTATTAACTTGATTTATTGTCAGATAAATAGGAAATTCTCTTTAAATAACCATTTCCTCACTTCACGGCCAGTCTATGAGGAAAGGAAGCAAATTTCAGTGCATCCAGGGGTCATACTGCCAACCAGACGTGACGCTTAAAGGGAAGAGGATAGGCTAAGGGGGTGCAGCAGGTCATGGCAGTACACAGGGCTAGGCCAGGGCAGCCTTGGAGGTCAGGGCCCTTGTTTCCAGTCTACCCAGCAGCCCCCAAATGGCATAATGGCATGGACATACATTTCCAGTTCTAATCCAAGAAGCCCTTTCTAGCAGGAAGAGATACAGTGAAAGGAGAGAGAGCAAATTCCTGAAACACTAGCACAGAAGGCAGGAGGGCTTTTGCCCCAGCCACGCTGCCTTGTTCCTGATGCCACCCAACCCCTGGCAGCTCATGTTAAAGCTCTAAAAGGTATTGTGCTACACAGAGGGAGCAACGAATGACCAAGGACAGGAAAGGGGAGCGGGGGCAGGCAAGTGCGACTGCAGCCGGAATGTGGCTGGGAAGGGAACGTGGGCTGACAGTCTGGCGGGGCACGGACCAGAGTGGAGTGAATGTGAGTAGAGCCTGGCAGCGGACCCTGGGGAGAAGACATGTGGCTGTTCTGACGGAGATCAGGAGGTTGAGTATAAAGTGGCTACCAAAATGAGGGAGCTGGACTGCAGAGGAAACGGTGGGTAGGGAGGCCCTCTGCGGGCCACTAGAGTAAAACAGGGACGCTGAGCTCCTGAGGGGAGCCCCAGAGACGGTGAGAGGGGAGCTTGGCTGAGTCGTGCCTGTGGGCTCTGAACTATTATGGGAAGCTGGGAGGCACCACTCCAGGGTCAAGGAGCCTCTCCCTCTCTCAGCGCTGGTTCCTGGTAACTTTACAGGCACACCTGGAGGAACAAGACCTTCCCATTGCCTCCCCCAACCCTACATTCTGGGGTAAGAAAAGGCCATGGGTGGTAGGGGGCAGAGAGGTGTGAGAGGTCTACTGGGTCTTCTTACCTTCCAGGGAGGAGGTGGAGGCTGGTTTGTGGGCATGTAGACATTGTGTGGGTTACCCAGGTTGTAATAGGCTCTAGCAGCTGCCTCTACAGCCTTGGCTTCAGCTGCAGGAGTGGAGGGAACATCAGGGCGGCTGATGGGAGGTTCCGTGGCCCTAGGATAGCGTGGTGGCCATGGCTGCACCTATTCCATGGCCCTGTCCATCATGGAAGGTCCTGGATAGAAGCCAGGTGGTAGCCAGGAGGGCAGGAGCACATTCCGAGTACATTCCATTGGTGACTGGCAGGGGAATTACATAAACCCTGCTGAGCATGTGAGTACCTGGAACCTTAGGCTTCACCGGAGGCTTCACCTCCGGAAGCTTGAGAAGCCACCTGTTAGCATCTGTTGTCCAAACTCAGTGGCATCCCCTCATGTAAAGATTATACAAAGCAGAGCCTGCCCAGCCACTTCCTGCTTCTGCCTTCACTGTTCTCTTTATTATTTTACACCAAACACAGCCTGCTTGATCTCACAGTCCTTCATCAGACTGCATGGCATTCTTCCGCTTAGAAAGAAATATGACAAGGGTAAGGGGTAAAATAGACAGTGCCCTTTCTGGCCCCTTTGAAGGCATCTGGCACATTCTTCAGGTCATTAAACACAAGTTCTTACACGGTCATAGGACATTAGGATGCCCTTCGTATTGTTGAAGATCACTCTGCCGCCCTCCGAATGATTCTTGAGCTCCACAGTCTCTCTGTATATTCTTATTCTGAAGCTGTCTTGCATAGCTGCTTTTCCATATCAGGTTACTGAATAATAACCTAATTTTGCCTTTTAGGGCTTATATGGAATAAAAGAAGAAATCTTTCTCAGTATCCCTTGTGTCTTGGGCCAAAATGGTGTCTCAGATGTTGTGAAAGTTAACTTGTGAATTCTGAGGAGGAGGCCCTTTTAAAGAAGAGTGCAAACACACTTCGGGATGTCCAAAAAGACCTGATATTTTAAAACCTTTTAATGTTCCATGTTTTATAGAACAGAAGGTAGTAGACTGTATATTTTACATTTTGAAAGTATTTTCACCTGATCTTTAAAATATAAAAGAACATTGGACCTATGACATAACTCCAGCCTCTCAAGGCTAGAAAAAGGAAATGGTAAAGGAATTTTTCTATTTCTCTATTGTAATGATACTCAACCTGTACAGATGTAAGTTATACTTCCGAAGTATGTCATATATGTAAAAGTTGTCTTCAGGTTTGGTAGAATATGTATACTAATCCATTTAATATAGAACTTACGATTCTTCTCATAAAACAACAAAATTTCTAGTACTGAAATTTCATTTTGTGCTTTCTTCCATTAGGGCACCAGTATATTCACTTTACATTGCTTCATTAACTTTATGTGTTTTTATATAATTTTTACTAAGTACTTATTTTTAAGACAATGTATATCAGAAGGAAAATAGAAATATAACTTCATGGTATAAAAAAATTAAATATCTCCAACCCTGCAAGTATTATGCCAATTAATATAACCTCAAATAGTTGATTTGGTCCCTCTGTTGAAATACCACACAGGGAGTTTAGAGCATCCTCTAGGTTATTCTTTTAGCAAACTACTACTATGCTTGCTGTGTTATGGTTATGAGTTCAGTATGACATCATTTCTGCCCTCAAGTATTTCACAGTGAGTATTTAGGGTACCTCATCTAACTGGTTATTGATGGATGCTTGGTAACAGTCAATTGGTAGCTCCCTCTTGGTGTCCAAGGTAGGAGTGCATGTGCTTCATACAAAAATATATATTTCCTTGATTCCACAAAGAATTTAAGGCAGCTATAGGAAATACACAGTGAAACAAAAACTAAAAAATCAGGACCAAGGTAATTTACAAATTAGACTAGGACAGGACCAGTGGGAAAAATTAGAAGGCATATATGCAGACCCTGAGGACCTACATGGCTCTAGTGGAGGCAAACCCATTTGGTCAGAGAGTTATGGTTCACTCTCTGTTATTCTTGCTATTTAATAGCTTTCATTTCAGTCATCTATTACTGAACATAATTAGCTTCCCATTATTTTGTTGTCTTTACTTTTTTTTCAACTTTTCCCTTGAATGTACAAAATATGGTCATGAGAGTTTAGTTAGGATGGGGGGAGGGGAGTCTTCTGTGGATTTTGCCTTGTTTTAAGCTCCTCTCTTACACCAAATTAAAGCTTCATTTTAGGAGATCCTTGCAGAGATCAAAAAGCTTCAAAATATACTTTCTACAGGGAATATTCTAGGAAATAAAACTGCTGTACATCATTTGTTCTCAGCTGGAGCAATATTGCCCCAAGGCGGTGAAAATCGGTTCTTCGGTGGGGGGGTTGGTGAAAAAAATCTTTGATATTACAAGGGTTTGGCTCTCCAAAGCTCAACCCTACCAGACAAAAGTCTCACTCCATAATATTTAATCTCATGCTGTGGGGGCAGGTGAGGGAGCTGAACGATTAGGGTTAATGTCTGAAGAAGCTCTTGAGGGAAAGATAATGAAAAAAGGCTGAGAAACACTGCTCTACATTTTGTAAGAGAATTTGTCAGATGTGTATTATGTTTTATGATTCACAAATGAGTAAGAAAACAGTTAACTGGGTAGAATGTGGTGGGAGAAGAGAACTGGAAACCTTGGTTCATCCCCAATTAACGGATGAGAGGGGGATTTTATTAGATTCTACATTTAACGACTTCATAAATAATGAGTTGTAGAAATGGTTTTCAATTGTATATATGGTTATCAATTAGCACTGCCCTGATCAAATTCTTAGGGTTTTGTATCTTATTTAAAAATCTCCTTTGCATAGAGGGTTTAAATTAAATGCTTTTTCTACTTCAGCTCGTATTTGGGTGGTAAACAGTAGCCCTGGGATCCCTTTCTCCCACAGCCCTGGTGAAAAATTCCCAATCAAGAGTCAAAAAGCCCTTATCCGATACATCTAGACAAGATTTCGTTAGAAATAAATTTACCTGGGCTCCCTGGTGTCCCCTGCCTCTCTGGGCAAGGAACACTCCGTTTGAGAGCTGAGTCCCTCTAGTTCAGTGTGCCTGCTGCACCTCGTGCACATGGAGCCCAAGGGGCCTCTCTGAAACCCGCCAGCCACAGGAACCGCAACCTGCAACAGGCGCAGGCGCAGTGCCTCAGGGCTCGCCTCCTTGCCTCGCGCCTGCACCTGGCGCGCTTGGCCCCCGCGAGGTCCGCACGGGCTGGGCGCCGCCTTACGCAGCCTCAGTAGCCAAAGGTTTTCCTCCTCTGAGCTTCAACCAGCTTTCCCTCCGTTTTCCTCCATTTTCTTCCTCTTCCTCGGTCGGCCATGAGCTGGGCCGCGGGAGTGCTGCGGGCTAGCGGGAGAGTGGGCGCCGCGGGAGTGTATGCTTTTTGCTTGGCGTTGACTCTGGGTCCCCTGCAGGCGGCATGCATCCCCCTGAGGGGAGACTGGCCCTTCACCCGTGTGAGGGTGGCCAGGAGTACCGCGCGCCTGGACGTCCTAGGCCCAGAGCCTGGGGACTGTGGGCTCGTGGACCCTGGGCTCGGTCCTGGAGCTAAGAGGTGGGGGAGGAGAAGAATGGGGGCGCGGGGGGCGGAGGGAAGGAAGGGGAGAGGCTTCAGGGCAAAGGCTGAAATAACTTTACCGGTGGTAGGTCTCATTTTTGGTGGAGGAGACCCTTTTCCTTCCTTCACTCCCTCTCAACCCCTCTTCACTGTACCCACCCTCCTCCTCCTCCCCTTGGTTTGCCTCCTGGATGCTGGGCTGCTGGCCAGAAACTATCCAGCTGCTTTGCTGGTCATTGTCGTTCCCTGTGTGTCTGCAGCACCTCCTTACCCGCCGGGGCCCAGGAGTTCTCTGTATGCTCCCCTCACTACAGACCAATTCCAGATCAATCGGAAGTTGCTTTGCGGCTTTGCCGTTTTTTTCTCAAGATGGCGACCGTCAAGCGTGACTTCTAAGATTTTCGCTTCAGAAGAGGCCATTCATCCCATTAAGGAAGTGGATCAGTTGCTATGGCCTGTGCATCTTATTAAAAGTAAGTTATACGCCATTCTCAACAAGTTAATCCAAATCGGCCCCTTAAGAAGAAAAAAATTAAGGTTAGGGGATCATATATAAGCGAATTCGTGATAGTAGAAATTAGCTATGCCAGAGAGCCATTTGGGCATTTTGCCTTTAAATAAAAAGGTTTTTTCCATCTGCCTGTGCTGCTCTGCTCCATGGCTGCTTCCCAGCACAGTCAGCTGTAGCCCCAGAGAAGCACCTGTTGTCCAAGAGCAGTCGGTAGCTTGCCGCTTCAGCTCTGGACAAGTATCAAGGGCTTTGACACATGTAAGAAGCAGGTATATGGCATTTTCAGAAGGTAGCATGGTCCTCAAGTGGGTTACTGGTATTTTACATCAGCAAAATAGCTCAATTTTTGAGAGGTTACACACAAACTTTCTCTTCATGCATTTTATTCTTTTAGAATAAAATAAATACATGCTGCTGTAATAAAATTGCCTTTAATCACTTAACAAGCCTAACCTTGACTCAAGCAGTGAATGCCTGTAAATATAATAAATGAAAAAAGCTAGTATTTTTATAACATAAAACAGTATCATTTATAGCTTATCAATCGCATTTTGTCATCCAGCAAAAATAAAAAGCCTGGTAGAGAATTTCATACCTGCAAATGATGGAGGCTATTTTTGTTAAGACTGTCAGAATTTACTAACCACAATTACGACATACAGCCCAAAGAATGCAGTCATCTCCTTATCACGTTAATTGTTCTCTTTTGAAGATGTGTTGTGTTGACTAATTGAACAGTAATTCAAGTAGAGTGTCTTAGGAGAAACCACTTGAGCTCTGTCTTTGGCGTCTGGCTGGCGGCTCTGAGCATTACCAAAGGCTCTGACTCGCCCTGACTTTGTGTCGTCTTTTACAGGCCTCATCTTCCGCGCACGGCTTCATTCCCAGTGGGCTGGAAACAACCTAAGGTTGTGTTTTGTTTGGGAGTTGTTTGGTCAGGACCTTTTGAACAGTACTGTCCCAATGAAGTACTAGATATTATTTATGTAAGAATGAGTTTTTTTTAACAATAATATCCTTTCAGAAATTTCTCACTACTTTGTAACTGCATGACTTAACCTGGTGATAAAAGCAGTTATTAAAAATCTACCTTTTCCCCCACCCCCCAGAAAAAGTAAGTTATGTGCTCTGTGCCATTGGGTTAACCAAGTTTTCCTTAGTTGGAGGCAAGGCCACCACATACTATTGTGCAGGTTGTGTCTAGTTCAAGAGGTGAGTGGGGGCCTATCCAGCTCCTGCTGGCTTAACCCAGAGGAACAGGTGCTCTTTTCTAATTGTTCCACCCAGAGGGGGCTGCTTTTTCTAGTTCTTATGATGGTGTCCTATGTGTTAGAGGCGTCTCTATGTGAAAGCATCTTGACATTTCACTTTCACTCATGTGGTGATACTATGAGGTCCCCCTTTGCTTGACTAGGAAACTCTGCTCACAAGTAAAACAACTGGAGAAATAGGTGGCAGAAAACGAGTGTGCAACTTGTCAGTTGTGGTAGGTGTCCTACTAGTAACAAATACAATAATCCTTTTCCTTTAAAAATCTCTCTCCCATTTCCTGGTCTCTATTTTTATTTCCCTTCCTTCTTTATTCATGTTAGATTAGTTTTAGTGTTTAGTTTTCTTAGTATTGATGTAGCTAATAAAGTTAGCTTCCACTTTTAATGGAGAGACACAGGACTAAAAAGATCTGACCCCTTTCTAAGAATATTACCCTGATCTGAACACATAACGTTTTGGTAAATCATAATAAACTCTTTTAGCTATGATTTGCTTTTATTAATGGAATATCTATAAGATTTCTTCAAGCTACCTTTCTGTAGCCTTTAATCCTGGCATGATTTATTGAATTTAAAGGATTAGGCCTGGATTTCACATCTAAATGACCTAAGGCACCGAGAGCATCAGGTACTGTCACCTGCTGCTTCAGGCAATCATATGAGTTTCTCATGACTCATTTTGTCCTGCCAGCTATAATGCCTTTGTCAGCAGTGTCCTCATTGCTAAGAAGAATACACATACATGAAAACCAACACATTTGTTTACAACATTGATTATAATGATAATAACAGTATGCTTTGTATACATTATCTAACAGCCCTGAAAAGTAATTATTAGATCTACTTTATAGAGGAGAAAAAAGCCACAGACTGTCTCAAGTTACCTGAATAGATAAATGTATATAGATAATATATACATGATACATTGTCATTAACTAAAGTCCACACTTTAGTTTTTACCTAATGTTCTTTTTCTGTTTTAGTATCCCTTCCAGGATACCACATTACATTTAGTCATTCATGTCTCCTTAGACTCCTCTAGACCATGACAATTTCTTTTTTAGGCTTTCCTTGTGTATTTTTGTTTCCCCAGCCACGCCACGCGGCTTGCAGGATCATAGTTCCAAGACCAGGGGTTGAACCCAGGCCCTGGCAGTGAAAGCACTGAATGCTAACCACTGGGCCGCCAGGGAATTCCTGAGGCTTTCCTTGTTTTTGATGACTTTGGCAGTTTTGAGGAGTACTGGTCAGATATTCTGTAGAATGCTCCTCTGTTGGAATTAGTCTGGTGTTTTTCTCATAGTGAGACTGAAATAATGGATTTTGGGGAGGAAGACACAGAGGTTAGGTAGCATTTTCATCACATCATTTCCAGAGTACATACTATCAACATGATTTATTACAGTTGATGTTGACCTCAGTCACTTGCTGAGGTACTGTTAGGTTTCTCTACTGTAAAGTTACTCTTTTTTCCATCTTTCTCTGCTGTGCTCTTTGGAAGGAAGTCTCTGTACAGCCCACACTTAGGGAGTGGGGAGTTATGTTCCCTCTCCTTGGGAGTAGAGTATCTTCCTAAATTATTTGGGATTCTTCTGCATGGGAGATTTGTCTTTTCTCTCCTTTTTATTAATTCATTCAGTCATTTACTAATATCAGTATGGGCTCATGAATTTTATTTTATATTTTGGGTTATAATTAAGTGCATCTTTATTTTGTTTCTCAAGTTGTTCCAGCTTTGGCCATTGGGAGCTCATTCAGTCGACTACTGTGTCCCTTTGACATACTCCCATCAACATAGCGTTTTTGTTTAGTTTGAGCACTTCTGTGGTTTCTGGCATATAAGATCTTTCAGCTTCTTCATGTCATATATTTTCTGCTTCAGTTGTAAATCAACCTTTTTTTTTTTCCCCAAGGAGCCCTGATTCCTTTTATTGGAGTATGATATTATAACCCAAGATCTGAGTGCTAGGTGTGCTCATTTCTACACAGAACATTTTAAAAACTATCTTTCAAAGGTAATTTTATCGACAGTGTAATTCTGCTCCATGCTACTATAATCTCTGTAAATAATTTAGAGTATCCAGAAAGCATTGGCATCTCATTAGGCAACAACGTTTTCCTTGTGATACAGTTTAGACTTCTAGGCTAATAAATTATAATCAAATCAGCCAAGCACTTTAAATTTCCATTAATTAGAATAAAGTAAAAAGATCCAACAATATAAGTTGGACATGTACTTAAATTATGGATACTTGATCATTTATTTCTAAGTACTAGCTCAAAGCCATTGGTTTTTTTCAGTGAAGATTTTAATAATATTATATATTTAATAATATATACTAAATATATGTAGTTATTTACAACATTATTTTTCAAAAGGTGATACATTCACAAGGTTAAAAAATAAAAGTAATATAAAAAGATATACATATGTATATGTATGTATAGCTGATTCACGTTATTATAAAGCAGAAACTAACACACCATTGAAAAGCAATTATACTCCAATAAAGATGTTTCAAAAAAAAAAGATACACATAGAGAAGTCACACTTTCATCCTGTTTCCATCCAGCCTTTCCCCTAAATTCCACTTTAGGAAACCATTTGTCAGTTTCTTATGTATTCTCTAGAGTTTCTTTTGCAAATACAATATATAATTTTCCTCCTTTATTACATATGAAGTAGCATGCTAGAAATATATAGTACTGATTCCTTTTTGCATGTAACATTGCTTGATAAAAGAACTGTAAAATTTTAGAGTTGGAAAGGGCCCTATATTTTAACCTATTTATTGAAAAAACTTTTATTGAGCTTCTATGTGCCAGGTTAATGCTAAGCACCAGATGAGTGAAAATGAATGACTTCCTCTTCTCTAGGAGCTCGTAGTCCGGTGAGAAATTCCTTCTACAGAACCCCTTCTTTATCATTGTGTAGCCTCAACTTAAATTGAAGAGGTGTTCACTACCTTCAGAGACTGTTCTGTTTATTAAATGGCTTCTCTGTTTGTTTTCCTAATTGTGAGCCGAAGCTTTCCTCCTTGTAGCTTGTATCTCTTCAAGTTTGGACTTTTATATCATGATGACATGTTGAAAAGATTCAGTATGTCTTCCCTGAGTCTGATAATTCATAAGGTAGATATAGATTGCCAGTATAAGAATTTTCTTTCATTCTCCAGTTAATCCAGAAGCCCCCTCTCCCACTTGACTAATGTCTTTTTAGGGCTTGAGTGATGAACTTGCCTTTGTGGATGCTGATGAAGGCAAACTGATGGGTGAGACAGTGGATCTGCAACATGGCAGCCCTTTCATGAAAATCCTAAATATTGTTTTCCAGCAAAGGTTACTGTCATAGCTAAATACCATAAATATTCTAATAGTACGTTAATAAATATCTAAGAAAATCATATCTTTATATCATGACTTCCCCAATTGTTATAAAGTTGGTTGCTCCCTACCCTGTAGTCTCATAACATGTTCAGATTTCATTAGGTTGTACTTCATTTGTTTACAGGGCTTCCTACAGCACCAGACTGAGTTCCTGTGAGCAGCAGTAATAGTAATTATCATGACAGTAATCATTAATTGATGGCCCGTTTTGTGCCAGCCACTGAGCTAAAGCACTTTATTATTTAATAACCTCAGCACAGTTCTGTGATGTTTCATAGATGATGCGTCTGCACATCAAGGTTAAATAAAAGTGATGGAGTAAAGATTTGATCCCTTTGTTTTGACTCAAAAGCCTAAGCTCTTAACTACTGTACTTTATTGACTTGGCACCCAGGAGGTAATTGTATGAACAAATGAATGAACCAATATCTCCCTGTTCAAGGGTCTTTTCATACCAGACCTATCTCTAAGTAAACTTTCTCATTTACAGAACAATGTACATTTTGACCTTTTATTCTATAAAGTGCAAGAGGTATGTATGTTAGGAGGTTGTTAAAACAAATGTACAAGGAAAATTTAGTACTAATTTCCTGAAATTAAGAGTGCCCTGGGCATTGTAGAAGATCTGAGGGAGCTCACTCTTTAGTAAGAAGTGTGGTGATTGAGCTGGACAGGAAATGTGTACTTAAATTGTAGATGTTTTCTCCCATAATGTTTTCTATTCAAATCTTTCCCCAGATTTTACTTTGTCACTGCAAACTCAACGTAGTGATTATCACAGCAGGTGCAGGCCAGATAAAGAGAAACGTACCTTGATTTAATCCAGAGAAATGTGTCCGTGTTTAAATGAATGATTTCCAGTATTATCTAACACAGTCTCCACTGCAAAGTGATTCTTGTTTCCAATCCAGGTCACCTTTATTTTGGCTGTTCAGTGAATAATAATTTTTTTTGTGTGTGTGGGGGTGGGTTTAGTAACTTGGTAGAGAAAAATAATGGGCATTAAACTCTAAACTACCGATATAGCCAGAATCGCTTCCTGTTTTGTTAATTTAACATGTATTTTGCATAATCAGTGTGTGTACCATAATGAAGATTTCTTTAAATACTAGCGTATATGAAAAGATAATTTGCTGAATCGTAGTGTGTAAGTCCAAGTTTTACAAACTAAAGACTTTCATATCTGAGCTGTTTTCCGGATTGCTGAGGGTGCTGAAGTGAAAGCACAGTACTTTATTGACTAACCCTCCAAGATTGTACTAGACTCCTCACTGGTGCATGCACAAAGTGGACAAATTTAAGATATACTTTGGAAATAAAACATGCAGGACCACTGACAGATTTTGTATAGTGAGGGACAGGGAAGAGTAAAAAATGACTTCTGGATTTTTACCTTGAGCGATTGATTGGATGGTAGTTCCATTTACCTGGATTGTGATGCTGTCAAGGAGGTGGGAGTCAGTGAAGGAAGTAGGAGGGAGTGTTGAGTTTAGGGGGAGAAAAACCAAGATTTCCAATTGGGACATGTTAAATTTGAGATATCTGAAAAGATACTCAGGAGATATCAAACAGGTAGCCGGTAGATGATTATGAATCTGGAACTCAGAAATCTAGGTTGTGATATTCAGCCAAATTACTGTATTTTTAAAATATTTATTTATTTATTTATTTATTTATGGCTGCATTGGGTCTTTGTTGCTGCGCGCGGGCTTTCTCTAGTTGCGGCGAGTGGGGGCTACTCTTCGTTGCGGTGCGTGGGCTTCTCATTGTGGTGGCTTCTCTTGTTGCAGAGCACGGGCTCTAGGCGCACAGGCTTCAGTAGTTGTGGCACATGGGCTCAGTAGCTGTGGCTCGTGGGCTCAGTAGCTGTGGCTCACAGGCTTAGTTGCTCTGCAGCATGTGGGGTCTTCCCAGGCCAGGGCTCAAACCCATGTCCCCTGCATTGGCAGGTGGATTCTTCACCACTGAGCCACCAGGGAAACCCACTCTCAGCACTTCTATTCAACGTAGTATTGAAGTCCCAGCCACAGCAATTAGACAAGAAAAAGAAGTAAAAGGTATGCAGGTTGGAAGGGAACAGGTAAAACTGTCACTATTTGCAGATGACATGATACTCTATGTAGAGAATAATAAAGACCACACAGAAACTATTAGAACTAACAAATGAATTCAGCAAGGTAGCAGGATACAAGTTAATATGTAGAAATCAGTTACATTCTCTATACTAACAATCAAATATCAGAGAAAGTTAAAAAAAAATCCTGTTTAAAATTACATTAAAAAAAAACAACCTAGGAATAAACCAAGGAAGTGAAAGACCTATATGCTGAAAACCATAAAACATTGATAGAGGAAATCAAAAATGATTCAAAGAAATGGAAAGCTATCCCATGCTTTTGGATTGGAAGAATTAATATTGTTTAAATAGCCAAACTACCCAAAGCAAGCTACAGATATAATGTGATCCCTGTTAGATTATCCATGACATTTTTCATGGAACTAGAACAAATAATCCTAAAATTTATATGGAACCATAAAAGACCCAGAATTGCCAAAGCAATCCTGAGGAAAAAGAACAAAGCAGGAGGCATAACCCTCCCAGACTTCAGACAGTACTGCAAAGCTACAGTAATCAAAACAGTGTGGTATTGGCCCAAAACCAGACATATGAATTAATGGAGCAGAATAGAGCCCAGAAATAAACCCACACACCCATGGTCAATTAATCTATGACAAAAGAGGGAAGATTATACATTGAGGAAAAGACAGTCTCATTAGCAAGTGGTGTTGGGAAAGGTTGACAGCTGCATGGAAATCAGTGAAGTTAGAACACAGCCTTACACCATACACAAAAATAAACTCAAATGGCTTAAAGACTAAAATATAAGACATGACACCATAAAACTCCTAGAAGAGAACATAGGCAAAGCATTCTCTGACATAAATCGTACCAATGTTTTCTTAGGTCAGTCTACCAAGGCAATAGAGATAAAAGTGAAAATAAATAAATGGGACCTAATCAAACTTACAGTCTTTTGTACAGCAAAGGAAACCATCAACAAAAAGACAACCTATGGACTGGATGGAAATATTTGCAAATGATGTGACTGACAAGGGCTTAATTTCCAAACTATAGAAACAGCTTATACAACTCAATAACAAAAAAACAAACAACCCAATCAAAAATTGGGCAGAAGGCCTAAATAGACATTTCTCCAAAGAAGACATACAGATGGCCAATAGGCACATGAAAAGATGCTCAACATCACTAATCATCAGAGAAATGCAAATCAAAATGACAATGAGATATCACCTCACACAGGCCAGAATGGCTGTTATTAAAAAGTCTATAAATAACATGTTGAAAGGGTGTGGAGAGAAGGGAACCCTCCTACATTGTTGATGGGGATGTCAGTTGGTGCAGCCATTATGGAAAACAGAATGGAGGTTCCTCAAAAAACTGAAAATAGAATTGCCATATGATCCAGCAATTCCACTCCTGGGCATATATCCAGAGAAAACTATAATTTGAAAAGATGCATGCACCCCTATGTTCATAGCAGCACTATTTACAATAGCCAAGACATGGAAACAACCTAAATGTCCACTGAAGATGAATGGATAAAGATGATGTGGTTGTGTGTGTGTGTGTGTGTGTGTGTGTGTGTGTGTATGAAATAAAGAGTGAAATAATGCCAACATGGATGGACCCAGAGATTATCACACTGAGTGAATGGTTTAAGAAGATATGGCACATATATACAACGGAATATTACTCAGCCCTAAGAAAAGAATGAAATATTGCCATTTGCAGCAACATGGATGGACCTAGAAGAGTATCATACTACATGAAGTAAGTCAGACAGAGAAAGACAAAGATTATATGATATCACTCCTATATGGAATCTAAAAGAAATGACATAAATAAACTTATTTACAAAACAGAAATAGACTCACAGACATAGAAAACAAACTTACGGTTACCAAAGGGGAGAGGGAGGTAGGGAGGGATAAATAAGGATATGGGATTAACAGATACAAACTACTATACGTAAAGTAGATAAGCAACAAGGATTTACAGTATAGTGCAGGGAACTATATTCAATATCTTATAATAACCTATGATGGAACACAATTTGAAAAAATACATGTATACAACTGAATTACTTTCTGTACACCTGAAACTAACACAATATTGTAAATCAACTATACTTCAATTTAAAAAAAAAAACTAAAATAGGATAATGACCCCAAAATACAGATAGTACTAAAAAAAAAAAAAGTTTGTCTCTTCTAGAGAGCAATATAGTTAGACCTCATTTTATGCAGTGTGAAAATCTCTGCCTTTTGAATGGACTGTTTATTCACATTAACTGTTACTGTGATATGTTTGGATTTATTCCTGTCATTTTGCTGTTTGTCTTCTTTTGTTCCTTGGCTTCTTTTTTTTTTTTTTTTTTTTTTTTTGTGGTATGCGGGCCTCTCACTGTTGTGGCCTCTCCCGTTGCGGAGCAACAGGCTCCGGACGCGCAGGCTCAGCGGCCATGGCTCACGGGCACAGCCGCTCCGCGGCCTGTGGGATCTTCCCGGACCGGGGCACGAACCCGTGTCCCCTGCATCGGCAGGCGGACTCTCAACCACTGCGCCACCAGGGAAGCCCCCTTGGTTTCTCCTTTACTGACTTTTTTTTGCATTTTCTAAAGTGCCATTTTAATTATTTAATTAATTTTAAATTATGTTTTTTGAGGGTTTTTTTTTTAGTGGTTGCTCTTGGGGTTACAATATCAGCTTAAGGTACCTGGATGTACTTCACATTTTTGCACACTTAATTCCAATAAAATATAGAAACTTTGCTCCATGGTAGCATCAATCCCTCACCCACTTTTGTGCTATTATTGTTGTATATGTCTATATGTATTAAAAATTCAACAATACAGTGTTATAATTATTGCTTTATATAATCTTAAGTCTTTTGTAGAATCTAAGACAAAAATATATGAACTTTTTAATATTAATCTTTTTATTTTTCATTTTTGGTATTCATTTCTTTGTCGAGATTTGAGTTACTGTCTGCTGTCACTTCCTTGCTCTACTCTAGTATCTTTCCCTTCCTCTTCTGGTTGTTATTGTCAAATACCTTCTATCTATATATCTTGTAGGCCCAACGATAAATTTTATATAGTTTTATGCAGTTGTGTTTTAAATAAAAGGTAGGTGTATGTGTGTGTATGTATGTATACACACACACACACAAACATTTATATAAATAAATTATATTTCACTATTACCAGTGCTCCTTTCTTCATGTTGGTATGAATTGCTGCCTGGTATCACTTCCTTTCAGCCTGAAGAAACTTCTTCAGTATCTGTTGTAAGGCAGGTCGGCTGCTAGCAGTGAATTCTCTCAATCTTTATTTATTTGGGAATGTCTTTATTCTGCCTTCATTTTTGAAATATAGATTTGCTACATATAGTATTCTTGGTTGAGTTTGTCTTCCAGCACTTTGAATGTCATTCAACTGTCTTCTGGCCTCCATTGCTTCAGATTAGAAGTTAGCTGTTAACTGATTTTCTTTCTCTGGTATGCAGTGAGTCTGTTTTCTCGTATTTCCAATATTTTCTCTGTGGCTTTTGACAGTTCAACTATGGTGTGTCTAAGTAAGAATCCCTTTCAGTATATCCTACCTGGAGTTCCTTAAACTTCTTGAATGTGCAGATTAATGTTTTTCATATTTGGGAAGTTTCACCCATTATTTCTTTGCATGTGTTTGCTCCTTCCTCTCCTCTCCTTCTGGTACTACTGTAATGCATGTTGGTATGTTTAATGGTCTCCCACAAGTCTCTGTTATTTCTTGTTTTCTTTCTGATCTTTAGTTTCTATAGTTTACAAATTACCAGACATTTTCTGTTAGACCTATCATCTCCAAATAAGGCCTTTTTTCTATACTTAAGACCTTTACCTTTTCCTGTCCTATTGCATTGGCTAGGAGGATCTCCAGTAAGATGTTAAACAGAAACAGTGATAGTGGGTATATCCTTGTCTTGTTCCTGACTGTAATGAAAATACTTCTAATTTTTTGTCATTATTTGTGGTTTGTTTTGGATTTTTGATAGATATCTTTTTAGGTTAAGTTTCCTTTTCTTCTTAGATTGTTGAGTTTTACTTTTATTAAACCCTAATGGATTTGGAACTTCATCAGGTTTTTGTACAATTCAAATGATCTTTTTCTTTAAATCTCACATGGTGTAATATATTTTCTGATATTGAACCATCTTTGCATTTCTGGGGTAAAACTTCCTTGGTCATGAAGTATTTTTCAAAAACCCCACTTAAGTATATTTGCTAATATTTTATTTAGTACTTGTGTATCTGTGTAAATAAATAATATGAGTTTACTATTTTTTATCTGGTCTTTGCTCAGTTTCGGTATCAAGGTTTTACTATATCCCCACCAAAAATGTTTTTCTGTTCTCTAATAAAATAGGTTGCATAAGAACAAACTGTTCCTTGAAATTTTGATATAACTTGTTTGTAAAACAGTTGAAAGGGTGAGGGGCTAGATTTTTGTAAAAAGTTCATTAATGTAATTTGTTTATTCAGATTTTCCATTTCTTCTTAAGTCATTTTAGGAATTTTTCTAGCTGTCCATTTCATCCAAGTTTTATACTGGCATGTGTTTCATATTTTATGACTTTTTAAACCTTTACTGTATTTGTGCTTACGTCTCCTGTTTACTGATATTATTTGTTGGGGACATTGTGCCCTCGTTTTGCTAGATGTTCTTCTAACTTATTAGTCCTCCTCTCCCCAAGAATTATTTTCTATTTTATTGATACTGATGTTTTTAATCTTACTACTTTTCTGCTTATTTTTTAAAACTTCCTTTTACTTTATGGTTAGTAACTTTTATCCTTGATCTTTCTTGTTTTTAAAAAAATGCATTTAAGAATATAAACTTAACAGTAAGTACCACTTTTTCTTTTGTTTTGTGGCACTTTTATTGTCATTCAGGTATAAATATTTTGTAATTCCTAGTTTTATTTTCTCTTTAACTCAGCAAGAGTATGCTTTTAGCTTTGAAACATTTTAAAATTTGTTATATGGTGGTTGATTCTAACATAGCTGAATTGAGATCAGAGAAATGCAGGTTAACATCCACTCTTTGAAATCTGTTAAGGCTTCCTTTGTGACCTAGTTAATACAGTTTTTGTAAATGTTCCTTTATGTATTTGGGGGGTGGGAAATGGACTTACTTGGATGATCTTTCTATATCCATTCACACTTATTGATTTGGTTTAGTTTTACTAAATTACAAATTTTTAATTATTACTGATCTGTCAGTTTCTGATAAAGGTAGTTACTCAAATCCACCTAGCATTTCCCGATTTTTTTCCAATATATTTTGAGGCCATTTCAATGAGTTGCATCTAAGTTCATGATTATTATGTATTGTTGGATTGTTTCATATATTATGTAGTATCTCTGTGTATTGAAATTCTCTTTTGTTTGCCATTATTGTATCTGCACTAACTTTCTGGCTAATAGTTACCACGTTTTAAATTCAGTGAGAAAAAAATTCTGATAAAATAATATTTAAAATAGTTCACATACCCAAAACATCAGACTATGCCAAATTTTTTTCCCTTGCCTAGTGGGACTAAGGCCTGATTATGTTTTGCCTGACAGTTATATTCCATGTATACTTGTTTCTCTGTTTCCCTCTTAACTAAGCTTTTTGCTCTAAATGGATTATTCTCTGAGAAAAATTATTTCAAAGACTTGATAAGGAATATTGATTTGTGTTTCTTAAATTTTTTTTAATGGCATGAATGAATGTGTGTGTTTCTGCACAAACGTCTATACAAAGTAGCAACAAAAGGTTTTCATAATTTATTTCTATTGGGTAGATATTGTTGAAACTATGGTATAACTGGAGTTGGATAGAGAACTGTTTTTGTTTCCCCCAGTGAAACATCAGACTTAGTTTTAATTTAGATAAATGTAAAAAAGTTTATCATTTAAAGTGAGAACTTTTTCTGTCTTGAATTTTTTCTTCTCAGTGGGTATCTTAACTTTGTAGCATGGAAGTTAAGAGCATTTCCCCAGAACTGTGGTTATTGGGGGAGTGGCTGTAATCTGGCCACTGCCCCTTTCCATTTCTTGACTGGGCAGAGGCTTGGTGTCCACTCTGAAAGCTGTCATGGTTTGTCCTTTTAGAGCACAGAGACTCAAGTGGTTAAGCCTAAAAGTACCACTGAGCTGTGCACACTCTCTGAAATATATTTAGACTGTATTGATCATATATTTAATCATAAAGTAAAATACCTCCTGGGTGAAAGGACTTTTATTCTACTTTAGGTCCTTTTAGTAGTGTTTTAATTTTTAGCACATTATTTTGATAATAAAATAACGTACCAGAAATACAAGTTTGAAAAAAATGAGAATGTTACTACAATCCTACATGTATGTACAATTAAGATTATAAGGCTTTCTTAACACAGCACTAAGTAACAAGATGTAGTTTACATTTAACTTGGGATACTCTAGTTCAGAAAGGTCAGTATTGTAATTCAAGTAACATGAATTCTTCCTATTAACTGGAGAAAATTAAAGGGAAGAGGAGGAGGGGTGCTAATATGATAGCAGTCCTTTTTATCTTACTTTCTCCTGGCTAAGAACCCTTGAAATCGATCTGATACAAACCCCTGGCTATGGAAAAGGACTTGAAGTGATAAAAGTTAAAACTTAATAATTTATAGTTGAAAATTTCAAAACTGTCACTTTCTTGTTTGGAGAATCTCTGCCAAGACGATAGAATTGTGGGCTCCATCCCTTAAGATTTTGATTTAGCTGATTTGGGGTAGGGCTTAGACATCTGAATTTTTGATCATTTTGTTGAGTGTTCCTAGTTGTAAACCACTCAGGGCAATTGTAACAGTTTTGCTAAGGTTAAAAAAAAACAACCACCACCTGTTATATAATACTATGTAATGAATGGATTTGGGGGTATCTTTTTCTTAGTTCCTGTGTGGCGTGGAGTGAACATTGCTGTGGTCTCTCCAAAGGTTCTGAACTCAGATAAAGGAACTGATAAAGACCTGAGCAGAAGGAAAATGTCAGCAAAGTAGTGGTTGCCAGGTAGTATGTTTTTTTGTTTGTTTGTTTGTTTTTGTTTTTTTTCTGTTTCATTTTGCTGTTTGTCTTCTTTTGTTCCTTGGCTTCTCCTTTTTTTTTTTTTTTTTTTTTTTTGTGGTACGCGGGCCTCTCACTGTTGTAGCCTCTCCCGCTGCGGAGCACAGGATCCGGACACACAGGCTCAGGGGCCATGGCTTACGGGCCCAGCCGCTCCGCGGCATGTGGGATCTTCCCAGACCGGGGCACGAGAACCCGTGTCCCCTGCATCGGCAGGCGGACTCTCAACCACTGCGCCACTAGGGAGGCCCCCCAGGTAGTATGTTTTGTATTTTCAGTACCTTGGAAGTTAGCTGTAAGCCTGAATTGTGCCAGAGGGATGAGACTTGTGTCCTTTAAGTATATGTTGTATCTGCCGGACTTTTCTTTCCTTAGCACTTCTACTTTTATTTTGGTGTGATCATATTCACATTATAAACTCTTAAGCAGTTAGGGACTAGACTAAGTCTGTCTCACTCACTGCTGAGCCTAACCCAGTATCTACCATATAGTAGGCACTCACTTGTTAACTGACAATATATTTTTTCTAATTGTTGCTATATATTCTTTACAGTTGATAGTAAAATTGATTTCACATTAACTTTTGGATCTCCGTACTTACCGTCGTAACTGTTTTCCTACCTTACATAACCAACTCCTATAAGAAATTCCTAGGAGAAATTATTGATGAAAACATTTCAGATTTGTGGCATTGTCAGGCTGCCGCAATATGGATGTTCAAAGACAAGTATTTCTTCTAAAATTAACTTATGTTCATGATTTCTTCCAACTCCACAGTGGCTGTGAGGTGATTAAAAAGAAATGGGTGTTGCCCTACCTGTGTTGATTTAACAAAGTATTCTGAAGAATCTTAGGAGTGCATCCAGTTTCCATCATGAGTAAGGTAGGATATTTATGTTTGAAAAAATATTTAATATCAACATAAGATAGAGGTAAAAGAGCATTGATGAAAATGTTTGAAGTTGATCTTATGGAAGCACCTCTCTTCCTAAAGTCTGTTCTTTGCTGCTGCTGCTGAAGAGACAGAGACAAAGGGATGGTGGTAGAGGAGGAAGAGGCCTACCTTTGTAGACCTTTGTCCTGGCCTAGTGTGGTATTTCTTATACATTCTATTAGATAAAAGTCTTATTGCATCTTTATTATTTAACTGAGTGAACTAGCTCTACAAATATCTAGTAACACTGGGAACCACTGTGGTAGGTCTTGCCACATTTTGAGTTGTTCTCTACCAGTTTCTTCAGTGAGGTCCAGTGAAGAGACCTAAGAAAGAAGCACTGATCACAAAAGTATTAGCAGTTGGTCTCCTGGGGAGGGGGAAGTTGGGGCCTGGGTAAGATCCCTCTGCTAGTTTGAATGGGAGAAGGTAAAGTAAAATGAAATTAAATCACTGGGAATAAAGTAATAGGAATTTTGAAGTGGTTCCCTGATAGGAAGTGGTTTGGGGGCAAGAAGATAGGAAAAGGAGGGTTGGTCCCAGCAAACATGGCAAGAGGTTGGGGCCTATGTGGGAAGATGGCAGATGAATTTGAACAATAAATATGTCTAGTCATCTGTTTCAAATTGTTCTTTCCTTGTATCTTTTTTTTTCTCTGTGGCTCGTGGGCTCTAGAGCGCAGGCTCAGTAGTTGTGGCACACGGGCCTAGCTGCTCCGCCGCATGTGGGGTCCTCCCGGACCAGGGCTCGAACCCGTGTCCCCTGCATTGGTAGGCGGACTCTCAACCACTGCACTACCAGAGAATCCCCTTTCCTTGTATCTTTTTCTGCCACAGTTGATACTACAAATCTGTTAAATACTCAGTTCACCCAGCAACTGTTGTTTCTCATATTGCAGACCTTTGTTAGAAGAAAGGAAAAAGGAATAATTTTTAAGTCTTTACTTTCAGGGCCACTATTGAACAAATGAATATACCTTAGTGTTCCATGTATCCTGGGCGAGAATGTTATTACAGACCTCATAAAGGTAAAGCTGACCTCTGCAGAAGAGGCCCGTCAGAAAAGGGTGCAGAAACTCTCTGGGAAATTCAGAAGGAGCGCAAGTTTTAAAGTTGCTTAAAACTACCATTCTGAAGTTATCGAAAGAGAGAGAGTGGTTAGTTACAGGATTAAATACGTCAAACTTTTGAATAAACTCAAATTCCTAAAAGTCGGAAAAAAGAAGGAGGGAAGCGTGACTCCACTATTTAGCCCCTCAGCTCTTTTATTTAGCATCCAAATGTTGGATGATACTTATTTTTTGTAATTCCTAAGTCACTGCATCAAATAAGGTATTTTGGTACCTCTGATGTACCAGTACTTGCCTTGTATATTATATATGTAGTTGCCATTTGGTCCAAAAGAATGTATGATGTGTGTTTATTGTGTTTAGAAACCGTGATTCTTTTCATCAAGCATATGCTAATTATTTCGTTCTGGCTGGCTAATACAACTAAGTTCGTTTTGTATGCTATAAAAAAGCTGTAACTTCCTTTACCATGTAAGAATAAATGTATACACAAAAATAACTCATTTAAACGTTAGCTTCAGGGCTTCCCTGGTGGCGCAGTGGTTGAGAGTCCGCCTGCCGATGCAGGGGACACGGGTTCGTGCCCCAGTCCGGGAGGATCCCACATGCTGCAGAGCGGCTGGGCCTGTGGGCCATGGCCACTGAGCCTGCGCGTCTGGAGCCTGTGCTCCGCAACGGGAGAGGCCACAACAGCTAGAGGCCTGCGTACCGCAAAAAAAAAAGAAAAAATTTTAGCTTCAAACCTAACACTAGATTAAACCTTGCTAGTTTCTATTCTGATAATTTTTACAAGTAGATTTTCATTTTTTAAGAAAAGATCTAAACTATATAAACTCTTCAGTGATGAGTGAGACCAAATGTCTTTCTTTTCTTGGGAGAAGTATAGAGTAGGCTGTCTGGCTGCCTGAATACCTTAAAACATCTTAAATTAGAATGTTCATTTCTTTATAACCTCATGAACCTTCTAGCTCTCTCATTTTGACAGAGAAAATTCTGTTCTGCTAGATAAGCTTTTTAGGACATGTAGATCATTGGATGGGTGGCCACAATCTTGACTACAGAATCACTCACCAGAAAGACTGACTTTAGATGACAATAAATGCAGAGAGGCAGTGTGCACTGTACCTTCCTCCTTAATTGTGGCCAGACCATCTTGCCTAGTTAACATAAATTCTCACGTGTGTAGCTTGGTACTGGCCACTCTGCTCCTTTCTTGATGAAAAGTTAGTTATGGTTCTGTCAGGCCTGGAAAGGAAACAAATCTAGGCAGGAACTGGTAGGAGGGTACCAGCCAGGACCTTTCACAAACAAAAGTCACTCAAATCCCTCAATTTCAAATATTTGAAAATTTAGATTTCTGTGTGGTATTATAGCCCATATTGAATAGAATTCACTTTATATGCTAGAGGATAAATAATGCTAAATTTCAACTCACGATGGATGATATACTTTGCTAAATTAGAAGCCGAGCTTCTTATTTAGGTTTCATATATTTTTCCTAAAGATGTTCAGTAAAGGAGAAAAATTATGCAACAAATTTTATTTAGCATAGTCAGTCCCAACATTCAGCACAAAAAGAGTTTACAGAGGATAGAAAGTGCATTAATAAAAGCCAGTCTTTTACCAAAAGAAAACAGAAAATATATTATTGATTCAAAATATTTTACACTTGAATGATAAACTGCAATAACTTATTCTGGGCACCTACTGATATAAGAGAAAGGAAGAGAAGAAAAGAATGCTTTAGAAGAGCTCAATCTCCAGCTGGTATCAGAGGAGTCAGTAGAGGTCACTGAGACCGGCAGTCTTTCTTGCTTTCTGCATTAGTGCCCTCAGCTGGAACTGTTTACGGGACAGAAGACGTACATGCTGTGAAGGGGGAAAAAGTTTCAACAGTTTAGACTGGCTCTGATCCAGGCCCAGGCATGAACTATCAGACAGTTTGTAACCTAGGTGGGAGCTAAGAACCTAAACTCATATCAACTTTCCTTTGGAGCCAATACTTTATTACATGTGGCTTTTTAAACTCACTGGATTGATGCTGGCAGGTTGTGTTAAGGAAAGTAGTCTTCTGAGACCCTATACAAAGGCCTTCTTCACAGGGAAAGCACCACATTCCAGGATCTGGCTCAGGAGTTCAAGCTGCACTTGAGACAACCAAGATGGCAGGGAAACTTGGAAACTTGTACTGTGATCCTAACAAAAGTTACAAAAAACTTTTGTACAAACTGTGACTGTTTGTTCCCACTTGGCTAAAAAAGGGGAAGGGCAAGGATGAGTATAGCACAAGGCCAGCTTTTGTCCAGTGCCTAGCAAACAGTGTACCTCTCTTGCCTCTCCATGTGTATCTTTCCCTAGGCCATGCCACCCAAGCAGGGGACAGTGTACAGAAAGGAAGTCCTCTCTAGGGTCGCAGCTATTCACGTGCTTGCACCAGGTCCAAGAGTGGTTTGGCCACACGCTCATAGTAAGACAGGCAAGATCAGCAAGCAACCTGACCAGCCTCGCATGTGCACTGAAGCATCAGCAGCAGCTGTACTGAATATCCAGAGGATGGCTGCTATTATTCCTAAAGCCATGCTCTTCCTGACCCAACAGAGAGAAGTAGCCAAACTTGGCTTACAGATCTTCATGTCTGTACAATAACATTAAGCCTGGAATATAACCTTTATTCAGAAGGGCTCTATTACCAGCAGGGCAAACCCAATACTTCCCAAGGCTGTTTGATTTGGGAAAACAAGTATAAAACTATGCAAGTCTAAAAAAATTAACAGAGGAAAAAAGCAAAAACAATAAGGGTGGGGCAGTCAATGATCTCGGTGATGTGACCTGAAAGAATCAATGGAAATCTGACTGTACTTCACGATCCACCCAGGGGTGGGGAACTGCAGCCACTAGCCCACTTTTCTTCCCCTACTCAGATGATCCTCAGCCCCCTCTGTAGGTGGGAAGGCATTGCTCACAGCCATTTATCTCACTTGCACAGCCATTTATCTCACTTGCCCTCTTTTGGAAAGACAAAGAATTTTAACCCACCTCCTACAGAGAAACCCTCTTGATCTGTGGTTTTCAAGGTCAGTGTCTCTAAAACATGTTCTGAAACCCTGGAAAGCAGAGCGAGGAAGACATACCTTCAGGAAGACGTCCAGGTCTATTACTCCCCGCCTCAAGGCTTCTCCCAGGTAAAAGATAGTGTCTTCAATAGCATTTTCCTCTGCATACAGATTTAGGATCTGTTTGTATAGTGGGGCTGTGGGAATGATAACTTCATCAATATCATTGTTTTCAGATTGATTTTCCATTTTCTCCAGAGCAGAACTGAGTTCTTCATCCTTCTTTCTCAAAAGTTCTATGTTTTTATCAACCTCAGCCTGAAAACAGAATAGTCCAAGCATGATGATTTTATACTAATTATCTGCTTGTCAGACATCTACAATTCAACTTCACAGAAACAGACTTGCTAATAAAACAATGCTTAAACAACTCATGGATGAGATTCATGTATCACATTAGTCAAAGTTAGAGGAAAAGGTGTGCTCTAACATGCTGAGTGAAAACAGGAGATGCTGAGCTGAGCACTTTTGGTGGCAGTGATAAGCTTGTCACTTACCAGTGACAAATGATACTGCAAACTAAGCCATCAGACAAGACACTTTCCAGCAGGAGGTTCCTTACGTGAAAATTATAAAGGAGGTCCTTCTTTCAAATCAAGTGGCCATCTGCCTCAGAGGAATAACTTTCCCCAGTCTGTACAGATGATTCAACACATAGAACTCCAAACAGTTGAACTTTAGTCACAAGATACAGCAGGTGGTAGTTGCAGGCTCTGAACTGTACTGGTGTCACTTTGCTGAACTTTTGAAAATAGCTGGCTATTGAGAAGCTCACTTTACACACTAGAACCATTTTATTAGAGTAATGTGTACATACAAATCACTTTCTCCAAAGCCCTCAAACACTTTTTACCCTTTCATCAAAAATGCACACTTGCTGGAACAAATTCTCCATCACAGGAATGAAAGTGAAGAGTGAAGCTGGCACTCAAATTATGCTAGTGCCTCTAATCACTAAACAATAGAAGCCACAGGGCTGACTTGACTCATAAGGGCACAGCAGTCTGATAAAAATGTGAGAAAGCTTAAGAGCTAAAGGTTGCATACACTATGGGTTATTAAGTTAGAAGGGCTCACCTAGAAGGGCTCACCAAAGATACTTTAAATATAGTTCAAACGACATTTGGAAACAAAAGAACTGACCCTTAAGTTTGTACCCAGGGTCTGCAGATCTTTATCACGACTTAGAGCTCTCTCAAATTCTTATTTCCTAGTAACTGTCTGGTAACATCAAGCGCTCAAACAGTCCTCCTTTGGGTCAAAACATTATCCCCCGGGGTGAAGGTGCAAGCAAAACTCCTCTGAATACATCCACTCCCCAATCAAAGACTACATTCCAACCACAGGCTGCATTTTTTTTTTAACAAAGCTGTAGAGGAGCTATGTGAAAATGCTTAAAGGTGTGTATAATTTTCAGAACTCTTTAACTATACCCACAACGTTCAGGGTAACCACAGTATATACAGAACACTTTGCCATGGCTATGATTCAATCTAACTAGTACAACTATTCAATGAGTTACTTACTACTTCTTGATCTAAACGGGTAACCATCTCTTCCAGTTTCTGGTGACCTTTTTTCAGGTCTTCCTCTGTTCGTTTCAAGGCATTGAGCTCTGCCTGGGCACGATCCATTTCCTCCTTCATCCGCCATCTCAGTTTGTCACTGACTGCTGAGATGAGAGAGGCTCGGATAGTGTCCTCGCTGATTGTGCCATCCCTACTGGGACCTGCAGGAGAAAAAGGCAGAAACACTTGCTTATTTCCCAATCTCTTTCTATTCCTTTCACAAGAGCCATCACAAAACAGGACAAAATATGAGTCAACACTTTCAAAGTGCGAGGAAAGAAAAATTTTATGTCACAACTTCATAAAACATCATTTAAAATCTGAGTTGATTCAGAAATACTTTGCCTGCAAGAGATTACTATTAATCCATATTTACCCACTTTCTTGCCTTAATAGCACAAACAATTAGCTATTTTCTCAATGAGGCAGAGGCTCTATCCCTACAGATTACAGTTATTCCTAAGTCTCCAACAAATGGGACAACAAATTTATACCAAGGTAAAACATCTGATTCAGGTCCAGTCTATTCTCAGGCTTTACTGCTAAGCTGAAGGAGGAAGGAACCCACTCTAGAGGCCAGTAAGACTGAAAATGGGCAGAGTTTCCTTAAACTAATATACAGGTTAACATGGCTTCCCTTCTGTAAGACTTTTACTCCTTTACCCTTTACGAAAAGAATAGGAAAGAGCAGATGTGCAAAGGAGAATGCCATCCAAAAAATTCAACAGCTGATAAAATTCTGCTTATTCTCAGATTCTTTACTCTTCTCTCCCAAATGTACCTTCCTAATCAGTGTCTTATATAAAACTTACTCCTCAGATATTTTCTTCAAAAGGTCCTCCCTTTTAACTAAGTATGGATACTCTTTATGACTGCCAATGTTTTTAGTTAGGGTCCTAAATCAGCAAATGATAAATGGTATTTTCAATTATGTTTGATGATGGAATACACGTGGGAATTATACTTACCTTTATTGCTTACAATGAATAAAGAATGATTACAGATAAACAGAAAGTATCGCTTCCACTTTGAGCTGAAAACTGTTATCACCTTGACGCTGAGTTCTGCTTATTAGGGGGAAAAAAACCCTTCAAGTCAGTTTGTAAAAATGTACCCAGAGTCTCACCACTCATGTTCCCATCCGTTATAGGCTCCTTCCTGGTACCATGCAAAGTTGACTGTTTCTTCAAGGAAACTGCACTGTCCAAACCACACCGCAACCAGCGCCACCTGTGCTCTTCAGTGTCCCATCTGATCACAACTCTCGCTATTCCATACACTGGTCTGGTCACTCTACTTTTTGTGGTTTTTGATTCGTAAAGTTGTTTTCTCCCAGAAGCTGGTCCATACCCAGGATACCCTGAGTGCTTTTCTGGGCTTTTGTAAATGACACTGGGAGACCTTGGAGTTCTCAGGTGTTACAGGTTTCAAAAAAAGAGTCTAAATCTAGAGTTGTGTTTTTTTCCCCTCTTTTTCTTGTTTCCACCACAGAAGAACTATGTTTTTTTTTTGACTTGGGTTCTACTAAAATGAGTAAAGACAGTGTCTCCCATGGCCAGGTTTTCCTGAGGAGTGTCATTCGTCCATCTGCCCTAAGGTCACTGCTTGTACATGGTGAAAGGAAAAGCCCAATATCAGACTCTCCCGCTTAGAGTCTCCCTCTTTCCTGTTAGAAACCTCCTGCTGAGGAGCCCAAACAGTATCCACCCTCCAGTGTTTACAAGGAGGCAATTAATACTTCTGACTGATTGTTAAAATACAAATCCATATATTATATGCTTTTCAGAGTTCACTTCTGATTTTACAAAAATATGTCAGCGTATTATTTCGTATTTCTGAGAAGCAAAACCATTAACTTTCAGACAATGTGTGCTCTGGAATTCAGAGTTGTAAAGCCAGAGGGCAACCTGAGGTCTTGTTTTTCACATCCCTGGCCTCTCAACACCTGACTTTTCCAAAGTGTTCTCATCAATTTACCAGCTACTGCATCACCTCTGGGCTCATTCCACTCACATTTTCCTGTCGTCTTCCTCTCTGACCACCTCTTTATTCACAACCTCCTATACCGGGATGACTAGCAACCTCCCCAAATTCATCAATTCTTATCTCCACTCATTCCTTTTTGTACCTTCGACCTCCCTTTCTTCCACTCCTGGTCCCAGTATCTCCCCTCAGTCCCAACTCCTTGTCCATCTCTCTTAGTCCTGTATACAGGCTGCCTGCCATGGCAGCCTCTCTCTCATTCTGTCAGATCACCAGGACTTCTAATTCCAAAGGCCTCACCTGCCATAACCTAACCCAAATCCTCAATCCTCTGGATTCTTTCAGAAAGCCTTAAGCCCTCCTTTTACCATTTTCCCACAAAGGCAAAAAAAGTCCTCAGAACATCTTCAAGGACTTAAAGGACCAGATGGGAGTCTTCCACTCTCTTCTCCCATTCTGCTTTGGAACAAGAATCCTAACCCTTTAATTATGTGCTTCACTCCTCACCATTCAGAAGTACTCGCCTCCCTTTCTCAGCAAGACAACTTGCTTTTCCTCTCAGTATGATTTAAAGACTTTGCTGTTTTAGGCAAAACAGCTGTTTTATTTTCTGATATAAATCACACCAATGTTTCCTTAGGTCAGTCTCCCAAGGCAATAGAAATAAAAATGAAAATAAACAAATGGGACCTAATCAAACTTACAAGCTTTTGCACAGCAAAGGAAACCATAAGCAAACTGAAAAGACAACCCACAGAATGGGAGAAAATATTTGCAAAATATGTGACCAACAAGGGCTTAAAATTTCTAAAATATACAAACAACTCATATAACTCAACAACAAAAAAACAAACAACCCAATCAAAAATTGGGCAGAAGACCTAAATAGACATGTCTCCAAAGAAGACATACAGGTGGCCAATAGGCACATGAAAAGATGCTCAACATCACTAATTATTAGAGAAATGCAAATCAAAACTACAATGAGGTATCACCTCACACCAGTAAGAATAGCCATCATTAAAAAGTCTACAAATAACAAATGCTAGAGGGTGTGGAGGAAAGGGAACCCTCCCACACTGTTGGTGGGAATGTTAAGTTGGTGCAGCCACTGTGGAAAACTATGGAGGTTCCTCAGAAAACTAAAAATAGCACTACCCTATGATCCAGCAATCCTACTCCTGGGCATATATCCAGACAAAACTATAATTGAAAAACATAACATGCACCCCTATGTTCATAGCAGCACTGTTTACAATAGCCAAGACATGGAAACAACCTAAATGTCCATCAACAGATGAATGGATAAAGAAGATGTGGTACAATATATACAATGGAATACTACTCAACCATAAAAAAAACACGAAATAATGCCATTTACAGCAAGATGGATGCAACTAGAGATTATACTAAGTGAACTAAGTCAGAGAAAGACAAATACCATATGATATCACTTATATGTAGAATCTAAAATATGACACAAATGAACGTATCTATGAAACAGAAACAGAGTCAGGGACATATAGAATAGACTGGTGGTTGCCAAGGGGGAGGGGAGTGGGAGAGGACGGGAGTGGGAGAGGACAGGATTGGGAGTTTGGGATTAGCAGATGCAAACTGGTATATATATATAGAATGGTCCTACTGTATAGCACAGGGAATTATATTCAATATCCTGTAATAAACCGTAATGGAAAAGAATATGAAAAAGAATGTATATATAACTGAGTCACTTTGCTAATTAACATCATCAACTATACTTCAATTAAAAAAAAAAAGGACAAAAAAAATGACTTAGCTGTTTGTTTGCAGACAATTTATGCCAAACCAAAATCTCTAGTTTCTTATATCGCACTATTAAGTCCTAAGTGAGAGCAAAAAGGGGTAATTTCTACAAGTTTAGAATTTTGTGCCCAGAGGATGATTTACAAAATAATGACTAGTGGAGATGGTATCTCGTTAAGTCCCCATTTTATGATAAAGATGCATTAACAATAGGAATTTAAAAACTTGTTTCTAAAAGAACTTTCTTATTATATCCTATATGAAATGGTTCCTGTGAGATACAACAAACCTTCTCCCAGAGATTGGGGAACCCAAATTATATGAATATGGTTGGTTAGGTATTCAAATGTCTGGTCAGTCATATGCAGCAGTTAGTGTCCCATTTATCTGTGTAGAAGTTATCTGAACTAATACAAACTTAAGGGTCTTTTTATAACTAGTCTGTATTTTTCACACACAACCATATCAACAAACTTTGTTAAAATTACTACATTAAAATGAATCAAGGGACTTCCCTGGTGGCGCAGCGGTTAAGATTCCAAGCTCCCAATGCAGGGGGCCCGGGTTCAATCCCTGGTCAGGGAACTAGATCCCACATGCATGCTGCAACTAAGTGTTTGCATGCCACAACTAAGGAGCCGGCGAGCCACAACTAAGGAATCTGCTGGCCACAAGTGAGAAGCACATGTGCCACAACTAAGACCCAGCAAACCAAATAAATAAAATAAATACTATAAATAAAATGAATCAAGTTATAATGATGCTGAATTTTCAAAAACCAATTTTAAAAAACACACTTAAATCCTGGAATTTACATTCTGTTTCTCTTATACGTTAAGGCAAATGCTACAATGCAGGGCCAAATAAGTCCTTCCAAATAAGTCTCCAGCTAAAGCCATTAACATTCAAAATGGGACTCAAGCTGAGGCAGCAATCACTTTCTATAAAGGTCACAGTTCACCGGGGGAGGCTAGAAATGCCAAGGTTAGACTTAGTCCTCTCCTCTATCACACAGAGACCTTATTATACAGTATATTTGAACACTTTAAATCCATCTGCTTTCTAAAAAGAAGAAACAAACTGTAATTAAGATCTGCAATGTGAATGCCAAGAGAAAAACCCAGATTAAAGTTCAAAATTGAATGAACCATGACACTTTAAGAGATTGTTTACATTAACAAGTAAGAAAAACGTTTGGTAGAAGGTTCTTATTTTTGATTGCCCTTCAAACAAAAAAATCTTTTTTTTTCTCAAACGTCTTAAGAGAAATTTTAATATTCTTTATACCTGCTATAACAAGCCTTGGATTAATGAGTTTGTGGCAAACTGCCATACCTCAAGTCCCCACACATTGTAGACCTTTACTCATGCAGAGTCGGATTTCAGAAGTGCCCTTCTACAATTCCAGATTAGCAGCAATTGAAAAGGTAACATAGATTTTGAAAAACAATCCTGAACAAAAACTTCATTTAAATGTCAGATAGGATCCAATCACTAAACTTAATCCTTAGGAAATAAGACGATTTTTCTACTATTAGGAAACCAATACTCTACTCAGTGGATCTGATAATTCAATGAATAATTTAGGCCAGTATCTTCAAAGTACACTGGTATATACACTACCTGATTTTAAACCATCTTTAAACACTTAAAGATAATCAGTTTTATTTATCTCCTAACAGTACTTACTGATGATTACTTCCTACAACTCAAAAAGGAGCTCATTTATATTAGAGAAAGAATCCATGGTAACCTCAAAGAAAAATACAAAATAACTATAAACAGTAACTTTTCTGATCTTACCTCTAACCAGCAAAGTGAATCACTTGCCCCCGCCCCCAGCATTTTTCCTTCCTGAAGTTACTTGCTCAAGACCCACATAATGATCTTTGGTCGGGCATTTGTGCTACAGAGCAAACTATGGAGCCTAAGCAATCTGAAACAGAAGACTATTGACCCATCTACTGAGAAACTGGGTCAAGCCCATGTGGATCACTGGATCAAGCCCGTATTATTTCCTTTTAGAAGAAAAACAGAAAAACAGGTCAATCTCTGAAATAGGAGAAACATTTCAAACAACTATATGAGCAGAGTCATTCTGATTCGTGCTATTAAACACAAATCAGGCAAATTCATTAAGCTGCTTACAAAAGGCTTTTATTTATAGTCTATGAATATATAAGCTTCTAATACTACTGGCCAGGCTCTGGGCGGGCTATGGAACTTTCTTCCAAAGAAATCAGGGGACCTCAATTTATCTTTTAAACACTATTAGAGCAGAACTCTTTATTTAAACTCTAGAAAGTTTCTATTACCACAATCAATGAGAAAAAGAAAAACAGCAGGTTTACACTTCTTGAAAATAAACACACAGCACAAAGAAAGATTTAGATTAATTTACATAACAATTCAAGTTTCAAAAGTGGAGGTTAAGTATAGACCTTTTTTTTTTTTTTTTTGCGGTATGCGGACCTCTCACTGTTGCGGCCTCTCCCATCTCCAGCTTAGGCTCCGGATGTGCAGGCTCAGCGGCCATGGCTCACGGGCCCAGCTGCTCTGCGGCATGTGGGATCTTCCCCGACCGGGGCACGAACCCGTGTCCCCTGCATTGGCAGGCGGACTCTCAACCACTGCGCCACCAGGGAAGCCCTAGACCTTATTAAAATAGATGCCAAAGTAGTAACTACTTCAAAAAAGAAATGGCGCTACAAAATCATTCAACTATCATAATCATGAAAGATGCTACAAGCAGGCTTAAGCACAAAGGGCAATTAATCTGAAGGACAGATTCCATCCTTTAAAACAAAATGGGTCAGAATCAAAGTCATACCTTAGAATTATTTTGTGAACAAGAACAATTTAAGAATCTACCATGTTAAAGAACAAAACTGGAGGTATCATGCTCCCTGATTTCAAACTACACTACAAAGCTTTTCAGTAATCAAAACAGTATGGTACTGGCATAAAAACAGACACATAGATCAACTGGACAGAACAGAGAGTCCAGAAATAAACCCACACTTACACGGTCAATTAATCTATGATAAAGGACGCAAGAATACAGAACGGGGAAAAGACAGCCTCTTCAATAAACGGTTTTGGGAAAACTGGACTTTCTCACACTATATACAAAAATAAACTCAGAATGGGTTAAAATTAAATGTAAGACCTGAAACCGTTAAGACTCCTAGAAGAAAACATAAGCAGTACTAGGGATGTAATGTACAACATGATTAATACAATTAACACTGCTATATTTTATTTATTTTTGTTTATTTATGGCTGCCTTGGGTTTTCACTGCTGCGCACGGGCTTAGTTACAGTGAGCAGGGGCTACTCTTCGTTGCGGTGCGCGGGCTTCTCATTGCAGTGGCTTCTCTTGTTGCGGAGCAAGGCCTCTAGGAGCGCAGGCTTCAGTAGTTGTGGCACGCAGGCTTCAGTAGTTGTGCTTCGCGGGCTCTAGAGCTCAGGCTCTAGAGCGCAGGCTCAGTAGTTGTGGCGCACGGGTTTAGCTGTTCCGCGGCATGTGGGATCTTCCTGGACCAGGGATCGAACCCGTGTCCCCTGCACTGGCAGGTGGATTCTTAACCACTGCACCACCAGGGAAGTCCTGCTATATGTTATATAGGAAAGTTGTTAAGAGTAAATCCTAAAGAGTTCTCATCACAAAGAAAAAAAATATATTTTCTTGTATCTATAGGAGATGACAGATGTTCACTAAACTTACTGTGGTAATCATTTCATGATGTATGTAAGTCAAATCATTATGCTGTACACCTTAAACTTATACAGTGCTGTAAGTCAATTATATCTCAATACAACTGTAAGAAAAAAATGTTAAAAAAAAAAGAAAACATGGGGAGTACTCTGACATTGGTCTTAATATTTTTTTGGGTATGTCTTTTCAGGCAAGGGAAACAAAAGCAAAAAAAACCCCAAAAAACAAACAAACAAAAAAACCAAATGGGAGACTACATCAAACTAAAAAAGCTTTTGACCAGCAAAGGAAACTATCAACAAAAAGAAAATGCAGCCTACTGAATGGGAGAAGATGGCTGCAAAAAATATCCAATAAGGGGTTAATATCCAAAATATACAAAGAACTCATACAAGTCAACATCAAAAAACAAACGGCCTGATTAAAAAATGGGCAGAGAACCTGAATAGTTTTCCAAAGAAGGCATACAGATGGCCAACAGGTACATGAAAAGATGCTCAACATCACTAATCATCAGGGAAATGCAATCAAGACCACAATGAGGTATCACCTCACACCTGTGAGAATGGCTATTATCAAAAAGAAAACAAATAACAAGTGTTGGTGAGGATGTGGAGAAAAGGAAATCCGTGCTATTAGGAATGCAAATTGGTGCAGCCACTATGGAAAACAGTATGGAGGTTCCTCAAAAAATTAAAAACAAAACTACCATATGACCCAGCAATTCCACTTCTGGGTATTTTTCTGAAGAAAACAAACACAGTCATTCAAAAAGATGTATGCACCCCTGTGTATTGCAGCATTATTTACAATAGCCAAGATTTGGAAGGAAGCAACCTAAGTGTCCATCCATAGATGAATGGATACCCCTCCTCAGCATATGTGACCACATCCTCTGTCCCCACACTGGTCCGAGCCACCATCTCAGACCCGGATTCTCGCAGTGGCCTCCTCGGGGTGGGGAGCTCTGCTGCCACACTTCCCTCCCGGGGTCTGGCACAGAGGCATCTGTTATAATAGCAATCAGATCAGATCACTCCTCTGCTCAAAGCCTGCCCGTGGCTCCGCAGCTCACGTAGAGGAAAAGCCACAGGCCTCCTCCCCCTGACCCACAAGGGCTTACTTGAGCCAGCCCTGTTTCCCCTCCGACCCCATCCCTCTGTGCACGCCTCGCTCACACCACTAGTCTCTTTGCAGTTCCTTGAACCATAAACATACTCCCACCTCAAAGTATAAGGCACAGTCTTGGAGATCTCCCGGTCACCATCCAAGCGAGCAGAGCGCGGATGGGGCTGAAACAGCAAACCAGTGTGTTTGGGGCTCAAGGAGTGACAGGAGGCCAGTGGTGTGAGCAAGGTGGATATAAAGGAGGTGAGATCAGAATGCAGTCCTCACCCTCCAGGTCTTCCTGTGCCCCTCTTTCGTCTGAATGTTCCTAGGTAGCATTTATCTCCATCTGGTGCATTGTATACTATGCTGTAAGTTTGTTTTCTGTCTTCCCCCATTGAAATGTAAACTCCATGAAGGCAGGAAGTTACTTTGTATTGTTCTTACTCCTGGCATGTAGCAAGCACTTAGTAAATATACGTTGAATGACTAAATGAATAAACAAATAACTGAAGAAAAAAATAGATGAATGGATAAAGAAAGTGTGGTATGGGCGTCCCTGGTGGCACAGTGGTTAAGAATCTGCCTGCCAATGCAGGGTACACGGGTTCGAGCCCTGGCCCAGGAAGATCCCACATGTGGCGGAACAACTAAGCCCGTGCACCACAACTACTGAGCCTGCACTCTAGAGCCCATGAGCCACAACTACTGAGCCCATGTGCCACAACTACTGAAGCCCACGTGCCTAGAGCCCGTGCTCCGCAACAAGAGAAGCCACCGCAATGAGAAGCCCGTGCACTGCAATGAAGAGTAGCCCCTGCTCGCCACAGCTAGAGAAAGCCCGTGCACAGCAACAAAGACCCAGTGCAGCCAAAAATAAATAAATTAATTAATTAAAAAAAGAAAAAAAAAAAGAAAATGTGGTATGTATTTGTGTGTATGCGTGTGTGTGATGTACTGATGGTACATCCTCCGATGTACTTCATAAAAGAGCCAATTTGTCCACTGACTTTCTTCACACGTATATTCATAACATGTAGAGGTTTCGTTGAGTGGGACCACACTTTTCTGGGTACCATACTGGACCACACTCTAGTAACATTCTTGAACATTTACTTAATAAATCTTTTTTTTTTTTAAGATTTATTTATTTTATTTATTTTTGTCTGTGCCGGTTGTTAGTTGTGGCATGCGGGATCTTTGCTGCAGCACATGGGCTTCTCTCTACTTGTGGCGTGCAGTTTTTCTCTTCTTTAGTTGTGGTGTGCAGGCTCTAGGGCACGTGGGCTCTGCAGTTGTGGTGCGCAGGTTCCAGAGAGTGTGGACTCTGTAGTTTGCAGCACATGGGCTCTAGTTGAGGCGCACAAGCTCAGTAGTTGTGGCATGCGGGCTTAGTTGCCCCGCAGTATGTGGGATCTTAGTTCCCTGACCAGGGATTGATCCTGCATCCCCTGCATTGCAAGGCAGATTCTTTATCACTGAACTGCCAGGGTAGTCCCGATAAATCTTAAATCTTTCTTAATTTGGATTAAAATATCAAACAACTTCATCACTCCCAGATCACTGCCACCTGGGTGCACCACCAGCACATCAGGGTCTGACAGAGAGTGCTATGCATGAATCAAGGTGGAGTGACTGGTCCCTCATGCCACTCTTCCCTATCCAATAGAGTTTGGAATTCTCCATGGGAATGCCCAGCTGGGGACCAAAGCTTTTCTTGAATGCCCGTTTTCAGCCCTGAAAACATACAGATGACCAATATCCATACCTGCTTCTGCTGTATTCTGGCATGTGCTATTAAGAGAACAAACAAGTATTAATGTTGTCTCCTAAATTTATTCTTTGTAACTTGGTGCCGGTCAAGTAGTTTTAAACCTTTAAAATCAGAGTTCAAGTTCTTTTATAGATTTGGCAATGCCAAATTGGTAAAAGTTATATGCGAGTCCTAACAAAAATGTTTTAAGAAGTGTAATTGAATCTGAAGAAACAGAAACTTAAATTTTTAAGTTTTTTAGATATCAAGAAAAAGTTTACCTTCCTTCTGATGCTTTTGTTGATATATAATGCCTGCAATGGGCAGAAAATCTAAGGAAAACTGTCCAAATTCCATATCTTTTCCCACTGATCTTCCAGTAGAAAATGTTTTTGCTAGTAACTTGCAAAGATGATATACAAAAAATACACATGGGACTTCCCTGGTGGCACAGTGGTTAAGAATCCGCCTGCCAATGCAGGGGACGTGGGTTCCATCCTTGGTCCGGGAAGATCCCACATGCCACAGAACAACTAAGCCTGTGCACCACAACTACTGACCCTGCGCTCTAGAGCCTTAGTGCCACAACTACTTGAGCCCACACACTGCAACTACTGAAGCCCACGCACTCTAGGGCCTGCGTGCCGCAACTACTGAGCCCACGTGCTGCAACTACTGAAGCCTGTGCACTCAGAGCCCATGCTCCGCAACAAGAGAAGCCACCACAATGAGAAGCCCGAGCATTGCAACGAAGAGTAGCCTCCGCTCGCTGCAACTAGAGAAAGCCCATGTGAAGCAACAAAGACCCAACGCAGCCAAAAAACAAAACAAAAAGAACACCTGGTCTTACAGTAACTTCAATGAAGAATTTAAGTTATAGATCACAACTTTTCCCTCATTAAATAATACAACTGAATTAAAATATCACTGCAATTGCCCAGACCTGATGGAAAAGCACCACCAACAGGTTTTTCACTATTCAACAGCTGCCTTCACTGCTTAGTCAATGCCCTCAGTGAGCACCAATCTCATGAAGGTGGTTTTAAAAGTCAGGTTAGGCAGGAAGCTGTCTGCCAGGTAACAAAAAAGCTATAAAAAGAGATGACAAATTCTCTGATTTTCTTATAAAGGTGGTTGTTCAAAATCTACATGTAATGGAGTCAGAAAGAGCTGTTTTAAAGTCCCAACATCTGCATCAATCCTCAGTCTTCTGCAATATTTCAGAAGAGACTGCTATTAAGAATGTAATCTCTATTACTTCTTTTTTTTTTCCCCCCAACCTCACTGCATAGCATGTGAAATCTTGGGATCTTAGTGCCCCGACCAGGGATTGAACCCTCGCCCCCTGCAGTGGAAGTGTGGAGTCTTAACCACTGGACAGCCAGGGAAGTTGCCTCTATTACTTCACTTTAAGTGGTTCTTTTACTTCAATATTCTTGGAGATGGTTAAAAATCAACGCTTGCACAGGCATCCACATCAATAATAAGACATGAGTTAATTAATGATGCCGTGAAACAGGTGTTTGTTTTACATCATAAAATCAAAATCTTTAAAGTTAAACTATCAAGTTCCACAAAGGAAAAATAACCACTTTCATTCTTTCTCATGGCCTTAGTAGCACAGAGAATAATAGCACAAATCCTGATGGCCACTGACAGACTGAGAAAATGTTGACTATCGGTGAACTCTAATATTCAGATGATACTTTTATGTTTCTGCTTTCCTTTATGACAATTTTGAAGTTCAACAGTTTTGCACAATGTACTACTAAAATATGATGAAAAAAATCACGTAGGTAAGCAACAATGGGTAGAAAAACAACAAATTAAAAGGATATCCTAGATTATCATAAAATGATAATTTATTTTTAGCCTTTCAAAGAAAGTACTCTTAAAAGTACAATGAAGGGCTTCCCTGGTGGTGCAGTGGTTGAGAGTCCGCCTGCCGATGCGGGGGACGCGGGTTCGTGCCCTGGTCCGGGAGGATCCCACGTGCCATGTAGCGGCTGGGCCCGTGAGCCATGGTCGCTGGGCCTGTGCGTCCAGACCCTGTGCTCCGCAACGGGAGAGGCCACGACAGTGAGAAGCCCGCGTACCGCAAAAAAAAAAAAAAGTACAATATTAATCGCTTTGATTCTTGTTCTAAAAACAAACATTAGATTTGATTTAAAATATACCATTTTCCGAGAGGCATCCGGGAAGATGGCGTAGAGTAAGACGGGGAGATCACCTTCCTCCCCACAGACACACCAGAAATACATCTACACGTGGAACAACTCCTACAGAACACCTAGTGAACGCCGGCAGAAGACCTCAGACCTCCCAAAAGGCAAGAAACCCCCCCACGTACCTGGGTAGGGCAAAAGAAAAAAGAATAAACAAAAGGATAGGGACAGGACCTGCACCAGTGGGAGGGAGCTGTGAAGGAGGAAAAGTTTCCACACACTAGGAAGCCCCTTCGCGGCGGAGACTGCGGGTGGCGGAAGGTGAAAGCTTCGGAGCCACGGAGGAGAGCGCAGACTCAGGGGTGCAGGGGGCAAAGCATAGACATTCCCGCACAGAGGATTGGTGCCGGCCAGCACTCACCAGCCCGAGAGGCTTGTCTGCTCCCCCACCGCCCCGGGCGGGGCTGGGAGCTGAAGCTCGGGCTTCGGTCAGAGCGCAGGGAGAGGACTGGGGTTGGCGGCGTGAAAACAGCCTGCAGGGGGTTAGTGCGCCACGGCTGGACTGGAGGGAGTCCGGGGAAAAGTCTGGACCTGCCGAAAAGGCAAGAGACTTTTTCTTCCTTCTTTGTCTTCTGGTGCGGGAGCAGAAGGGATTAAGAACGCTGCTTAAAGGAGCTCCAGAGACTGGCGCGAGCCACGGCTAAAAGCACAAAAGCACGGACCCCAGAGACGGGCATGAGACGCTAAGGCTGCTGCCGCCGCCACCAAGAAGCCTGTGTGCGAGCACAAGTCACTATCCCCACTGCCCTTCCGGGGAGCCTGTGCAGCCTGCCACTGCAAGGGTCCCGCGATCCAGGGGCAACTCCCCCGGGAGAAAGCACGGGGCGCCTCAGGCTGGTGCAACGTCATGCTGGCCTCTGCTGCCGCAGGCTCGCCCCCCACTCCGTGCCCCTCCTTCCCCCCAGCCTGAGTGAGCCAGAGCCCCCAAGTCAGCTGCTCCTTTAACCCCGTCCTGTGTGAGCGAAGAACAGATGCCCTCCGGCGACCTACACGCAGAGGCGGGGCCTGAGGCGGGGCCAAATGCGAAGCTGAGCCCCTGGGAGCTGTGAGAACAAAGAATAGAAAGGGAAATCACTCCCAGCAGCCTCAGAAGCAGCCGATTAAAGCTCTACAATCAATTTGATGTACCTGCATCTGTGAAATACATGAATAGACAACGAATCATCCCAAATTAAGGAGGTGGACTTTGAAGGCAACATTTATGATTTTTTCCCCTTTTCCTTTTTCTGTGAGTGTGTATGTGTATGCTTCTCTGTGAGATTTTGTCTGTATAGCTTTGCTTCCACCATTTGTCTGAGGGTTCTACCCGTCCGTTTTTTAAAAAATTTTTTTCTTAATAATTACTTTTTATTTTAATAACTTTATTTTACTTTATCATCGTTCTTTCCTTCCTTCCCTCCTTTAGACAATGAGTCATCACAAATTGAGGCGGTGGACTTTGAGAGCAAGATTTATTATATTTTCCCCCTTTTCCTCTTTTTGTGACTGTGTATGCTTCTGTGTGAAATTTTGTCTGTATACCTTTGCTTCCACCATTTGTCCTAGGGCTCTATCCGTCCCTTTTTATTTTTTCTCTTAATAATTTTTTATTTTAATAACTTTATTATATTTTATCTTACTTTATTTTACCTTTTCTTTTTTTCCTCCCTCCCTCCTTCCTTTCTTTCTTTCTTATTGTCTTTCTTTCTTTCTACTTCTACTAATTCTTTCTTTCTACTTTGTCTCCCTTTTATTCTGAGCCATGTGGATGAAGGGCTCTTGGTGCTGCAGCCAGGAGTCAGTGCTGTGCCTCTGAGGTGGGAGAGCCAACTTCAGGACACTGGTCCACAAGAGACCTCCCAGCTCCACATAATATCAAACGGCGAAAATCTCCCAGAGATCTCCATCTCAACACCAGCACCCAGCTTCACTCAACAACCAGCAAGCTATGGTGCTGGACACCCTATGCCAAACAACTAGCAAGACAGGAACACAACCCCACCCATTAGCAGAGAGGCTGCCTAAAATCATAGTAAGTCCACAGACACCCCAAAATACACCACCAGATGTGGACCGGCCAACCAGAAAGACAAGATCCAGCCTCATCCACCAGAACACAGGCACTAGTACCCTCCACCAGGAAGCCTACACAACCCACTGAAACAACTTTAGCCACTGGGGACAGATACCAAAAACAACAGGAACTACGAACCTGCAGCATGCGAAAAGCAGACCCCAAACACAGTAAGACAAGCAAAATGAGAAGACAGAAAAACACACAGCAGATGAAGGAGCAAGATAAAAACCCACCAGACCTAATAAATGAAGAGGAAATAGGCAGTCTACCTGAAAAAGAATTCAGAATAATGATACTAAAGATGATCCAAAATCTTGGAAATAGAATAGACAAAATACAAGAAACATTTAACAAGGACCTAGAAGAACTAAAGATGAAACAAGCAACGATGAACAGCACAATAAATGAAATTAAAAATACTCTAGAAGGAATCAATAGCAGAATACCTGAGGCAGAAGAACAGATAAGTGACCTGGAAGATAAAATAGTGGAAATAACTCCTGCAGAGCAGAATAAAGAAAAAAGAATGAAAAGAACTGAGGACAGTCTCAGAGACCTCTGGGACAACATTAAACACATCAACATTCAAATTATAGGGGTTCCAGAAGAAGAAGAGAAAAAGAAAGGGACTGAGAAAATATTTGAAGAGATTATAGTTGAAAACTTCCCTAATATGGGAAAGGAAATAGTTAATCAAGTCCAGGAAGCACAGAGAGTCCCATACAGGATAAATTCAAGGAGAAACACGCCAAGACACATATTAATCAAACTATCAAAAATTAAATACAAAGAAAACATATTAAAAGCAGCAAGGGAAAAACAACAAATAACACACAAGGGAATCCCCATAAGGTTAACAGCTGATCTATCAGCAGGAACTCTGCAAGCCAGAAGGGACTGGCAGAACATATTTAAAGTGATGAAGGAGAAAAACCTACAACCAAGATTAGTCTACCCAGCAAGGATCTCATTCAGATTTGATGGAGAAATTAAAACCTTTACAGACAAGCAAAAGCTGAGAGAGTTCAGCACCACCAAACCAGCTTTACAACAAATGCTAAAGGATCTTCTCTAGGCAAGAAACACAAGAGAAGGAAAAGACCTACAATAACAATCCCAAAACAATTAAGAAAATGGGAATAGGAACATACATATCCATAATTACCTTAAATGTAAATGGATTAAATGCTCCCACCAAAAGACACACACTGGCTGACTGGATACAAAAACAAGACCCATATATATGCTGTCTACAAGAGACCCATTTCAGACCTAGAGACACATACAGACTGAAAGTGAGGGGATGGAAAAAGATATTCCAGGCAAATGAAAACCAAAAGAAAGCTGGAGTAGCAATTCTCATATCAGACAAAACAGACTTTAAAATAAAGACTATTACAAGAGATAGAGAAGGACACTACATAATGATCAAGGGATCAATCCAAGAAGATATAACAAATTGTAAATATTTATGCACCCAACATAGGAGCACCTCAATACATAAGGCAAATGCTAACAGCCATAAAAGGGGAAGTCGACAGTAACACATTCATAGTAGGGGACTTTAACACCCCACTTTCACCAATGGACAGATCATCCAAAATGAAAATAAATAAGGAAACACAAGCTTTAAATGATACATTAAACAAGATGGACTTAATTGATATTTATAGGACATTCCATCCAAAAACAACAGAATACACATTTTTCTCTAGTGCTCATGGAACATTCTCCAGGATAGATCATATCTTGGGTCACAAATCAAGCCTTGGTAAATTTAAGAAAACTGAAATTGTATCAAGTATCTTTTCTGACCACAACGCTATGAGACTAGAGATAAATTACAGGAAAAAATCTATAAAAAATACAAACACATGGAGGCTAAACAATACAGTACTTCATAACAAAGTGATCACTGAAGAAATCAAAGAGGAAATTAAAAAATACCTAGAAACAAATGACAATGGAGACACAACTACCCAAAATCTATGGTATGCAGCAAAATCAGTTCTAAGAGGGAAGTTTATAGCAATACAATCCTACCTTAAGAAACAGGAAACATCTTGAATAAACAACCTAACCTTGCACCTAAAGCAATTAGAGAAAGAAGAACAAAAAACCCCCACAGTTAGCAGAAGGAAAGAAATCATAAAGATCAGATGAGAAATAAATGAAAAAGAAATGAAGGAAACGATAGCTAAGTTCAGTAAAACTAAAAGCTGGTTCTTTAAGAAGATAAACAAAATTGATAAACCATTAGCCAGACTCATCAAGAAAAAAAGGGAGAAGACTCAAATCAATAGAATTAGAAATGAAAAAGAAGTAACAACTGACACTGCAGAAATACAAAAGATCCTGAGAGATCACTACAAGCAACTCTATGCCAATAAAATGGACAACCTGGAAGAAATGGACAAATTCTTAGAAATGCACAACCTGCCAAGACTGAATCAGGAAGAAATAGAAAATATGAACAGACCAATCACAAGCACTGAAATTGAAACTGTGATTAAAAATCTTCCAACAAACAAAAGGCCAGGACCAGATGGCTTCACAGGCAAAGTCTATCAAGCATTTAGAGAAGAGCTAACACCTATCCTTCTGAAACTCTTCCAAAATATAGCAGAGGGAGGAACACTCCCAAACTCATTCTACGAGGCCACCATCACCCTGATACCAAAACCAGACAAGGATGTCACAAAGAAAGAAAACTACAGGCCAATATCACTGATGGTCATAGATGCAAAAATCCTCACTAGCAAACAGAATCCAACAGCACATTAAAAGGATCATACACCATGATCAAGTGGGGTTTATTCCAGGAATGCAAGGATTCTTCAATATATGCAAATCAATCAACGTGATACATCATATTAACAAATTGAAGGAGAAAAACCATACGATCATCTCAATAGATGCAGAGAAAGCTTTCGACAAAATTCAACACCCATTTATGATAAAAACCCTCCAGAAAGTAGGCATGGAGGGAACTTTCCTCAACATAACAAAGGCCATATATGACAAACCCACAGCCAACATCGTCCTCAATGGTGAAAAACTGAAAGCATTTCCACTAAGATCAGGAACAAGATAAGGTTGCCCACTGTCACCACTCTTATTCAACATAGTTTTGGAAGTTTTAGCCACAGCAATCAGAGAAGAAAAGGAAATAAAAGGAATCCGAATCAGAAAAGAAGAAGTAAAGCTGTCACTGTTTGCAGATGACATGATACTATACATAGAGAATCCTAAAGATGCTACCAGAAAACTACTAGAGCTAATCAATGAATTTGGTAAAGTAGCAGGATACAAAATTAATGCACAGAAATCTCTGCCATTCTTATACACTAATGATGAAAAATCTGAAAGTGAAATCAAGAAAATACTCCCATTTACCATGGCAACAAAAAGAATAAAATATCTAGGAATAAACCTACCTAAGGAGACAGAAGACCTGTATGCAGAAAATTATAAGACACTGATGAAAGAAATTAAAGATGATACAAACAGATGGAGAGATATACCATGTTCTTGGATTGGAAGAATCAACATTGTGAAAATGACTATACTACCCAAAGCAATCTACAGATTCAATGCAATCCCTATCAAACTACCACTGGCATTTTTCACAGAACTAGAACAAAATTTTCACAATTTGTATGGAAACACAAAAGACCCCGAATAGCCAAAGCAATCTTGAGAACGAAAAACGGAGCTGGAGGAATCAGGCTCCCTGACTTCAGACTATACTACAAAGCTACAGTAATCAAGACAGTATAGTATTGGCACAAAAACAGAAAGATAGATCAATGGAACAGGATAGAAAGCCCAGAGATAAACCCATGCACATATGGTCACCTTATCTTTGATAAAGGAGGCAGGAATGTACAGTGGAGAAAGGACAGCCTCTTCAATAAGTGGTGCTGGGAAAACTGGACAGGTACATGTAAACGTATGAGATTAGATCACTCCCTAACACCATATGCAAAAATAAGCTCAAAATAGATTAAAGACCTAAATGTAAGGCCATAAACTATCAAACTCTTAGAGGAAAACATAGGCAGGACACTATGACATAAATCACAGCAAGATCCTTTTTGACCCACCTCCTAGAGAAATGGAAATAAAAACAAAAATAAACAAATGGGACCTAATGAAACTTCAAAGCTTTTGCACAGCAAAGGAAACCATAAACAAGACCAAAAGACAACCCTCAGAATGGGAGAAAATATTTGCAAATGAAGCAACTGACAAAGGATTAATCTCCAAAATTTATAAGCAGCTCATGCAGCTCAATAACAAAAAAACAAACAACCCAATCCAAACATGGGCAGAAGACCTAAATAGACATTTCTCCAAAGAAGATATACAGATTGCCAGCAAACACATGAAAGAATGCTCAACATCACTAATCATTAGAGAAATGCAAATCAAAACTACAATGAGATATCATCTCACACTGGTCAGAATGGCCATCATCAAAAAATCTAGAAACAATAAATGCTGGATAGGGTGTGGAGAAAAGGGAACCCTCTTGCACTGTTGGTGGGAATGTAAATTGATACAGCCACTGTGGAGAACAGTATGGAGGTTCCTTAAAAAACTACAAATAGAACTACCATATGACCCAGCAATCCCACTACTGGGCATATACCCTAAGAAAACCATAATTCAAAAAGAGCCATATACCAAAATGTTCATTGCAGCTCTATTTACAATAGCCCGGAGATGGAAACAACCCAAGTGTCCATCATTGGTGAATGGATAAAGAAGATGTGGCACATATATACAATGGAATATTACTCAGCCATAAAAAGAAACGAAATTGAGCTATTTGTAATGAGGTGGATAGACTTAGAGTCTGTCATACAGAATGAAGTAAGTCAGAGAGAGACAAATACCGAATGCTAACATATATATATGGAATTTAAGAAAAAAAAATGTCATGAAGAACCTAGGGGTAAGACAGGAATAAAGACACAGACCTACTAGATAATGGGCTTGAGGATATGGGGAGGGGGAAGGGTAAGCTGTGACAAAACGAGAGAGAGGCATGGACATATATTCACTACCAAACGTAAGGTAGATAGCTAGTGCAAAGCAGCCGTATAGCACAGGGAGATCAGCTCGGTACTTTGTGATCGCCTGGAGGGGTGGGATAGGGATAGTGGGAGAGAGGGAGATGCAAGAGGGAAGAGGTATGGGAACATATGTATATGTATAACTGATTCACTTTGTTATAAAGCAGAAACTCACACACCATTGTAAAGCAATTATACCCCAATAAAGATGTTAAGAAAATAAATAACTAAAATAAAATGTACCATGTTCCCCATATTCCTATTTTTTTTTATGTATGGATATCATCTATTCTAAGTTATAAAATGCTTCATATCTATTGTAGTGAAATGAGTTAACATAAAAAAGATCTTTAGGAACTGAGGTTCTCTACAAGTCAAATACTATCGTCTCAGTGAGAAACAGGGTAACAAATAACACTATTCCTATTTTACTGATGATGCCTGAGCCATATGGAGAAATTAACAACATTTAGTGTGTTTTGCCTGTGGATTAATGATCTCCCATCATCAGGTTTCTAACTCAAGCATTTAAATTACATTGTTAAAAAAAGAGCTATATTACAGAAGGATGAGAACATTTTTAAAAAACAACCATTGCCACTAGAATCTCAATAAGTAGAACATATCAATGACAAAAACAGCTGAAGAAAATGCTCTTTTTGGGGGAAGGGGAGATATTTACAGCAGATCTCAGGATGCTTACAATTGATCAGAAAATGTAACAGAAAAGTAAACTTCACAAGATTCTACATTCAGACACTCAATAAAATATTTAGGTGAACTTCTATATATCAAGCACTGTTCTACATGTTGGGCATGTGTGTATACGTGTGCGGGGTTGGTGATGGAAGTAGATTGGTCAGGGTAGGCCTGACTGCTCCACACAAAGGAAACAGGTAGTGGACGAATCCTAAAACAGAAGAGTAGTAGGAGATGAGTTCAGAGAGGTAACAGGGGGAGGAAAGCAGGATCACATAGGGCCTTCTAAGCTTCAGAAATTTGGATTGAACGCTGAGTGAAATGGGAAGACAATGGAAGGTTCTGAGTAGAGGAGTGATATAATTTATTTATCTTTTAATAGTATCATTCTGGCTGTTGTGTTAAAAACAGATGTAGGGATTAAGGAAAGAAGAAGGCTTTTTAGGAGGCTTTTGAAGTAAATTAGATGAAAGATAACGGTGACTTAGATCAGCACTGGATGTGATCAGATTCTATATGTATTTTGAAGATAATTGGTTCTTGATGAAGAATCAAGGATGACACCAAAGTTAGAGTATTGAGTAGGTATCACTGGAGGTGGGAAAGCATCATAGAAAGATTGAGAGTTTAATTTTGGTCACATTGAGTTTGAAATGTCTATTTAATATCCAAATGGAGATATTGAGAAGGGAGCTAGATATAAGAATCTGGAATTCTGGAGAGTGGTGTAAGTTGGAAAGAAATTTGGGAAGTGTGGACACAGAAATGGTATTTAAAGCTATGAGATTGGTAGAGATCACCAGGAGAGTGAGTATAGAGAATGCCAAGGACTGAGCCAGGGGGCATTCCAATATTAAGAAAAGGAGGGACTTATAAGGGAGACTGAGCATGAGTACCAGTGATATGGGAGGAAAAACAAGTGAGTCTGGGGTCTTAGAAAGCAAGAGAGGAAAGTGTATCAAGGAGATACAACTCTCAAATACTGCTGACAAGCCAAGTAAGTGGAGACTATTTAATTGGCCATTGGATTTAACATCATAAAGGTCAATGGTGACCTTGAGAGAAGCAGCTTAGTGGAAGGACATGAGGGAAATCCCACATGGAGTGGTTCAAGAGTGAAAGGAAGAAGAGGAATTGAAGCTAATGAGTACGGATAATTGTTTCAAGGAGTTTTGCTGTAAAGGGGAAAGAAGAAATAGAATACTGGTGGCAGGGAAAGGGAAATTAAGAGGAGGATTTTTAAAGGTTTTTAGGGTATATTTTTGGGTGCTGATGAGAGCAACCCAGTAGAGAACAAAAGCTGATGATGAGAGGGAAAACTGCTGAAATGATGTCCCTGAGTAAATTACAGAGGATAAAACCTAGTGGGTAGAAATAATGATCTGTGGTAACAGGGAGAAGGCAGATATATATGGTAGGGGCAGACAGTCATGTAGAGGGGTGGGGGTCTGTAGAAGTTGTTGTATTGCTTTCATTTTCTCAACTGTAGAAAATTATATTTCAGGTAACTCTACTAATAAGCAACATAAAAAACCAAGAACTACTGGTCTGCAATAATTTGTCTTACTTGATCCACCCATATTTCCCAATGGTGCTTTCTTCTAAAGATGCTCTTCTGTTTTTACATATAACCAGGCTAGGAAAACCTAAGTATCCGTTAATAGTTCAACACACATTAATGTTCACCAATAAATATGTGAAACACAGGAAAGAGTGATAAGAGTCAATCAAATTTACTTTTATGCCCTGGTAGAAGGCTCATTTATATGATGATAAATCATTTCAAGTTTTAGAGTACAGAACACTGATCATTAAGAGTTTTTGCTCTAAAAAGAAAGAGTATTCTAACATTTCACATGTAAAAGTGAAATGGGGGGAGGTGTGATAAAACTGATGATATTTAAGGGTACAAATTTATAACGAGTAGTAAGCAAGCCATAGAGATCTAATGCGCAGTATGATGGATATAGACAATAATACTGTATGATAATTATGTAATGTAATAAATACCGCTATAATGCAATCATATTACAATATATAAATCTATCAAAGTAACAGACTGTACTCCTTAAACTTATACAATGTTACATATCAAACTTATTCAATAAAAAACAAAAGTGAAATGCACTTTTCACAACAGGAGACTCTGACTTTCCTTATGTGGAGAAATACAGTTTTGAACGGTACTTACCAACAGTGGTCACAGGAGGCTGGGAAGGGTACTGGGAACTTGTGGTGGCAGGATACTGACTGCCAGGTGGGTAAGGACAGCCTGGGTAACCACTAAAGAAAAGAACATATTAAATGTTAAGATGACCCAACTCTACAGTATCTTTAAGAACCCCATTCAGGGGACATCCCTGGCAGTCCAGTGGTTAAGACTTCACCTTCCAATGCAAGGGGTGTGGGTTCAATCCCTGGTCGGAGAGCTAAGATTCCACAGGCCTCGTGGCCAAAAAAACCAAAAAACATTTAAAATAACCCAGAAGCGGGCTTCCCTGGTGGCGCAGTGGTTGAGAATCTGCCTGCTAATGCAGGGGACACGGGTTCGAGCCCTGGTCTGGGAGGATCCCACATGCCGCGGAGCAAGTAGGCCCATGAGCCACAACTACTGAGCCTGTGCATCTGGAGCCTGTGCTCCGCAACAAGAGAGGACGTGATAGTGAGAGGCCCGTGCACCGCGATGAAGAGTGGCCCCCACTTGCCACAACTAGAGAAAGCCCTCACACAGAAACGAAGACCCAACACAGCAAAAATAAATAAATTAGTTAATAAACTCCTACCCCAAACATCTTCTAAAAAAATAAATAAATAAAAGATTCACTTGGTTTAAAAATAGAAACAGTTCAAGTCTTTAAAAAAAAAAAAAAAAAAAATAACCCAGAAGCAATACTGTAACAAATTCAATAAAGACTTAAAACAAACAAACAAATCCACCCCATTCAGGAGGCTAAGCTTGATATTTCATTGTCTTACCAGTTAATAACTTTACAGTTTTAGAGCTACAGGTGTCTATTCAAGCAAAGCTCCACAAAAATTCCATTAATGACACTGGATTTACTCTTAAAGTAAATGATTAAAATACTCTTGCTTCGCCCTGGTTTTTTTTTTTTTTTGCTGCGGCATGCGGGATCTTAGTTCCCTGACCAGGGATCGAACCCGTGCCCTCTACAGTGGAAGCACAGAGTCTTAAACACTGGACCACCAGGGAAGTCCCTTGGCCCTGGTTATTTGAGGGTCACCTTCACAGTAGCAGAAAGCAACTCGAGTTTTTCTAAGGGCAGTCCAACAGTATCAGAACTGAGAGCAACAAATATTTTGTGAGAACTTTTCCATTCTGATTTCCTAGCATACAGGGAAATAATATTATTTAATTTTTACCTGTGGTTCATTGATAACCTTTTTGAATGTCTGATCTGAAAATACTCCTCTTGAGATAATGTTTTTAAAGCTTCCTCTTCACTCTAAGGAAAGTTTGTGTCATTCCTGTATTCACATCACAGTTGGAAGAAACTTTCCTTAGAAGTATTGTCCTCCAATCTCCTATCCAACATTGTTTCATAAATATCATTTACAATATCCCTGACAAATGGTCATCTTTCTCTACTGAACACTAACTGCATTTTGACACAGTAACCTCTAATTAATGGTCCTAAATTTGCACTCTGTAAGATCACTTGCATATTAGAAAACTTCTAACATTTTCCCCTCAGTCTTCTCTTTTTCAGGTGAAATATTTTTAATTCCTTCAACCATTCTTCACAGCTCTGATTTTCAGATCTAATCACTTTCCTCTGAATGATCACTCATTTGGCAGTGTTTCCCTTATAATGGAGAAGAAAAGGAACAGGATGATTACTATAGCTACCTGTTAGTTGAACAATCAATTTTGATGAATCCTATTTTATCTACAATTGTCAGATCTATGACATTTGCAATTCTGATTAACATGCCTTCTATGAGTCCATTAAAATTACTGACTAAAAAGACCCAGCCCAGAGTCCCGGAGCAAGAGCTCTAAGTTCATAGTCAGTAATCCTTTTATAGGGCAGTGGCTCAAAGATTCTCTCCTATGTGTACTACTAATTCACACTTCATAACCTGTCACCAACAAAAAAGTTTTGTGTGTAACTTGTTGAGGATTCAATGTAATCATGATACTCTTATCGATTAGTATAAAAGTAAAATGAAAAAAGAAAAAGGTTAAGCATTTCTGTTCCCAGTGGACACATGCTGAATGCTATTGCACAGTACTTTTGTTCTAGTCTCTCTAGTAATCCATGCTGCAAGGAAACAATGTCAATCTTATTCAAATTTCTGAATCTACCTTTTTGAACACTGGAATAAATTTGCTTTTCCTGGAGTTCCTCCCATTTTGCATACTTTTTCAAGGACAATCTGTGATTTTATTGCTGAATTTTTCAGTAAGTGGTATAAAACTCTTCTAGGCCTAGAGATATTAAATTCAGAGAACTCCCTGTCTCTTTATTTAGTTTGCTTAATTTCTCCTTCGTAGTTATTCTCTATGTTCAGGGTTAACAACTTTTCTTGAGTAAAAAAATAATTTAGTAGTACTATTTTCTGTCTTTGTACATTATTAAACAATTTGCCCTATGTAGGAAATCTTTTTCAGATTTTTAAGAGCCCTTTTGGACTAAGTGTATTTAAAAAGAATTTTCCAACACTCTTATATTCCTTTTTCTTTATGTGCCCCTTCAAAATTTACTATTTATTCTATTTAAAGCACTGTTTTCAAGTGCTTGAGGCAGGAGCTAAAGTATGACTCCATCTCCTCCTCAAGATACTAATAATCAAAATAGGGCAAGATCCCTGTAAACAATCCTGATAGGATAAAGAAAACAATAAATGCTAAATAAAAGTTCAGGAAATGTATACAGTTGATCCTTGAACAATATGGGTTTGAACTGTGCTGGTTCACTTATATGCAGATTTTTTTCACTAAATACATACTAGACTACTATACAAGCCACAGTGGGTTGAATCTGAGGATGCGAAACCTCAGATATGACAGAGAGGCCCGACTATAAAGTTATACTTGGATTTTCAACTGCAAGGAGGGTCGACACCCCTAGCCCCCCGACCTCCCCCTGATGTTCAAGAGTCAACTGTAGTGGAAAATCAATACCAGCTAGAGGAGATCAGAGAAGGTTTGGGGAGATCTGTAATACCTATGAAAGTTGCACCTTTATTAAAACTCTTCAGGGGCTTCCCTGGTGGTGCAGTGGTTAGGAATCCACCTGCCAATGCAAGGGACACGGGTTCAAGCCCTGCTCCGGGAGGATCCCACATGCCGCGGAGCAGCTAAGCCCTTGTGCCACAGCTGCTGGGCCTGCGCTCTGGAGCCCATGAGCCACAACCACTGAAGCCCGCGCACCTAGAGCCCATGCTCCGCAACAAGAGAGGCCGCCACAATGAGAAGCCTGCGCACCACAAAGAAGAGGAGACCCCGCTCTCTGTAACTAGAGAAAGCCCACGCGCAGAAATGAAGACCCAACACAGCCAAAAGTAATAAATTAAAAAAAAAAAAAACTCTTCAGTCCTCCTACTCATAACCCTAAATTCTCCAGCCATATTAGAGTGTTTCCTTATTCTTTCCTGGGATTTTTTTTGGCTTTCACACCTATGATTACATAAAATTGAGTGGGCTGAACTTAATAACCGGTAAGTTTCCTCTGATATAAATTGCTGTTTGCTGTTTGCTGCTCCCTCCACCTCTAAATACTTACTTTTCTTTTAAACCAGTTCCTTCATTTATGAAGCTATCTCTAAGCTCCCACCTCCAAACAGATGTGACCTCTCCTTTAAAGCTGTTTATCACAGCACTTAACATTTTCTGTCTTTTCTGATATCAGAAACTGTTTTCTAATAATACATGCTTGCTAGTACATATACCAAAACTGGAACAACTATCCTTGACATACCTTTTAGTTTCCTTGTATACATGCTGCAAGGTGCTAAATAAAACTTTCAAAAGATCTTAAAATTTTAAAGAGACCTTAGAGATCATCTAGTCCAACTTTCCACAGCAAGAATAAATATTCTCATAGTCACTGTTGTAAAATAAAGATTCTTGAATCACTGATTCACCAATTCTCCTTTAGGATAAAGCGAGAAGAGAAAGAGGTTCTGAGGCTCTTCTGCCAAGACCTTGCATATGCAGAAGGATACAGACAGTAATGTGGGTACAGTTACCCTTAACAACTCATTAGCCTGTCACGAGATTAAAAGTTACATTTCAAAAAAAACCCCCCCAAAACACCGCATCAAATCTTTGAAAAATAGCTACCTCAAAAAGGAACTTCTGGGCTTCCCTGGTGGCACAGTGGTTAAGAATCCGCCTGCCAATGCAGGGGACATGGGTTCGAGCCCTGGTCCGGGAAGATCCCACATGCCGCGGAGCAACTAAGCCTGTGCGCCACAACTACTGAGCCTGCGCTCTACAGCCTGCGTGCCACAACTACTGAGCCCGCGTGCCACAACTACTGAAGCCCACGTGCCTAGAGCCCAACCTCCGCAACAAGAGAAGCCACCGCAGTGAGAAGCCCGCGCACCAAAATGAAGAGTAGCCCCTGCTCGCCTCAACTGGAGAAAGCCCGCACGCAGCAACAAAGACCCAACGCAGCAAAAAAAAAAAAAAAAAAAAAAAAAAAAGAATAAAATAAATTTTTTTAAAAAAGGAACTTCTTACAAATAACCTCACAAAAGACACTTTTTTTTTTTTTCGCGGTACACAGGCCTCTCTCTGTTGTGGCCTCTCCCGTTGCGGAGCACAGGCTCCGGACACGCAGGCTCAGCGGCCATGGCTCACGGGCCTAGCCACTCTGCAGCATGTGGGATCTTCCCCGACCGGGGCACGAACCTGTGTCCCCTGCATCAGCAGGCGGACTCTCAACAACTGCACCACCAGGGAAGCCCACAAAAGACACTTTTAAGGTTATGTAAAATGAGTAAGATTTACATTTCTGTCAATATTTTCAGCCTTCATTTTTATCTACAAGTTTCTCTGAAGTGGCTTCATTGTTCAGAAGTCCATTTCCTTATTGTGCTTCTAATAACCATTCCCTATATGCCCAAAGTTCCTTCTTACTAGCAACTGTTCATTATAACGGCTTGTAATTTCAAGGCTTCAGATAGAATTCCATTTCTAGAACTTAATCTAGAAAATTAAAGGCCTCAAGAAATCTACAACTTACAACTTGTTTATATATAACAATCATAGGAATCTTTCTCTCTTGTCTCTGACAGATGTTCATCTAGTCTGCTTACCCAGATAAATGTGACAGAATACTTACTACCTTATAAAGCTAGTTCTTGAAATTAAGAAAGGCCCCCAAATAAATGTTTGCTAAATTTAACTTATAAGATCCTGCATATTATATATGTATATACATATATTTATTTATGGCAGGTGTTCCGGAATTCTAGCTGCATTTATCTGTGAGGTTCTATGGAGCTAAGAAGAGTTAGCAGGGTTAAAATTTTTTTGTTAATTTCGAGTAGCTGGAAAATTTCATCTAGGCACCAAGTATATGCCAGTCTTGCATTCTAAGTTAGCCCCAAGACCACCTTTGGAAAGTACTCCTAGATTACCCCTGGAACAGGTGCACATTTAAAACATGGATTAATAATTATTTCTTATCAATTTTCTAGTATGTATTATTCATAGACTGATTTCACTATTAATTTAACTTACCTGTTATGTTATTAACATATGGATAATAAAGGTTGGTAGTACGTGTAGTCTATGAACTGAATAAATATGGGGATGAGACTGACCCCATCATATGCACCATTAATTCACTCCCTGTAGTTTACAGAAAAGGTCAGTTTTTTAAAAAGGATATTAAAATATTTTTCTCCATGGCTGAGGTCATCATAATTAGTATTCCATTAATCTTTCAGCCATTTACACTGGATATACAGAGTTCTTAAAAGGAGAGAAACAAGGATTTCAAGGTACAAAACTAATCAAGATTATTGTCATTTCCCCACTCCTTTCCTCTCTCTAAATAGAATGGAGCTGCATTTCTCTAAATGGAAAAAACTCCTCTTGAACTATGTATATACCATAAAATTTCAGCAATAAACTGAGTTTTACCTTCCATTAAATTGTAACCATTTTCATTTTAATGCCCTAGTTAGCACCCATTATTTTTATTCTAGATCTAATAGAATTTCTAATACAATTATTCAAAAGATAATTTTTCATTACCTGGGATTGGGAGGGTATCCGGATGGGTATGCAGAAATTCCACTTGGCATGCCTGGCATGTAGGAAGCTAAAAATAATTTTTAATATTTTAAAATAGTATGCATAGTCCTGGATATATAGGGTATCAAATAAGACACACATCACCATCAAACCACAGCAAAATTTCATACAGTTAAAGAATTCAAATCTCAGCACCAAAAACAAAGCACTCCAGCCATATTAGTTCTTCACTGCAACTAATAAATATCTTCAAACCACATAACTCTAAAAGCATTAAACGTGACAATTCCAACAAGGATTAACTGGCGAACAGGTCAACCTGGTCAGCTCTTCAAGCTCTCAACGAGTCTATAACCTGAGACAGGAGCCAATTCAGTTTGGAATTTAGAGGAAGGTAAATGTGCCCTCCTCTGGTCCAAGGTCAGCTTCGTAGAAAGTGACCTCTTTATTATATCTAAGATATCTTTTGATATTTCTTGCAAGATTATGTTGACCGATTAGCACAGCTGGTTTTGTTGGCTTGACTGAGGACTTTAAACGACTTCAAATTACTACCAGAAGTCCTAAACAAAACTTATATTCAGCCAGACTGGTTAAAACAAACAAAAGCTTGGAAATACTAGGTGGAAAAAGGTTCAAATCTAGCAAGCATAAAGAATGCTTTATATATATTTTAAAGAGAACACTAATGACAAAGAACTAGTCAGTGATGCCAAGAGGCTAACCAACATAGAGGAAGAAAAAGAGAAGAAGTTAATCTTGGCCTTAACTGGAAACAACTTGTCTGAGAATCAAATTAACCTCAGTGAAATCTTTCTCACTGAATATAATTAGCCCTTAATCCAATCAATAAATATTTTAATGCCTTTCTGTGAAAGGCACTGGATTAAAAAAAAGAAAGAAAGAAAGAAAGAATTCCTGGCCTCAAGTTGCTTATAGTCTAGTGAAGGAGATAAACACGAAAAGAATAAAAATACAGAGTGATAAGTGTCATGACAGGGGAAGTACACAGTGATATATATGGGATCATACAGGAGGTAGCTAATTAAATGTAGGAGGTGGGGGTAAACAAGAGTGATCTAGTAGATGAATGGTACACAAAGGCTTAAAGAGAGAAGTGGAACACTTAAGAAATAAAGTTTTAGAGCACATAATGCAAGTGGATGGGAGAAGTATGCTGGGCTCTGACTAAGGGCCTTAAATGTCTTTATCAGAGTTGCTGAGCTTACATCCCCAAGTATCAGTGTTCATAGTCTTCTTGTTAGGATCAATCTATAGATGTCATAAGTAAATTTTTTCTTAAGTATAATTAAGCTAAGGATGATGTTCAGTGCTATTTCATAAAGGGAAAAATACCTCCCAAAATGTCATAATTGCTAGATCTCATAAAACATTTCTTCTTCCTGGGCCAAAACATAGTCGATCTTTATGAACATCAAAAGATGAGGCCACTATTAGGTGTCAGCAACATATATAGTCAATTACTAGTTTCTCTCCCCATTCTAGTTTCTCTTAAACACATATAAACTACGACTTCACAGTTATAAGCAATTTCCTCATAATTATAGGCAATTTTCCTTTCTAAGGTTCTGAAAAGCTAGTAATTTGACCAAAATCTCCAAATTTTGATTTTGGGAAACAACAAAAGTTGAGTCCAAGACTGGTAAGGAAACAGATAATGAGGTGAAGTAATTTCAGAGCCAGAATAAAATGGAATACAAATAAGCATAATATATGGGGTTATTATAAGGATTAAATAAGAACTAATATGAAGTACTTAGCTGTGTCTCATAGTCACCACTGAATAGATTATTACTGTTAGTTGTCAAAAAATGAGGTTTGGGCACAACACTTTTTTAGTGTGACTTATAGCTAGCTCAAAAGTCTTCCTAAAACCAGAGATCAAAAATGTTTACGGTAGGGCTTCCCTGGTGGCGCAGTGGTTGAGAACTGCCTGCTAATGTAGGGGACACAGGTTCGAGCCTGGTCTGGGAGGATCCCACATGCCACGGAGCAACTAGGCCCGTGAGCCACAACTACTGAGCCTGCGCGTCTGGAGCCTGTGCTCCGCCACAAGAGACGCCGCTATAGTGAAAGGCCCGTGCACTGCGATGAAGAGTGGCCCCCGCTTGCCACAACTAGAGAAAGCCCTCGCACAGAAACAAAGACCCAACACAGCAAAATAAATAAATTAATAAACTCCTACCCCCAACATCTTCTTTAAAAAAAAAAATGTTTACAGTAACGATGATGATGATGATGATGATGATAATGATAATAGAAGTATATAATTTCTTAACTAGAAGATCGTATTTAAGTATGGATCCAAATTTCTGGGCTGTTCCTTGATGTGTGGGTGTAGGACGGAATTCAGACTTTCATTTCTTTGCAGTCATACATAACAATAATGAATATCATTTAAATGTATAAAAAGTATTAAAACTGTAATGGACAGACAATAAGTTGTCTCTTTTAGTAATTTACTTATATTAGCTCTATATTGTTTAATGTGATTTATAGTGAGTGAATGCAAAATGGAAGTGTAATAGTGATCTCTTTAGTGAGGTCTCTTTCTTGAATGCTGCACTTCCAATGTTAACATAAAACTAAAAGAAATTTAGGAAAAAAATGTTGCTTAGGGGACTAACATTCTGAAAAGGTTACCTTTATCTTAAGTGGTCACTGGCTATGTTATTTGAGCAAATAAATATGAACGATGATCTAGGAAATATTTTGCATTTCAACATTAGATGGGCAAGATAATCTAACCTTGGATATTAAAGTCAACAGAATTTATTAAGATGAAAACAAATTTCTGATCCAAAAGAATCCCTAGAATCTTTATTAAAAGAGCAACAAAATGCTACAGCCAAGCTTATTCTGGGAAAGCAGAGAAGGAAAAGGAAATGGATTCAGAAAGTTCTGTTAGATTCCCATTCAGCTTGTTAGTCAAGATGCTCCTCAAGGCAGAATGGATTAAAAAGGAAGATGATAATTTTCAGTGGGAGGAAAATGAAAGCTCACATAATCTAACTTATAAGATAAATTAAGTCTGGTTAATTATCTTAAACAAAATTTGTTTTAAAAAAATCACAGCTCAAAACACAATGAACAGGTTTAGTAACGTCAAAACAAGTAAGTACAACCAACTCTCAATTATCCAGGGTGATTTTAAAGTACCAGTAAGAATTATTTTTGAAAAACCCAGAAATAACAGAGATAATGTACACCAGTTAGGGGAGAACTGATATTGACTCCATGCCCCCACCCTCTCCACTCAAAGTAAAATCATGAATTGGTTGTACTCAAGAGAAGAAAGCTGAGAGCTAGATGTCCATTGTGTACACCCAGAATAGCTGAATGTGAATGATATAGTTTACTTTATAATTGATTCTTATCTATAGCACTGATCCTGGAGTTGCAAACAAAAGGTCGTCAGATTGCCTTTCAAGTTGTATCTACTTCCAAACGGATCAAATAAAGCTATTCCATGGCATGCATAATTTAAAAAAAAATTCCAGCTCTATTCCAGCATTCTTTCTCCTCCATTTTGGAATCCAGCACACCCATAGTTAGATTTCTACCCACAAACGAAAGCCCAAATGCCAGTCTTTGTTGAGAATCTGTACATGCAGATGTGGGGCCTCAGAATACCTCCAAAAAATCGACTAACTTGATAAGCTAAAAAGCAAATTGAAGTCATCAAAAAAAATATTTTTACAAGATTTTGTTTTCTTTCGTTTATATGAGTTTAAAAATCAAATCTCAGTTCTACTTACTGTTTGGTGGCCCTGTTGCCTGGTATGGTGGATAGGATGCTGAAATAGTAGCACGAGAAAAGACTGGAGGTTCTTCTCCAAACACCACAATCATAACTTGAATAAGCCCCAACAAGTCTGACTGTGGCTAAAAATGGAAAACAAATTTAAGTCATTTACAGATTTACTTTTTGGCAATAAGAAAAAGTTTGGCCATTTCTTATCTGTTTTCAACTTAGCTCGACAATTTCCTTTGTAGGACCCCAAACATGAAAATTCCATTTAATTAATTTAATACAGCTAGGTGATTTCTACTTATTATTTATGTGTAGCAAGGCTGCTACTTCATGTATATAAAAACAGCACTAGCCAAAGCAGTATACTGCAAAATTCAGATGGTATTGTTCTTCATTTGACTTCATACAGCTAACCAAAATTTATTATATTTCCAGTGGACAAATTAAGGATGCTGGTACGGTATAAACTCAGTGATGGATGTAAGCAGTAGTCACAAATATTATTTAAGGCCTTTAAAAGATAACAATGTTACCTTGGAAACACATGTTCCTAGATTAATTTTTATTAAAGATAGTATTACGAACTCTGAAATTATAAGTAGACTCCATTTTAGAAATCACTAGATTGTTGTACAAAAGATATAAATTATTGAAGGATCTTTCCTTCCAATACCATAGTTACAAAGAGAGTGCCTGTACCCCATAAAGGCTGCTAAACTTTTTTCTCAAGTACCTATTGATCACTAATTTAAGACAAACTATGCTAGGCAAAGTTGTTCAAACTGACTTATCTGATGGTTGTTTTCACCCATTATATTCTGTGTATATCTCACCTCACACACTTCATTCATTAGTTCATCAGGTTCTGAAGGATTACTCAATTATCTTGATCAGTTAATCATCTTCATAACTTCCCTTCTCCTGACAGAAGAGCTTACTAGCAGCTTTCAACTTTCCAAAGCACCAATTTTGTTCCATTCTGTCCCAACGTATGGACAGTGACAATAGATAACATTTCAGAAAGCTTCTTATGAAAACCTGCTGATTCTCACTATTCCAATACCCTTCTTATGTTTGTCTGTAAACTGACACGCTGAGACAGGGAGTAAACATGTACAGTATCTGTGTAGCACCAAGAAGTGTAGGCTGGAGATTATGGCTGGTGTGTGTGCGGGGTTGCTATTGAGAATCACACAATTTAATCTCTTGTTAATTATTTAGTCCAACAAAACTCCCTAACTAAATCATAAAATGATTTTAAAATCATGCACTTTAAAAATTGAGATAATTCACGTACCATAAAATTTACCATCTAAAGGTGTATAGTTCAGGACTTCCCTGGTGGTACAGTGGTTAAGAATCTGCCTGCCAATGCAGGGGACATGGGTTCGATCCCTGGTCCGGGAAGATCCCACATGCGACAGAGCAACTAAGCCCATGCGCCACAACTACTGAGCCTGCACTCTAGAGCCTGAGAGCCACAACTGCTGAGCCCAAGCACCACAACTGTGGAAGCCAACGCACCCTAGAGCCCATGTACTGCAACAAGAGAAGCCACCATGATGAGAAGCCTGTGCACCACAAAGAGTAGCCCCCACTCGCCACAGCTAGAGAAAGCCCGCGTGCAGCAACAAAGACCCAATGCAGCCAAGAATTAAAAAAAAAAAAAAAAAAGTGTATAGTTCAGTGGTTTTTCTCTATCACCACTGTCTAATTCCAGAATATTGTTATCATCCTCAAAAGAAATCTATCCCTATTAGTGATCACTTGCAATTTCCCCCTCCCCTCAGCTCCTGGCAACCACAAATCTATTTTGTCATTGCATTTGCCTATTCTGGACATTTCATGTAAATGGAATCATACAATTCGTGTCTGGCTTTTTTCACCTAGCATAATATTTTCAAAGGTTAACCCATGTTTGTAGTATGAATCAGTACTCCATTTATACAGTCTTATAACCATAGTTTTGTCAAAACAAATTTTATTTTAATTCTTTACCATACCATTCCTTTCACATTAAAGTCTTTGAAGGAAGGAAAATTAATCGTTAACACCTATTTCCAGGCCTATTATAAAGCAACAGGTCATGAATATTTCAGAATGACAAATGACTAATTCAGAATGATACAGGATACAAAAAACGTAGCAAGAATGTTAGTTTATTTTAGCTCAAACACCTAAGGGTCAACTGAAACATATAATATCTTTATAAAACTTTTTTCCTATTGAAAACCCTGAAAACTTGAAGAGCAAAATTGCTTTCTTCTCTATCCCTTTTTGTTTGCTTTTCCAGCAAGCAATAAAAAGGTCAGATTTTACATTCTAAGCAGTATATGATACATGTTCAGGATTAGGATTAATAAGCAATTGAATTAGTAAGATCAAGACAAATGAGAGCAGCCCTAGTTCATGTTCTGTGCCATGCTAGATTACTGCAATAGCCTTCTGTGCAGGTTCTAGTTTTACTTACTGATTATGACTGAGAGAATTTTCTATAGAAGTTCACGCTCCCCTCCCATTATACAGTTGTTGCTGAGAATCAGTTGCTTAGGCAGAAACTACATTTTCCAGTCCTTTTTGCAACTAGTTTTTACCAGTGGACCATAAGCAGAAGAGATTTAACTTTTAAGCCAAGGTGCACAAAAAGGAGGGCCACCAATCTCTTTGCTTGTCTTCCTTGATGCGGAGGACTCTGGAGCCCCGGGAGATGGTGGCACAACAAACTGGAAAGCGCCTGGTCCCTGAAGCTCAAGTGAGGGAAAGCTGCCTGCCAGTGAGGCAGACTCCCAGTGGACTACTATGTGAGCAAGAAATTTCCAGCATTAAGTCTCTAGTATTTGGGGTTTTATGTTTTAGAGCAGCTAGTGATTTTCAGTCAGAAAGCTAATTAATGTATTTATCTAGTACACTTCAGACATTATACCTAACAATCATTGCATTTAATGCCTTACTTTTGTTCAGAAATCTAAAATGACTCCCAGCTGCCTATTCAAGGATGAAGTCCTCAGCTAAAAATCAGGATCTTCCACGATATAACCTTGAATACCATACCAAAGTTAGCTACCCTTATGTCTTTTTTGTTAGATTTGTGGAATATAACATACATACAGAAATGTATAAAATGTATGTAACTTTAAAGAGTAACAATAAAGAAAATATTTGTGTAGCTATCATCCAACTTAAGAAATAGAAGATTGCCAGCAACTTACAAGTTCCTGACTGCATCCCCCTCTATTCTAGAGTTACCCACTTTTCTGACTTAGCAGATAATCATTCTTTTCTTTAAACTACCTTATAAACAATTTTCTAAACAGTATGTTTAATTTTTTCTGTTTCTGAACTTCATATGAATTAAATCAAACTGTGGATTCTATTGAGACTTATTTCAACAATGTAAGATACATTCCTATTAAAGAGTATAGTTATAAATTCATTTTAATTGCTGTACGGTGTTCCACTGAATGAATACACAACTTCTTTATTCACTCTCCTGTTGTTAACAGTCATATGGGTTGTATCCAGTCTTTGGTTATTCATGCTGCCATGAACATTCTTGTTCTGTTTCCTAGTATGTATGTGCAAGCGTTACTCGTTTTTTTTGGTTGCATTGGGTCTTCACTGCTGCACGCGGCCTTTCTCTAGTTGCAGCGAGCGGGGGCTACTCTTCGTTGCAGTGCGCAGGCTTCTCATTGTGGTGGCTTCTCTTGTTGCGGAGCACAGGCTCTAGGCATGCGGGCTTCAGTAGTTGTGGCTCATGGGCTCTCGAACACAGACTCAGCAGCTGTGGCACATGGGCTTAGTTGCTCCATGGCATGTGGGATCTTCCTGGACCAGGGCTCAAACCCGTGTCCCCTGCATTGGCAGGTGGATTCCCAACCACTGCACCACCAGGGAAGCCCAAAAGGGTTACTCTTGTGCAGTAGTTATCAACTGGGGGTGCTATTTTTGTCTCCCAGTGGATATTTAGAAATGTCTAGAGACATTTTCAGTTGTCACAACTGTCATGCTACTGGCATCTTGTGGATAAAGGCCAGGGATCCTACATCCTATAATGAACAGAACAGCTCTCCCACAATAAAGAATTATCCGACCCACAATGCCAGTAGCACTGAGGTTGAGAAACCCTGCTCTAGTGTACATACCAAGGAGTGGAATTGCTAGGACATAGGGCATGGGCCCTTACAACTTTACTAGGTAATACCAAACTAATTTCCAGAGTAGTGCGTCAATTTTGCTCCCATCAGCAGTGTCTAAGAGTTCCCTTTGCTCCACATCCTCTCTAAGCCTTAGCGTTGTCAACTGGTAGTGCAAATTTTTTTTTTTTTTTTGCTGTACGCGGGGCTGTCACTGTCGTGGCCTTTCCCGTTGCGGAGCACAGGCTCCGGACGCGCAGGCTCAGCGGCCATGGCTCACAGGCCCAGCCGCTCCGCGGCATGTGGGATCTTCCCGGACCGGGGCACGAACCCGTATCCCCTGCATCGGCAGGCGGACTCTCAACCACTGCGCCACCAGGGAAGCCCTGGTAGTGCAAATTTAATGCACATGTAATGGTACCTCGTTATGGTCTTAATTTATATTTCCCTCACTACTAGCAGGATTAAACATCTTTCCATATGTTTACTGGCCATTAGGATTTCTCTTTTGTGAAGTACTTGTTCAAGAGTTTCATCTATTTTTCTATTGGGCTTCTTTCTTTTAATGATTCCCAAAAATTATTTTTATGTTCTGGACGTTACCCTGTGGGTGTTAAGTACTACAAGTATATTCTTTCAGTTTGTGGTTAGTCTTTTCAGTTTTTAATGTGTCTTTCATGAACAGAAGTTCTTAATCTGCATAAGCTCAAGGTAAAATTTAGTAGTCTTTTCCTTTATAGTAAAAGTTTTCCATCTTGTTAAAAAAAAAACCTCACCTATTACAAGATCATGAAAGGCAGTCTCCTATATTATGTTTTAAAAGTCTTATTTTTTTGCCTTTCACAATCTACCTGAAATTGATTTTTGTATATTATACAAATAGGAATCTCACTGTCCCAACTCCATAACTGAAGTTAATCTTATCCCCACTTACCTGCTATAACACCACTGTTATACATCAAGTGTTTATGTATAGGCATACCTTTTCTTACTGTGCTTAGCTTTATTGTCCTTTGCAGATTCTGCAGTTTTTACAAATTGAAGGTCTGTGGCAATCCTGCGTTGTCACGTGATGGTTAACATTTTTTTTTTTTTTTGTGGTACGTGGGCCTCTAACTGTTGTGGCCCTTCCCATTGCGGAGGACAGGCTCCGGACGCCCAGGCTCAGCAGCCATGGCTCACGGGCCCAGCCACTCCGCGGCACGTGAGATCCTCCCGGACCGGGGCACAAACCCGCGTCCCCTGCATTGGCAGGCGGACTCCCAGCCACTGAGCCACCAGGGAAGCCCCATGGTTAACATTTTTTAACAATATTTTTTTAAATTTATTTTCTTGAAGTATAGTTGATTTTCAATGTTAATTTCTTCTGTACAGCAAAGTGATTCAGTTATACATATTCTTTTTCATATTCTATTATGCTTTATTATAGGATACAATAAAGTATTTTTAATTAAGGTATGAATACTGTGTTTTTAGACATAACACTATTGCGCATTTAATAGACTACAGTATAGTGTAAACATAACGTTTACATGCATTGGGAAACCGTGCAATTTGTGTGACTCATTTTATCGCAACATTTTGCTTTACTGCAGTAGTCTGGAATTGAGTCCACAATATCTCCAAGGTATGTCTGTATAGTGGATCTGTTCTCTGGGTTATTTATTATGTTCCATCTACCCACTGGAATATTTCTCTGACAATTCCATACCATCTTAATTACTAGTTTTCTAAAATGCATTTTGATACCTCTAAGGCAAGTCCCTTCCAGCTTACTCTTCTTGGCTATTATTAATATTTGCATTTCCATGTAAACTTTGGATTCAGCTTATCAAGTTAACAAAATTAACAAATATGCAAAGAAACAAACACTTCTGTTAAGAAATAGATCAGGGCTTCCCTGGTGGTACAGTGGTTGAGAATCAGCCTGCTAATGCAGGGGACACGGATTCAAGCCCTGGTCTGGGAAGATCCCACATGCCGCGGAGCAACTAGGCCCATGAGCCACAACTACTGAGCCTGCGCATCTGGAGCCTGTGCTCCGCGACAAGAGAGGCCGCGATAGTGAGAGGCCTGCACACTGCGATGAAGAGTGGCCCCCGCTTGCCACAACTAGAGAAAGCCCTCACACAGAAATGAAAACCCAACACAGCAAAAATAAATTAATTAATAAACTCCTACCCCCAACGTCTTTAAAAAAAAAGAAATAGATCAATTTGTAGAGAACCAACATATTTATAATACTGAGTCTTCCAATCCATGAACAAGGTTCTCTTTTTTTGACTTAAGTCTTCTCTAGTATCTTTCAATAAAATTTGGAATTTCCTCCATAATGGATTTGTACATCTTTTGTAAGGTTTATTCCTACATCAACAGCATTAAAAATATAAAGTATTCGTAAACCAGTTCATTAATTCTCTATTCTGCTAAGTCTAATCTGCTATTAAACCCATCTATTGAGTTTTTGTGGTTTTTTAAATTTATTTTGGCTGCGTTGGGTCTTCGTTGCTGCGCGCGGGTTTCTCTAGTCGCGGAGAGTGGGGGCTACTCTTCGTTGCGGTGCATGGGCTTTTCATTGCAGTGGCTTCTCTTGTTGCGGAGCACGGGTTCTAGGTGTGTGGGCTTCAGTAGTTGCAGCACATGGGCTCAGTAGTTGTGGCTCACAGGCTCTAGAGCGCAGGCTCAGTAGTTGTGGCACACGGGCTTAGCTGCTCCATGGCATGTTGGATCTTCCCAGTCCAGGGCACGAACCTGTGTCCCCTGCATTGGCAGGCGGATTCTTAACCACTGAGCCACCAGGGAAGTCCCTCTATTGGGTTTTTAATTTCTATTATTCTATTTTTCCGTTGTAAGGTTTCTATTTGGTTCATTTTAAATATAATTATATTATAATTAATTCTCCATATTGAACATACTAATCACAATCATTTTCAAGTCTGTGTCTGATAACTGGGTTACCTGGGGGGTGGTATCCTGCTTCTACTCTTTTTTTTCCTCTTTGTCCTATCTCTTGATGTCATTGATAATTTTTAATTGTACACCGGACACTTCGTGAAAAATTAGACAGGTTCTATATATTATCTCCTTCCAGCAACAGTTCACTCTATCCTATGGCTGGCAGATACCGTGAGAATCACCTTAATATAATCAGGCACTGAAGTGATTCAAGGGTGGAGTTTTATAGGGCTCATTCTGCCTGAGTTCCCACTCATGGGGTGTATTCCTCTAGTGGTGCCAACTGAGAGCCTAGGATGTTTACTCATACCCCTCCTCCTTGTGAGTGGTTCCAAACTCATACTGCCTCCTCAACCTAAGACTGCTGAGAACTTGGCTATGAATTTCAGAGGCTTTCTGCTTAGCTTTTTAGCATCTTGTCTTTGAAATGTAGGAATTCAGCATATCCCTTGAGGGGGAAACTCAAATTATCTGGCTCACTTCTTTGTAGCTTCCTTTTCTCCCAAATCTTGGCTCCTAAGATACTGGCTGCCTGGCAGACAGAACAGCAACTGTTGTCTTTTCAGCCCTGTGAGACTGTTAGAAACTGTGCAGTCTTCTTTGCCTCTACCTAATGCCCTCTGCCCAGATTCTCAGCCTCTCACTCTGTACCAAGAATCAGTAAATACTCTTAGGGAAAACTGGCAGAATGTTGACTCATCTCTTTGCAGCAAGGATCTTGGCCCTTCAAGTCCTAATTGCCTCAACAGTTCTCCAAAGCCTTCCTCAGATGTTGTTTGTACTTTGACTTTTCTAGCATTTTTTTGGATAGAAACTGCCAGAGCTATACCATCAGAGGCAGAAACAGAAGTTTCTTACTAGTATTACTTCTTGATAGGAACACTTTGAGTAATGAGATTTGAACAGTTTCACAAATATATGCCACCAGTATACTATTGGGTTGGCCAAAAAGTGTCTTCTGTTTTTAAGTAAAAATAAAAGGCACATTTTTCATTGTCACCAAGAACTTTATTGAACAACGTTGTCATCCTTTTGTTCCACTACCTTCTGCCATTTTTCAGGCAACTTCATAATTCCATCTTCCCAAAACGTTTTATCTTTTTGAGCAAAGAACTGTTCCAGATGCCTTTTACAGTCTTCCAGGGAATTGAAATTTTTTCCATTAAGGGAATTTTGTAAAGACTGAAATCCATGGAAATCTGAAGGTGCAATGTCTGGTAAATATGGAGGATGAATCAGAACTTCCCAGCCAAGCTGTAACAGTTTTTGCCTGGTCTTCAAAAAACACGCCATCTTGTGTTATCCTGATGGAAGATTATGAGTTTCCTGTTGACTAATTCTGGACGCTTTTTGTTGAGTGCTGCTTTCAGTTGGTCTAACTGGGAGCAGTACTTGTTGGAATGAATCGTTTGGTTTTCCAGAAGGAGCTCATAATAGAGGACTCCCTTCCAATCCCACCATATACACAACATCACCGTCTTTGGATGAAGACCGGCCTTTGGTGTGGTTGGTGGTGGTTCATTTTGCTTGCCTACGATCTCTTCCGTTCCACATTATTGTACAGTATCCACTTTTCACCTCCTATCACAATTTATTTTAAAAACGGAATGTTTTCATTACGTTTAAGTAGAGAATCGCATGCGGAAATATGGTCAGGAAGGGTTTTTTTGCTTAACTTATATGGAACCCAAACATCAAAGCGATTCACATAACCAAGCTGGTGCAAATGATTTTCAGTGCTTGATTTGGATATTTTGAGTATGTTAGCTATCTCCCGTGTCGTATAATGTTGACTGTTCTCAATTAACGTCTTGATTTGATTGCTATCAACTTCAACTGGTCTACCCGACATGCAGCATCATCCAGCGAGAAATCTATAGCATGAAACTTCGCAAACCACTTCTGACATGTCTGATCATCACAGCACCTTCTCCATACACTACACAAATCTTTTTGTGTGTTTCAGTTGCATTTTTACCTTTCATGAAATAATAAAGCATAATATGCCAAAAATGTTGTTTTTCTTCCATATTCAATATTAAAATGAATGGCTACACAAAAATTCACCAATTTTGATGTCTTTTTTTTTTTTTTTTTTTTTTTTGCAGTACGCGGGCCTCTTACTGTTGTGGCCTCTCCCGTTGCGGGGCACAGGCTCCAGATGCACAGGCTCAGCGGCCATGGCTCACGGGCCTAGCCGCTCTACGGCATGTGGGACCTTCCCGGACCGGGGCACGAACCCATGTCCCCTGCATCGGCAGGCAGACTCTCAACCACTGCGCCACCAGGGAAGCCCGATGTCTTTTTTTAAATGCACATTGATAGGACAGCTATCACATACAATCTAACAAAATCGTTTCAAATGAAGTTAAAGACAACTAAGTGCTACTAAAGTCATCTTACGGAAAAAAACAACTGAACCTTTTGGCCAACCCAATATACATATTTTTTTAAATAAATAAATTTATTTATCATCTATCTATCTATTTATGGCTGCGTTGGGTCTTTTTTGCTGCGCGCGGGCTTTTTCTAGTTGCAGCAAGTGGGGGCTACTCTTTGTTGCAGTGCGTGGACTTCTCATTGCACTGGCTTCTCTTGCTGTGGAGCAGGGGCTCTAGGCACACAGGCTTCAGTAGTTGTGGCTCACGGGGTCTAGAGTACAGGCTCAGTAGTTGTGGCGCACGGGCTTAGCTGCTCCGCAGCATGTGGGACCTTCCCGGACCAGGGCTCGAACCCACGTCCCCTGCATTGGCAGGTGGATTCTTAACCACTGCGCCAACAGGGAAAGCCCCCCAATATTTTTTAAATGCACTTCCCATATGTGAATTCTATCTATTCTTAAAGGTTCAACTCAAGCAAATAAAATAGTGACTGTGTATTCTATAAACTACCAAGCTCTATATAAATATATGTTTCATTTATTTATTTATTTATTCTTGTAAATTTATTTATTATTTATTTTTGGCTGCATTGGGTCTTTGCTGTGGCACGGGGGCTTTCTCTAGTTGTGGCAAGCAGGAGCTACTCTTCGTCGTGGTGCATGGGCTTCTCATTGCAGTGGCTTCTCTCGTTGCGGAGCAGGGGCTCTAAGAACACGGGCTTCAGTAGTTGTGGCATGTGGGCTCAGTAGTTGTGGCTCACGGGCTCTAGAGTGCAGGCTCAGTAGTTGTGGCATGTGGGCTTAGTTGGTCCACGGCATGTGGGATCTTCCCGGACCAGGGCTTGAATCCGTGTCCCCTGCATTGGCAGGAGGATTCTTAACCACTGCACTACCAGGGAAGTCCAGATATATTTCTTTTAAAGAGCTTTTTTGAATTACCCAGCTCAGTGATTAGTGATCTTATGTGAATTTATTCTCCTTTAATCCTCCTTGAGAGTTAACAGAAAGTAAATGCTAGTGAACAAAATATATAAAATACAACGAATTCTCAGAACACTCTGTTAATACTTACGTGTTTCCATTCATGTAGATAAGGAAGATATATCTTCCCGTTAGCATCCACATGCTTTCCTGTTTTAATAGTCATTGAACTAGTAGGCTTAACAAAACAGATAGGGGGATTATATGGGTATGTGTCCAGCAGCCACAGGCATATTGGAATATTATATGTAGTACCTGAGAGAGAAAGAGAAACTTCAGTTACTCTACTTTTATTATTTTTCAATAATGGCTTAAGCAACAAAGAGCTACAACTAAGCAACACTTTTTTAAAAAAACACAACAAATATTTTCTGTTTCAAAGTTCTGTTTAACATCAGTTTCTCAAATTTTCAGTTTGTAAAATACATGAGCAGGATTAAGGAGCTAATTAATCACTACTCTGCCAGGGTAGTAAGTGTACTTACTGCCATAAAAACGTTATTCACAAATTATCTTTTGGTTCAAGCCATTCTTTGTTATTTGACTCTTGTCACTTCAGTTAATAAAGTTCACTGGTAAAGGATATAGAAGGAAGACCACAGATAACGGTGTCCTTTTGGAAAGTGATATGCTAGACTTGAAATTCCCTTGCCAAAAGTCACACTGTAAGACCTAATCCAAGTGTCAAACAGATGCTGACTGGTGGCCACAGCTTGACCAATGAATATGGCATTTTCAGTGGTAGTTTCACAATCAATGATGTCATCCCCCTTCTTTTGCTTTATGTAATAGAATCTCTCTCAGTTGAGAAATTTGACTATATATAGTCAAAATGAACAGTGTTTCAAAGGATCTGATAGTTAATATATTAAACATAAATCAAAGACTTTTCTTCCTAAGGTTAAAGCCCAGTGTCCCAAGCAACCATTTGAATCACCTAACATAATTCAGATACATTTCCCCCACTCAGAAACAGTTTTACTTCATAAAAGTACATACACATAAAATTCACTTAAAGAAATCAGAGTTATGGGACTTCAGATTTATTTTTTACCCAAAAGTACTTCTAGAATGAAAAAAAAAAAAAGACTCCAATAAAATATATCCTAATACATAAAACATAACTTTATTTCCACCATCTAGAATTCTTTGCTTTGTGAAAATGATGGATTCTCTAGAATTACTTAGGCTTAGGAACTGTGCCGTACAAAAAAATGGTGAAGGAACAAAGGTTTAGTTTAAATAAAATTTACATGTATGTATGCATGTGTGTGTGTGTGTGTGTGTGTGTGTGTGTGTGTGTGTGTGTATGAAAAAGAGAACCCTTGTGCACTGCTGGTGGGAATATAAATTGGTGCAGCCACTATGGAAAACAGTATGGAGATTACTTAAAAATTAAAAATAGAACTACCATATGATCCAGCAATTCTACTTCTGGTTATTTATCTGAAGAAAATGAAAACACTAATTTGAAAAGATATATGCACTCCTATGTTCACTGCAACATTATTTACAATAGCCAAGATATGGAAGCAACCTAAGTACCCACTGATAAATGAATGGATAAAGAAGATGTGGTATACATATACATAATGGAATATTACTGAGCCATAAAAAAGAACGAAATCTTGCCGTTTGTGACAACATATATAGACCTAGAGGGTATTATGCTAAGTGAAATAAGTCAGACAGAGAAAGACAAATACTGTACGATTTCACTTATATGTGGAATCTAAAAAACAAAACAAATGAACAAACAAAACTAAACAGAAACAGGCTCATAGATACAAAGAAGAGGTGGTTGCCAGAGGGGAAGAAGGTGGGAGAAGAGAAACAGGTGAGGAAGATTAAGAGATACAAACTTCCATCTGTAAAATAAATGAATCACATTATGATATGTACAGTGTGGGGAATACTGTCAATAATTATGTAATGTTTTATATGGTGACAGATGGTAACTAGACTTATCATGTTGATCATTCTGAAAGGTACAGAAATATCAAATCACTATGTTGTATAACAGAAACTAACACAGTGTTATAGGTCAATTATACTTCAAACACACACAGATAAACAAACAAACAGAAAAAGAGATCAAATTTGTGGTTATCAGAGGTGAGGGCTGGGGGGAAGGGAGAATTATAGGACAGTAGACATAAGGTACAAACTTCCAGTTATAAAAAAGCAAGGGCACTTCCCTGGTGGTGCAGTGATTAAGAATCTGCCTGCCAATGCAGGGGACACAGGTTTGTACCCTGGTCCGGGAAGATCCCACATGCCATGGAGCAACTAAGCCCATGTGCCACAACTACTGAGCCCAGGTGCCACAACTACTGAGCCCAGGTGCCACAACTACTGAAGCCTGTGTGCCTAGAGCCCGTGCTCTGCTACAAGAGAAACCACTGCAATGAGAAGCCCACACACCGCAACGAAGAGTAGCCCCTGCTCGCCGCAACTAGAGAAAGCCCGCGAGCAGCAACGAAGACCCAACGCAGCCAAAAAAAAAAAAGTAAGTACTGGGAATGTAATGTACAACATGATAAATGTTATGAACACTGCTGTATGTTATATATGAAAGTTGTTAAGAGAGTAAACATCGCAACTTGATGAAAACTTAAGAATTTCATCACAAGGGAAAAATATTTTTTTGTTTCTCTAATTTTGTATCTATATGACAGATGTTCACTAAGCTTACTGAGGTAATCATTTCTTGATGTATGAAGTCAATCATTACGCTGTATATCAAACTTATATAGTGCTATATGTCAATTACATCTCAATAAAACCAGAAGAAAAAAATAAGAAATGTCTTTAATTATGTCTACGATAGTCTTCTGCCTCCTTCTCTCCCCCACATACCTTTTTCCCTCACCAGAGCTTACTTCCTGGGGTAAAGGCAAAGTCAATAATCCTGAAGTTTACTCGTATTTGCTCTATAAAATGCTGATGCTCAAGTGTTTTTTCCCTCTGCCTGGGATGTCCATTCTGTTATGAATGGTTCACTCATCCTTTAACACCAAATTGAACATCATTTCTTTGATGAGCTTCCCACATGTTCTTGTTCTCCTCTATAATCTCACAGCACCTTTATATTTCATTATTCTATAACGGGTATAGAATAGTGTAAATATCTATTTATTCCCTGTTTCCCCTATTTGTGTATGTTCTTCCAGGGAAGGTACATCCTTTATTCACCTTTGTATCCCTAGCCCTTTTCCCCCACGCATAGCAGGTACTATATAAAACCAATGGGTAGGTTACTGAGACACAGGTCTTAGCTAGTCACAAGGAATAACTAACAGAGCTGTCCACAGTTGCTCGTGAAGCTGAATGCTCCATTATCATTGTAAGTCTTCCAGCAGAGGGTGGCTGACTAACAGAGATGTAATTATCCATCATCAGCATTACAACCATAAATAATAGCTACTTTTGATATACCAGCCTCTGTGCTAAGTCCTTTACATACATTATTACAAATGAATTCTTCTTTGAGTTAGGTACTATTATCCAAATGTTACAGATGTCCATTGTCACAAAACTAATAGATTACAGAGGGAGAACTAAAACCCTACTCTGCCCTGACTGTAAAGCCTCTATCTTAGTCACTATACTATACAGCTTCCCATTGTCAGATAAGTTTGAGTAGGGTGGGAGCTGAACTAGGAGGCAGCTAAGATCCCTTTCTAGTTCTAAGATTCTCTGATTCTATCAAACAAACTCTTACAGTGCACTGAGGCACTTATTTGTTGATATATCTTGGTAAGGAAGTAGGGGAAAAAGCTGAAAATATGAGGTGCTGCTGCCAAATGAAGTTCAATTAGAATAGGAGGTGAAGTTTCTGTATTATCATGAAAGTCACAAAAAAGCAAGCTTAGTTACCTACAATTCTTTGGCAACTAAATGTAAATTAAAATGCATCTATGCTGGAAACATGAATCACATAAGACATTTACCTCTATAAGGCACAGGAATCGTTCCAGTGAGGTTCATTAGTTCCCTGGAACTGCCATCATTAAAAACTGAAAGGTAAGAATAAAGAGTTAATCAACAAGCATTCTCACAGATGCTCCCACATAAGTTATTCTTATGTTTCAGAAATAACAGTTAAAACACATTATTACCCTTGAAAGGACTAACTTGTTAATGTTCATACATTTTGTCCAATAATAAAGTATCCTTTGTTGATTCACTTAATGGGATCAGCTTTGAATGAGTAAAGATGCTATGGATTACTTGGAAAAATAAATGTTAATGCTACAGTCCCAATAAATATGAGCTCTGGATCCCCAACCAACATGATTATAAAATTACTTAAAAATCACTATTAACTGACACCATATTAAATATTAACCTAATATTTTCAGATGTTTATTCCCTCTCACTGTCATTCTCAATCCCAATGTAGTATCCCACAGTATGAAAAAGGAAAAAAGTTTTCACAGTCAAATACGGACATCTTCTTTTAATACAAATATTTCTCACATCGCACAAGTTTTCCTACCTGTAATTGGCTGAATAACTAGGGCACATACTTTGTGTTACATGGACTGCTACTATCTGTAATAAGGATTTGGAATTAACACTATTACATAGAGGAAAGGCTGTAATGTGCAGTACAAGAACACAGAACTGTACTGTTGACCTCAGTTCTTTTACCTACTATTGACAATTATAAACTGTGCTGTAATTTATTCTGATTTTGTATTTTTAAAAGACCACCGTATTTAATTTTAGGGTTATATTTATTCTAAAAGCATGTTGATGACAATGGTTTAGACTTGGTCCAGCCTGTGTGGCTGTATATATTTGTTCAATGATGTTGGAATCTTTGTCAGTTTATTTTGTTGTTGTTGTGTTTTGGGTTTTTTTGTGGTACGCGGGCCTCTCACTGCTGTGGCCTCTCCTGTTGCGGAGCACAGGCTCCGGACACGCAGGGTCAGCGGCCATGGCTCACGGGCCCAGCCGCTCCGTGTCCGGACCCGTGTCCCCTGCATCGGCAGGCAGACTCTCAACCACTGCGCCACCAGGGAAGCCCCCTCTTTGTCAGTTTTGATCAACATTTATTCTTTTAGTATTCAGTAAAAACTATACACTTACCATAAAATTCTAGCCTTTGTCACTTTATTCCCCCATTGAAGCCATTTTTAAATTAACTCTAATTTTGGTAATATGAGTTTTTTTGCAGATCTAAATACCATAGTACAGTATGTGGACAGGAAGGAGAATTATGCCCTAGTTTGGGAGAGGACTTCCGGTTCATGACTGTTGTTCAGGATATTCAGGATTGATTCCCCCTCTGCTGCCTCTCACCAGGCTCCTGTTTACAAAGCCCTGGAGACGAGTAGGGTTTAGAGTGAGAGTCTCAGCTACAAAATTCAGCCTTTGCCCTCATTGCCAAGGGCCTCACAATAGGCAGGAGGCAGCATGCCTTGGCCCTGGCACATTTGGTGTTTACCAGGAGACGGGGTTGGAGAGATTATGTTAGGATTGGTGGGGCCAAAAAGACTGTTTAAAAAAAAACAAACCAAATAAAACCCTCTGAATATTGTCATTTCTTACTTAAATCACAACTTTATTTCATCTCAATAGAAGGTGGACACATTGTTACCTACCTACTCTACAGAATTAAGGACAATAGTTTTTAAGTGTTTTCTTCATCTATAAAATGAAAAGGATAGTCCAGAATATAGTTTTACAAAATGTGTTCCTAAGAATATAAAGAGATGCTCTAGAGAGAAAAAAGGTTCACTAGTTAATTAACTTTAGAATATACTGAACAATGTATTATCTTCTCTCCTGCCTTGGTGAGGCATAATGACACATTAGCATATTAAAGGCTCTGAGAAATCTTGTTGCAAAGAAACCCATTTAATTTTGTTTAATCTATAAGTGCTCAAATTTAACCTCAGAATCCCCTCTACCCATGCCCCCAAAGCAACATTCTTCACAACTATGTATACTATTTTGGGAAATGATGGACTAAACTATTTTTAACATCACCTCTAGTTCTAAATTTGCATTAGTTCTATGTTAGAGTAGTATATTAAAACTTAAAATAACTAAACAAATGTAAGATGTTATTATTAGATCTTGTAATTTCCTATCTCTCACAACTTTTTTTAGGTGAAGGTTAGTCCTACAATGAAAAAACCAACAAACTTAAAGGGAAAATGGGAAACCTACAATTATTAACAAAAAGAGTAAACTCAAAGTATAGTACTTGGTATTTTTATTACATAAACTCACCATATGAATCCAATACAGGTTTGAGATCTTTGTATAAAGTAATAACACTGACAGTTTCACGTACAGTTAGGTCTCTGTATTTGTACTGAAAAAGAAAATTACAAATGAATTTAGTTTAAAACCAATGCACACATTTTACTGCTAGGTTAATTTTCTTAAAATCTTATTAATAGCACTCTTCTTAAAAGTTTAATGGTTCTGAGTGATCATTAACATTAATTAAATAAAGACTGAAAGAACCTCAGTAGCTTTTTCTCCTGCCACCTATTCAAACTTTTACCTCCATTTTAGTGATTTTTCCAACTTAAGAGGCCCTCCGCCAAATCAAATCTTAATCATTCTCAAAGACCTAGTTTACATCACTTTCCTTCTCAATGAATCCTTTTCCAGACTTCCCTTTAGCCCAAAACGACCTCTCCCTCTCCAGCATTCATCGTCAATACTATTTTGCAATTTACCATGTGCTGTATTGTATTCTCATACCCCTGCCTTGTACCACTCCAGTCCAGGAAAACTAGGAACCTTGCTTACACACTCTTAGCAGATTAGGAAATCAGGAGATGGGGATCCCCACGTGTTCACAACACACTGAAGCTGACAAGCTCCATTCATGCACAAAGCTTTCAATCAGCTTTTAGTGCTTCTCTCTTAAAAAGGAACAGTCAGCTATTCCAAAAAGAAAGACTCCAAGAAACATGTCACAGACGGAAACGGAAAGAAGGAACGAAGAATAAAAATAATGCAAGGAGCAGAAGAAAACTTCAAAAAGAATTAGCATTAAAAATTTCAAAGAAAGAAGAAATGATATTGTATCCATAAAACAAGAACACTCAGAAAAGAAAGGACTCTTGGACATAAAAAAAAGTGAGAGTAGAAATAAAACATCTAATAGAAGGATTAGAATATAAAGTCAAAGAAATCTCAGAGACCAGCACAAAAGACAGTGATAGACAATAAGGGAGAAAACACAAGAAAAATTAGGAAATAAATCCAGGTCTACTCAAAGGCATCTCTTCAGCAGTTCTTGACCTCTTTTGTCCTGAAGCACCAATTTTTCCATGCTGTGGGATCAGTACTATTACCACACACATTTTTTTCTTTCTCCTGTCTTATTCACACAAAAACATTCCTTACCTCCCTTCCCCCTCCACCTACAACCAAATTTCTCTCAGTTCCCCTTTACAGCAAAAACTCCTGCAAGGAGCTTCCTACTTTTGCTGTCCATAATTGCTCTCTTCCTACTCTCTCCTCTTAAAAGCTTTTTATTATGGAACATTTCAAAGGTATCCAAAAGTAGAATAGTATAATAAATCCCCTGCTTCAGCACTACACCCAGCTTCAACAATCAACTCATAGCCAATCTTATTTAATCTATAATCTCATTCACCTTTTCCTCCTCCTGTATTATTCTGAAGCAAATGGTAACATCATATCCTATTACCCATAAATATTTTAGTACGTATCTTTAAAAGATAAGAACTTTAAAAAAAAGCCCACAATACCATTATCACACTAAAATAATCACTATTTCCTTATATCATAAAATATGCAGTCTCATGTCATTTTTTTTTTTTAGTTTGAATGGAGATCCAAATAAAGACCACATATTTCAATGTGAAAATGTCCTCTAGGCCTCTTTTAATCTACAGATTCTCTCCCACCCCTCTTTTTTGATAATAGCTTTACTAAGATATAATTCACATACCATATAATTCACACATTTAAAGTGACTTACGTAAGGCTCAGTGGCTGTTAGTACATTCAGAGTTGTACAACCACCACCACTATCAATTTTAGAACATCTTCATCACCCCCAAAAGAAATGCACACCCTGTAGCAATCACCCACTCACTCCACCAGCGACATCCCATTTCACCCTAGACAACTGCTAATCTACTTTGTTTCTATCAATTTGCCTACTCTGGACATTTCATATAAATGGAATTATATAGTCTGTGGTCATTTATGACTACCTTCTTTCACTTAGCAGGTTTTCAAGGTACATTCATGTTGCTGAATAATATTCCATTATATGGATATAACACCTTTTAACTACTCATCAGTGGGCCCATTTCTATTTTAACCCCTTCAAACTTACTTGTTGAAGAAATCGGTTCATTTGTCCTATAGAAGCTCCCACAGTTTGGATTTTGCTAACTGCGTCCCCTTGGTGTAGTTTAATATATATGTTCCTATTTTCTTTGTATTTCTTGTGAATTAGTAGTTGGATCTGGAAGTTATGATCTTTTTCATGATTTTTTTCTAAATTTTACTTTTTTTTTTCCTCCACTGTCTTCCCCTCTCTCTGGCAAGATCATTTCACAGATGATGGTGTTTTTCCATCAAGTAGCATATGACATCTAGGTATCTCTCCGTGATGTTAACCACTGATGCTCAAAGACTAGACCCATTCTCTTCAAACCCACTCCAATCAGGGTTTTCCACTTTCACTGAAATTGCTCATTAACGTCACCAGTAACTGCCACACATGGCCATATGCAATGGCCAATCCTCAGTCTTCATCTTACTTAACCTATCACAGCAGCATTTGACCAAGTCAATTCCTTCCTCTTAACACATGTTCTTCACTTGATTTGCAGGACACCACTGCTTCTTTTTCTCCTGTGTCTACCCCTTCTCAGTGTCTTTGCTGGTTCTTTCTCTTCTCCTAACCTCTTATCTTAATAATATTGAGCCCCAGGGCTCAGTCCTTGGTCCTCTTCTTTATCTCAACTCACACCTTTGGTGATCTCCATGCATGGCTTAAAACAACATTCATACACTGATAACTCCCAAATTTAAAAAGTCCAGTCTGAACCTCTTTCCTGAACTCCAGACACGTATATCCAATTACCAATTTGATATCTCTACTTGGATATCTAATGAATGTCAAATTTAACATGATCAAAATTGAACTCCTTATCTTCCCCCCAAAATCTATGCCTCTTACAGTCTTCCATGTCTGTATCCTTCTAGTTGCTCAGGACAAAAGCTTTGACATTATCCTGGATGCTTCTCTTTCCTACACATCCACAGTGAGTCTGTCGGAAAACCCTGTTAGCTCTACCTTCAAAAATATCCAGAACCTGATCACTCCTCACTACCTTCATGGCTACACTTAGGTTACTACAACTGCCTCCTTAGAGTTGTCTCTGCTTCCACTCGACTGAACCTCCTACAGTCTAGTCTCAGCACAGCAGCTAGAGCTATACTGTTAACAGATCAGGGGCTTCCCACCATACTCCAAGTACAAGTAACAGATCAGGGGCTTCCCACCATACTCCAAGTAAAAGCCAAAGTGCTTACAGTGGCCTGCAAGACCCTCCAAAATCTACCATCCCTTTATTCAGCACTGTTTCCCCTTGCTCACTCCAGTCCAGCCCCCTTAGCTCCCTTTGCTGTTCCTCTATCATGCATGACAAGCTTCTGTCTCAGGGCCCTTGTGCTTGTTTTTCCTTCTTCCTGGAATGTTCTTACTCCAGATTGTTCCAGTTTGCTTCCTCACCTCTTTCAGGTCTTGCTCAAATAGACCTCAGGAAGGCCTTCCTTTACTACTCTATAAAACTGCAACCTATCCTATTCTCACGTTTGAGCACTCTATTACCCTTTCCTGCTTTACTTTTCTCCAAAGTACTTAACACCTTCTAACATGCTACTTAATGTACTTACTGAGTTGTTTGTTGCCTTCTAATAGAATTTAAATTCCACAGTCTGTTCACTGTTGTATCCCTAGAATCTAAAACAGTGTGAAGTGCATTACAATCTTTAATGTGCCAGCTCTCTCCTACCTAGTTAGTAGTGACTCCACCTCTAGGAATGCTGTAGATGTAGCATGTAAGAATACAGGTAGTTGTCTGTACAAAAAATATAAGTTATTTGTGTAAAGCAAGATGGACCAATAGTATAAATATACCTCTCTTAACTGCAAAAACAATGACAGAGAGATTGTTAAACTAAAAGCTGTATTTAAGTTGGGAGCTAAAATAAATGCTCAAAGGAAAAATATACCTATAGTAATATATCAAAAGATAATATACTGTTCTATGTCAGTTATACCTCAAAAAAGACATAAGTAGGGGCTTCCCTGGTGGCGCAGTGGTTGAGAGTCCGCCTGCCGATGCAGGGGACACGGGTTCGTGCCCCGGTCTGGGAAGATCCCACATGCCGCGGAGCGGCTGGGCCCATGAGCCATGGCCGCTGAGCCTGCGCGTCCGGAGCCTGTCCTCCGCAACGGGAGAGGCCACAACAGTGAGAGGCCCGCGTAACCCAAAAAAAAAAAAAAAAAAAAAAAAAAAAGACATAAGTAAAAGCAGGTGGCCCAAAGTAACATGTTGGGTGATGGAAGTCCCAGAATCAGATAAAGAGTAAAGGACCATCACCCTAGCAATGTGTCCAAGGTCCTGGCTACCAATGCCTACACTGGACCACACCCAACTGAAAGGATAACACCTGAAGCCAGCTCTCCACCAGGAGGAAGAAATTCCACAAATTGCTTCTATTACCCTACTTACTATTCCTACCTATCTATCTCTTCACAGGCTGGAGAGAAAACATGCTGATACTCAGAACTGACATCACCACTTGTAAGAGACTCAATTTTTCAGAAACTGAGCCAAGAACCAAAAGACAGACTGCCCTCTCCCACCTCTTCCCTATGTCCTTTTTTGTTCTTAGGATATGAAGAGGGTGGAGGGAAAAGACAGGTGGAAGTATAAAATATCTTCTAAAGATGTCCTGCCTCTGTCTTTGAAGGCAGCTTCCTCTACAGAAAGTTTAGGAAAACTAATTATGGTTTTAAAAATTCAAAACCAATATTTGAATATTCCTGTCCTTGTATGTAAATACCTTCATACATATAAATTAAGGAATAAACCTTAAGGGCAATGTTATCAACTTTAAAGATAAAAAAAAATGGTATGGAACAGATACTCTTCAGTTACATAGTATATAAAACAATGTACTTAAAAAAAAAAGCAATATATAAATGTTACAACACAGACCTCTGCCACAATCTTCTAGGGCTCCCTAAAACTTCCTCTACAATTAAGGATAATTACTTTATCGAAAGAAAATCAAATCAACTATACCTCAATTTTTTTTAAAAAGAAAGAAAATCAGAAGCCTAGAAGATATGATTAGAATAATCAAGAGAAGCTTTATTTAAAAAACCATCACTCTCTCTTTAGAGATTATTTGCTCTTCAATCAAAGACTATGGGGATGATTTTACTGGGGGAAAAAGTATATTTTTCAAAGGAATAAGTTCATACATAATAGTGTATTTTAATACTATTGAAAACTGTTTAAACTTCTTTGCTTCCTACCATTCTTGTTTTGACAAAAGTATCTAAAGCTAATCGTTTAACTGGAGAAGATTCTACACTCAACCATTTCACATACATCTTATTCCAATTAGCTTTGATAAACTGAAAAAATAACAAAAAACAAAAAAAAACACCCAGTTCACTCTGGTATCAGATGCCACATTTTAAGTAGTTGTCAAAATAACTCACGGCTTTAAATACAAAATGCCTACCTGCTTTTATAAAAATGAAAAAAATACACCGGTCTTGAACGGTGAAGATTAAAAATTTCAAACCAAATAATTCCGCGTTATAAGTAGCATACAATTAAAGGTAGTCACTCTTAGCAAATCAAAGTCCCTGAAATGGTAATGGAATTCTATTTATTTCACCCGATGTAGTGACGTACCGGTATTCTGGCTTCTCAAGGACGTTTTTACTTATAACTGAGCCAATTCAACCAAAAGTTATGATCTCCCGCGGGTCGGCTATTGGGCTGCGTGAAGAATACAAACTGAAAAGGACACAATCTCCGGGGGCCAGGAGGGAAGGGCGAAGACGCACGAACCCTACACTGGGACACAAGTGGAGGAGTGCCCACGACCGAGTTTTAAGTACAACCCTCTCTTTGTGTTGATAAAAACTAAGACGAAAACTACAGTGCCGCAAAGACTGCTCCAAACTCTCTCCCTGAAGAGAGGAGGACGGGCGGCAGGTGGCAGGCAGCCTCGGCTCCGCGCCTTTGTTGACCGTCGCCGCCCCGCGCCGGCCCCGGCCCAGGATTCCGGCACCGGGCGACAGGCATCCCGGGGCTGGGGCGGCGGAGGCTGCCGGGCACTGCCCGGGGCTTCGGGCTCGCCCGGGGGGGCTCGCTGGGCTGGTCGGAAAGGCCCGGGCGGCGCGGAAGGGAGCGGTGGGTGCGCGCCGAAAGGCGAGCGCGCCGCGGCCTCACCTTGGACACCATTTTCTTGAGCTGGCTCTCCGACCCCGCCATGACGGCCGCCTCGCGACTCCCGTCCCCACAGGCAGAGGGTCAGCCGCTCCGGGGCTGCCCCAGGCTGCCCCACACAGTCGCACACCGCGGAGCCAGCCCCCCACCCCCCCAACCTCTACCAACAGGAAGTAGGCCACCACGCCAGCGCTTCCGGTTCCCTTACGTCACTTCCGAGGTCGGTGACCAAGGGTGGGCGTGGCTAGAGCTTGGCAGGCCGAGCAATCTTGTGCAATTTTGTGCTCTTCTTTTCAAATGGCCAGTGTTTTTACACTAGTTCATTATGGTGTGAATCTTTCCAAGAGTGCACTTTTGTTCCGAGGGTGGAAACTCTGAGCCGGGATAAGATTGGCAGGTCTTTGACAGTTGCCCTTAGACTAAGCGCAGGTGCAGGGAGGAGAAGAAGTACGAAGATCTTGCTAGTGAGCTTAAACGACAAACATCAAGTGGGAAGGCACTGGACTGGAGTCAGAAAAACAGTTCTGCCACTGACTTGCCCTTCTGATAATAGCAGGCAAATGCACTCCTAGTTCGGGCTTCAGTTTTTTCCAACTCTAGGATGAAAGGCTTGCAAAAGGCGATGCCCAGCGTCTCTGATTATCAGGTTGTTTTTCATTTTTAAGGTGAAAAGTTCATCATACTACATTTCCGAGGGCAAAGTGCAGAGCCCTCGTTTCACAGGAAGCCAGGCAGTAATTTCTTCTACAGGAAATCATTCCCCTAATCCAAATGCTTGGATTAAGAATTTTAATCCAAGCCCCCATTTCTCCTTGGTGCCCAGACATCCTACCTTCTACCTTGGATTCCGTGTGTGTACTAGCCTGTCCACTAACAAAGTCTTTAAGTCTTTGAGGGCAGACTCATCTTCAGATCCTCACTGTCGTCTTATACAGTGCAAGAGTAGGTACTCTATCTTAATTGAATTTCTATACCCATAGAAGTTCCTCATGGTCATTTATATTAGTCATCATTATTGCACAGCACCACCAGTTTTGTAAGTACAGTGCCGTTCGAGGTACTGTAAAGCTTGGTTTTGACGGTGTGAAGTAGGATTATTTGGATGATATTAGCATAGTGCTACTGGGGAACAGGCTGTGGTATTAATTCTCTTCTAAATTGGCATCTAAGTGAAGGTCACATACACAAAGAGGGCCTAATTGACAACATGTGGAAGCATCATTATACATTGTTGCCAACACACACAAAATAAAGTCTATTTTAATAGGTATCTTTCTTTGGACACTATATATTAGTTAAGCACACAGCTCCAGTCAAACCAAACTATAGGGCAGTCTATCCTTCCCTACACCTCTTCTTTGTCACTTGAAAGTAATGTGCTTTTCAAACTATTCTTAAAGCCACAGCTTACCCAGGAGCACCTTCAGTTACAGCAATTCTACTTTTATCAATTGGAAGAGTGTAGGTAATATATTGTTCAAAAGGTGTTCTTGTTAAAAATAATTTTTAAAATTTTGAAAACAATTAACAAAATCCATTCTCTTCATTTTGCACTTAAGCCACTTAAAATGAAGTAACTAAATACCCTGGGGACTGTATGAATTATAGGAAAGAATCTTTCTCCTCAATCTGAATATATTTCCTTCCACCCAATAAATTAGGAATCTCCCAGTAATTTTAAAGTCAAAGTTTATTTTATTCATTATTCTTGATATTTAAGAATAACTACAATGTAAATTGGAAAATAAAATATTTATCTGTTACAATATCAAAGAAGCATTTTAATCCAAGCCCCATTAAAAACCATAACAAGAGACACTGCATGATTTTGGAAAGATGAAAAAAAGTGAAAGTTAATAGAAGCATCATGAATGTCAAATTATCACCAAATCACAGTGAGGTGGTGGTGGTACTGCTTCTTGACTTATATATGGAACTTACTACATGATTTATAATACTCAACACTCAAGGAAATATCTGATAGAATTACTTCTATATTGTGGGCTTCTGTAGGGCAAGGGCTATTATTACTCATCTTTTCACTTCTCAGATTCTAACACAGTACCCGGAATAACAGTAGACACAATAAGTATTGTTGTAGTGACATGTTCCTTTTATAATTAATGTAGTGAATTCTTAGCAATTCATCTATTTATACAGTATCTTGTAATTAGGTTATTGTTCAAGAGCACAATTAGGTATCTGATATTAGAAAAGGCGACTTTAAAAACACAAGAAATGGTCCTTTTAGTTTTAATTTCTTATTTCATACAAAAGGACAGTGAGGATATACTATTAGAGTTAACACCAAAATAACCTACCCATGCAGTGAAATTACACAGAACTAATGCTCTTCTCTTCAAATGGCCAATGTTTTTACACTAGTTCATTATGGTGTGAATCTTTCCAAGCATATTAAATACTTTTCTACTTAAACATGGAACACTGAATATAATTTCACCTTTTCTTTATGATTTAAGCTCATCATTATAAGCATCCATTATTATTCTAAATCAGCATTAGTTTGACTGTTTCCTCTCTACCTAAGGTATGTCTGCCCGTATAATCCATCTGGCTCCTATCTCATTGACCAGGTTTGGGTTACCTATAATATGCTTTCAAAGCACCTGGGACTTCTTCACAGCACTTATTACACTTGCACTGGACATTTATTTGTGAGACCTGATTACTATGTTTCCATACTAGATTATAAGCACCATGAGGGCTTGTACCTAGTCCAGGTTTGCTCACCACTGTATCTGCAGTGCCCAGTATGGCACCTGGTGTATAGCAGGCTCCCACTTATTTAACTGAATGACTAAATAACTAAACGCTTACTTCAGTGCGTATCTCCCCCATTCCCCCCAGCTATTTGCTGAGGGCAAGTCTGGGAAGTCAGAGAATCAGTCTTTCTAAAAACTATATTGAAAAAAAAAGCCCCTACATGAGAATATAAGAGTATAGAACCCCAGCTTTAGGGTCTTGTGGTAACTATTTCCGCTTTTATGCTTTTTCCCTCTTCTCGTACTTAGAAAAAGTAGAGGTTGTATGTAATTGTCCCTTAGTCATGAGATCTTGGGCACTAAACCTCAATTTCCTCCTCTATAAAATGATGATAATAGTCCCTTCCTCAGTGGGTTACTGTGAGGATTAATAAATAATCCTGAGGAAAAAAACAATAAAGTACTCATCACATTGCCAGAAATACTAGAAGTGTTGATGTTAGTTGTTGCTCTTAGCTGTGCGTCACATTCGTAATAATATGCTATCTTTCACATATGAAGATATTGTCATTATTGACCCATCACCAAAGTAAATCGTTTCTTCAGGAGTAGTTAAAGGATTTGCTCAGACAATCAGCCCACCCAACCTCTCCCCATTAAGACCAATGGCTTTTATGAAAGCCTTATATTTTAGCTTTAAACTGCTTGGCTTTCATTCATAACCTACTTCCACTAAAAATACACATTCTCTATGGTTCTACTAATGTCACAGTGCATTCTTGAGATGTCGGAGATCTTATATAGCCTAGGAAGAGGTTATAGAAAATTCCAGAAAGGACAGTCCCACTGGAAATTAAAGTACACTTTTTCTTCATATATTAAAAAAATTTCATTTTCCTTTTTACTATTTTAAAGTACGTGTAAAATTCTTTTCCATTTTTTTGGTAGCTAATCAATTTGAAGAGGGAAACAAAATGCTTTATTATCATTACTACCCACTGTTTTTAAAGAAGAAACATTAATAGCTTAAATTGTGGATCCTTTGAGTGTATAGCTGGCACAGATTTTGTAAATCCATACTGGGCTTTCGGCTTATCATGGTTATTGTAACAGTCAAAGAGTAATTTTCCTTTAAAAATGTATCATTTTCAAAGTACTCCCAAAGTGCTAAAGGTGCTAATTGAGGATACATAATTTTAAAACGATGCATATTGCAGATGAACGTTTATCTCTGCTGTAGGTTTAAAGAACAGTATAGATATCTCAAGAACAACAAAGAAAATTAGATTTTTTTCCTTCTTATCTAACTACCTAAGGATTCATATTACAAAGCCAACCAAGAAACCATCTACCTTAACCAAGCAGTTTGTAAGGATAAATAAGACGACACAGAAGTTCTCAGCCCTATATATATGTTGGTAAAATTAAACGACCTTTCCTTTCAAGTAACTCTGAACTTTAGAATCAAAGTTTTAACTGTTGCTGGAGACTATGTATTGATGATGCACTGCTTTGGAGTTTCTCAGTCACTGTATCTTCTTTCACTGTGGTCCTGATGACTTCAGACACTCCACTGGTTCCAAGGATGCAAGGCAAACTTAAAAACACTTCACTATTTATATCATAATATCCCTGAAATGAAAAAAATTGGGATTATATTAGAGCCGAATCACTGCAAAAAAGATAATACCATAAATATGGATATTTCCTTGCTTTTCTGGTCCTAGAAGTACAAAGTGATACAAGTTGAACTTAAAAAAAATTGTTCATTTATTTTCTAAATTCGAGTCACTGTTTCACAAAATTTTTGTGAAACGGAACTTGGTCAAAGACACCCACTTTATGGGGAGGTAGGCTAGCCCCCTGCAATATGAGTAACAGGCTGGGGGTTAAGAAAAATGTCAGAGTGAGTTCCCAGGGGAGGGGTTTAGCATGGACTCTGAGTGCAGTCAAATTTGGTAATCTGTTTTCAGTCTTTCCTTCCATGTTTTATTTCCCTTCTGGTATTCCTAAGTTTTCATGAACATTTGGTTAAGCATTTGTGCCTCATCTTAGCTGTGCTTTAGGGACTCTATACTTGGAATAAAGCAGTAAAGGATAAACTGAACTGGAGAAGCAGACTGATGATTGGCTAAGACCAGTTGGCACGTCGGTCTGGGGTGACCTGGCTGGCTGAGGAGATAAATGACAACCAGAAGAAGTTTGTGGAATTTATAAATGCTTCTTGGGGATTCCAAAAATTAATGGGGGTGAAGGGCAACCTGATAGAAGCCCAGACTTCCCATAGCCAAGCAGGACAGAGCTTAGACCAAACTGTCTTCTCCCACATGTTACTCTAAAAGCTGGTGATACTGAAGATACCTGGGTTCCAGTGTGAACAGCACTTTTTATGGCTTTATATTAATAATATAAATATTTTAAAATATGATGAGAGAATGAGAATAGCAATTACCTTTGCTAAAACTGATACAGAATGCACTTTCTTTTTATCATTCACAATACTGTCAACCAGGTCGGCTACTGACAGTCCAACAGACCAGGATCTTTGACCTTTTACCCTTAATAGTTCCATGGCTCTAGGTTATAAAAAACAAAAATAAAACACACAAATCATGATTTTAGAAAATACACAAAATATGTACACTTAGTTTTAGCTTCTGTTTAAGGTATTAATTAGATATTTTTGACACAGAAGTGAGAGTTATACAGCAATTGTTAGGAAAACCTACAGTCTAGTAATGAAGCTTTTCTTAAAATGTCAGGCAGTTCACAGAGAGTCAATACAAAAGGCCTAATAATATAAAAAGATGCTCAGCACCACTAATATTTAACTAAATATGAGTTAAAACAATAAATGCATCAGTTTTGCCCATCAAAATTGGCAAAGATTAAAAAGACTGATAACTACTTTCCCAGAAGCTACAGAGAAACAGGCATTCCCATAACTGCTGTTGAGAGTGCAAAATTATTCAACTTTTAAGAGGAAGATCTGGCAACACTTGATCTAGAAATTCCTCTTCTAGGAATTTATCCGATAGCAATATGCTCAAGTGTGCAAAGATATACATATAAGTATGTTTGTCTTGTTTGAGACACAAAAAATTTTGGAAACAATTCATGAAAAGAGGACTTGTTAAATAAATCACTACCAAATGTAGTGCCATATAGCTTTTATTTTTTTAATTAGTTAATTTATTTATTTTTTGCTGTGTTGGGTCTTTGTTGCCGCACGCGGGCTTTCAGTAGTTGTGACTCACAGGCTCTAGAGCGCAGGCTCAGTAGTTGCGGCACACGGGCTTAGTTGCTCTGCAGCATGTAGGATCTTCCCGGACTAGGGATCGAATCCGTGCCCCCTGCATTGGTAGGCGGATTCTTAACCACTGCGCCACCAGGGAAGTCCCCTAGTGCCATATAACTCTTGAGAAGAATATAAAGTAGATTTATATGTACAATAATGGAAAAATATCCAAGATATATTATTAAGGAAACAAAGCAAGTTGCAAGATAATATAAATAGCATACATTTATAATTATTAAAATAATAATAAATAATAATGATAATGTTTGCAGAAGCATGGGAAAAAATGTTTGGACACGTGGACACTAAACTGTTAACAGTGGTTGTTTCTGGAGAATGGAATTACCCCTGCTTTTCACTTTCTCCTATATAGATATCTGGAGTATTTAAAGTTTTATCTTTGCTGTATACCAGAAACTAACACAACATTGTAAATCAACCATATTTCAATAAAAAAATAAATAAAGATAAAGTTTTATGAGAGCATACATTCATTTTGTAACTAATTAAAAGTGATACAAATTAAACAAACATGTTTGAATTCTTTCCTTTTAAAAGCTATAAATGCAGGATTATATAGAGAAGCAGATTAGAATGGATTATACAACATACTACTCTTCTCGATAAGAGAATATTCTTTCTAGTTGTTATATTCTAAAATCCATAAACTGCAGGTTTAAAAAGCTAAAAATCGCCACTTGGAATTCAGGAAAGGATGTTATTATGTGACAGTAAAACAACAAATGGCATGAAAATATACAGTATGTAGAGTCCACCCTATCGGGTCCAGACCCCAGGAAGGCCTCTGTGGAGGATCTGTGCATTATACTTTGTTTTTGCCTGAATTTATAATGTGGGTTATCCATTCATATTAGACTAATTTCCAAATGTATTTATGTGTAATTAATAAATACATATTGATTTTTAAGTGGTATGGACAAATTCTCTTCTACATTTAAGAAAATATCCAATACCCTCAGATATAGGATCCTACATCCTAAATATAGGAGCAGTAAATCACTGCCTACAAATAAGGAAACTATTCTACCCTCTAAAGAGTCAACCGTATATCTAAATATTAAGCTTGCAGAGCACTCTTAGATCTACTTTAGATAAGAAATCAAAAAATAGAAAACATTGTTCTCATGTACTTTGGTTTTGTCCATACTAGTAAGTTTTGTTTGCAGAAGCCCAGTAAGTACATGCTGTGCAAACAGCTGTTACATTAGCTATGAAGTATATGGTTTTTAGTTGGATAAATGCAAAACTACACTATTACCTGTTGGAGAGCTGCACCTGAGAGTTATGCCTTGTTACGTCCTCTTGGCCACCCCATGTGGGCACTAAAAATTAAATGAAAAACTGATTATATTTCATCAATAACTCTCTTAGGATTAAGATGTGATAAAATGATCATCTGCAGTTAAGGGTACCTGTATTAAACTTTTGTTTTTTTCTTTTTGTGGTACGTGGGCCTCTCACTGTTGTGGCCTCTCCCATTGCGGAGCACAGGCTCCGGACGCGCAGGCTCAGCGGCCATGGCTCACGGGCCTAGTCGCTCCGTGGCATGTGGGATCTTCCCGGACTGGGGCACGAACCCCTGTCCCCTGCATCGGCAGGCAGACTCTCAACCACTGCGCCACAAGGGAAACCCTAAACTTTAAGGAAACGTTTTCCCCCCTTCTAGCTAGAGTTACATTTTTCCACTGGTGGCACTAAATGTGCTATACTGATTGCCTGGGGTGAGAAAGACTTTGAGCTGTAGTTCCCCCAAAACATGATCCCCAAAGTCTACTTGCAGCCCCTTACCTGTTCTCTCTCAACAACACGGGGCCATTTTACTGTCCAAGTAGAAAGCTTTCTTTTCTCAGCAGGCAATGCATAATAGGCTCCCATGTGCTGCAAGCACCTGGCATTTGCTCCACTGGGAACCATACATACATACATACACACCACGCGGCTTGCAAGATCTTAGCTCTGGCCAGGGATTGAACCCAGGCGTGACAGTGAAAGCGCCAAGTCCTAACCACTGGACCGCCAGGGAATTCCCACAAGTCTTCTAAACTGCATTCAAGATTAGGCCAGTTAGTGATGTGTCAGCAACAAAGGACAGCTTCCCCTCCTCAAACTGATTATAAGCTTCCAGGGGGCAGGGATCATGTGTTTTTTTGTGTGTATCCTCCAACACAGATTCTTTACCACAGTAAAGAATGCACAGGATAGGCTTCCTTGGTGTCACAGTGGTTAAGAATCCGCCTGCTGATGCAGGGGACACAGGTTCGTGCCCTGGCCCAGGAATATCCCACATGCCACAGAGTAACTAAGCCCATGCGCCACAACTACTAAGCCTGCGCTCTAGAGCCTGCAAGCCACAACTACTGAAGCTCGCAAGCCACAACTACTGAAGCCTGTGTGCCTAGAGCCTGTGCTCCACAACAAGAGAAGCCACTGCAATGAGAAGCCCGCGCACCTCAACGAAGAGTAGCCCCCACTCGCCGCAACTAGAGAAAGCCTGCACGCAGCAATGAAGACTGCAACAAAAAACAATTATTTATTTATAAAAAATAATAAAATAAATAATTTTATTAATAAATAATAAAAATAATAAATTTATTTTAAAAAGGAATGCACAGGAGATAGTATGAGCTGACCTTGCACATAATCCATAATTTTTTAAGGTATTTTTATTTATTTATATATTTTTAATTGTTTTCTTTTTTTTTTTTTGCTGTGTTGGGTCTTGGTTGCTGTGCACGGGCTTTCTCTAGTTGCGGTGAGTGGGGGCTACTCTTTGTTGCAGTGCTTGGGCATCTTCTAGCAGTGGCTTCTCTTGTTGCGGAGCACAGGCCCTAGAGCACACGGGCTTTAGTAGTTGTGGCACGTGGGCTCAGTACTTGTGGCTCAAGGGCTCTAGAGCGCAGGCTCAGTAGTTGTGGCGCACGGGCTTAGTTGCTCCGTGGCATGTGGGATCTTCCCAGACTAGGGATTCGCAGGCAGATCCATCCTTCCTTCCTTCCTTCCTTCCTTCCTCCCTCCCTCCCTTCCTTCCTCCCTCCCTCCCTCCCTTCCTCCCTCCCTCCCTTCCTTTATTTATTTTTGGCTGTATTGGGTCTTTGTTTCTGTGCGAGGGCTTTCTCTAGTTGCAGCAAGCAGGCGCCACTCTTCATCGCGGTGCGTGGGCCTCTCACTATCGTGGCCTCTCTTGTTGCAGAGCACAGGCTCCAGACGCGCAGGCTCAGTAGTTGTGGCTCATGGGCTTAGATGCTCCGCGGCATGTGGGATCTTCCCAGACCAGGGCTCGAACCCGTGTCCCTTGCATTGGCAGGCAGATTCTCAACCACTGCACCACCAGGGAAGCCCCAGATTCTTAACCACTGTGCCACCAGGGAAGTCCACAATCCATAATTATATTAAACAAAGAGGAAAACATAGTTGCAACAGTTAAGTTGAAAAACATCGAAAAGTTTTAAAAGTTTTTATGTTAAGTTAAAAAAGAAGCAAACCCAAAAATTGTTACATGAAAAATATAAATACATGTGGACAAATTAAGGGGTTTTTAAAAATGTTTCACTTGAATGGAAGGGCTACACATGAATTATTTTCTAAAACAAAATTTTGGCACATTATTAGTATATTCACAATATAGAGAAAATTGCAGAGAAATGTCTGCTAAATGAAACACAGCATTCACAGACCTTGGAAAGATAAATAAAAAGGGCAAGGTAGGTATAAGAAAAGACAAAAGACACAAAGAAGTCTGGAATTTAATTATGAGTATTATTGCCATTATATATTACACACATAATCACGTTTTATCTTTCCTCTGAGTTTGGACTTATAAGAGCCATGAGAAAACAATGTTTGGAGAGAGGGAGAAAGCTTCACTATGTTCAAATTTGCTTCTGACACAGTCATTAGGATTTTCAGTTAAGTTTAGATGGACTGAATTATTTCATTTTTTTGTTCATTTACTGCCCAACCCTTCACACTCCCTAAATGTATATTTATCCTAGTTTAAGAATCCCTTTCAAATAATGCAACTAATCAATCCTAATCTTTCTGGTTCTACTCCTTAAAATCAGTAATCCCCTGACCCCAAAAATTTTAATAAAAAATGACCATGTGATCTCTCTTTTCCATTACATATAACACCTATCCTTTAGGTAAGATTGATGCCCAAAGCAGATGATCTAACACTCTGTTTTGCGGTCCAGCCCTTGGGTTTCTAAAACACCATTTGAAGGAGTTATCTGCAGTTTACATATGATTTCAATATCACAGCTAAAAATAGCAGCTCCAAAGCACATGTTCTACTGACTAATTTGGTGGGGCATTGTATGAATGACCTTTGGATACAACAAAATGGTATCAGGATCATTCATTAATTTCAAAACATATTTACTGAGGCTGTTCCAAGCTCAAGGAGTTTACAGTCTGTTGGGGTGAAGAGACAAGTAAATATGCAATTATAACACAGTGTGATAGTGGTTATAATAGAGGCATAAACTTACTTAACCTGGAGAATTAGGGAAGGCTTCCTGGGAGAGGTGGCACTCAAGCCCAGTCTTTTTAATAAATTTATTTATTTATTTTTATTTATTTTTGGCTGCACCGTTGTTATGCGTGGGTTTTCTCTAGTTGTGGCGAGCAGGGGCCACTCTTTGTTGCAGTGCACCGGCTTCTCATTGCGGTGTCTTTCCTTGTTGCGGAGCACGGGCTCTAGGCACGGGGGCTTCAGTAGCTGGGGCACGCGGGCTCAGTAGCTGTGGCTCATGGGCTGTAGAGTGCAGGCTCAGCAGTTGTGGTGCATGGACTTAGCTGCTCCGCGGCATGTGGGATCTTCCCGGACCAGGGCTCGAACCCGTGTCCCCTGCACTGGCAGGCAGATTCTTAACCACTGTGCCACCAGGGAAGCCCTCAAGCCCAGTCTTGAAGGGTAAGCAGGACTTAGCCAAATTAATGAATGTTCAGGGAAAGGAAGCATCAGGTGCAAAGGCAAGGTGGCATGAGAGTGCATGAACCCTTCGGGAAGCTGCAAGTTGATCATCTGACTAGCATAAAATGCTTGTCAGAAGATGAGGCTGAGGAAAGAAGCACGAAACAAATCCTAAAGGGTCTTATATGTCGTGTAATTCCTCCTCCAGGCTGTAACTGTCATTTGTCTCTGAAATACTTAAATAATTTCACTTACATATCTGCTATTCTTATAACTCTGTTTCTAAACCCTAATATTGCATTATTTCAAAGTGTAGTTTTCCATGTCCCTTTGCCAATTTTCTATTCATCACTATCTCGCTGTCTTGATCATTGTAGTAACAGCTACCATTTACTGAGTGTTTACTCTGTGCCAGGCACTGTACTAAATGCTTAAGATAAATTATCTAATTAAGTCACAGCAAGAAAAAGTACAGCTTTGGAGTCAGACCAGGGTTCAAATTGCAGTTCTGCCCTTACTAAATGTATAAACCTTGGACAAATTGTTAACCTCATTGAATCTTAAGCTTCCTCACATATTGATTTGGAAAACTACCACCTCCTTCATGGAGTGTTTTTAAATTTTAAATGAGATATGCAAAGCATTTAATACTCAATAAAAAATAATTCTAATTTTGCTATTACTGTGGTGTAACCTATGCAAAGATACAACCAACTGGTGTCCATACATGAAACCAGCAGAGGGAGCCTCTAATCCATTTCTGGCTTCAAGACCAAGGTAATTATCGGTGGATAGAACTGTCTCTGAAACAAAGTAGAAGACAGGATAAAAAGTGATCTGATAGCAGTACCTAGAAGGGAGATAGGGAGATGGGTTGGGGAGTACATAGGTAGCTTCAATGGTATTTGTATTGTTCTTAATTGAGTATGGATTCATGAATGTCTGTTCTACTATGATGCTTTAAAACATACATATATGCTATACATATTCTTTTATATGTGTCAAATATTACATAATGTTATATTTAAGTGATCTCAATTCACATGCACCTACATCTCTCCATTTCTAGTTCCTACTTGAGAGCTCCCTTCCTTGTGCTTTTGTTTTACTTCCCTTGGACCTCTCTTATTGCAAGTCAACACTGCCTTTTATTATAGTCGTTTCCTATATTAGACTCCAAGCTGCCTAAAGACAGGGTCAGGTTCTTATTCATTTATCTAGCTCCAAGAGCAGTCAGCACAGTACCTTAGGTTTATTTATCAAGTCACACCATCCTTTATTTTCTCTTTACAATTTGAGATATTAATATAACCATATTGTGAAATGTTCTTATTCATTCAAAAATTATAACTTATTAGGGGGACTGGTTAAATAAATTTTGGTACATCCAGTAGTTTAAAAGAATGAGCAAGATCTATATATGTTATTATGCAATCATTTCCAAGTCATATCAATAAGTAAAAGGGCAAGACGGAGAATTATGTATTATGTATATTTCATACATGTGCTTGTCCATACACAGAACATTTCTGCAAGGTTGCATGGCTTCTAGAGAGAGGGACTGGGTGTCTGGCATAGAAGGGAGACTTATTTTCACTACATATTTTTTTGTACTATTTAATCCTTTTACAATGTGAAAGTACGACTTTTTCAACTAAAAGAACAGCTTAATAATTTACTCTTTCAATAAGGAGAAGGTACACACACAAAATTCAAATTGGATCAGAATAAACAGCAGTTTAACAAAAGAATAAATATCTTGAGACAACGTATGGTTAATTACCACATAGCTAGCAAGAGCTTTTAGCTCAGAGGAATGAAGGAATCACTGTGCAATGATGTGATCAGGAAAAGCTTCAAAGGGTAAGGTAAGGGAGACTTGACCTAGATCTTGAAGAATGAGATTTGAATATGCTGAGAGAGAAAGAGAAGGGATTATGGGAAAGGTAAATGCAATGGGCAAAGGTCCCTGTGGCTGAAGCAAAACTGTGGGGTGGGGCCGAGATGCACAAAACCTGGGTTTTAGCCCTGCTTCGACCTAAAAAGCTACAGCCTCCTGGGGAGGTCACTTACCATCCCTGCATCCACTGCTGGCTCCCTACAACAAACTGTAATTGACGATCCCTTGGGTCGCTTCCAGCTCTCTAATATCATGACTCTCTCCATAATTGTAATTGGGGAGGAAGATTAAGACTGCATTTTGGGACTCCTTGAATGGCAAGCAAAAGAATTTAATAATTTGGTCAGAGGAAGCCTGTGAAAGTTTTTGAAAAGAGGAACGTGACTTAGGAACATTGAATTAATATGTGCAACATACTGCAAATACTGTAAGTTTTAGCTAATATCATTATTAATTTGGCATCATTTGGCGCCCTGGAGGTGGCTGGCTGCTGGGATGGCAGATGAAGAAGAAGACCCCACATTTGAGGAAGAAAATGAAGAAACTGGAGGAGGTGCAGAAGGTGGACAGGGTAAAAGAAAGAGACTTTTTTCTAAAGAATGCCTCTCACTGTTGTGGCCTCTCCCGTTGTGGAGCGCAGGCTCCAGACGCGCAGGCTCAGCAGCCGTGGCTCGCAGGCCCAGCTGCTCCGCGGCATGTGGAGTCTTCCCGGACCGGGGAACGGGCCCGTGTCCCCTGCATCGGCGGGCGGACTCCCAACCACTGCGCCACCAGTACGGTGTATGATGTATGGGTTTGGGGATGACGAGAATCCTTATACTGAGTCAGTAGATATTCTTGAAGACCTTGTCATAGAGTTCATCACTGAAATGACTCACAAGGCAATGTCAATTGGAAGACAAGGTCGGGTACAAGTTGAAGATATCATCTTCTTGATTCGAAAGGACCCAAGAAAGTTTGCTAGAGTTAAAGACTTGCTTACTATGAATGAAGAATTGAAACGAGCTAGAAAAGCATTTGATGAAGCAAACTATGGATCTTGACACCTTTTGTACTTTCTGAAGCTTCATTATTTTCTGGGGAAACCATATTTAATAACTATATTTTCCACAGTAAGGTTCTGATATCTAGCCATGTGAATGAAAGAGAGCCACAACGTTTTCAGTCTTTATTCATGTCTTCAATTTTAGAGTGATATTTGAGCCTTTAATTGCCTGCCGTTATATTACTTACTTTGAATTACTTACTAGATTTTAATGACCACATGTAAGTCAAAGTACCTTGCAAACCATTCAGTTCCTTCTGATTTTGTGCCACTGTAGGCTGTACTGTGGCTGTTTAATATGTGAAATCTAAATGGTACCTTTGATAGCTAAGACATGTGTTTCATGTTTCTAAAGTTTTTAGATTACAGTAGTCTAAGTTATTAAAAGATAGTGAACTGGTTTGTGCTTCTTTTAAGGAGAAAATGATAGAAAATACAGCCTTTTCTAAGAGTGTTTGTCTTAAGATAATTTGTTTTAATACTCTTTTCTTTAGATAACAAGTGATTTTTTTGATTTTAATTTTTTATTTTTTGAGAAACTAAAAGTTTCCTATGAATGCTTCTATGTTGGAAGACCTATTTGATTTAAAACCTCTGGGGCTGGGCTTCCCTGGTGGCGCAGTGGTTGGGGGTCCGCCTGCCGATGCGGGGGACGCGGGTTCGTGCCCCGGTCCGGGAGGATCCCACGTGCCGCGGAGCGGCTGGGTCCATGGGCCATGGCCGCTGGGCCTGCGCGTCCGGAGCCTGTGCTCTGCGACGGGAGAGGCCACAGCAGTGAGAGGCCCACGTACCGCAAAAAAAACAAATCTTTGGGGCTTATACTGTTTGTCAGGTTTTAAGAGAACTCATTTCCCCAGGTCAAATTAAAGCTTCTAAATATAAGTGTTTTCAGTAGCAGGAATGGCATTGCTGAAAAAGCTGATGGTAGGATAAGCATTTGGGGTAGTGTTTTATTAACATATTTGTTAGTACTTGTTCATTGTGGAAATGTGTACTTGACTAAGACCACGTGTGGCTATAGAAACCACTTTTGTAGTTCAGCACATACAGGTTTTGTGTGTATTTAGCTTATTGTATTATTCTTGCACTTAGCTTAAAGTAAGGATTTTAAATTGCATTTAAGGGGATCATTGGATATTACTGTTTGTGAAACTGAATGTTTTGTGTGCTGCTTATAAACATTATCTATGAATCAGTACTTAGGAAAATTTTACTTTCTTAACCTATCAATATAAGGAATAAACTATGAAAAATTAAAAAGATTAAAAAAAATTTGGCATCATTTACAGGGTAGACTAGAGGGAAAAGAGCACATTAACTGGGAGATCTGCAATAATCAGGCAAGCAGGAGATCAACATGGACCAGAATTCAAATGGTAGTAGTGAGTAAACTCGGGGGTCTTGAGCTTGTTTGAATCCCTAGACATTTGTTACTCTAATACATCTGCTCCAAGTTCTTATTTGCTCCCCTCTCCTGGTTCTATTGATTAGTGTTTAGTGTCAGGAAGCATTCTGAGCCTGAAAAGCTATTTCTGCTTGAATCACACTGTCAGGTTTTGTCAAGGTTTATTCTATAGCCTGATTCTTTCTAGCACTGAACTTTCTAGGTGGCCAGTGCAGATTTATACAGATTTAAAATCTTCCTCCAGTTCTTCAGTTAAATCACTTCCTCACAGGCAGAGAAGTTCTTTTCTACATTGTGCTCTACCCTACAGCACCTACAGGCTGAATAGAGTAAGAGTAATATACTTTAAATGAGGAAGCAATGATTAATTTTCCCCAAATTACCTTTTTAGCATATTACCCGCATGCTCAAATACCTTTAATAGTTCCCCTCTGCCTGAGAATCACTTTCCAACTCTTTATCAGGTATTCAAGGATCTCCAAAATGTGACAGCAACCAAGTTTATCTGGTTGAAACTCTGCAACAACCAGTCTAGATATTTTTATCCCATGACCATGCCATACTTAAGTGTGTGCCTTTGCCTGTTTTCCCATTCCTGGAATGTCTGTCCCATTCTTTGGTATTTATTCAAATCCTATTCATTCTTCCAAAGTACAGTTCAATGATGGCCTACCCAGAATTTTCTCCAGTCATTTCAACCCATGTTAAATGCTCACTCGTAAGTGTCTAAGCACTGTAAATCTAAAATATATTCATTTTGGCACTTAATCAAATAGTATCCGATACTTTCATTGTTAGCCAAAACATCTTGTAAATATTTTTCTTGTTGCTCTAAAATAATTTTTAAGTATGATGAAGGAAGAGACTGTGCTCTGTGCCTCTTTTGTATCACACTAACATCTTATATAGTAGTAAGAAGAGTAGACACTCATATACTTGTTTAAATGAATAAAAATGAACAAACTTAGGATAAAGCACTTTTATCACCTAACCAACCTGACTTTATAGCATGAGGGAAAAATAAAGAAAAAAGAGATTCTTGAATCAAATAGGGAAAGCATTCATTTGGGATAGGAAAAGGGGCTTTCAAATCCAGGGGACTGTATTTTTTTTTTTTTTTTTACAGTACGCGGGCCTCTCACTGCTGTGGCCTCTCCCGTTGCGGAGCACAGGCTCTGGAAGCGCAGGCTCAGCGGCCATGGCTCACGGGCCGAGCCGCTCCGCAGCATGTGGGATCTTCCCGGACTGGGGCACGAACCGGTGTCCCCTGCATTAGCAGGCGGACTCTCAACCACTGTGCCACCAGGGAAGCCCAGGGGGACTGTATTTTATGAATGCTTTCTGTGGTAGGGACAGAGCAGAGAGCAAGTAGCTGGTAAAAAAAAAAAGGCCGTAAGGGTAAATAAAGAATGAAAATTCTGTTTAAAAAGGTGAGAAACAGACAGGAGGTATGTACCTAGGGAGAAAGTCTGAACTTAGGGAAAGGTAAGCAAGATTGTAGGATGGGAGAGTAAAGGAAAGAGTTCTGTATATGCTTTAGGGTTTATGTAAATGTTGCTCTCCAGAAAATTAAACTTTTAAATTGATCCTGGATGCTGAAATTCAAATACAAAATATAAAAAGATAAATAAAAATATATAACCTAAGGGGTCTTGCCTTTTACTTACAGAAAAGTGAATACAGTCAGAATGACATGTTTGCAAAGTATATTCACAATACAGGGCCTGTCACACAAAAGGCACTCAAATGTGGAAAGAAAGCCAATTAAGCACCACAATTCTGGAGTCCCCAGAACTGTGCATATCATGCATATCATGGCCTCTGGTGATGTAGGTTATCAATATACATAACTAATAAACATGTATTTCTTACCTTTGTCTTCTCCCTGCTCACCAATAACCCATACTTCTCTTCCTGAAGTCTGTGCCTTCAAAACATTTGTAATAATATATTGTAATCTCTGTGAATCCAGATTGCAACCAATTCCAATCACTCGATTTGCAGGAAATGCACTCAGTTTCCACGTCACATAGGTCATGATTTCCACTAAATATTACATACAAGGTGAAAATATAAATATTTTTAAAAATGTACTTCTAGTTCCTAAACAAAATATTTATTATTTTAATAAGTATATTAAAACTTGTATATACTCTTCTTAGGTCCTAAATGCACTATGAAGCATAACATAGTTTAAAATTTATTATATATTATGTAAATTTAATATATTTTAATTTTAATTAATAATTAAAAACAACTAACCAGGTTTCAGCATGATCTTACATAACTTTGCTGTTAAATATAAATTTTTAAGAGAGGAAAACAGATAATTTCCAGAGCAGTTAAGCGAGAAAGATGAAAACTGGGTACAGAAAATCAGAAAATTTTTTTCATTGATCAAGTTCTCTTTTATATCTAGCTTAAGCTGAATTTCTATCTTTAAATTAAAATACTAATTCATATACTACCACCATGCTATACAGCATTATCAACAAAAATACAACTATTTTTTTCTTATGTGACAAAACGATGTCAGGAATTAAACCAACATCCCTCAATCAACTGCTATAGGAGAACAAGTGAAATTCATATCATACTCCTATATTGGGAACATTAAAAAAAATCTGTTCACCAATTTGAGTCCAGTACCACCTAATTCTTTGGAAAAAATTTCTCAAATCATTTGAGAAACAATTTAAAATACAAAATGTTAAAAATGCACTCTGGTGTGCTCACTAACATTTTATGACACTTCAGAGTTAACAAAGGATCCTTCCTATAAGCTACTGCATCTTTCTCTTGGGTGTTTAATCATTTTCTCACTGAGAAAGGCATGGCTAATGACCTGGAACATATTAATAGTAATATTATATAAAAAACTGTAAGTTGTAACCCTCTAGTTAATGACAGTCAGAAGAAGTAACTGGTTGACAGGATATGGAAAATACTGCATTGTTCATCATAAGAGCAATTTAACTGAATGCTCTGGCTGTCCCTTTATAACCTTGTTTTATGACTTTTATCAGAAATGGCAATTCTACTGATACACTGGACCACCAAATTTATTTAAAATAAAGTCTTGTACCTGGTTGAGATGCAACGAGCAGGATGCCATGTGGACTATAATGTCCCAGAGCTGCAACAAAGGCTCTGAACATATCCACATTTCTCTGTACCACGTCGAGGTAGGACTGAGAACTACCCAGAGAGTTGACTGTGAAGATCACCACCTTGGAATGAGTAGAGGCAGACAAATCTAATGAATAAAAAGAAACAGTCTGAGCTCAAGATAAAGGTTTTAACCAAGTTCTTGTTCATGATAATCAGGTTCTTCTTTTCTACAATTAGACAGCTTTTAGCACAATTGCCTCTAGATCAATCCTGTGTCCATAGGAAGGATACAAAGTGCTGAGGTTTGCCTCCAGAAAGAGGATTAAAAGCAAGAGTGTATCCCAGGGCAGGAAAGAGCAAAAAAGATAAAATAAATTACAGAATCCAGACTCCACAAACAGGGAATTAGGTTTCTATGTAATTCACAATTTTCTTAGAAAAAATAAATAATATGCTATAGGCAGAATGCACCTATAATCAATTACATCACTGATTTTTTTTTTTTAAGCTCTAGGTCCATCCATGTTGCTGCAAATGGCATTATTTCATTCTTTTTATGGCTGAGTAATATTCCATTTTTTATATATACCGCATCTTTTAAAAAAATTTTTTATTGTAGTATAGCTGCTTTACATGTTGTGTTAGTTTCTATGGTACAACAAAGTGAATCAGCTATACATATACTTATATCCCCTCTTTTTTGGATTTCCTTCCTATTTAGGTCACCATAAAGCATTGAGCAGAGTTCCTTGTGCTATACAGTAGGTTCTTATTAGTTATCTATTTCATACATAGTATCAATAGTGTATATATGGCAATCCCAATCTCCCAACTCATCCCACCCCCCCTTCCCCCTTGGTATCCATACGTTTGTTCTCATCACTGATTTTTAAACTGGGAGTTTAGGAGTCCTAGACCTCCTTGAAAGTGACTAAGAGGCCATGTAGGAATGGGAATAAGCAGAAAGAAGGCTGGCAGGCACAGCATAGTGTTGTTTGTATCTGTTTTATTTATTAAGGATTCTACTCCAAAGAGGAAAAAAATTATGTGAAACTCTTTAAATCAAGATAAAACATCTTGGCTCATTTTTTTACTGAATTTTCCTTACACTGAAGCCCAGTGTCTTGGTTTTAGGTTCTTCTAATGGGGCTCACATGTAAGCAACTGTTATGACTTAGGAAAAGCTGTTCTCCAGAATTCATGTCTCTGATCCTCAAGCATACTTATGCTATTTTACAACTACATTACCCTCTATTACACAGTGTGTTTTACAGAAGTACATGCCAAAACAGTGGCCAGAATTATAAGTATCAGAAACAACAGAAAAATAATAAAGTAACTAGGGTGATATCAGTTCAGTCAACATGTGTAAATGATTATTAGCATCTCAGCAAGACAATGAGTAGATTCCAGGGTTTATAGTCTTAATTAAGCCTATAAGGCCATTTTCCTAAACAAGTTGCAGAATGAAACCCTTGTGTAAGGTGTCCACTGGGAAATGCATTATCCAATTTTAATTCATAATCTGACACAGCTGTGGGGGTAGAGCCAAAAACTGAAGTCCTGCATCTTAATTATGATTCTTCATGAGTCCTCTTAAGTAAATAATGCCTATGTTCTAGTGTTCAGAATAGATACCTGGTAATGAGTCAAAATCTCAGCATTGGAAGACATTAGAACTGAAAGGGATACAGTTAATACTTCCATGCCACTTCTATGTGCCAGGTACTGTTCTAAGACCTTGACCTGTATTTACTCATTTAATGTAATCCACAACACACTGTGGGGCAATATCATTCCCATTTTACAGATGAGGAATCTGAGGCACAGAGAAGTTAAGTAACCTGCTCAAAGTCATAGAGCTAGTAAGTAGCAGAGCCAGAATTCAAGCTCAGGCAGACTGGCTTCAGAGTGCTGTTCAACACTATGCTATATTTAGGAACTTAGTCCTATACCCTCATAAAGTTGAGGAAATTGATATCTGGAAGGATTAGGTAGCTTGTCCATACTACTGTATTAAATACCAGTGAACAGTTGAATTTATGACCCTACAGTTTGGCCCCAACCTATCTTGCCAGGATCATATTTCCTTTCTTTTCCTTCTTTAGCTTCCTGTACTTTGAATGATGAAATGCCCTCACCCTCAAGGTTGACTTATAAGTAAACAGAGTAGTAGCTGTCTAATATGATTTCAGAAGTGCAAGAAAGCCTTCCTACTCTAAAGCCTTTTAATCTCTCCATAGGCCTGGGGTGGACACAGGCTTCTCTAAGTTCATAAAGCACCTCAGGTGATTCTCACACAAGGGATCAATCCATAACCCATGTTTTAAGAACCACTGGCTATTGAGAAAATTTTACTTTGCTCCATATGTCAAAAACAGCTTTTTTTGTTTGTTTTTGGCCATGCCACGCAGCATGTGAGATCCTAGTTCCCTGACCAGGGATCCAACCCATGCTCCCTGCAGTGGAAGCCTGGGGCCCTAACTACTGGACCGCCAGGGAACTCCCAACAACAACTTATTTTTTAATTTGCAATTATTGAACACTTTTTTCTTGAGGCACACACATACACATACTCATACACCCAAATATCTATGCTTGTATATGCAGAGACTATTTCTGGAGTGAATCATAAGAAATTGGTAACAAACATGTTTGAAACTCCTGCTTACTAACTGTGTGACCAAAGCCACAATCTCTCTCAGCCATCTATAAAATAAAGTAAGAGAAGTAATGGAATATATGTAAACTATCTAGCTTGTATTACTGGATTCCCTGAAAAAAAATGGCATCTATTATTATTATTAAGGATAAGGGACCAACACAGTAGTGTCTTCAGCCAGGAAATGACATGATCAAAATAATCATAGGATAATTATTCTATTAGCTATGTTTAATATAAAATAAAAGTAATCAGCAGAAAGGAAACAGGAACCCTCATATACTGCTGGTGAGAGTATAAATTAGTACAGCTTAATAATATACATTTTAAAAACACCTTTGACCCAGTAATTCTACTTTATCCTACTAGGTAGAGAAATACACAAAGATTTTATTACATTACAATGTTCTCTGCAGCATTATTTGTAATCACAGAAAAACACAAAAAAACTAAATGTCTACCAATAGGAGACAGACATCCATATGATGGAATATTATTATAAAGCTGTTCAAAGATATAGAGCTATTTAGACCTCTATGTGCTATTAATAATGATCTTCAAAATGATACTATAAATTAATCAATAACTTAAACACAGAATTGCGATATGACCTAGCAATTCCATTTCTGGGTACATACCAAAAAGAACTGAAAAGAGGTGTTCAAACAAAAACTTGTACAAAAATGTTCACAGCAGCACTACTGACAATAACAAAAAGATGCAACCCAAATGTACATCAACTGATAAGTGGATAAATAAAGTGTGGCATATCCAGACCATAGAATATTATTCAACCATAAAAAGGAGTGATAAATGCTACAATATAGATGAACCTTGCAAACATTATACTAAGTGAAAGAAGCCAGACACAAAAGGCCACATATTGTGTAATTCCATGTATATGAAACATCCAGAAGAAGCAAATCCAGAGTAGATCAGTGGTTGCCAGGGTCTGGGGAAAAGGGAAAATGGGGAGTGATTGCTTCATGTGTAGAGGGTTTCCTTTTGGGGTGAGGAAAATGTTCTGGAACTAGATATTCGTGACAGTTGCACAACATTGTGAATATACTGAATGTCACTAATGGTAAATTTATGCTATATGTATTTTTTTTTTTTTTTTTTTTTTGCGGTAGGCGGGCCTCTCACTGTTGTGGCCTCTCCTGTTGCGGAGCACAGGCTCCGGATGCGCAGGCACAGCGGCCATGGCTCACGGGTCCAGCCGCTCCGCGGCATGTGGGATCTTCCCGGACCGGGGCACGAACCCGTGTCCCCTGCATCGGCAGGCGGACTCTCAACCACTGCGCCACCAGGGAAGCCCCAATGCTATATGTATTTTAACACAGTAAAAAAAGGGATAAAAATATTAAGTGCAAAAAACAAGTGCAGAACCAGTTTCCCCAATCTGACTCCTGAAGCAACTACTCTTAACAGTTCCTCAGTATTTCTCCAGATTTAGTCTATGCACACACTGTTTGTTTATGTATGTATAGTATGCATGTTTGCAGGCTCATATATACCTATGCACAGCCCTCCCCAAAGTATTTTAGTAGCTATTTAAAAAATCCAAATGGAGAAAAGTACAACTCTAGGATGATCATCAATGCCTGTCATGATGGGGCATTACTAAAATTTCCAAATGAGCTTACTTTCCCAAAATTATTAACACACTTCTCCATATCATAGAACATATTTGAGATGTTAGCTAATATTATATTTTAAATTACCTCATGTAATAGTAATTATCAGGAATATGCAATCAAAATTAACAAGGGGAACATGAAAGTTGCCCCAATATAGTGCTCATTCATTCAAAACTCCTTACTTGGTGGCAAGTACCACATCCTATATATCTACTCCAAGGATTCTATTCTTTCAATTATCTGAAACAATAGTTATTGATGGCTAATGAGACACATAGGAAGAAACAATTTCCTCAGGTCCTAAATGGCCTCACAACCTCTAGAGTCCATGTACTAAACAGTCTCCTGGAGTGATTTGGAAGAGTGAAGAGGTCCCTTAAGAACTTCAGTACCTGGAAATGAGAGGCACAAGAGACTATCCAGCTCCCCAAAGGATCCTCTGTACAAGGCCTACAAAAGGACCATTAAAGCAACTATTGTACTCTTTCCAGAGAAGGAAAATAAATCCATTGTATCCTACAGGGATCCAGAGGCTTGCTAGAACTATTACACCCAATTTTTATAACCTATAGGTATAATTTCAACTTTTTGATCCACTGCGGTTC